>NC_142878.1:72777500-73402500 GCF_051225735.1 Oryctolagus cuniculus | reverse complement strand
TTTCTTGCTTGCTTTTCTCCATTAGAAAAGCAGCTTCTGCATGAATACGAGCCTTTTCTTCATCTGTTAACATGGCAGACGCAGGGGGAAAGACTGGCTTGGTGGAACGATCAGGAACAACTTTTCCACTCTGAGGAGATTGTTGCTCATGGTCTGTTTTTTCATTTTTTATTCTATGATCTTCAGGCAATTTGACTGCAGGTTTTTTAGTACGATCAACCTAAAGAAACAAAATCAGAGCAAACACACTTTTGTCAAAGTTCAAGGTAGTAACCCCAAATTCCTGAAATCCAATTATAATAGAAGAACTGTTGTCACACGAAGACAACACCTGCCAGATGTCTATTTGTAAATTACCCAATGTAAGGATTTCTCGTAAGGTAGCGCTCAAATGGGAGATCGCCAAACACCATGGGTACTCCATCTTAATTCAACACTTTCATTCACCATCATTTGTTCATGTACAGGTGGAAGAGCTAGTAATGTCTTTATTTTAAAATAAAAAATCTAGACGCAGGCATGCCTAGATTTCAGTTCTATTTCTACAAACCCAATTGCCTATTCACTATCTCCAGAGGAATGCCACACATGTATCTCAAATCTAGTGTGATCAGAACTGAATTTTTGAGTTCCTCCCATAAACATGATCTTTATATAGGTAACTACTTCCCAAATAGTTGCACAGATCAGAAAATGCACAGTTCCAGGGTATGTTCTTCCCATACTGCCATCTGATGACTTTCCTCCTTGTATCAGGGCACTTCAGAAACTTCATAAAAAAATGGATTTATCTAAGGGTAAGTTTATTTGGGGTTTGCATAGTGTTTTCTTTTTCTTTCTTTAATTTTTTAGAAGAATGAGACTTTAATCAGTTTTAAGTGGAGGTTTTTGTTTGTTTGTTTGTTTTTTTGACAGGCAGAATGGACAGTGAGAGAGAGAGAAAGGTCTTCCTTTTCCGTTGGTTCACCCCACAATGGCTGCTTCGGCGATGCACTGCGGCCGGCGCATCGCGCTGATCTGAAGCCAGGAGCCAGGTGCTTCTCCTGGTCTCCCATGGGGTGCAGGGCCCAAGGACTTGGGCCATCCTCCACTGCACTCCCTGGCCACAGCAGAGAGCTGGCCTGGAAGAGGGGCAACTGGGACAGAATGCGGCGCCCCGACTGGGACTAGAACCTGGTATGCCGGCGCTGCAAGGAGGAGAATTAGCCTAGTGAGCCGCGGCGCCAGCCAAGTGGAGTTTATAACACTAAGAGATGAGGGGTTGTTAAACACAATAGTGTTTTCATAATTGCATTTCCTATGATTTTCTTGAAGTACTCTTGTTTGTCTATCTCCACTAACACCAGCTCAGACCATGCCACCAACCTCTTTCAGCAACACTGCAGTTTCTAATGAGATGCCCATCTTTTCTCTTGTTCTCTTCTAAACTATTTCTCCACATTTTATCCAGAAAACTATTTTTAACCAATTTGATCATGTTCCTGAGCCCTGCTTAAAACCTTTGACACCCACTAAGATTACATCTAAAATCTCTACAAAGTCCCTTAACTTGGCCTACTTCTGTTCTTATTTATTACTGTTCTATAGACAAGCCACATGTGCCCTTTTTTTGGGGGCGGGGGGTTCAATGATGCCACACTCTTTCCCAACTTTACATATGCTGTTTATATAGATGATGTTCACTACACCATCAGGTCTTGGCTGATATCTCCCTCAGAAAATGACTTCTCTGAAGCCTAAACTAGCCAATCCCCCCAACATATGCTCTCATAATTCCTATTCCTTGCCCTCCTAGCATTATTAGAATATTAATTAGTAACCATAATTACTTGTTTGAAATTGCCCTTTCTAGGACCAGCACTGTGGTGCAGCAAGTTAAGCCGCTGCCTGCAACACCCGCATCCCTTGAGTGTCTGTCTGAGCCCTGACTGCTCCATTTCCAATTCAGCTCCCTACTAATGTGCCTGGGAAAGCAGCAGAGGATGGCCCAAGTGCTTGGGGCTCCTGCATCCATGTGGAAGACTAGGATGAAGCTCCTGGCTCCAGCCTTCTGCCTGGCCCAGCCCCAGCCCTTATGGCCATTTGGGAAGTAAACCAGCAGATGAAAGATCTCTGTTGCTTCCTCTGTGTAACTCTGCCTTTCAAATAAATATATAAATCCTTCTAATTAAAAAAAAAAAAAAAGCAGCTTTTTTCCCTCCTAGAATGTAAGCTCTAAAAAGAATAGAAACTGTGCCTGACATAGTCAATAAACGTGATGCTGAGGAAATAAACAAAATATTCCATCACTTTTCATAGGAGATAAAATACTAGTTTCCTTTAAGTTAAAATAAAAAATCTGGATTTAATGAGTTAAATGTTTATCATCTCAATTTAATAGCATATATTCACTCCATCCCATAGAGAAGTGACCTAAAATCATTTCTTGATAATACAGTACACTGAAGCAAAAATGAGAACTTAGAAGAACATCTGCAAAAAACAATCTATGTAGTGATATTACAAAATGAATTTTGCAGGCTGGCGTTGTGGCGTAGGAAGTGAAGTCACCGCCTGCAATGCCAGCATCCCATATGGGCACTGGTTCAAGACCCAACTGCTCCATTTCCGATCCAGCTCCCTGTTAATGCACCTAGGAAAGCAACAGAGAACGGCCCAAGTGCTTGGGCCCCTACGCCCAGCTGGGATTCCTTCTTGGCCTGTTCACCTTCTCTGACTTCTGGCTTCAGTCTGGCCTCCCAGCTGTTGTGGCCATCTGGGGAGTGAATCAGCAAATGAAACTCTCTCTTTCAAATAAATAAATAATCTTTTTAAAAAATGATTTTTGTATTTTTCCACTAGATAGCAAAGTTAAGGAAAAAAAATTCTTTCCTTTGCCTTTTCTCTTAAAAAAAAAGCAAACCTATTCCTTTTTCCTTATGTATTTGAGAATGAAGTAAGGACCACTGTGAAAATGAGATTAATAATAAAAAGTAGAGCAGGAACCAAAATAAATGTTTACATTCAAATATTGGTTGCCCAATCCATTTTCCCCAATCTTAAAAGCAGAGTTATGGGACCAGTGCTATGGTGTAATGGGCTAAGATTCCACCTGTAGCGCCAGAATCCCATATGGGCGCTGGTTCAGGTCCCGGCTGCTCCTCTTCTGATCCAGCTTTCTGCTATTGCCTGGGAAGGTAGTAGAAGATGGACCAAGTGCTTGGGGCCTTGCACCCATGTGGAAGACCCAGAAAAACTTCCTGGCTTCGAAGTGGCCCAACTCCAGCCACTGCAGCCATTTGGGGAATGAACCAGCAAACCAGCAGATGGAAGACCTTTCTCTCTCTCTCTCTCTCTCTCTCTGTAACTCTACTGCTCAAATAAATTAAAAAAAAAAAAAAGCTTGAAAAAATAGCATAGTTACTTTCTTTTTTTTTTATTTTTTGACAGGCAGAGTGGACAGTGAGAGAGAGAGACACACAGAGAAAGGTCTTCCTTTGCCGTTGGTTCACCCTCCAATGGCCGCTGTGGCCGGCGCGCTGCAGCCGGTGCACCGCACTGATCCAATGGCAGGAGCCAGGTGCTTCTCCTGGTCTCCCATGGGGTGCAGGGCCCAAGTACTTGGGCCATCCTCCACTGCACTCCCTGGCATCAGCAGAGAGCTGGCCTGGAAGAGGGGCAACCAGGACAGAATCCGGCGCCCCGACCAGGACTAGAACCTGGTGTGCCAGTGCTGCAAGGCAGAGGATTAGCCTAGTGAGCCCAGCATAGCTACTTTTAAGTTTAAAACTCTTTATTAGTTTGGCTGGCATTGTCACATAGTGAGTAAAGCCGCTGCCTGAAGCACCAGCATCCCATGCGGGCGCTGGTTTGTGTCCCTGCTAATGCACCTGGGAAAGCAGCGGAGGATGGCCCAAGTCTCTAGGCCCCTGCACCCACACTGCAGACCAGAAGAAGCTCCTGACTCTTGGCTTCTTACTGGCCCAGCTTCGGCTGTTGTGGCCATTTGAGCAGTGAACCAGAGAATGGAAGATCTCTCTCTCTCTCTCTGTAACTCTGCCTTTCTGAGTAAATAAATCTTAAAAAAAAATTCTTTATTCATTTCCTTGTGTCTACAGGACAAAATTAAAATTTGATCCAAATCTCTCTTGATGCCTCTTATCTATCTTTCCAACCTTACCCACTGTCAGTCACTCTCCTCTCCAAGAGAACTGCACCGACACATATCGAAAGATGATCAGTAGGGATGGGTATTTGGCACAACAATAAATATGCTGTTTGGGTTGCCCATATTCTACATGGCAGTAGCTGGGTTCAAGTCCCAGCTCTGCTCCCAATTCCAGCTGTCTGCTAACGTACACCCCAGGAGGCATCAGGGGATGGTTCAAGTAGTTGGGTTGCTGACACCCACATGAAAGACCTGGATTGAATTTCTAGCTCCCAGCTTTAGGCCAGGCCACCTCTGGCTCTTACAGGCATTTGGAAAGTGACCCAGGGAATGGAGATCTCTGTCTCTCACTCTCTCTGTGTCTGCCTTTCAAATAAATAGATAAAAATCAAAAACAAACTGATCACCACTATCAGAACATGCTCTATGCCTTATCTCATACAATTTTTTGTCTCTTCCACCCACAAATCCTACTGAACTCTTAAAGCCCGGATTAAAAAAAATCACCAACTCCATGAAGACCTCCCAGATTCTCTTTGCTAGAAATGTTCTCCTTGCTCTGTGTTCTAGTGAACAGCAGGAAAAATGAAATGTTCTGCATTATGCTGTGGTTGATTTTGTACAGGACTTCCTTCCTAAACATCAGACAACATCCATGTCTTATTCATATTTATAAACCTTCAGATGGAATAACCTCAAAATGTGTCTGACAAATTGTACATATTTCAGAAAGACATGTTGAGATACAACAAGGATTAGGGTTCAAATGTATTAAGCTGAAATGTAATACAGCAATGTAAATTTTTTAAAAAGCTTATACTGGGGCCAGCACTGTGGTAAAGTGAGTAAAGACACTGCCTACAGTGCTGGAATCCCATATGGGAGCAAGTTTAAGTCCTGGCTGCTCCAAATCTGATCCAGCTTCCTGTTAATGCACCTGGGAAAGCAGTGGAAGATGTTTCAAGTGCTTAGGCCCCTGCACCCATGTGGGAGACTTGGAAGAAACTCCTGGCTCCTGGCTTTGGACTGGCTCAGCTGGCTGCTTGCAGCCATTTGGGGAGTGAACTAGTGGATGGAAGATCTCTCTCTCTCTCCCTCTATGCCTTTCAAATAAATAAATCTTTAAAAAAAACTTATATTAAAAGATTTTTTAAAATGAAGAAATGAATTACATCATTTTATTAAAAAAGTACCAAATTTTCTGTTCACAGCCTGTTCCACAAATCAAATGTCACCCACTTTAAATGTGAAATACTGTTTAAATATACTTAGGCAAAAAATTAAAAATGTATTATAAAACATTTTATTGGGGAATACAAAGGGAGTGTTAGTTAATCTTTCTTTAAATAAAATCTAATGAAGAGGAAAAAAGCTGCACTTTTTAAATTGTAATCTCTTGGTTATTTAAAGGTTTAAAATAATTAACATGTACTCCTGTTATATATGTGTGTCACACTCTAAGGAAATGGAACTACATATTGTGTTAAAAACCAAAATATTGGGGCCAACACTGTAGTAGTGGGTAAAGCCGCTGCATGCGACACCAACATCCCAGATGGGCACAGGTTCTAGTATTGGTTGCCACCTTTCCCATCCAGCTCCCTGATGATGTGCCTGGGAAAGGAGTGGAAGATGGCCCAAGTATTTAGGTCCCTGCCACCCAGAAGAAGCTCCTAGTTGCTGGTTTTGGCCTGGCCCAGCCCTGGCCATTGCAGCCATTTGGGGAGTAAACCAGCAGAAGGAAGATTTCTCTTGCCTTCTCTCTGTAGCTCTTTCAAATAAATATAAATAAAATCTTAAACTATTAACATTATACCTCTCTCATATGTAAGCCAAACCATTTGGAAAAACATAGTAAGCCCTCTGTACCCATGGTTTTCACATCTAAGGATTCAACCAATGGTGTATCAAAAATAAAAGAAAAGAAAAAAGTGTGTCTATGCTGAAAAAATACCGACTTTTTATTTGTCATTCTATAAGCAATATGGCATAACAGCATTTACAATATGTTAGGTATTATATATAATCTGTAGATGGTTCAAAGTATACAGGTGTATGTGTGTGGATTATACACATTTTTGCATCAGGAACTTGAACATCTGTGGATTTTGTTAGCTTTGGGAGGGTGGGGGATGGGGTCCAAGTGGTGACTGCATTCTATGAATTTTTCATTGTGGTTAATAACAAATCTTTTATTGGTAGTAATTGGACCACTAGCTGGACTTGAAATTCTTTGAGTTATCTATTCTAATATAGTTGTGGCAACAGGGCTGAATTACCATGAAAATTTTTTATAACAGAAAAGTTATCAAGGGGTAGGTATTGTGGTCCAGCAGGTTGAGCCACATCTCATGTCAGAGTGCCTGTTCAAGCCCCAGCTCCTCTGCTTCTGATCCAGCTCCCTGCTAATGCATGTGGGAAGCAGGGAATGATGGCCAAAGTACTCGAGTTCCTGCCACTCACGGGGGAGACCTGGATAGTGTTCCTGCATGGGTTTCAGTTAGGACCCCACACTGGCTATTGGGGCCATATCGGGAGTGAACTAGTAGATGGAAGATCTATGTCACTCTGCCTTTCAAACAAATATAAATCTTAAAAAACAAAGTACCAAAACAAATTCATCTGACATTTTTCTTTCTAGGATATGAGAAGTTTTTATACCATACATATTTAACATAATATTGAAACGAAAGAAGAATAAAACTAAAATAAAATTGAAAAATCAGAAACATACCTGTGGAATATTCTTTGTAATAGGCACTGGCTGAATTATGGGTGAAACATCCGCTTTGGAAGCAGCAACTGGTTCACCTGGAGTTGATATATGCAGTGGTCCCATTCTTCCATCTTGATCATTTATCAATTCTATACTCTCATCTACTTCTACAGGAGGAGGTGGGATCTCGGCAGTAACTTTAGAAGGAACTGGTTCTTCCAGTGAAGGGTAAGTAAAATCCACTAAAATCCCAAAAGAATAGTAACTTTTAAGAATAGCAAACCACAGACATTGTTTAACATTTCCCATGTTTGTTATGTGACAGTTAATGCAAACTAAATGAATGATAATCACAACAGTTTCAAAGAAAATGTTCTTACAGGCTATGGACATCTTGTATTTTTATGCCTAATAACAAGTTGCTATTTAATAGGACAAATGCACATACAACCAAGAAATATTACACTAAAAATGAAAAAGATCTATTTTTTACTGAAGCAAATTTAAACAGTTTTCACATACATACATGAAATAGACACCTCTTCATTCTTGCCTCGTGGGGGTGGAGTGACTTTAGCATTTGTTGTATACTGTGGATAGCAAAGAAGCCAGTTTTCATAGCCTCCCTCCAAAACCAAAGGTTCATTGCGCAGGACAGTTTTACTTTCCCACTATAAAATAAGGAAATAGTAATTTAATATGGCAGCAATCTCAACAGCTAAAAACACAAAAAACTTGAACTGTAAAATCACTCTCTTGAAGGCAAGATTTATATTTTAAAAGATGAAAGAATGAGAATTGATTTCAAAATTCAACATTTAGTTGAGACCAGGTTTTTAAAATCCACAATTTATTACCTTAGAAGAAAAATTAGAACATAAATAAACCAATATAAAATAAATTACCCATAACCTCACCACCTCGAGATGTCACTTTAACATTTTGGAGTTTTTCCTTACAGGCAGTTCTCTACACAGATGAATGTTTAACTTTACTTTTAGAAAACAATGAAGCTTTATGATGCTGCTTTTCTTTTATATAAACAACTCTTATTAATTAGGTATATATCATCATTTGTGGTAACTAGGTAATGTTCCATTTTATACACACATATGTAGACACATCAAAATTAAATCACTGAACACTTTTCCCCAACTTGATTATATGCAATACTGAGATAAACACCAAAGGTCCTTCACATGCATACAACCAATCACGTTCCTCATGGAAAACTTCCAGAAGTTTAGGTGCTAAGCCAATGCACATGAACATTTTAAGGTTTTCAATATATACTGCTTATTTTTGAAATGATCACTTAAAATATATTTTTATGTATTTCTTTAAGACAATTTCCTAGAAGAAACATTCCTGGTTTAAATGTTTGGTAGAGAAGGTCAAATTGTCCTTCATAAATGCTATACCAAATTTATACACTTAACCAACATATATGAGAATGTCCACTTTAAATCTTTATAAAGTTTTTACCAAACTAGTGGACATAAAACATTATCTTGTTTTAATTAGCATTTACTTATTAATGCAACTGAACACCTTTTCGTAAGTTCATCAGCCATTTATATTGGTCTCTCATAAGACTTATTTTAAAAATGATTCATTTATTTGAAAGGCAGACTTAGAGAGAGAAACTGAGAGACACCAAAAGAGATCTTCCATCTGCTGGTTTATTCCCCAAATGGCCACAACAGCTGGGGCTGGGCCAGGCCGAAACTAGTAGCCTGGAACACTATCCAGGTATCCCACATGGGTGGCAGGTGCCCACGCACTTGGGCCATCTTCTATCACTTTCCCAGGCACATTAGCAGGGAGCTGGATCAGAAGTAGAGCAACCCAGCACTCAAACCAGTGTACACACAGAATTTCAGCATTGCAGGTAGTGGTTATACCCATCACACCACAATGTCAGCCCCCAGATAAAATAAGCTTATGCTCTGCTCATTAATCTACAGATATAATTGCTATTGTTTTAGTAAATGGTGAATGCACTCTATTAGGGCAAACAGATTTTTGTCAGATGTGTCACAAGCATTTTTTTTGATTTTTATTTTCTTGATTTGTTTTTTAAACACAGTTAAATGTATCAACTTTCCTTATGGGATCTTGATTTGGGATCAAAATTTGAAATACAAATGCTTTCTTCTAGTAGTTCACTGTTTCAGTCTATACATTCATATCTTTGATCCATTTGGGATCTCATTTGGTCTAAACTTAAATAAGGTAGGGATCTATTTTCTGTTGCTTTTTGGCTAGCCAGCTGTGCCAAAACCATTCTTTTCAAACCATCTTTTCTTTTTTTTTTTTTTTTTTTTTTTTTTGACAGGCAGAGTGGACAGTGAGAGAGAGACAGAGAGAGAAAGGTCTTCCTTTGCCGCTGGTTCACCCTCCAATGGCCGCCGCTGCAGCCGGCGCACCGCGCTGATCCTGGCAGGAGCCAGGAGCCAGGTGCTTTTCCTGGTCTCCCATGGGGTGCAGGGCCCAAGCACCTGGGCCATCCTCCACTGCACTCCCTGGCCATAGCAGAGAGCTGGCCTGGAAGAGGGGCAACCGGGACAGAATCCGGCGCCCCAACCGGGACTAGAACCCGGTTTGCCGGCGCCGCAAGGTGGAGGATTAGCCTATTGAGCCACGGCGCCGGCTCCTTTTCTTTGCTGATTTGTTATGTCACCTTTACTATATCTTAGGCTGAACTTTATAAAATTAATACTTCTATAGGTCAAAGCCAGCTGAATATGGACAGTTTCATGACATAGACCCATATTTGTGTATATTTCTGGATTTTCTATTTTAAAGCATAAATTGTTTTGAGATTTTAAGATGGTCTCACTAGAGAACAACGTTCTTATCAACTGATCCTTTACTGTGTTTTATGTTTATCATCATTCAATGCTGTCACTAACAATACAATAAATTAAACAGCACATTTTAAAAATTCTGTTGATCAGTAAAAATTGCACTCATTTTAATTTGTATTTATCTGATATCAGTGATGCTGAACGTTTTTTATGGTTACATCCATTTGCATTTCCTCTTCTGTTCATTCTGTCTATGTTCAGTTACTTTATTATCTTTTTTTTTTTTTTTTTTTTTTTTATTATTTTTTTTTTTCAAAAGGTCTTCCTTCCGTTGGTTCATCCCCCAAATCGCCGCTACGGCCAGAGCTACACAGATCCGAAGCCAGGTGCTTCCTCCTAGTTTCCCATGCGGGTGCAGGGCCCAAGCACTTGGGCCATCCTCCACTGCCTTCCCGGGCCACAGCAGAGAGCTGGACTGGAAGAGGAGCATCCGGGACTAGAACCTGGCGCCCAGATGGGATGCCAGTGCTGCAAGGCGGAGGATTAACCAAGTGAGCCACAGCACCGGCCCCGACTTTATTATTTTATCTTAATTATTTTTCTTAGTTATTTGTAAAAGTTCTTTGGATGCCAGGTGTTTTAAGCCACTGTCATATTTGTTGCAAATATTTTTATGCCTTCTGTCTTCTGATCTTCTGATATTTTTTCACATTTAAGATTTTATTTTATTAAGTCAAATGTATCAATCTTTTTTTCCTGGGTGACTTCTTCCTTTTCCTTTACATTTTATAGTTTAATTTTTAAAAAGATTCAGATAAATTATATTTCTGAAAATTCTAATATATTTTACATAGACCAGTTTATCTGGTGATTTAAAATTTTAATTTTAAAAAATTCTGTAATCACAGCATGATTTATCTTTTGGTTCTTAAGATAAACAACTAGTAAACATGTCTTTTTTTTTTATTTTTTTTTGGTTTGCAGAAATTATCCCAATAGCATCCAAATAGCTGTCTTTCAAAAGGTTTCATGTCACTGCTGTCACAACAGCTCTTCATGATTCCATGGTCAGCGCACACAAGTTTCAGGATCTGTGCTTCTCCAAATGTGTCAACATGCCTTTCTAACAATCAGAGAAGGCTTGCAATTATAGCAAACTAAGAAGGAAACTTGCTAACCTTGAAAAGTGCATCTTTCAGACTCCGTAGAGTTGTTCCAAGTTGTAAATCTTTTGCAGAACTAAACCAGTCAAGAAGTACCACATATTCCACATTCCCCCTCTTCTTCCATGTGTCTTTAGAATCATCTGGGAGGTTTGCTTCAATCCAACTAGCAGTGACTCTGAAATGTATTAACATTTGTATTGGGGCAAAAATCAACGAACGGTCCTAATATACTACTGTAAGACACTAAGTTTTGTTCTAAAGTTTATACCATTTCATAGCAAACTTTAAGTAGATTGCTTTCTAAGGTCGCACTATATATTAAAATACTGAACAGCCTAATTTTTAACCCCTTCACTATTGCATAATGTTGGATTATGAATTCAGTAATTATAGACTAAACAAGTAGACTCAATTCCATTCTGCTTTAAAAAGAGGGGGCAAAACTGAGAAGAGACAGTCATCTGAGCATCTCTGCCACATGTAAACAACTGCAGGAGTAGCTGTGTAAGGTTCTTGTTTCAGCTCTCTTACACCTCTACAGACAATAGTTAATCAAATAGCAAAATATCTGTTTAACACATACAGTGTTTACTATATGCCCGCCAGGCACTATTCTGTTTTATTTTCATTGAATTCTCATAACGATCCTATAAGGTGGAAATTATTATCCCATTTTTATAGATGGGGATGAGGTAACTAAGAAACTTGCCCAAGATTACAGCTGTTAAATGAGACCAGAATTAAAACTGAGGCGATTTGGCTCATGCCCATGCTCATAGCTACTTTGCTAAGATGCCTTGTATATCATTAATTGTGGGAAACATCAGTGTTAAAAGTGCACTGTTCGCTTCATCTTTTGCTCACATAAAAGCTAAAGTCCTTACAATGGCCTGGACTGTCTCCCTCTGCCCCATACAATTCTGTTACCTCAGTGTCCTCATCTCCACCTACTTGTTCCCTATCTCTGCTCTAGCCACTAATGTCCTTGTTATTCTTGGTTTATCCAGGTGTGCTCCTGCCTAGGGGCCTCTGCTCATGTTGTCCCCTGTCTGGAACCCAGACACTGCATCATTTATTTCTCTTACTGTTTCAAGATTTGCTAATGGGTTCTCTGTAAGGCCTCCCTAAATTGAGGTTTTAAGACCCACTCAATACACACACACACACACACACACTTGACATTCTCATCTCCACAGCATTTATCAACATCAGATATGTTACACATTTTAAGCTTTTATTGTCTGTCTTACCTGTCCCACCTCCCTATTAAAATAAAAGCTCCAGGAAGGCCACACATTTTGTCTATTCAACAGTTCAGCTAAGCACATAGCAACAGAACTCAGTAAATATGAGGGTACTTCAAAGAGTTTGTGGAAAACAGAATTAAAGATGTTTATTTTGGCACAAGAATTTTTGAAATCCATGCATAGTTTTTTCACAATATGAACTTTCTGAAGACCCCTCTTATGTGGTGTTTGGAAAAATTTACGCAAAACATTATCTTTATTCCATTTCCACAAACTCTTTGAACTACTCTTGCATTTGCTGAATCACTGGATGAAGAATACTAATTCCGTCCTCCCGCAGGTAAGGAATGCCATGTTATTCCTAGCAAAGCACTTAGAATTTGGTAGGTATTTCAATACTTAACTCAGGATAGTGCAGGCTGAGCAGGACTGCTAAAATATCCACAAGTGAAACTAAATGGTTTGGAGTATAACAATTAAAAAAAAAAATCCTATTCCTATATAATAATGTTGGCTATTGTACCTTCTAGGAAGTAAAGAAATAAAAAATATTGTATCTTAACACTCTGTCCCATATATTCAAATCAGATGGATGTCTGGTCAATAAAGGAGGAGGAAAAAATTAAATGTGATGTTTTTAGAACCATTTCCAACTCACTGAAATACTGTTTTCAGGATTAGTATTTTATAGGACACACACTGGGAAACAGGATCAACCTCTTGTTATCATCACTGTAATTTGCTGAAACTGTGCTTTACTTGATATATTATTTAATACTTTGTTTAATGATTCAAGTGAAAGTGATCTTCTATCTAAATTACAAAACCAGCATCATATCCAATAAGTACAAGGCAAGTCTAAAAACAAATAGACAAGTAAATTGTGCTATATTCACACAATAAAAGAGGTAACAATGAGAATGAACAAACTGCAACTACACACAAAATGAAGACGGTACCCACATACACAAAGTGGAATAAAAGGAGCCACTCATATACGTAATGTATAACTCTCCATTTATATAAGGTTCAAAACCAGACAAAAGAAACATAACCTTTTAGAAGCTGGGGTTTCCTTGAATGGGTAGAAACTCAGAGGAGACATACTAACGAGTTCTAAAGTTACTCTACTGCTCTATTTTTTGGTCTAGATGCTGGTTAAATGGGTGCATTCAGTTTACAAAAGCTCACTAGGCTAAATAACTATGAAAAGAATGCTTCTCTATATACTATTTTGCATTAAATTTTTAAAATAGTGTAATCACTATCAGCTAGCCATAGATATGAGTAGTGTTGCCTACACAGAGTTTTGGGACCGGTTCTCAGATAAGAAAGGGAAAATAGCAAGTATCAGAAAAGATAAACTAGCACCAAACTTAAAAGTCTTAATCAATTCAGAAGGCTTGGGACAAAAATCACTGTTTTATAATCTTAACCTAGGATTATCTTAAATTTCACAGTAGTACCGATTAGACCATCCAAAAGACTATAACTTCCTTTGTCTTTTCCAGTCTTGGGGGTATGTCCACATTTGCCTGATTAGACTAAGCACCGTAATTTCCTTTTCAATAGCATATTAAAAAGTACTCTATTCTTCAAGTCAAAAATCTTTTTTTTTTTTTTTTTTTTTGACAGGCAGAGTGGACAGTGAGAGAGACAGACAGAGAGAGAGGTCTTCCTTTGCCATTGGTTCACCCTCCAATGGCCGCTGTGGCTGGCGCACTGCGGCCGGCGCATTGCGGCCGGCGCACCGCGCTGATCTGAAGCCAGAAGCCAGGTGCTTATCCTGGTCTCCCGTGGGGTGCAGGGCCCAAGGACTTGGGCCATCCTCCACTGCATGCCGGGGCCACAGCAGAGAGCTGGCCTGGAAGAGGGGCAACCAGGACAGAATCCGGCGCCCCGATCGGGACTAGAACCCAGTGTGCCGACGGCGCAAGGCGGAGGATTAGCCTACTGAGCCGCGGCGCCGGCCCAGGTCAAAAATCTTGTCAAGTATCTGCAGTACGCCAAAATTATGCAGATTTTATTACCTAATTTTAAAAACATATACTTCTAGGCCAGCGCCATGGCTCACTAGGCTAATCCTCCACCTTGTGGCGCCGGCACACCGGGTTCTAGTCCCGGTCGGGGTGCCGGATTCTGTCCTGGTTGCCCCTCTTCTAGGCCAGCTCTCTTCTGTGGCCAGGGAGTGCAGTGGAGGATGGCCCAAGTACTTGGGCCCTGCACCCCATGGGAGACCAGGAGAAGTACCTGGCTCCTGCCATTGGATCAGCGTGGTGCTCCGGCCGCAGCGCGTCAGCCACGGCGGCCATTGGAGGGTGAACCAACGGCAAAAGGAAGACCTTTCTCTCTGTCTCTCTCTCTCACTGTCCACTCTGCCTGTCAAAAAAAATATATATATATATATACACTTCTAGTATTTTTTAAGCTAGCCCTAGAATGGACCATAGCTTTTAACTGACCCAATCTCATAAACTAAGATCTCAAGAGGCAATAGGATTTACATGAGAACACTTGATCTAGCAAAAACAATCCTGGATCTGGAGATTTCACTCTGCCTCCATGTCATGATGATTCCTAATGCCCCATATTCAAATTGTGCTATAGGTTAAATGTCATCTTACCAAAAGAAAATGAAAAAAATCGAGCCTTTACTAGTGTGAAGCACTGTGCTAAGTGTGTGTAGTATATATAAAATTTCTCACTGAAACCTCCATGAGACAGGTACTATTATTGTCTCCATTTTATAGATGGAAACATGGGCTTAGAGAGGTTACAGCACTAGCATAGAAATAATGCAGCTAATAATTGACAGTTATTTGATACAGTCTGACTTCAGAGCCTGTACTCTTTAATGATTTAGCTATACTTATTAAAAAAAAAAGTATTTGTACATTTTCCCCCCACAGATGTATGAGGAATTTCTGTATGTAAAACAATTCAGTTAGCTCACAATTTGGGGTAGATTTGGTACATATGAATCACATGCTTAAAAGTAGAAAAAGGAGAAAGCAGTTAAACACACAAAGGCAACTTCATTTCTCTCCTAGTAAGAATGAGACTATAAATACCATAGCTACTGGAACAAACAGCCAACTGGAATGTCCCTGACATTACCTTTCAGAAAAGGCAGGGCATGTCACTAAGAATCAAAGAACGAATGAGAAAGTCAACAGGAAAAGACCACTTTGTCATATTTACCTTAGATTTTAAATAGTAACATTTACTACTATCCACAGTTTACCATTTTATCTAAACACAATGACCCACCCTGGACTGATGGCTTCTTCAGGAACACTGAGAGAATTTGAAATACAGGAATCCTGATAATCCTGCATTCTTCGAGCATCCATTACAATCAAGCTGATGTTTTTATCCATCATCATTGCATACAGTTCCTTTGCCGTGATTGATCCTTGGAATTCAGAGAGACAGAGTAAGTAACAAGAAAACAACTGGTTCCACATGCTACACCATATCACTAAACACAGGGCAAAGGTAGCTTTGTCTAAAAGACAAAGTATATTAGGGTATCAAGTACTTAATATCTCATGATACCATTTATCTTTTTTTCAAAAAAAGGTTTTATTTGAATGGCAGAATAAGAGCGAGGGAGAGGGAGAAGTAGGGGAAGAGAGAGAGAAAGAGAGAAAAGGAGGGAGGGAGAGAGAAACATATCTCCCATCTACTGGAAAACTCCCCAAATGGCTACAGTGATCGGAGCTAGGCCGATCCTAAGCCAGGAGGCAGGAGCTGCTTCTGGGTCTCCCTCATTGGTGCAGGGGCCCAAGCACTTGGGCTGTCTTCTGCTGCCTTCCCAGGCCATAGCAGAGAGCTAGATGGGAATGCAGCAGCCAGGATGCAAAACGGCGCTCACATGGGATGCCAGCGTTGCAGGCAGCAGGTTTACCCGCTATGCCACAATGCTGGCCTACCATTTTTCTTCTAAACATTAAATACTGGGCCGGTGCCGTGGCGCAGTAGGTTAATCCTCCGCCTGCGGCGCCGGCATCCCTTATGGGCACTGGTTCTAGTCCCGGCTGCTCCACTTCCACTCCAGCTCTCTGCTATGGCCTGGGAAAGCAGTGGCAGATGGCCCAAGAATTTGGGCCCCTGCACCCTCATGGGAGACATGGAAGAAACTCCTGGCTTCAGATCGGCACAGCTCCGGCCGCTGCAGCCACCTGGGGAATGAACCAGCACTCGTCTCTCCCTCTGTTAATCTAAAAAAAAAAAAAAAAAAAAAAAAAAAAAAAAAAAAAAAAAAAAATTAAATATAATTTGTTTTTAACAGGTATCAAAAAATCAGTGTTATTTATAAAAATTGAAATATCAAACCTGGGAGGGGGCAGTGTTGTGACATACAAGGCTAAGCAACCACTTGCAATGCCAGCTTTCCATCTTGGGTGCTGGTTCAAGTGCAAGTAGCTCTCTCTCGATCCAGCTTCCTGCTAACACAGGGAAGGCAGTAGTAGACGGCCCCTTGGGTCCCTGCAACCTGTGGGAGACCAGGATGGAGTTCTTGGCTCCTGGCTTCAGCCTTGCCCAGATCTGCCTGTTGCAGACATGGAATGAATCATTGGACAGAATGCTCTCACTTCTCTGTCCCTCTTTGTCACTCTGCCTTTCAAACAAATGTATCTTTTTAATAAAATTTAAAAATATCAAAATTTGCTGTTGAGATTACAACTGCATTTGTTGCTGGCACTGTATTGATATAAAATAATTAATATCTATCTTATCAACATATTATTCTATTTTTAAAATTAAGACATTAGAAAAATGCTCACTAGAGAAATATCTACAGTCTAAAAATTTTCAAAAGGTTCTACAAGGGTACTTCAGAAAGTTCATGAAAAATGAAATTAAAAGATATATTTTTGGGGGTGGCTCTGTGGCATAGCAGGTTAAGCTGCCGCCTGTAGCACCAGCATCCCATATGGGCACTGGTTCGAGTCCCGGCTGCTCCTCTTCCGATCCAGCTCTCTGCTATGGCCTGGGAAAGCGGCAGAAGATGGCCCATGTGTTTGGGCCGCTGCACCCACATGGGAGACCGGAAGAAGCTCCAGGCTCCTGGCTTCGGATTGGCACAGCTCTGGCCATTGCAGCCATCTGGGAAGTGAACCAGCGGATGGAAGACCTCTCTCTCTTTCTGCCTCTCCTTCTGTGTAACTCTTTCAAATAAATAAATAAATCTTTAAAAGAAAAAAAAAGATATACTTTGGTGGGGCCGGTGCTGTGGCGTAGCAGGTAATGCCACTGCCTGCAGTGGCATCCCTATGGGCACTGGTTCAAGTCCCAGATGCTCTACTTTCAATCCAGCTCTCTGCTATGGTCTGGGAAAGCAGTAGGAGATGGCCCAAGTCCTTGGGCCCCTGTGTCCTCATGGGAGATTCAGAAGAAGCTCCTGGCTCCCGGCTTTGGACTGGCCCAGCTCCAGCTGTTGCGGCCATCTGGAGAGTGAACCAGCAGATGGAAGACCTCTCTCTCCCTCTCTGCCTCTGCCTCGCTCTGTAACTCTTTCAAACAAATAAATCAATCTTAAAAAAAAAGAAAAACTGATGCAAAAAAATTTGAAATCCACACATAGAATTTTATGATGCATATTTTCCATGAACTTTTTAAGGACTTCCTACCAATACTGATTTTAATTTTTTTCCACCAAAATAAACGTATCTTTCAATTTTGCTTTCCATGAACTTTCTGAAGTACCTTGGAAATTCTTCTTAAAAAGTTTCTGATGGGATTTATGGGGGCCATTTGAAAAATACTTAGACTTCCAAGTATTCCTAGAGTAACAAACCAAAAAGCTCATTATCTGAGTTCCACATCAGGGGCTGACAAACCACAGCCACCTGTTTTTAATAGAACACAGCCACACTCATTTGTTTACGTGTCTATGCTGCTTTCATACTGTGATAGCAGAGCTAAACAACTGCTTCAGAAACCAGAGGACTCACCAAACTGAAAACATGTTATCTAGCTCTTAAGAAAATGTCTGCAGAGGGCTAGTGATGACACTGGCATATCATCTCTACTTCTGATCCAGCTCCTGCTAATGGCCTGGGAAAAGCAGTGGCAAATGGCTCAAGTTCTCAAGATGCCAACCATGTGGAAGATCTGGATGAAGCTCCTGGCTCCTAGCTCAGCCCTGGCCGTTGCAGCCATCTGGGGAGTGAACCAGCAGATGAAAGATATATCTCTCTCTGCCTCTCTCTCTGTAACTCTGACTTCAAATAAATAAATAAATCTTAAAAAGAAAAGTCTGCAATCTTTATTCCACTTGATGTTCACTAATTAGCTCCCAACCAAAAAGCAGAAAACACACACACACAAAATGACAGACTGCTGGATTTTTTCTTAATAAGGCCAACAAAAAAGATAACGAAAGCCAATGCAATTTTTAAAATTTATTGACTATTTTCAGTGGGGGGTAGCCCCAACTATGTTGCTCTTTTTCCTCTGACCTACCATTTGCACAAAGTACCACAACTAAATTTATTTATTTTTGCCCAGGAACCTTTTATTTAAAGTATACAAACTTCATGCATTTCATAAATACAACTTTAGGAACATAGTGATTCTTCCCACTGTATCGACCCTCCCACCTTCTACATCCTCCCCCTTCTATTCTCATTCTTATTTCTTACTAAGGTCTATCTTCAATTAACTTTATACACAGAAATTAACTCTATGCTAAGTAAAAATTCCAACAAATAGTATGGAAAAAAAAACCTGTTCCTCAATAGTTTTTTGATTTCTCTTCTGATTTCTTCTGTGACCCACTCTTCATTCAGGAGCACACTGTTCAGTCTCCAGGTGTCTGCATATGTTCTAGAGACTCTCAAGTTGTTATCTTCATTCCATTGTGATCAGAGAAGATGCACGGTATAATTTTGATTTATTTGAATTTGCTGGGACTTGCCTTATGGTGTGGCCTGTGGTCTATACTAGAGAAAGTTCCATGCACTGGTAAGAAAAATGTATATTCTGCAACTGTAGGATGGAAAGTTCTGTAGGTATCTGTTAAGTCCATTTGGTCTACAGTGTCAATTAAATCTATTTCCTTGCTGATTTTTCTGATTGATCTGTCCATTGGTTAAAGTGGGGTACTGAAGTCCCCCATTACTACTGTATGGGAGTCTATGTCTCCCTTTAGATCCATCAACATTTCTTTTAAACGGCTAGTTGCCCTGTAATTAGATGCATACACATTTATTATAGTCACATCTTCCTGCTGAAGTGATCCCTTAATCAATACACAGTGCCCTTCTTTGTCTCTTTTAACAGTTTTTGTGCGCACCTAAATTTAGATATATAAAGAATGATTTCGGGGGGCTGGCACCGTGGCGCAGGTTAATCCTCTACCTGTGGCGCCAGCATCCCATGTAGGCGCCAGTTCTAGTCCCGGCTGCTCCTCTTCCAATCCAGCTCTCTGCTGTGGCCTGGGAAAGCAGTGGCAGATGGCCCAAGTGCTTGGGCCCCTGTACCCACATGGGAGACGAGGAGGAAGCGCCTGGCTCCTGATCAGCGCAGCTCCAGCCTTTGTGGCCATTTGGAGAGTGAACCAACAGAAGGAAGACCTTTCTCTCTCTCTCTCTCTCTCTCTGAAACTCTACCTCTACCTCTCCTTCTCTCTGTGTATCTCTTTCAAATAAGTAAATAAATAAAAATCTTTAAAAAAGAATGATTTCAGGGCCAGCACTGTGTCATAGTTGGTAAAGCTGCCACCTGCAGTGCTGGCATTCCGTATAGGCACCAGTTCAAGAGCCAGCTGCTTGACTTCCGATCCAGCTCTCTGCTTATGAGCCGGGAAAGCAGTGGAAGATGGCCCTGGTGTTTGGTCTCTGTATCCACATGGGAGACCTAGGAGAAGCTCCTGGATCCTGGATTCAGATCAGCCCAGCTCTAGCCATTGCAGCCATTTGGGGAGTGAACCAGCAGATGGAAGGTCTCTATCTGCCATTGCTTCTGCCTCTGCATCTCTATAACTCTGCCTTTCAAATCAATAAAATTTTTTTAAATGATTTCGGCACTGAGTTATGAAAAAGTAGTCTCAATAGCTCCTAAGTTAAAATACTTACAGCTGCCAATAAACATGCTACTTCCCCTCTCCAACCATCAAGATCATTTTGATTAAAACAAATTAAAAAACCAGACTGAATAAGCTAAGAACAAATCACTAGGAAGGCTAATATCTCAGCATGATGAAATACAAAGGAACAAATGAATGAAAACATCTAAAATGAATCCAAATCAGCTTTTAGGAAAGTAACTTTATAGTAGTTTATTTTTAAAATTGTTACGTATGACGATATTTTAAGCAGAGAATTTATTTCAGTGTTAAATATAATTGTGTTTAAGTTAAATCTTTTCTGAGAGAAATAACTTTTCGGGTAGATGAAGATACTTTTGTACCTCTTGTGGTTTAGGTCCCATATTTGTGACTAGAGCATCAACCCTACTACAGGTAACATCCAAATTACCAGTTTAAATTTTCTGTCAGGTTGGTAAAAAGGCCTCTTAAATAATTATGCCTACAGCTACTGTCATAAAGAAAGGCTAACAAAAAGGAAGCTAAAGCCAAAGCAATTTTTAAAATTTACATAAATAATAATGGTTATTACTTAAAATTTATCCTCAGTTTTATTATTAATATATTAATTCATCTGACAGTAACCCTATGAAATAGGTTCCATTATTATCTCCACTTTCCAGAGGGGAAGTCAGGATCACATGAAAATTCAGAGATTAAGCAATAGGCACAGGCAATCTGACTACCGAGAGTAAATGCTCTTAGCCAAGCTAACCTGCATCTTGACAAGAAAATAAGGACAAGCTGTGTGTTGATATTTTCAAATGCATTATTACCATATTTTATCTTGTCAGGCCAAGATAATTCAAAAAATATCCTCCATGATAAGTAAATAAAATAAATACAGTGTTTTTTTTTTCATTGTGGCCACAGTAGTCTTTATTAAGATTCTTTTTAATTAAAATGCTTTGCAGCAGAGACCATAGCCTGCAGGAAGAGCAGTTTCCCAAACGTTTCCTGCCCCACGACCTACAAACTGAAGCAGAATTAGATTTATTTTTTATCTCCTTCAGTCTTGATAACTAAGGGGAGATGGATGGCGATGGGGAGAATGACCAACAGGAGGCAAGAACAAGGCTCACTCCTCAAAGAAAAACCTGAAAGGAACCACATTTTTGAACCAGCTGAGATCTGTTTCACAGCTGTTAGTCTCTCAGTTCTAGTCAATCAGGAATAAATTGACTTTGGCCCCTCAGCAGATGTCAACAGGAACAGCTCTGCAGAACTTGGACCTAGTTGGCATGAGATGCCAACACCACAGCTACCAAATTCTAAAGAGACTATAGACCAGCTCCTCAACCCCTCTCATCCTGTTCAACAGGATGCCCAGGTTTCACTGCATAGGGCAGTCCAGCAGGGAGGCCTCATTTATGCCTCTTTTTTTTTTTTTTTTTAAGATTTATTTATTTATGTGAAAAGCAGAGTTACAAAGAGAGGCAGGGCAAAGAGGGGGAGAGAGGTCTTCTATCTGCTGGTTCATTCCCCGATGGCCGCAACAGCTGAGCTGCGCCAATCCGAAGCCAGGAGCTTCTTTCAGGTCTCCCACGTGGGCGCAGGGGCCCAAGGACTTGGGCCATCTTCTACCGCTTTCCCAGGCCACAGCAGAGAGCTGGATCAGAAGTGCAGCAGCTGGGACTCAAACCAGCACCCATATGGGACGATGACACTGTACGCAGCAGCTTTATCCACTACACCTCAGTGCCAGCCCACTTCTTCTCTTGTGTGCTGGTGAACCAAGAGTCCAGGAGCTTCTTGCTGTCATATAACTGCCAAGCATGCACTTGGACTGGCAGCACCAACACCAGGTACATGACAGAGACAGCAGAAAAACCAAAGAGGAAGCGGTAGGCTTTGTGAGGGTGGTAGAGCTGCTGGGCAGTGAGGAACATCTCCATGCTGCTACAAGTGAGGGGAGCGATGGGAAACAGCCCTATGCTGATCATGGAGAGTACCAGGTAGCTGATGTTGTTGCATAGGAAGGACAGAAGGCCCGAGAGAGGGCACAATGCTCAGCAAATATGGGTACTCCCACTGATAGGGCACAGCCACCTGTTCATGACAGGAGCCTCGGGTGTCCCACGTTCATCTTTGCCACCAGCAGCAGCCATAAGACCAGATACACTTAGATCAACTTCTTGATTTCATATCTGAGGGTCACACTCATCTAGTACCACATGGCGAAGCACTCCTGGTGCTGAAAGTCGCTGTCACCCATGCAGGCCACTTGTGGGCCTGCCTGAGATGCCATGGTCCTTGCCCAGCACCCCGAGCCCCGGGTGCAGCCCTGCTGCCGCACAAGTCCTCAGCCTCATTTCCAAGATAATTATGCAGGGTAGGAAAAATGATAAAGCTTATGCAGAGATTAGAAACAATGCTAAGAATCTCACCATATAAAATCTGATGCTTACTTTAATTAAATATCTCAGTAAGAACCTAAAAAAACTTCTTTTCTGCACATACTTACCTTTCTTTGTGTTCTCATTTTTTTCACTCTTTTCACCATTGATCTATTTCATAAGAAAAAAAAAAGTTTCAACTTTCATAGAAACAAAAAGTTCAATTTGAATACTTCATTGAAATGAAAAGCCTAAGAACTTGAGTGTGCAGAATACTGGTATTTTAGTTGAAAATTGTAGATGACTAATAATGATATACCAGATTGACAAGAGACAACAATTAAGAGCATGGAAGAATCACAGACCATTTCCTCAAAGTTTTCTTCAATTAAAGGTCAAATGTAGTTTAGAAGCACAAGTTATTATAGAAATTTAATATTTACTTTAATTACATGTACTTCTTACAATGAAAAAAAAAGTCGAGTTCCCTCAGTGTCCTCCATTATATTTAAAGGAAAATAATACAAAGTACTACTTCTGAGATTTACGTTGTCTAACCAAGACAACATGATACAATCCTGTAAGGCATTAACTCATCCTGTAGGTGGGAAAACCCATATGGTAGAATATGAAGTACACAGTAGCATCTGTGAAATATTCTTGACAAAAGACAAAGATCTTTTACGTCAAACTTCTAGTCTACAAAAATTATGGGAGATTACAAAAGTTAAAATGATACAGAGAAGCAGCAATCTAATAAATACAGAATGTGGCTTATGCTCCATTATTGAAAAATCAAATGCATGAAATGAAAAATGAGAAGGAAGGACTCCAGTGAGTCTTAATTCAAGAAAACATTTTAAGACCAGTGAGGAAATATGAATGTAAGTATTAGACTACACTAGAAAATTATTGTTTTGTGAAGTGGGAAAATAACATTATGGTTATTAAGACAATTTCTTTCTCTTTATTTGATATGTACATTGAAATATTTAGGAGTATAATGGCATACTGATTGAAATTTACTTTGGAAAACTCCAAAAAGACAAAGTGAAGGGAGATAGATGAAAATTACGGCAAAAAGTTATTTGGTTATCAAAGCTCAATGACACAGGTTAACTGTTTTTTCTTTGCAAAACAGAAAGGTTAAACGAAAGTATAAGTAACAAAAAGTGGTTGGCTCTATTGTTGGCAAAGCAAGAGCAAAAAGAGATTCCAAGGTTCCCCTCATATAGTTCTTTCAATTCTTGTTATCAGTCAACAGAAATACATAGGCACATCTCCTTATGAGCATCATCTTAATGCATTTTTATATTACTAGCTCCTAAAATTAAAGGCCAGATTTCTTCACCCTTTTACACACAATACCTAATCCAATGTTACAAGCAATTAATTCATTAAGCTCTTAATGAAACTGATGACAATCTCATACAAATGACAGCTGAAAGCTATACCAAAGAACAAAATCAAAGCAGAAAATTCTCCATGGATTTCCACAGTGCAATAGAACTTTCATTTCAGGAAGAATAGTATCTAAGGTAAAGAAAGGAGTTAGTGATAGCCAGAAGATAGAGACTGAATCACAGATGGCTTTTGGCAAACAAATGATATAGTTGAAAAGACTAAAATAGTCACTGAGCAAAATGGAGAGGAAGACAAAGAAGGGCCAACTGGGAAGAAGGGAAGAGTACATGAAGGAAAATGAGACCCCAGAAAAAGATGAAAGGTTTGGCACCAGATAAAGTATACCAATTCTTTTCATGTAAATTTTATCACTAGAAGAAATCTTGGCCGGCGCTGTGGCTCACTAGGCTAATCCTCCGCCTTGTGGCGCCTGCACACCGGGTTCTAGTCCCGGTCAGGGCACCGGATTCTGTCCCGGTTGCCCCTCTTCCAGGCCAGCTCTCTGCTGTGGCCCGGGAAGGCAGTGGAGGATGGCCCAAGTGCTTGGGCCCTGCACCCCACGGGAGACCAGGAGAAGTACCTGGCTCCTGGCTTCGGATCAGCGCGGTGCGCCAGCCACAGCGCGGCAGCCGCGGCGGCCATTGGAGGGTGAACCAACGGCAAAAAGGAAGAGCTTTCTCTCTCTCTCACTATCCACTCTGCCTGTCAAAAGACAAAAAAAAAAAAAAAAAAAAAAAAAAAGAAAGAAATCTTAAAGTTTATCTATTTCAAGACCTTCATTTGCAAATGAGGAAACTGTGTTCCAGCAGGGTTAAGCCAAGATCAGCCTTAGAACCAAAATTCAGACACACAGAATCCTATCTCAAATGTTTTCTATTGTTCTAATTAAGTTTATAGGAAAACCTGGACTCAACTGAAGCTAAACTATGTAATTCAATTTCTAAGTAAAATATATTAAATTTTAACCTTGTTGCCTGAAAGAACTTCATAGTGGTATCTCAACTCTTAAACCATTTAACAAACACAACCAGTCTTCTGTCTGCCACAGTACAACCCAAATACCTTTTGAATTTTGTTTTTGGAATCCACTACATTCTCCAAAGAGCCTTTAGCTGAACTGCTGACATCCTCTCTTCCTGGTTCCTGCCTTTTCTGTTGCAGCTGCTCTTCCTCCTGTCTGTCTTTTTCTTCAAGCTTTTTCCGAACCTCAGCTTCTTCATACCTAGTTGAAAAAACAAGTTAAGATGTCTTTTATTGGCATGATTGTGGAAAATTAAGGAGTTCCAGTTCCATAAAATTAGTATCCTGACTTGGGGTATCATATAGCTTTCCCTATCTCCAACTGAAATCTTATCTGCTTGTATTCCTTTTCAAACACAACCTACACATTTTGCCCTCTGAGGTCATCTGTAGATTTATTTCAAATGGCCCAAACATCTTGAAAAGAAACTGTTCTTTTGCTCTTTCTCTCTTAAAAAAATTGCGATATTTTTTATTATTAAGTTTTATTTTATTGATCTGAAAGAGTTACAGAGTGAGGGAGAGAGACAGAAAGAGACAGACAGACGTCTTCCATCCACTGGTTCACTCCCCAAATGGCTCCAAGGGCCAGAGTTGAGCCTCTCCAAAGCCAGGAGCTTCTCCTGGGTCTTCCACGTGAGTGCAGAGGCCCAAGCCTGTATGTGTGCTGGGGGGAAGATCCTGGATTAAAACTAAAGGTACCAGGGGTCGGCGCAGTGGCACAGTGGGTTAACGCCCTGGCCTGAAGTGCCAGCATCCCATAAGGGTGCTGGTTCGAGATCTGGCTGCTCCACTTCCGACCCAGCTCTCTGCTATGGCCTGGGAAAGCAGAAGAATGATGGCCCAGGGAGGGAGAGAGAGAAAGAGAGAGATCTCCCATCCTGACTGTTTAACTTTTAAGACTGACTACAGGGACCGGTGCTGTGGCGCAGCAGGTTAAAGTGCTAGCCTGGAGCGCTGGCATCCCACATGGGTCATGGTTTGAGTCCCAGCAGCTCCACTTCTGATCCAGCTCTCTGCTATGGCCTGGGAAAGCAGTAGAAGATGGCCCAGGTCCTTGGGCCCTGCACCCACATGCGAGACCTGGAAGAAACTCCTGGCTCCTGGCTAGTGCACTCCCAGGTGCACTAGCAGGGGAGCTGGATCAGAAGTGGAACAGCCGGGTCTTGAACTGGTGCCAGCACTGTAGCAGGTGAAGCTGCCATCTGCAGCACCGGCATCCCATATGGGGACCGGTTTGAGTCCTGGCTGCTCCACTTCCGATTAAGCTCTCTGCTATGGCCTGGGACAGCATTGGAAGACGGCCTTGGAAGAATGCAGTGGAAGAAGTCCCTGGGCCCCTGCACCTGTGTGTGAGACTGGAAGAAGCTCCAGGTTCCTGGCTTCAGATCAGCCCAGCTCCAGCCCTTGTGGCCATTTGGGAAGTGAACAAGCAGATGGAAGACCTCTTTCTCTCACTCGCTCGCTCACTTGCTCGCTCTGCCTCTCTGTAACTCTACCTTTCAAATAAATAAATTTTTTAAAAAAAAGTAAAATATTTGATAAAAAATTTTTATTAAAAATTAAAAAAAGAAAAAGGAAAAAAATCATTTCCTAGCACAGTATCAACATCAGGTTAACAGTGACCATGAATGTGCAATTTATCAATAAGAATTTTAATTTCATAGGCTCCCACCTCACAAGAAATTACATTTTTCATTCTTGGAGAACAATCAGCATATCATACAAGGCTGAACAGCTACTTAGGTGGAAGGAATATAAGGAAAACACTTCTCCTCTATATCCCAAAGCAGATTATTTTTATCCTTATGCTTAGCAATTCCTTCTGAATTATTTATTACACTGGTTCAAATGATCTTTAAGATTTGATAGGAACCCGGTGATTTTAACTATCACACATTATTTTAAAAATGCTATCTTCTTAAAAAAAATACAAAGGGGCTAGCATTGTGGCACAGTGGTGCAACACCAGCATCTCATAAGATGGTAAGTTCAAGTCCTAGTTGTTCTGCCCACAATCCAGCTTCTTGCTAATGTGCCTGGGAAGGAGGCAGATAATGGCCCAAGAATTTGGGCCTATGATATCTAGGAGATATGAATGGAGTTCCTAGCTCCTGGCTTTGCCCTGGCCCAGCCCTGGTTGTTGTGGCCATTTGGCCAGTGAATCGGAGGATGTAAGCTCACTCTCTTCTTTTCAAATAAACAAACATATCTTTAAAATTTACAAAAAAATAATTTTTAATGGCTTAGTAGTTCCTATTTACCAAACTTCTGACCAACAACGACATACTATGGATGACGTTGAACTCCTTAAAAATATTGGAGAGCAACCATAATTAGGCAGGAAGCAGATGGGAGCTGACAGTTGGAGGAAGGAAGGTCAACTATTAAGTTTCCCATTTTTTATGGTGTTACACCTAAGGGCTAGCCTTAGTTATTGTGGAAAGCTCTAAAACTCCAACTGAAGCCCTAATCTCAGAAAACCAGAGAATTTCTTGCATAAACTTACCCAGTTGACACCTGAACTAAGCACACATGGAGCAGACAGTAAGAAACACAGCAATGACTCAAAGAACTCAAAAGATACTTCAGGTGCTGATTATCCCAATTTAAATCCACACAAGTTAACTGCCCACGAGTACTAAATATCAACACTCTGCAGAGGAATAAAATAGGATTCAGTTGTGCACGGGTAACTTCTGAAATTACTAGGCATAGAAAAAAAAATCAAAACAGGATACTTAATAGAAAAGGCCAAAAATGTGAACTGATTTTAAGATAAGCCAGATGACAGATTTAGCATTCAAGATTTTTTTTTTTTAGGAAAGTTATTTATTTTGAAGGAGTGACAGAGAGAGAGGGAGAGAGAATCTTCCATCTACTGGTTTATTTCCTAACGGGCTGCAACAGCCACCAGAGGGTCAGGCACAAGCCAGGCGATTCACCTGGGTCTCCCACAAGGATGGGTGCAGGCTCGTATCCTGGCTGCTCTACTTCCTGTCCAGATTCCTGTTAATGGCCTGAGAAAAGCTGTGGAAATGGTCCAAATCCTTGGGCCTCCACCACCCATGTGGAAGACCTGAATAAAGCTCCTAGAGGTGGCCTGGCTCAGCACTGACTGTTGAGGCCATCTGGGGAGTGAACCAGCAGATAGAAGATCTCTCTGTCCCTCCAAGTTCGCCTTTTAAATAATACCAGCTCACTCCCCAAATGGCCCCAACTGCTGGGGAAGGACTAGGTTGAAGTCAGGAGCTTGGAATTCCATCCTGCCATCTTGTGCTGCTTTGCCCAGGTCATTAGCAGGGAGCTGGATCAAAAGTGGAGCAGCCGGGACACAAGCCACTGCCCTTATGGGGCAGTGTCGCAGGCAGATTTACCCACTATGGCACAATGCCTGTCCCAACATACAAAGATTTTAAATCAGCTGTTATAACTATGCTCAGGATGTAAATGAAAATGTATAATGAGAAGCTGGCGCTGTGGCACAGCAGGTAAAGCCACCACCTGTAGTGACAGCATCCCATATGCACATCAGTTTGAGTCCCCGCTGCTCCATTTCCGATCCAGCTCTCTGCTATGGCCTGGGATAGCAGTAGAAGATGGCCCAATTCCTTGGGCCCCTGCACTGGCGTGGGAAGACCCAGAGGAAGTTCCTGGCTCCTGGCTTCAGATCAGCACTGCTCTGCCAGCTGTGACCAACTAGGGAGTGAACCAGCGGATGGAAGAACTCTCTCTCTGCCTCTCCTTCTCTCTGTGTGTAACTCTTGACTTTGAAATAAATAGATAAATCTTTTAAAAAATGCATCACGAATGAATAAAAATTATCTGCAAAGAAACACACACTATAAAAACAACTAAATAGGGGCCGGCGCTGTGGCACAGCAGGTTAACGCCCTGGTCTGAAGCGCTGGCATCCCATATAGGTGCAGGTTTGAGACCCAGCTGCTCCACTTCTGATCCAGTTCTCTGCTATGGCCTGGAAAACAGTAGAAGATGGCCCAAGTCCTTGGGCCCCTGCACCCATGTGGGAGACCTGGAAGAAGCTCCTGGCTTCGGATCAGCATGGCTCTGGCCGTTGCAGCCAATTGGGGAGTGAACCAGCAGATGGAACACCTCTCTCTCTCTGCCTCTCCTCTCTCTGCGTAACTCTGACTTTCAAATAAATCTTTAAAAAAAGATAGAAATTAGAAATTCTGGAACTGAAATGTGTATCTGAGAAAAGAAGTTCTCTCGAGAAAGTTAGAGATAACAAAGAGTACTTACTTATACAGCAACAGAAATGATCTAATCTGTAAATCAAATAGAAAAATTACAGAAATCTTAAAACCAACAAAGATATCCAAAGAATAAAAGCAACTCAAAAACCTCATCAACAAATAAACAATGAATCCAGTGGAGAAATAGGCAAAAGACCTCAATAGACAATTCTGCAAATAAAAAATACTAATGGCCAACAAATTTGTGAAAAAAATACTCCACATCACTAACCATCAGCGAAACTCAAATCAAAACCACAATGAGGCATCACCTCACCCCTGGTCAGAATGGCTACTATCCAAAAGACAAATAGTAACAAATGCTGAGGAGGACCCAGAGAAAGGGGAACTCATACAAGGTTGGTGGGAATGTAACTTAGTATAGCTATTGTGGAAAACAGTGTGGAGATTTCTTTAAAAACTACTAATAGACCTGCCATACGATCTAGCAATCCCACTACTGGGAATATACCCAAAAGACATGAACCCATCAGATCAAAGAGATACCTGCACCAACATGTTTACAGCAGCATGTTCACAACAGCCAAAATACAGAATCAACCAAGGTATCCATCATCAAGCGAAGAAAATCTCTCTCATGTATACATACACACACACACAAATGAATATTATTCAGTTATAAAAAAGAATGAAATTCTATCATTTGCATCAAAATGGTTCCAACTAGAAGACTTCACATTGAGTGATATAAGCTAGACAGAGAAACCCAAACTCCACATGTTCTTCCTTATTTGTGAGAGCTAAAATTAAAAAAAAAAAAAAAACTAAAAAATCAAGATGAAAATGGTTGTGATGCTTGTATCAGTTTTCCTGCAAATACATTATTTTGTTGAATTGTTTTAAATATTTGTCAAATTGTTATAAATGATACACTATTAGCTTTAATGAGCTGTGTCTATTTTAAAATTTACTTACATGAGTGAAAGGGAATTTATTTGATTATTATTTATAGCTCTTCCCTATATTCCTGCTCTGACCATAGAGTAAATCAAAAATGTTATCTCAAAAATTTTCAAAAAGTAAAAAACCAAAAACCCAAAACAAACACAGCCTTAAGAATTCACTAGACAGGGCCGGCGCGGCGGCTCACTAGGCTAATCCTCCGCCTTGCGGCGACGGCACACCAGGTTCTAGTCCCAGTTGGGGCGCCGGATTCTGTCCCGGTTGCCCCTCTTCCAGGCCAGCTCTCTGCTGTGGCCCGGGAGTGCAGTGGAGGATGGCCCAAGTGCTTGGGCCCTGCACCCCACGGGAGACCAGGAGAAGCACCTGGCTCCTGCCATCGGATCAGCGCGGTGTGCCGGCCGCAGCGTGCCGGCTGCGGCGGCCATTGGAGGGTGAACCAACGGCAAAGGAAGACCTTTCTCTCTCTCTCTCTCTCTCTCTCTCTCACTGTCCACTCTGCCTGTCAAAAAAAATTAAAAAAAAAAAAAAAAAAAAAGAATTCACTAGGCAAAAATCAAAACATCCCCTGGATGCATAGCTGGAGTACCCCAAGAAAACAAAAATGAGGCAGAAAAAGATATTTCACAAAACAATAGCAAAAAGCTACCACAATTTGATAGATGATATCAATTTATAGATGCAGAGAGCTCAGTAAATCCAGAACAGGAAAATACAAAGAAAATCATCCCAAGTCACAAGCCAAAGAGAAAATCCTAAGTAAGAAAAAAATGACACCAGGCAGGCATCATGGCACAGAAGATGAAGCTGCCACCTGGGAGTCTGCATTCCATATCGGAGTGACTAGATTCTGCCCATACTTAACAGCATGAAAATTAGTAATGGGTAAATCCAAAAGCATTCCTAGTAATATGGTACTGCCACTATGACATGAACAATCTTACATGTATTTCCACATGAGAAACATAAATAATGGAAGCCAGAAGAGGTTACAGCATATGTTTAAAATACTGAAAGGAGGAGGCTGGTGATGTGGCATAGTAGGCTAAGCTTCCGCCTGTAGCACCAACATTCCATACAGGCACCAGTTCATGTCCTGGCTGCGCCTCTTCTGATCTAGCTCTCTGCTTATGGCCTTGGAAAACAGCAGAGGATGGCCCAAGTGCTTCAGTCCCTGCACCCGTGTAGGGGATTCAGAAGGAAAGAAGCTCCTGGCTCCTGGCTTTGGATTGGCCCAGCTCCGGCTGTTGTAGCCGGAGTAGTAAACCAGTGGATGGAAGACCTCTTTTTCTCTGCCTCTCTCTGTAACTCTGCATCCAAAATTAATAAATAAATAATAAAATCTACTAAAAGATACTAAATGGAAAAAACCCTGTCAACCTAGAATCCGAAATATTATGAAAACCTCCCTAAGAATGAAAATAAGGGGTGGGAGTTGTGACAAGCAGATTAAGCAGCTACTTGGGATCCCTTCATCCCATATTAGAATGTCAGTTTGAGTCCTGGCTCTTTTGTTTCTGACCCAGCTTCTGATCCATACACCTGGGAGGCAGCAGATAATGGCCCAGGTACTTGCATTCTGTCACCCACATCAGAGGCTCAGATGGAACTCCTGACTCCTGACTTTCATCTGTCCCAGACCCAGCTGTTATGGGCATTTGGAGAGTAAACCAGCAAATGGAATATCTTTCATTCTCTGTTTGACTTTCCCTTTCAAATAAATAAATCATTTTTCAAAGATCACCAAAAATCATGTATCTGTAATATAGATACTAATATCTGATGAGTTATTATTTAAAGTTACCATTTCATAAGAAAGAAAATGAAATAAAGATATTTTCAAATAAAAAAAATAAAGAACTTGTTCTCAATAGGCCTGCACAATCAGCAATACAAAATAAAGTTCTTCAGGCTATAGGAAATAATTCTAGATAGAAAACTATGTCCAAGAAAAACTGAAGGTACCAGAGAGTGAATATGAAAGGTAATTTTCTCTTAATTTCTTTAAACCACAAATGCCCATTTAAAGCAAATACTATAATCCTATTTTGGGTGAAGGTGCTAATATACATGGATATAACATACGTTGACAACTGATAAGGATTAAAAAGTCATAAGCAGACTTACATGGTTGCAAGGCTTTTTTACTTTAAAAGGCAGAGAATGAGAGAGCTTCAACCTGCCCCCATCCTAAATAGCTGAGGCCAGGCCAGGGCCAGAGATGAGAACTGGGGACACTATCTAGGTCTCCCACATGGGTGGCAGGAACCCAGTTACTTGAGCCATTATTGCTGCTTCCCAGGATCTGCATTGGTGGGGAAGCTAGAGTTAGGAGCTGAAGCTAGGAATTGAATATACACATTCTGTTGCTGGATGTGGGCATCTTAGTTGCTGGGCTAAATGCCCACTCTCCAAAGTTTTCATATTTTATAGGAAGAGGTATGGTACTAATAGTTGAAGATATATATATGAAAGTACATAAAAATAGAATTAAGAAGTTTATTTTCCACACTTTTTGAAGTACACACACACACACACACACACAGACTGCGGTGGGAGGAGAGAAATATCCCTAGAGAGCCTATTTTTCAAAAACTTAAAGGTACCATTCAAAGACAGTAGAAGGGGGTGAGTATAATGGCACAATGGGTTAAGCCATGACCTGCGATGCCAGCAGCTGGTCTGAGTCCTAGCTGCTCTATTTCTGATCTTCTCTGCTAATGTGTGTGGGAAAGCAAAAGATGGTCCAAGTCTTTGGGTCCACTGCACCAACATGGGAGACCTAGATGAAGTTCCAGAACCCTAGCTTCAGTCTGGCCCAGTCCCCACCATTGTGGTCATTTGGGGAGTGAACCAGTAAAGGGAAATTTTCTCTCTCTCCCTCTCTCTGCAAGTCTTCCTTTCAAATAAACAAACAAAATCTTAATTTAAAAAAAAAAAAAAGATAACATGGGATTTAACAAAAAGTAACTCCAATAAAGACAGGAAACTAATGAAAAACAGATAACACAAAGGAAAACAAATGAAATGACAGTCCAATCATATCAATAATACATTAAACATGAATGGATGATTTCATAATAGGCAAAAACTATCAGAATGGGGCTAGTGCACTGGCATAGCAGGTAAAGCCGCCACCTGCACTGTTGGCATCCCATATGAGCACCAGTTCTAGTCCTGGCTGCTCTATTTCTGATCCAGCTCTCTGCTATGGCCTGGAAAAGCAGTGGAAGATGGCCCAAGTCCTTGGGCCCCTGCACCCACGTGGGAGACCTGGAAGAAGTTCCTGGCTACTGGCTTCGGACTGGTGCAGCTCTGGCTGCTGTGGCCAACTGGGTAGTGAACCAGTGATGGAAGATCCCCCCCCGCCCCGCCTCTGACTCTCTGTAATTCTGCCTTTCAAATAAATAAATAAATCTTAAAAAAATATATCAGAATGGACGAAAAAGTAAGGCCCCGTTATATGCTAAGTGCAATGTACTTTGGCTATAGACAGACGGAAGTAAAAGGAAAAGGATGAAAACAAAATAAGAATAAGCATAAGACTGGAGTGGCCTTCAGACTTCATGATACAGAATATTTCCAGAGGTAAAGAGAGACAATAAGAATAAAGATGTCAATTCATTAACAGTCCAAAACAGCCATGCCTCAAGTCAGACTTTTAAAATATGAAGCAAAAGCTGAAGAATTAAAGAAACAAAGACAGCTACAGATTTCAACACTCTTCTCTCAGTAACTGTTACAACTCAATAAAAATTAGCAAAGTCAGCAAAGATCTATACAGCACCATCAACCACGGATCTAATATGTAGAGAACACCTGGCTCAATAACTATACTTCCAAGTGTACACAGTACATTCACCAAGATAGACCACAAGCCATACCAAGCCATAAAACAAGAATTCACATATTTATTTTTTTAAAGATTTATTTATTTATTTGAAGAATTACACAGAGGAGAGGCAGAAAGAGAGAAGTCTTCCATCCGATGGTTCACTCCCCAACTGGCCACAACAACTGTTGCTGTGTCGATCCGAAGACAGGAGCTTCTGGGTTTCCCACGTGGGTGCAGGGGCCCAAGGACTTGGGCCATCTTCTACTGCTTTCCCAGGTCACAGCAGAGAGCTGGATTGGAAGTGGAGCAGCTGGGTCTCAAAACGGCGCCCATATGGGATGCTGATGCTTCAGGTCAGGCATTAACCTGCTGCGCCACAGTGCCAGCCCCAAGAATTCACATATTTAAAAGGACTGAATATCTTTGGCCATGATGAAATTAAATCATAAATCAGACACTTAGGAAAATCCCACATATCTGGAAATTAAACAACTTCTAAACCACACATAGGTCAAAGAAGAAATCATAAGGGAAATTAGAAAATATTTCAATATAAATTATAAGCCTTTAAGCAGGGGAACAGTACAACTCTTATTTTTATAAAAATCACCATGCTAAAATAAAATGGATATAAAAGTTAGGGATGGGGTCAGCATTGTGGCATAGCAGGTGAAGCTTCCACCTGTAGCACTGGCATCTTATATAGGTGTTGGTTCAAGTCCTGGCTGTTCCTCTTCCGATTCAGCTCTCTGCTATGGCCTGCAAAGCAGTGGAAGACAACCCAAGTGCTCGGGCCCTTGCACCAATGTGGAAGACCCAGAAGAAGCTCCTGGCTCCTGGCTTTGTATTGACTCAGCTCTACCACTGTGGCCATTTGGGGAGTGAACCAGAAGATGGAAGACCTTTCTATCTGTCTCTCTGCTCTGCTTTTCAAATAAATAAAATCTTAAAAAAAAAAAGTTAGGGATAATTTTATATAAGATTTTATAAAACCAGATGTTTCACCATATTATATAACCCCAGGCAATATCCAGTGAAAAATGGATTTGGAAATCACTAATAGGACCATATTTATGGGTGTATTCATTTTCCTTGTCTCTATTGCACTGTGTGAAAACTTGGTGACAGAATAGCAAGCAATGGATGGTCATCTGGTATAGTGGTTAAGATACTGGTTGGAACAGGTGTTCCCTTATTATATATAGGGCCTGGTTTGAGTTCTGGATCCGCTTCCAATTCCAGCTTCCTACTAATGAACACCCTGGGAAAAAACAGTAATAGTTCAAAAATTTGGGACCCTGTCACCCATGTAGGAGACCCAGATTGAGTTCCAGGCTCCTAGCTTTGGCCTAGCCATTGAGGGCATTTGAAGAATTAACTAGCAAATGGAAGATCTGTCAATTTCCCTTGTTTACTCTTTTAAACAAATAAAAGTAATAAATAAAAATTTTAAAAGCCGTAAGCACCATCTTGTTACACCAACAGAAATACCAACTGCAAGTTTTTCAGGTTATCTCATTTGCCAGTACCTATTTCTCCATTATAAAACAAAAATTAGACTTTAAACAAAAAATTTATACAATTCTTTTACTTAGCACTTTCAACACAAATCATTAGTGTTAGAAAGACAGTTTTTCTTTGTTGCTATGCATTTCAAGCAGAGAAAAAAAGGTTTCATACAACAAGAATGCTCAGGGGTGGCATTATAGTTTAATGGGTAATAAAACCGCAGCCAGCAATGCCAGCATCCTATATGGGCACAAGTTTGAGTTCCAGCTGCTCCACTTCCAATCCAGCTCTCTGCTAATGCACCTGGGAAAGCAGCGGAAGATGGCCCATGTTCTTGGACCCCTGCATTCACATGAAAGACTCGGAAGAAGCTCCTGGCTTCCATCTGGCCCAGCCCTCACCATTGCAGCCATTTGGGGACCCAATAGACGGAAGATCTCTCTCTTTCCCTCTCTCTGTGTAACGCTGCTTTTCAAATACATAATCTTAAAAAAAAATTAAAAAGAATGCTTACATTGTTAATAACAGAAATAATGACACTTTTATTTACTACATGCCAGGCACCAATATAAGTATTTATACATTGTGTTAATTTGCTCAATGTATTCAAAAACCCTGTGAGGTAGGTTTTACTCATATCCCACTTATAGATGAGGAAACTGAGGCAGAAGGAAGCTAAGTAACTTGCCAGATCACATAATTAGTAAGTGAAAAAACTGGGGCTCAAACCCAGGGAGGAGCCTGGCTCCACACACTTGCCCACTGCTCTATCTCTTCTCTGGTAGTATCTACACTGCAACAGTATGGGAACTGTCTGCCCTAAGAAGCAAGCACAGTCAACCTGAATCCAATTTGAGGGCAGAAATGAATCTTCAAGATTCTTTTTCCTGTTTTTTTTTTTTTTTTTCTTATAACCACACCTTACCCTTTGTATCATGCCTTTTGTTCCACTTCTATGGTCTCTGCAAACCCCTTGAAACAGAGCTGATACTGCTCCACTAGTTGGTAACCTGAAGTCAGGTGAAGGCAGGCTCTCCATCTGACACTGATTTCTGGCTTCTGTTTCCTTTATGGCCCATCTAATCTCTTTCTGTAGGATTCTGATGTCTCTAGACTTAGTTAAAATTGAATCCACGAGAATCCTAACATGAATGTGAAAGAAATGGGCAAGTGAATGCATATTTGAAAGGCAGGCCCTAATGGCAGGTGATGGTGAAGTCTCTTTCCTAGCCACATATCAGGCATTTTTGCCAAAGTGTTTTTTGGGAATCTGAAACTATGTCTGCTCTTGGAGTGGAGCATCCTACACAAACTGTGATGCCAGATGACTACAGTGTGTAGCAGAAAATTTACCTCAAGATGTTCAAGACTATCACCTTAAAATCACAGATTGTAGAGATCATATTTCCAATGCCCTTTCTCAGACTGCCATCCTGACAGAGAGAAATCCTAACCAGGAACAGATTTCACAGACTTAAAGGAAGAAAACAACTCTGTGATTGACTTATTCGATATTAGGACACATGTGAAGATATGTTAAATACAGAACTGCTCTAAAAGTCAACAGTTAAGAAACAAAACATATGGGGCAAGTCATATAGGGTAAAAAGGTTCTCCCCATCAGGTTGCAAAGTAATCTACACCAAATGAAAAATTCAAGGTACATTCTAAAAGTTTGTGATTAGAAAGGATCCCAGAAGTCATTCAGAAACAGGAATCTCAATAAATTTAAAGATGGGCCATGAAAGTAAGTAACAAAACAATCATTTTCTCACTAACTCTATAAGTTGAGAGTCCTTTTTTTTTTTTTTTTTGTACAAGATTTGTTTATATATTTGAAAGGCAGAGTGACACAGAGAGAGAGAGACAGAAAGAGAGAGACACACACACAAAGATCTTCCATCTGCTGGGTAAATCACCCAAATGCCCACAACAGCTAGGGCTAGGCTGAAGTCAAGAGAGACTCCATTTGGGTCTCCCATGTGAGTGGCAGAAATCCAAGTACTTGGGCCATCATCTGCTCCTTCCAGGCACATTAGGAGAAAGCTGAAATGGAAATACGGAACAGCCAGGACCTGAATCAGGCATGTAGGATATAGCATGTAGGCATCCCAAAAACCAGCTGAACCCGCTGTGCTACAATACCTACTCCAAGAATTGTTTTTGTGAAACAAAAAGCATTGTCATTACAGAAAAGTATGTTTGCTTCAAGAAGAATCTGTTGGGGCCGGCACTATGGCGTAGTGGGTAGGGCTGCTGCCTGCAGTGCTGGCATCCCATATGGGTCCTGGCTGCTGCACTTCCAATCCAACTCTCTGCTGTGGCCTAGAAAAGCAGTGGAGGATGGCCCAGGTCCTTGGGCCCCTGCACCCACGTGGGAGACCAAGAAGAAGCTCCTGGCTTCGGACTGGTGCAGCTCCGGCTATTGCAGCCAGTTGGGGAGTGAACTGGTGGGTGGAAGGCCTCTCTCTCTGCCTTTCCTTCTCTGTGTAACTCTGACTTCCAAATAAATTAATCTTTAAAAAAAAAAAAAAAAAAAAGGAGAAGGATCTGTCATTGTAATGTCATTGTAATTATGTGAATATTCTGATGCTACAGACAGCAAAAAAAAAAAAAACAACTGTCTTTATATGAACACTGCAATTTGTCTAAAAGAAGCACATGTAATAAAATACATTTCAAAGTCAAGCTCTAATGTACTCCAAGTATTCAGAAATCCTATAATCAAGGTTCCTTGTGCCCTGTGACCAGTTTACAGTTATGGGGATTAAAAATAGTTGTAGAGGCAGATGTTAGGCTGCCAGTTAAGATATAGGTTGAGACCCCTGCATTCCACATGGAAGCTCTTGAGTTTGAGTCCTACTCCCACTCTTAATTCTAGCTTCCTCTTAATGCAGACCATGGGAGACGTGGTGATGACTAAGTAATTGGATTTCTGCCACCCACATGAGAGACCTAGATTGAGTTTCTGGCTCCTAGTGTTAGCTGTTGTGAGCATTTGGGGATTGTGGGGACTGGATCGGTGAACTGGAGCTCTTTCTCTCAGCCTCTAAAATAAACTTTAAGAGGAGTTATAAAAACATTCATCCTCCTGGATAAATTATATGTGAATCATTATGTGTTTAATTTACCACAAGCTTTTCCTCTTTTATTGCAAACACAGTAAAACATCAATAGTAAATGTTTTAAAACAGAAGTACCATCTATAATTCTACCACCTCAACTTAGATTTTTCTTATCTTTGGCCTTCAAAAATATTTCAAACTTTATTTGTTTTAAAAAGAATATTTTTGGCCGGCGCCGCAGCTCACTAGGCTAATCCTTTGCCTGCAGTGCCGGCACCCCGGGTTCTAGTCCCGGTTGGGGCACTGGTTCTGTCCCAACTGCTCTCTGCTGTGGCCCAGGAATGCAGTGGAGGATGGCCCAGGTCCTTGGGCCCTGCACCCACATGGGAGACCAAGAGGAAGCACCTGGCTCCTGGCTTCGGATTGGCGCAGTGCGCCAGCTGTGGCAGCCACTTGGGGGGTGAACCAACGGAAAAAGGAAGATCTTTCTCTCTCTCTCTCACTGTCTAACTCTGTCAAATATATATATATATTTTTTTTTTTTTAAAGACAAGTGGCATATGTAACACTCAGGTAAAAAAAAAAAAGTTCAAACTAGTGCACAAATGTCAACCTGATTAAATCTTATGGTTGTTCTCTTCTGCCTGTTATTTGCATTTTAAGTCTCTGGTTTGCTCTTTTCCACTAATTAAACTGTGGCACCTTGTAGCACCTGAAACCAATTCTACTGTTTTCTCCTCCTGTACCATATTACTAGGAATGTTTTTGGACTTACCCATTAATAATTTTCATGCTGTAAGTATGGGCAGAAAATTTATCTACCAAGATCTACATGATCACAATGTAAATTTAAAGAATGACTAATCACCCATCGAGGTGGCATGTACCAATGCCATCTCACTAGTCCCAGTGATCAATTTCTGTTCACAATTGATCATAATGATAGGACTAAGAACCAAAGGGATCACATAAACAAGAATAGTGTCTGCAAATACTAGCTGATAGAATCAAAAAGGGAGAGAATGATCCAACATGGGAAGTGAGATACATAGCAGACCCATAGAATGGCAAATGTCCTAACAGCACTCTGGCCTCATAATCAGCCCTTAAGGCATGCAGATCCGGCTGAAATGCCCATGAGAGTATTTCAGGCATGGAAAGCCAAGACACTCTGGGGGAAAAAAAAAAACCTAAATGAAAGATCTCCACGAGTGAGATCCCAGTGGAAAGAATGGGTCATCAAAGAAGGAGGTACCTTTCTCTGAAGGGAGGAGAGAACTTCCACTTTGACCATGGCCTTGTCTAAATATGATCAGAGTCAGTGCACTCAGGGGGCTTCCATAGCCTTGGCAGCTCATGACAAGAGCCTAGGGCGATTACTGAAGCCATAAACAAGAGTATCAATTTGTTAAGTCAACAACAGGAGTCACTGTGCACTTACTCCTCATGTAGGATCTTTGTCCTTAGTGTGCTGTACATTGAGATTTAATGCTATAACTAGTACTCAAACAGTATTTTTCACTTTATGTTTCTGTGTGGGAGCAAACTGTTGAAATCTTTACTTAATGTATGCTAAACTGATCTTCTGTATATAAAGAGAATCAAAAATGAATCTTGATGTGAATGGAAGGGGAGAGGGAGTGGATAAGGGGAGGGTTGCGGGTTGGAGGGACGTTATGGGGGGGAAGCCATTGTAATCCATATTCTGTACTTTGGAAATTTATATTCATTAAATAAAAGTTAAAAAAAAAAAGAATGACTAATCAGTAAATATTCAAATACACCGCTTTTAATTTGTAATTATTTTATAAGTCTTGTAAGCTACTCACAGCAAGTATCAGAAATACTTTTTTTTTAAAGTAACTTCTCCAACTCCATACAAATCAAAAGTAACAGTAAATAATTCATTCCCACAAGATCAGTATCCAGTAGCACAATACAACATGGGGCATACGAAAAAATAAATTTTTCTGAGGAATACTGTTAGAAATATTGTAAATTACCAAAAAAAAAAAAAAATTTTAACCTAAGTTCTCTTCTATTCTACCAATGCTTTCCTTAACAATCTACTATTCCAAACATTTAAAAAATTTTAATAGAAAACAATGACAACACATGAGATAAAATAAATGATACAATATTAATTTTAATTTTTGTGTCTCAGTTAATATATATAAGACTAATTTCAGGAACTGAGATATTATGCGTCATTAAGATTTAAGTGGGAAAATTCTAAGTGTTAGTTTTGTCTTCTAAATTTACATTCCTTTAAAAATTTCATCATAATATATGTACCTTAGTTTAAGGCTTTCAGAGAGTCTTTCGGCTTCTTCAATAGCTTTCTTGATGTTTGCAGGTCCAAGTATTGAATGAAAGTAGTCCTAAAATTATAGGAAAATCATCCGGCTCTGTTAGTACTGGGCATTGCACATAGCACTAATACCAAAAACATTAAGTCCTGGCAAGTTCAGATGAAAAACATGGTTTAAGTATTTTTTTAAACTCGTCATCTACATGAATCTACAAGGAATGCAAATGTTACAAAAGTATCTCTTCATACTATTAGTATGCTAAAAGAAAATCCACTAGATAGCCTATTTTACTTATTTATAAGATACTAAGAAGAAATGGGAATACCATTCTTACTATTTATGAATAAGCATCAAAAAGAACAAAGCTTTCAAGAACAAAATATATTTTTTCCAAATATGTACCTAGTTTTTCTTCCTCTAGACTCAGAAGCAGTAAAGCAAATTCTGTATAGATAAACATGGGTTTTTCTGTTTGTTAGTTTGTTTACGTGATATAAACTATTTTTCCTGCCATTGGCTACGGACGAAACACTTTTAACCCTTAAAGCAAGTTTTAAACTTCAGGAAACCTTGAATAACTAGAAACCAAATAGAAAACCAATCTTAAAAACAAAGGTTTGGCACAAAACACGCATAATGATCAAAAAAACACTACTATATTCAGAAATTTTCAAATCAAGGTTGATTTGATCTGACAGTAGTTAGTAAAATCAGCTCAATGATTTACTGTCATTTGGGGAGTGAAATAGCACATGGAAAGTCTATCTCTCCTTGTCTCTGTCAGTCTGCCTTCCAAATAATAAATCTTAAAAAAGTAAAAATCAGAAAATATCTTGTTTGTAAATTCAATACATTAAATATCTGAAGAACAGAGACTGAACCAAACAAAACAAGCAAACAAAAACAAAACAAAACAAAACAAAAACAGTTCTAACAAAGTGCAGATGAGATATCCTGGACAGAGCAAACTGAAATCATCCTTTTGCTGGAAACGAGGAACTGAACTGCTGCAGCATATGAAGAACAGCCTGGGTTACCTGAGCCTTTGCAGAGGCTTCCTCACCTCAACTTTGGCCACTTTCACTAAATATTCCTTTTGGACACCTAACAGATACTCTGTAGAAATCTAAAAATCTCTTCATTAAAAATTTATTCCCAACCTTCTCAAACAGGAAACTAAGCTATAGAAATATTCTCAACCTAAATAAACTAAAAGACTCCTAACTTCTAAAAATAAAACAGAAAGTAAGCAAATACATTAAAAACACAGACAAAACCTGCCACAACAGACAAAACAAACATCAAAACAACTGGTTATGAGGCTGGTGCTGTGGCTAAGCAGGCTAAGCCACCCTCTGCAGTGCTGGCATCCCAAATGGGCATGGGTTAAAGTCCCAGCTGCTCCACTTCCAATCCAGCTCTCTGTTATGGCCTGGGAAAGCAGTGGAAGATGGCCAAGTGCTTGGGCCCCTGCACCAGCGTGGGAGACCTGGAAGAAGTTCCTTGCTCTTGACTTCGGATTGGTCCAGCTCTAGCTGTTGCAGCCATTTGAGAAGTGAACCAACAGATGGAAGACCTCTCTCTGCCTCTGCCTCTCTGTAACTCTGCCTTTCAAATACATAAATATATCTTAAAAACAAAAAAACTGCGGCCAGCGCGCGGCTCACTAGGCTAATCCTCCGCCTTGCAGCGCCAGCACACCGGATTCTAGTCCCGGTCAGGGTGCTGGATTCTGTCCCGGTTGCCCCTCTTCCAGGCCAGCTCTCTGCTGTGGCCAGGGAGTGCAGTGGAGGATGGCCCAAGTCCTTGGGCCCTGCACCCCATGGGAGACCAGGAGAAGTACCTGGCTCCTGCCATCGGATCAGCGCGGTGCGCTGGCCGCGGCGGCCATTGGAGGGTGAACCAACGGCAAAGGAAGACCTTTCTCTCTGTCTCTCTCTCTCACTGTCCACTCTGCCTGTCAAAAAAACCAAAAGACAAAAAAAAAAAAAAAAAAAAAAAAAAAAAAAAAAAAAAAAACTGGTTATCCAAATTTCCAATATTTTAAAAATGCTGATCTTAGTATATACTTTCTTTTAAACAGTTCTACTTGAACAGATTTCTAAGAACATGTAAAAATTTGTTTGAATTTAGACAAGACAAGACTGTCTCTTATCTGCAAATAATTATGCCAAAGAATGTTAAATGATGTTTCTCCCAGGGCAGGACTAATCCAGTCATTTGTGGACACATGAATGGGTGAGCCTCCATATGCTAAATCAATCAATCAATCTCTCTCTCTCTCTCTTCCCAAAGCTGGATCTAAACCCCAGTAGTTATCAGTAGTATAATTTTGCTGCTGAGAAGAAACAACAGTGATGATTTACCACCATTAAGCAAAATGTTCAAGTCATCCTTTAACAAACAAAACAAACTATCAGTCAGACTAGTGGAGGAGGGTGGGTGTTAATTAAAAGTAAGAGAAAGTTTCATTATTTCTGAAGTCAATTTAAATGAAACAAGACCATTCTACCATCAGAGAACAAAGGAAACTCATAATATTTCAAGAATGGCTTCTCTATCATGTAAGAAATCTATAGACAGGGGTTAGTTATGAATGTCCAATAGTAATACTATTTCTAAGTAAAGGTGAAATAACCAACACAACATTCTTCCCTGTTCCTAATGCAGCCTCCACATCCTTCTTCTGCCTGTTTCTGGTACAAGAGAAATGCAATCATTTTCTCTACCAACACTCATCCTAGTCATCAGTTTTCTCTAATCATTTACCATCCTTGCCCTCCCTCCTTTCCCATGGCTTCAGCAAGGAACAGCATCTGTTTAAAGGATTAGATACAAGAACAATAACAACAACAACAACAAAATAAATATATCTTGAAAGCGATTAATATTAATTTTATAAACAAACCTTTAATAAGGCTATAATATCAATCAAGTATAGAAAGCTGTCACATAAAAACACAAGTAACTAGCCCTTCCATTTTAGAAATACAATAAAAAAGTTGGCTTACTGAATGCTTATGTAAGCTCAATCTTTCCATTTGTTCTAGCAGTGACTACTACAACAGAATGCAAATTATGAGTCTGTATGTCGCTCTAATCCCAGAGAACTTAACAGTGTGTGTACAAGTACACACACACACTTGCAAATAATGAAACTATTTTTAGTTTGGTTTTTCTATCTATATAAAAGTTTGAACTTGATGCTGTATAATGTGATCTAAATTGTACTGGTATCATCTTTTAGAGGAAGTTAGTAATTCCATTATGCAAAAATAACAAATAAAAGCACAAAATAAGAAGTACCTGCTGCTGTTTGAAATCAGGTCTTTTTTTGATGAGATTATAAACAGTCACAAATTTCATATATAGTACATAAGCCCTTTCCTCGTCACGATCTAACCTGCATTCTTCTGCTGCCTTGAAGATCTTCTGGGCACTGTGTACGTAACTTAAAAATTAGAGAAAAAATGAAAATACTTGACAGCTGGAAAAAATATACATCATGTATTAATAAAGTCCACAGATAATTAACAAAGTGAATTTTATGATTTAGGTTATACTGCTTTAGAATACAAAATTAGACATAAATTTGGACTCAACCAATTTACACATATCACTTCCTCTGGGATGAAGGTAGTTTTAGAGATAAACAGACACTGCTAGAAAGGAATGACTTTAGATCTCACTTTAAAGACTTTCCTGTCTTTAAGCTTCCCCAAAGCTTGGGGAAGCTTAAAGACAGCTTTTCTTTTCTTATTGTTTCATATGTGAAAATCATTCAACAGGAATTCTGGTTATTTTCTCTGTCACCCAACAGACATTACAACCCAAGAAGTAGGCCAATTCCCCTCTTAACTATTCCTGCCCCTCAAAAAAGATCTCTTAATTTTTGTAAAATCCCATTTTGTCTTTAGTCGTGTTTAGAAATATCAGTTCATTATAGGATTTTTCTTTGTGACTTCCTTTAAAGTTTCTACCTCTCTCTTGTCATCTGTGATGTGTTTTCCTTGAACCTTGTGCATACTTTCTTTAGAAAATTACTAATTAAAATATCTCTATGCAATCACAGTTTTCTTTAGATTCCTCTTCATTGGTTCATTTGAGATCATACATATAATTTTTTTCAGAACCTCCTATTTATCTCCAGTCGTGGAACATCTACTTTTCTGCTGACCTCTAAAATCTGCTTCCCTCAAGTCTGGGGAATATGGCTAGCTAGAACTACCTTTCCTTTTTTTTAAGAAAATTTTCATTTAATAAATATAAATTTCGAAAGTACAACTTTTGGATTATAGCAGTTTTTCCCCCATAACCACCCTCCCATTCGCAAACCATCCCATCTCCTACTCCCTCTCCCATCCCATTCTAAATTAAGATTCATTTTTAATTATCTTTATATACAGAAGATCAATATAGTATATACTAAGTAAAGATTTAAACAGATTGCACCCACACAGAAACACGAAGTATAAAGTATTGTTTAAGCCGGTGCCGCGGCTCACTAGGCTAATCCTCTGCCTTGCGGCGCCGGCACACTGGGTTCTAGTCCCAGTCGGGGCGCCAGTTTCTGTCCCGGTTACCCCTCTTCCAGGCCAGCTCTCTGCTGTGGCCAGGGAGTGCAGTGGAGGATGGCCCAAGTCCTTGGGCCCTGCACCCCATGGGAGACCAGGAGAAGTACCTGGCTCCTGCCATCGGATCAGCGCGGTGCGCCGGCCGCGGCAGCCATTGGAGGGTGAACCAACGGCAAAAAGGAAGATCTTTATCTCTGTCTCTCTCTCACTGTCCACTCTGCCTGTCCAAAAAAAAAAAAAAAAAAAAAAAAAAAAAGTACTGTTTAAACACTAGTTTTACCGTTAATTTATATAGTACAACACATTAAGGACTGACATCCTACATGGGAAGTGCACAGTGACTTCTGCTGTTAATTTAACAATTGACACTCTTATTTATGACGTCAATAATCACTAGAGGCTCTTGTCATGAGCTGCCAAGGCTATGGAAGCCTCTTGAGTCCACAAACTCTGACCTTATTTAGACAAGGCCATATTCAAAATGGAAGTTCTCTCCTCCCTTCAGAGAAAGCTACCTCCTTCTTTGAGGGCCCATTCTTTCCACTGGGATCTCACTCACAGAGAACTTTCATTTAGGCCATTTTTGTAGGACTACCTTTCTTTCTAAAATTCTTATTTCCAACTCTATTAATAAATATGGCTACTTACTTATCTCTAAATATTCCCCTTGGTTAGCAAAATAAATTCAGAGGAAAAGTTCTCATACTGTCTCTTGTCTTTATCAGAAATAAAACTAGCAGGTTATTTTAATGATATCCCATTTTTAGCAAAATTATATTCTCTTTTTTAAAAGGTTTATTTATTTGAGAGGCAGATTTATAGACAGTGAGAAAGAGAGAGAGGGGTCATCCATCCACTGGTTCACTCCCCGAAATGGCCGTAACAGCTGGAGCTGGGCTGATTCAAAGCCAGGAGCTGCTTCTTGGTCTCTCATATGGGTGGAGGGGTCCAAGCACTTGGGCCATCTTCCACTGCTTTCCCAGGCCATTAGCAGGGAGCTAAATTGGAATTGAAGCAGCTGAGACTCGAACCAGTGCCCATATGGGATACTACCACCAGAGACAAAGAATTAACCTACTACACCATGGCGCCGGCCCACTAGTCTCTGCTTTTCCAAAAGTGTATGTCCATCACCATTAGACTTTATCTCAGGATGGGTTTTGTAATCTCTATCAGGAAGGTATCATCTCTAGCTGCCACTTCAGCAGGAAGATAGAATATATGCCTTCTGTGGCAGGTGGGGCGGGGAAGGAGGGGTTTGGTGCGTGGGTAAGATGACACTTAGGATGCCTACACCCCATGTTGGAGAGTGAGTTCAACTCCCAGGTCTGCTTCTGAGTCTATCTCCTGCTAACGCATGCACGCTGGAAGGCAGCTGGTGACAGCATAAGTCCTTGGATCCCTGAGACCAATGCAGACTCATGCAGAGAACCAGAATGAATTCCCATCTTCTGGCCTCATCCTGGCACAGCCCTGGCTGTTGTGGGCATCTGGGGAACAAATCAATGGAATGAAGATCTCTCTCTCTGACTCTTTTCCTCCCCACTCTGTCTCTCTACCTTTCAAATAAAATGAAAATGTATAAAAGATTAAAAATATATGCATGCCAGGGCCGGCGCTGTGGTGTAGTGGGTAAAGCTGCCTGCAGTGCCAGCATCCCATATGGGAGCCAGTTCGAGCCCCGGCTACTCCACTTCCCATCCAGCTTTCTGCTATGGCCTGGGTAAGCAGTACAAGATGGTCCAAGTCCTTGGGCCCCTGCACGTGTGTGGGAGACCTGGAAGAAGCTCCTGGCTTCATATAGGCACAGCTCCGGCCGTTGTGGCCATCTGGGCAGTGAACCTGCGGATGGAAGACCTTTCTCTCTCTGTCTCTCCTTCTCTCTGTGTAACTCTGACTTTCAAATAAATAAATCTATCTATCTATATATACATACACACACACACACACACACACACATACATATATGCCTTCAAAAATCAAAATGCACAAAACAAATCATCAGGTTAAAAAATCTATGAAATTCAGGGCCGGCACTGTGGCATAGTGGGTAAAGCTGCTGCCTGCAGTGCCAGCATCCCATATGGGTGCTGGTTCGAGTCCCGGCTGCTCCAGTTCTGATCCAGCTCTCTGCTACGTCTTGGAAAAGCAGAACACAGCCCAAATCCTTGGGCCCCTACACCCATATGGGAGGCCCGAAGGAAGCTCCTGGCTTCTGGCTTCAAATCAGCTCAGCTCCAGCCGTTGCAGCCAACTGGGGAGTTAACCAGTGGATGCAAAACCTCTCTCTCTCCCTCTCTCTCTGCCTTTCCTTTTCTCTGATTTCAAATTAAAAAAAAAAAAAAAAAAAAAAAAAAGTCTATGAAAGTGGCAAATATTAATGAATACTTTGTTGACAACTGAACAAAAAAATGCATCTGTCTCCTCTTAAAGAGTATGCTAGCATCATATCTTATGTGTAATACACAAAAATGAAAGTGATCTCTAAGATTATTTTTATACTTTTGTGAAAAAACAATGAATTCTGGCAGAATTTCCGTAGAACTCATATTCTTTGCCTCTTATGATCTGGAATACTATACAGAGAGCAGACAATACGCATATTAGCAAAAATACATATATTCTGGTAAGACAGTTAATTTCTGTAAGAAGGTCTACCTTATTCATGCGGTGGTGTCAATTTTCAAATAAACTATTCATTTAACTTGAGTAATAAGGAAATGAGCTGAAAATTAATGTAGAATTCAATCAAACTAGCAAAGGATAAATACCTCTTAGTGCTTATTTTCTCTGGTTTAACTTCTGTCTTCTTATTGAGGTCTTTAAGTGAAGAACTGAGGTAGAGTTCTTTAGGAACTGAAGCCACAGCAGGCATGATGAATAATTTTTACTTTCCTATTTTCACAATGAATGCTATGCTTCAGTAAATGTATCTTTTCTCTGAAATAAAAAAAAAAACAACAAAATTTCACTTATTTTCATCATCAACAATAAAACAAGTTATACAGTTACAAAGACAAAACTTGGGACAGGTATTGTGGCAGAGTGGGTTAAGCTGCTGTTTGTGTGACCAGTGTCCCATACTGGAGTGCTGGTTTACATCCAGCCTGCTTTGCTTCTGATCTAGTTTCCTGCTAATGCACCTGGGAAGGCAGCAGATGATGGCTGAAATGCATGGGGCCCTGCTATATCCTCATGGGAGACCTGGATGGAGTTCCTGGCTTCAGCCTAGCTGTTGTAGTCATTTGGGGATTAAATCAGTGGATGGAAGATCTCTCCCACTCTCTCTTCCTAACCCCTGCCTTTCAAATAATAAACAAATCTTTAAAAGAAAATGAAAATAATAATTAAAAAGTCCTAAACTGCTTTCCTTGCTAACAGGGTTAATTTTAAATAATCTTGAATACCTATGTTGAACGTTCAAGATACTGAGTGTAAATGAACAGTATTTTTTTTTAATTTTCTTTTTTTTTTTTAAAGATTTTTATTTATTTGACAGGCAAAGTTATAGACAGTGAGAGAAACAGAAAGAAAGGTCTTCCCTCTGTTGGTTCACTCCCCAAGTAGCTGCAACAGCCGGAGCCGCGCAGATGCAAAGCCAGGAGTCGGTGCCTCCTCCTGGTCTCCCATGCGGGTACAGGGCCCAAGCACTTGGGCCATCCTCCACCGCCTTCCCAGGCCACAGAAGAGAGCTGGACTGGAAGAGGAGCAACTGGAACTACAACCAGTGCCCATATGCAATGTCGGCGCCGCAGGCGGAGGATCAACCTAGTGCGCCACGGCACCGGACCCTCAAATTTTCATTAAATAAATAAATTGTATCATTTGGTTTTAAATATTAGGGCTCCTATATATCGAAAGAATGAACAGTAAGAATAAGAGCTTTAACATTCTTCTGCTGCTAAGACAGCATTAACATATATATAAGTCATGGGGGTGGTCATTTGATGGAGCAGTTAAAGACACCACTTGGCAGGACCAGGGCTGTGGTGTAGTGGGCTAAGCCTCCACCTGTACTGCTGGTATCCCATAACAGTGGGGGTTCATGGCCCAGATGTTCCTCTTCCAATCCAGGTCTCTGTTATGGCCTGGGAAGGCAGCGGAGGAGGGCCTGAGTGCTTGGGCCCCTGCACCCACATGGGAGACCTGGAAGAAGCTTCTGAGTCTATCTCCTGCTAACGCATGCACGTTGGGAGACAGCTGGTGACAGCACAAGTCCTTGAATCCCTGAGACCAATGCAGACTCATGCAGAGAACCAGAATGAATTCCCATCTTCTGGCCTCAACCTGGCACAGCCCTGGCTGTTGTGGGCATCTGGGGAACCAATCAATTTTTTTTTCATATTTAAAAGGTAGAGAGGGGATTGGTGTTGTGGTAGAGCAGGTTAAGCTGCCACCTGCAACACTGCCACCCCATACTGGAGTGCCAGTTCAAGTCCTAACTCCTCTCCTTCTGATGCAGCTTCCGACTAACGTGCCTGGGAAGGCAGTGAATGATGACCCAAGTAGATTGGCCCCTGCCACTCACATAGATCTGGATGCAGTTCCGGGCTCCAGGTTCCTGGCTTCAGCCTGGTCAGCCCTGGCTATTGTGGCCTTTTAGGGGAGTGAATCAGCAGAGGAAAGATCTTTTTTCTGTTTTTCTGCTTTTTAAAGAAATAAATATGTAAGTCTTTTTTTTTTTTTTTTTTTTTTTGAAAATAAAAAAGACAAAGAATGAGAGAAAGAACCAGAGGTCTTCCATCACTGGTTCACTCCCCAAGCGCCTGCAACAGCCAGGGCTGGGTCAGGCCAAAGTCAAAAGTCCAGAATTCAATCCATGTAAGTGGCAGGGACTCAACCCCTTAAGTCATTACCACTGTCTCCCAGAGTATGCATTAGCAGGAAGTTGGAATTGAAAGCAGAGCCAGGATTCAAACCCAGGCACTCCAATATCTGATGTAAACATCCCAAGAGATGTCTTAACCACTACATCAAACACTCTCCTTGGAATCAGAGTTTTTTTTTCTTTTTATAATTTTTAAAAAACATTACGCATTCATTTCAAATGTAGACATTATATACATACACATATATACTGTTTTTTCTTGAAGCCAGAGATTTAATATTACAGAGTATGGGATTTATGCAATGATCATAATGTGAAGAAAGAAGAGGTATCTGTTTTAAAAGTTGGGGCCAGCATTGTGCTACAGTGGCTTAAGCTGTTACTCTCAACACCCATAACCCATACTGTAGTAATCATTGACGTTTCAGTCCACTTCTGAACCAGCTTCTTGCTAATGTGCCTGGGAAAGCAGCAGAAGATGGGCCAAGTACGTGGGCCCTGCCACCCATGTGGGAGACCAGGAAGGAGTTCCTGGCTCTGACTTTGGCTTGGCCCAAACTTGGCTGTTGAAGCTATATTTACTCATCTTTAATGAGTAAACCAGCAGTCAATTATCTCTGTCTCTCCTTCTCTTTTGTTATGCCTTTTAAACATATATATTAAAAGAAAGACAAACAGACACATAGACATTAGGAGAGAGGGTGGCCTTGACCATGCTATATAGACAGCTGGGAACAAATGATACATTTCTGTTTGTGGCAGAATACACCATTGAATTTTTGGTTACAATGAAAAGATATATAACATTTCATGAGACTCATTTCTTTCATGCTCTGACAAACTCTGATCAGGAAAATGGAGCAGGTAGTAAAGAAATTCAACACAAGAGGCAGAATGGCTAGGTATGTACCAGCTGTGCCTATGTGTGTACAAATATAGGGATTCCTGTAGATAGGATAAATCAGGGGTACACACAACTTTTGGTGTGAATATTTGGCAAGACTGTGTGACCAAATAAAAACCTCAGGAGCCCAATTAAACATAAATAAGACTTTCAGTTGTAAAAAGTACAATTTGAATAGAAAAATACATTGATAAAATTTAATTACAACTTTAAAATGTTTTCTATCATTTCTTTCCATGCTCTTCTTCATTCTATCAGTTCACTATTATTAGATGAGCAGAAAATGAACACCTAATCCTAAAAGTTGAGTAAGGGACAACTCTAAGTTAAAGGCCTTTCTTTGTTCACCTATGTGAAACTCCAAAACCACCCCAATTTGCATTGATTCTAGTCACAATTCATATTAAATACTAACACTTTTTGATTTCTTGGTACTTATCACTTCTATGTCTCTGCCATTATCTTAAGTTACCAAACCATTTTTTCTCTAAAAATCACATTTATTAGGCCGGCGCCACGGCTCACTAGGCTAATCCTCCGCCTAGCGGCGCCGGCACACCAGGTTCTAGTCCCAGTTGGGGCGCCGGATTCTGTCCCGGCTGCCCCTCTTCCAGGCCAGCTCTCTGCTGTGGCCCGGGAGTGCAGTGGAGGATGGCCCAGGTGCTTGGGCCCTGCACCCCATGGGAGACCAGGAAAAGCACCTGGCTCCTGCCATCGGATCAGCGCGGTGCGCCGGCCGCAGCGCGCCGGCCGCGGCGGCCATTGGAGGGTGAACCAACAGCAAAGGAAGACCTTTCTCTCTGTCTCTCTCTCTCTCTCACTGTCCACTCTGCCTGTCAAAAAAAAAAAATTTAAAAAAAAATCACATTTATTATTTTCACTTTTCTCTATCTATACTTGGTCAAACACTAGTCTGCAGTTTTAAATCTATGCATTTAGAAACAATGTTTTCACATGCAACTTTTTATACTGTATCCTCCATTCTGGGTCCTGTGTCTAAAACTGTAGTGACAGGGAAGAGTCTCTGAACCACACCATCACTCTCACATGGATCAACGGCCATTAACTATGTCCTTCTAGTAAGGTAGCTAATTGAACAAAAATGTACCATCAAACTAACTGAGACCATGGTTAAAGAGAAGGCTAGGAATCCCTTGGATTTCCTCATACCTGCAGAACATTATCATTCTTTGAATTTCAATATAAACCACTAGGAAACTTAAATTGTAAAGGTAGGCTATGTGTAAAAGAAGCCTTGAGGATTAGTCACTAATGCGCCGCGGCTTAGTAGGCTAATCCTCCGCCTTGCGGCGCCAGCACACCGGGTTCTAGTCCTGGTCGGGGCACCGGATTCTGTCCCGGTTGCCCCTCTTCCAGGCCAGCTCTCTGCTGTGGCCAGGGAGTGCAGTGGAGGATGGCCCAGGTGCTTGGGCCCTGCACCCCATGGGAGACCAGGAAAAGCACCTGGCTCCTGCCATCAGATCAGCTCGGTGCGCCGGCTGCAGCGCACCGGCCGCGGCGGCCATTGGAGGGTGAACCAACGGCAAAGGAAGACCTCTCTCTCTCTCTCACTGTCCTCTCTGCCTGTCAGGAAAAAAAAAAAAAAAAAAGAGGATTAGTCACTAAAGAGAATGAACAAGGATCTACTAGGCAGTGAAGTTTGAAAAGAGAATCTTGTAAGAGATAACAGAAGGCCTTGAATGTCAGACTAAAGCATTTAGTTTGCTCTAGAGGTAGCAGAGAGTTACAGCTGGGTTCTGAAAAAGCAGCTATGTGATACAATCTAGCAAGCATCACCTTTAGAGACCGGAGATAGGAAAAACACTATAGTTATCTAATGTAATGATCTTAGGGAAAGATGATGAAGGTCAGATCTAGGACAGAGACATGGAATGGAGGAGGCAGATACAAGAGACACTGCAAAGGTAGAATGACAAGACTTGGCAAATTGAGTCGACAAAGGGAGGAAAAGTACAGGAACAACATGATGTTACCGAAGTTGTAACAAGGAGAAAGAATATACTTTTTAAAAACATAACTTTTATGTTCTTATTTGATTTTTGAGAACAGTTCAAATAAGTGACAATTTTCTCTGATAATGTCAAAGGACAACAATGAATTCTATTTTTATTAACTCAATTATATGTTACACTGTCAAATAATGCCTAGTGGTAAATAATATTTTAGCATTGTTTTCATTACTAGTTTAGTTTCTATAATCGCACACATTCTGCAAAAGTCAAAGAGAAGATAAAGGGCATTTTCTCCTAGAAATGAGAAAGCAAAGGATATATATCCAACCTGAATGTATGTGAAATTTAATGTGCTAAATTTTTGGTGAGACATTCTGCTGCATTTTGCCATTGAAGAAATCTCAACAGAGATTACATAAAATGAAGGCCAGATTGACTGAATTCACCATTCCTTCTTTGTTCGCAAGTGACCAAAATAAACAAAACAAACACCAACAAACTCACTGATAGTTAAAATATTCAATAACTAAAGAAGTTATTTATGGAATCTATATGTTTAGATCTAAGCCAAAATATAACCTTTTAAAACTGTTATACTTCAAAAGAGACTGTAATAAAATAACTAAGAATACAAAAGAAAAATTAGTTCTCATAAGAAGAAAAAATATTTTTTAAGAGTGTAAACATGACAAACACTAAGAACTCCAGCTTTAAGGAGAGGTCATTTACTCCACATCCCACATCAGAGTGCCTAGGTTCAATTCCTGGCTCCAGCTTCTGACTCAAGGTTCCCATCAGTGCAGACCTCAGGAGATGGTGATAGCTCAAATGGAGTTTCTGCCACCACATGGAAAACCTGGATTGCATTCTGAGCTCCTGGCTCCAGTCCCAGCTATTGGGGGCATTTGGGAGAGTGAACCAGCAGATGGGAATACCCCCATATGCACTCTCTGACTCTCAAATAAACAAATTTTAAAATTTTAAAAAGACCTCTAGTTTTAATCAAACAGTTATGATCAAAAGTAAAATCCAGACAGTGCTGAAAATGAGTTAAAAGGATGAGAAAATGGAGAATATCCCCTACCCTCACTCTTTGACATCTTTCTGAATCTCCCAAAGAGAAAAAGATTAGATGACTTGAATCACAGAGCAAAGACTAAGAAGTAAAAAAGCAAAAACTGAAGTTTGCAGCCAATCAAGCTGGTCTTGATATCTCAACCAGGGCTTCACACCAAACACTGCCAAGGTGCCAAGAAAAGCTAAGACTGCTTTTGTTGGCCACCCATCATTCCTACCCATCTCTGCCCTTTAGGTAGCAGCAGTACTTATTACCATATTTTCTGGCTGTCTCAAATCTCATATAATCCACTCTACATTCACTGTAAAATGCCACAGACATCTAAGTATTGATGAAATAATGTTTAAAAACAAACCAAGTATTAAGAAGACTGAATTCTCATAAGACTTAGTCACTGTTAAAACTTCTGCTATTTCCTGAGTAACTACTAAGGGTCCAGCAATACACCAGATGCTGGAGAGCAGCTTCTTTAAAATATTTAAGTCACAATCAGTGTTTTTAGAGAAATACATAAAATAATAGAAAATATCAGAGTATGTCATATACATTTTGTAAAACTTGTCTCAGCTATGAATGTGTATGTATATATATAACACTGGGTCAAAATGTAAAATTTTTTTTACAATACAAAAAAGTGTGAATGTCTCCCACTACAGCAATTCTACTGCAAGTGTGGTCCAAAGATCAGTGTTGCCTGGGGAATGGTTTGTTACCTGTCTGTGATAAAATAAGAAGCTTGTGACAGAATATAAATCAATCAAGTACACTGATCCTTTTATAGAAGTAAGACTTTCTTGATGCAAAAATGCAGTGTACTGATTTACATTCTGGAGCAAGCAACATTATCTCCTAACTGAAGGTAACAAGGACCTTCAACAGCTCAGAGACTGGCTACTTCGAATCTCCCTGCTTTGGAGATAAGAAATAATAGGGCTTCTGGTCACAAATGTCTTAATCCAGCTGTAATATGCCAGCAATACACTGCCACACTTATATAAACATGACTCCAGTCACTAGGAAGTTACAAGGAGGGGAAAATTCAATGCAGCTAGAAAAGACAAAGCTTCTTCCAGTCTATAGTATACTCTCTTTTTATGTTGGCCTTTCTTCCTTCAAGAGTCAATTTCTCATCCTCAATGATCCCAGGTCTGGGAAGTTCTTTTTTTTTTTTTTTTTTTTTTTTTTTTTTTTTTTTTTAAGATTTCTTTATTGATTTGAAAGGCAGAGTTACAGGGAGAGAATAAGAGAGATTTTTCATCCGCTACTTCATTCCCCAAATAGTCACAACAGCCAAGACTGCACCTGGCCAAAGTGAGGAACCTGGAACTCCATCTAGGTCTCCCACATAGGTGTGGGGGCCCAAGAACTTCCCAGCTGCATTAGCAGTGTGCTAGATTAGACCTGGAGCAGCGAGGACTTGAACCAGCACCCATATGGATTGCCAGGGTCATTGATGGAGGCTCAACTGGCTATGCCACAACATTAGCCACAGAAGTTCGTTTCTTAATTTGAGCCCTTTAGTGATTGCTATCTATATTGTTACTTTAGCACAATACTTGGTTCAAATACAATTAGGACAAGATTTTAGGGTCCTCATTCCTCAAAAGCATGTACTGCTTATGATGACATAAGACAGACAGAAATTGGTCCTAAGCCTAAGATTTAACCAAGCTTAGGGCAAGCAGAGAGGGCATTTCAGAAGATGAAAACACTGTGTACAAAGAAACAAAATGTGAAGTTAATATAGGAAAATTGTGAGAAAAATAAAAGTACTATAGAAATTATTAGGAAATAATATGTTGACATGTCTGTGTCCCTGACACCCACTTCAATAGTCCTCACATAGTCAATACTTAATAACTGTTTGTTAATAATAATTAAATTAGGTAAGGAGGGAGTCATACACACACATAAATACACTCTAACCTATGAAATGTGAAGAACAGTGCTGCTAACCAAAAATTAATACTGTCATTGAAAAACTATCATTTTACAGCAGCACTTCTCAATCACACTACTCACATTCTGGACCAGAAAAACTTCTGTTGACAACTGCTCCGTACATATAGGATGTTTAGCAGCATCCCTGGCTTCTATCCATTTAGCATCAGTAATACCCATTCTCCAATTGTGACAACTAAAAATACTGCCACATGTCCCCTGGGGGCAAAATTATCCCCCAAATAGGAACTACTGATTCTCAAGAAAGTAGGCAATTCAATTTTGAACATGCTGGGTATATCCTAAATGTACAACACCTACAGAAAACTGTGTGGATAGAGATGTAAATATGCAAATACAAAGCCAGTCTACTGAGAGACCAAACATTAAATCTATGTGTCAACTATTAAAAGTAAAATCAGGAAAATAGATCACCAAGTAAATGACTTCTTATTTCTCTAGAGTTGACAAGTTTACTTGAAGGGCTCAGAAATGGGGAACGTCCAAAAGGAAATGGGAATCATCAGAATTAAGAAAAAAGAGGGGCCCAGTGCTGTGGCGCAGCAGGTTAATAATGCCCTGGCCTGAAGCACCATCATCCCAGATGGATCCCAGTTCAAGACCTGGCTGCTCCTATTCCAATCGAGCTCTCTGCTATGGCCTGGGAAAGCAGTAGAAGACAGCCCAAGTGCTTAGGCCCCTGCACCCACGTAGGAGAACCGGAAGAAGCTCCTGGCTTCGGATCAGCGCAGCTTCAGCCGTTTGTGGCCATTTGGGGAATGAACCATCAGATGGAAGATCTCTCTCTCTGCCTCTCCTCTCTCTGTGTAACTCTAACTTTCAAATAAATAAATAAATCTTAAAAAAAGAAGAAAAAGAAAAAATAGGAAAATACAACATCATGGAAACCAAGGAAAAAGAAAATTGAAAGGAATGCTTACAAAGTTCTTAGAAGAGGAAAACTGGGTAAAACAACTAGCCCTAGTTCTTAAGAGTGGCTGTATGAGCTGGTTTCAATTTGGTACACATTTAGGTTACCTACCTACAAAGTACAGTGCTGACAGATACAGGGTTACATCTCCTAACAAAGTATCTACCTTTTGGGACAAAAGATTAGTACACAATGGCAATACAAAGCAAAGAATGAGGGTACTTTTAAAAGTTTATGGAAATGGCTGGCGCCGCGGCTCACTAGGCTAATCTTCCACCTTGCGATGCCGGCACACCAGGTTCTAGTCCTGGTCAGGGCGCCGGATTCTGTCCTGGTTGCCCCTCTTCCAGGCCAGCTCTCTGCTATGGCCCAGGAGTGCAGTGGAGGATGGCCCAAGTACTTAGGCCCTGCACCCGCATGGGAGACCAGGAGAAACACCTGGCTCCTGGCTTCGGATCAGCGTGATGTGCTGGCCGGCCGTAGTGCACCGGCCGCGGCGGCCATTGGAGGGTGAACCAACGGCAAAGGAAGACCTTTCTCTCTGTCTCTCTCTCTCTAGCTGTCCACTCTGCCTGACCAAAAAAAAAAAAAAAAAGTTTATGGAAATGCACATTATGAAAAAACTATGTAAGGATATCACAGTATTTTATACCAAAATAAACTTCCCCTCTAATTTTTCCATGAACTTTCTGAAATATGCTTTTATGTTTAGTGCCATAATGTAGACACCAGCAAACTATGCCAAAGCCTCATTCTGGGGTGGGCTTTGAGGCGCAGATTAAGCTGCTACTGCAGCTTGGGGCTCCAACACAAGGTATCAGAGTGCTGGTTCAATCCTGGCTCACCTGGTTCCATTTTAACTCTGCTATTGCACCTGGGAAGCAGCAATGATGGCTCAGCTCATGAACGTGGGTTTCTGCCATCCATGTGGGAGTCCCAAACGGAGTTCCTGGTTCCTGGATATGAACTGGCCCAGGCTCAGCTATTGCAGGCATTTGGGGAGTTAAGCAAAGCATGAAATCTCCCCCCCGCCCCATTACCCTATCTTTCAAACAGGCCATTCCTAAAAACAAACAAAAGTAAATTACTTTCCAGAGTAGCTATCTACATTTGTAACCTTAATTCATTTCTTGTTTGCTTTCGTTCATTATTAATTTTTTTTAACAGATGCAAAATAAATGAGCAGGGAACCAGAAAATACTGTCTACCAAAAACGGGCATGGTTCTCAATCTGAGCTGTAGAATCTTTTCTAAACTACTGATGCCCAGACCCCACTCTTAAACTGTTAACACAGAATCTCTGGGAATGGGGTTTATCCGTAGTTGCTATTGTTTTATGTATTATCTATTTGAATGGCAGAGACAGGGACAGAGCTCATCCATCCACTGGCTCACTCCTGAATACCTGCAACATCTGGGCCAGCACACAGCCAGGAGCTGGGAACTCAATCTGGGTCTCCCAACTGGGCGGAAGGGACCCAAGTACTTGAATTGTCACCTGCAGCCTCCCAGAGTGCACATTAGCAGGAAGCTGAAACTGGAAGCAGAGCCAGAACTGAAGTCAGGCACTCTGACACATGAAGTGGGCACGCGTAACACATGATGTGGGCATCCCAAGCAGCATCTTAACCTCTACACCAAATGCCCATTCCCAACAGACTTTTTTTAAAAACTCCTTAGCTGAGGGGCCAGCGTTGTGGTGTAGTGAGTTAAAGATCTGGCCTGAAGTGACAGCATCCCATATAGATGCTGGTTCAAGACCCGGCTGTTCATCTTCCGATCCAGCTCTCTGCTATGGTCTGGGAAAGCAGTAGAAGATGGCCCAAATCCTTGGGCCCCTTCACCCATGCAGGAAACCTGGAGGAAGCACCTGGGTCCTGGCTTCATATAGGTGCAGCTCCAGCCGTTTGTGGCCATCTGGGGAGTGAACCAGCGGACGGAAGACCTCTCTCCTGTGTCTCTACCTCTATAACTCTGTCTTTAAAATAAATAAAATAAATCTTAAAAAAAAAAAAAAAACTCCTTAGATGAATTCTGCTGTGCAATTATGACTGGGAGCCATAAACATAAAGCGAAGATATAAACACATGTTGCCAAAAGCAATTAAATAGAAACATAACAATTTGTTTTTAGCTGAAATCAGCATCTTAACTCATATAATCCCCAACCTACAAAATTATGAGAAGTCTTTTTAACTTTTAAATTCCGTAACTGATTCATCAAAATAAGACCTCCAGGATTCCTATGCTTCTGTTTCTTAGGATTAATTTGTTCTGAATTTGGTATTATAATGTGTAATGACCTCATTTCATGATATTAGAAAGATGTGGATACACATAATTATTGGTATCATTCAGAGTTTAGTACTGTGAAAAACTAAATTGTGATATATCAAAAAAAGGCTAAAAAAAACAAGCTTAGTTATCTTGGCATTGTCTTTATTCACAGTACGTATTATTATACTTGAATCAGTACGGTTATAAAAATGGAATTCCAAATAAATTTGAAATAACATGTCACATTTACAATTAAGTAATTTAATATTACGGAAGTGTTAGTGGCCTTAATTTCATTTCCCATTAATTAATCCTATGACTTTAAGCAAATTCCTTAAATCTCAACACCAATGCTCCACAAATTGTAATGGGTTATGAAGCTATAAAGCGTTATCTTATTCTGCATCTATTATATAATCCAAACATGATTCCAACACAACTTTGCCATCAAAATTCTGGTGACCTGGGGACTGGCACTGTGTAGTAAAGCTGCCGCCTGCAGTGCAGGCATCCTATATGAGCACCAGTTCGAGTCCCGGCTGCTCTACTTCTGATCCAGTTCTCTGCTATAGCCTAGAAGGCAATGGAAGATGGACCAAATCCTTGGGCCCCTGCACCTGCGTGGGAAACTCTATAGAAGCTCCTGGCTTCAGATCGGCTCAGCTCCAGCCGATGCAGCCATTTGGGGAGTGAGCCCCGGCCCCTCTCCCTGCCTCTATAACTCCACCTTTCAAATAAACAAATAAATCTTTAAAAAGAAATTATGGTGACTCTTGATATTTTTCTCTTCAAATTGTAGAAGTCTATCATCTGACGGGGTGGAGGGCAGGGTGGAGGGCTTTCACTGCTCTAACCAAGAGAACAGGTTGGAAGTAACATTGTACCAATTTCTGAGTCCAGGATTTTAAGACACAAGCAATTTCCACTTCACGTCTCTTCAAACATGTTCAGAACCCACTTGCCATGATGTGTGAAGTCCACAACACATGAGCAGGCTCTCTGCAGGCATGCCAACTGACATACCCACATGATCCCCAGCCAACATCAATGGTCATCCATGTGAACCAGCCATCCAGGACACCCAGCACAGCTGAGCTTTCAGGTGCCCCCCCCCCCCCAACTGCTGAACTGAATACAAATGCATGAAACCCTCAATGAGAACCACCTGCTGAAGCCAGCAGGTCTGGAGAAACAAGAAAGACATTAAGTTGCAGTTTTAAATCACTATGTTTTACAGTGAAGGGATAAGGAGCAATAGGTCACTGGAACAACAGCAAGGAATTTTTTTTTACAATGCTGCCTCAATTGTGTCTAGCTTTATTAGCAACTCATATTTGAGCACTTTTCTTCCTTTCACTTGTACAAAACTGAGTGGATTTGCAAGTAGAAAAGTTCACAAAACACTAGACATTTTGTGAAAAAAAAAAAAAAACATATGCTGGCTTTACAACTATCTTAGTTTACAAAAGCCACTTGCTTCCTATTATGTTCATATTAATAAACAAATGCCCACAATGATTAATAAAGCTCAAGGACATACATAACAATTAGATGCTAAAATGACACCTTTAAATGTTTTTCTGTTAATTTTCCTCCTGCACTATTTTCTCAAACATGTCTCCAAAATTTCACTGATGACAGGGGCATGTGTTCTTTCACTATACTAGTATCCTTACTATCGAAATTTTTAAGATGCAGCTAATGTGTCATGAAAAAAAGAATACACATTTCAAGGCAGCCACACCAATATGCCAGACAGGACACAACCGACTTCACCGTCCACGTCCACATAGATTTACTAGCTCAGCCTTGGAGTGATGGGAAACTATCAAAATGCATAGTGAATGGCATTTAACACGGACTCTAAACGGAACCAGCTGAAAGGCAAAATCTGCTTACATAGCAAAGACGCAAAGGAAGCCTAGAAAAGGTACACTTGCTTAAAAAAAAAAAAATCACTTGGCATCTGTAATGGCTGCAGCAGGATAGACCCAAAACTAAGGATGCTCTGCAGATACAGAAAGAGAAGCATCCCTTTAGTTAGGCATCCCTTTCATCTGAAACCTTAGGAGCGCTTACCTAATTCCTTAGGCTCTGTGAGTCAGGTAAATATTGTTAGTGATTAAGTGACTTGTTCAAGGTCACAGTATGAACTGAGAGCAAGAAATAAACCCAGCGGTGTGGTCTGCAGCTCTCTGTATACATGCAATTCAGGGCTCTGATCATTTCCACAGGGGAAAGGCGGCGAAACCAACTTGTCTCACAACTCTAGGAGAGAAGGCACGTTTCTGGAAAGAAACGCTTGTATTTGAGGAAGTCCTGGTTTTTACTCTGACAAGCTTACAGGGTCTTTAAACCCATACTTAGACTTCACTAGATACAAGTGTGACTGAGGCAGAGAAGCAACTGAGAAACCCACTTGTATTAAGGCCTGGGACTGTAGGGAGCCGAGAACCAGAAAACGGAAGCAAGAGGAAGGAGGTCAAAGGCAGGTCTAAGTGTCCAAAAAGACAGCAGGAACTAGTCCAGGCCACCTTCCGGGGCGAAAACAACACAGGACACTCACGGGACAACCCTGGTGGGCCGCGGGGAAGACTCGCGGGTGGGCCTTTCCCGCACAAGCCAGTTGTTTCACGGTTGTCCCACCCCTCTCCGCGGACAGGGCTGGTCTCCTGGGTGACCAGCAGCCGGCGGAAGGAAAGGGGCTCACTGACGACAGCTTCCCGGGAAACAGAAGCCAGGGCCCAGACCTGCACTCACCGTGGTACCGGGCGCGCTGCACTACCGCCAGTCTCCTTGCCAAAGGCCCATCTCCCAACAACCCGAAGGAGAATTAGCCTTCGCTACCCCGACGGAAGCCAGCCCGGCTCATCCCCTTTTCCCGATTTGCATTGCGTGGCGGCGCGCCGCGTCTCCAGACGTCACGGCGGGGGCGGGGCCTCATGCGTAGCCGTGACTCCTCCTCCTCGTGAGGGGCTCGCGGGAGGGCAGGAAGGACGTTTTGGGTGGACTGCCGCGGCCCGGCCGCGCTGAGCTGGGTCCAGTGCCACGCCGCGTCTGGGCTTTGCCGCAGCAGAAGGAACAGGGTTTCTTTTGCATCTCTTAAATACGTGTTTTCCTTAGATTGGAAACTGGGGGCCGGGAGGACTGGAAGAGGGATTTGAATGCAACCCTGCCTAAACTTTCTCGGAAGTCTCAGGTCATGATTCTAAAACACATTTTTATGTATACATTTAGCGTTCCTTTAAGGCCTGGGTTTAGAAAAACGAATCTCGCTAGCTGATCTGTGTGGTCTTGTAGATAAAGGTGGCCCTGTGCCCCTTGATTTTCCGTAAAGACAAAGTCGCTTTGGATGGGGCTGCTGGCTGCGTCCACCAAGTCCCCTGGGCGAGTGCAGGTTCTAATGGACGGGCAGTCTGGACGGGTGGTCTACAAAATGCCTTAAGCGAAAGTGTGTGCCAGAGAGTTGTTCAAAAACTCTCTAATTAATACATCCAAAGCGTGTACCCCCAACAGTGTTTCACGAAAGTAATACATGCAAAAACAGTATTGTGGTTCCTTTACATCTAAGTGATAGATTGTTCACGCACACTACTTGTATTCACATATAAGCATGTGCAAAAGGAGTATTGTCATTTTCTTTTAAGGTTTATTTATTTGAAAGGTACAGTTACACAGAGGGAGAGACAGAGAGAGAGAGATTCCCTCCTCTGGTTCACTCCCCAGATGGCTGCAATGGCTGGGGCTGGGCCAGATCAAAGCCAGGAGCCCACAGCTTCTTCCAGGTCTCCCACGTAAGTGCAGGAGCCCAAGCACTTGGGCCATATTCCACTATTTTCCCAGGCATATTTGCAGGGAGCTGGATCAGAAGTTGAGCAGCTGGGTCTCCAATCGGCACCCATAAGGATACTGGCATCAAATGTAGCAGCTTTACCCACTATGTCATGATGCCAGCTCATTGTCACTCTTTTATACCTAAGTGATACCCTATTTGTTTCCACAAAACATGTGAGATTGACATAATTAACATATACATTGTGATGTCAAAATACTTAATAAATAGGAAGCCTTGGTAAAATTTTCATAAAGAAGGAAGAAAACTGTATCTGTATTTTGAGGGTGGTCTTAGGAAAGAAATTTTTCTTTTTTTTCCTGCTGAGGATTTTGATGGGTATGCAAGGAGGAACTCAGTGCTGAGTTGGGGAATAAGGCACCAAAACAAAAAACATGAGGCTGGCATTGTGGCATAGTAGATTAAGCTGCTACCTGTGATGCTAGACTCCTCTAGCGGGCAACCCATGTGAGCGCTCGTGCCAGTCCAGTGGCTCCACTTCCAATCCAACTCCCTGCTGATGTACCTGGGGAAGCAGCAGAAGATGGCCCAAGTACTTGGACCCCTGCCACTTGCATGGGACACCAGGATGGAGTTGCAGACTCCTGGCTTCAGCCTGGCCCAGCTATGGCCATGTGGACATCAGTGAACCAGAGGAAGATTCCCATCCCACCCTCCAGACTCTCCTCTCTGTAACTGTCTTACAACTAAGTAAATCTGTAAACAAACACAAGATGAACTTGGAGTGCTGTGACAATCTGAGAGAGAAGACAGCAGGAATGTGAAGTGAAAGAGGAAGAGAGAAGCCACAGGAGGGAATTAACCAATGAAAGTCTCTGGTGACAGGGTCCCAGAAAGGTTTTAGTAAGTAGAACTCTAATACTCACATGGTTATTTTTGTTGCTTTGGTGTAACTCTGCCACAACTCCCCCTGTAGGTGGAATTCCCCTACTTCCCCAAAACTTTAGTCAGGTTTGCTGGAAAACGAGTCATCTGCCATGAGTTTTTCTGAAAACTAAGGAAAAATTCCACATGTGGATTGATGAGTACAAGAGAAACCAGGCACAAGATGACAAGATTGTTCCCAAACTGAGCTAAGGTGATACAAGTCAAGAATATTCTTAGGGAATTCATAGAAGTCTTGGGTTGGGGCCAGCACCTGTAACACCGGCATCCCATCTAGTATAATCAGTGGGCTGTACTTACTGGTTACGTGTTCTATGCCAGGCATTGTTTTACACTTGATCTTAGCCAAAAGGCCAAGAAGTGATTAGGCATTGTTTTGAGTTCAGATTATAAAGTCCCTGCTCAACCCAGAGCTGACTTACATTCCAGTGGGGGAGATGTACAATAAACAAATACATATATGCTGTGCCGAGTAGTTTTAAGTGCTCGAAAGAAAATTAAAACAGGATAAAGGGCCAAAGAGGAGATTGTCACTGAAGGGCCAGCTGAGAAAGTGACATTTCTCTAGAGCTGTCAGTGAAGACAGGGGACACGCCATGGATCCAGCTGGGACAAGAACATCCTGGAAGTGAGGCAACAAAAATGGGTGTGTGGAGGAACAGTAAGGAGGCCACATTGCTGGCACAGAGTGAGTGAGTGCATGAGGAACGGAGCGAGACCAAGGTAGAAGATATTCACAGAGGGATGGGGAAGAAGTAGAGCACAGGTTATATGTGGCCTTTAGGTTACTAAGACATGTGTCCAGAATAATGCAGGAAATCAATCACATTTATGAATCGTTTGTGAATAATTTATGAAAAATTCAACTTCCATGCATATGACAGAATTTACATTATTTACAATCTTCAGCCCAATTGTTTTATTTATTTTTGTTATAAAGATGTATTTATTTTAGAAAAGCAGAGTTACAGGGAGAGGGAGCGAGAGAGGATATCTTCCATCCTCTGATTCACTCCCCATCAGAGCCACAATGCTGGCCCCATCCCAATAGCCTTTCTCCACAACACAAGTATCTTGTGGTTCCTTTAATTATCACTTACTCTGTTCTACTTATCTGTTTTTTTATTTCATAAATAAAAATAAAAATAACAATTAACATTGTTAATTTTTTTAGAAAAAAAGAAATTTAACAGTTTATTTGAGCACGAAAGGATTCATGAATCCGGCAGCGCTCAAAAGTGGAAGCGGGGCCAGGCATATGGCTCAGCGGTGAGGTTGCTGCTTGGGATGGCCACATCCCGCATGGCGTTGCCTGGTTTCAGTCCCAGCTTCTCTACTTTCATTGCAGCTTCCTGCTAATATGCACTCTGAGAGGCAGCAGGTGATAACTCAAGGAGTTAGGGCCCTACCAGTCACGTGGAAGATGGAATTCCTGACCCCTCGCTTGGGCCTGGCCCAGACCTGGACGTGAACCAGCACACTGCAAATCTCTCTCCATCTGTCTCTTTGTGTGTGTTTCTTTGCCTTTCAAATAACCTGAAAACAACTTTTAAAAAATATTTATTTATTTTTACTTGAAAAACAGAGTGACAGGGAGAGAGACAAAGATCTTCCATCTACTGGTTCACTTCCCTAATGGCTACAACCACTGGGGCTGGGCAAGGCAGAAGGCAGGAACCTGGAACTGCATCCTGGTCTCCCATGTGGGTTTCAGGGACCGGAATACTCGGACCATCGTCCACTGCTTCCCTAGGTGCATTAGCAGGTAGCTGGAGGGGAAATGGAGCAGCCGGGACTTGAAACCATCACTAATACAGAATGCAGGCATTACAGGTGGCAACTTAACCTAACACTGTGCCATAATGCTTGAAAATAAGTTTTTTTTTTAAAGATTTATTTATTTGAAAGGCTGAGTTACAGAGAGACAGAGATCTTCTATCTGCTGATTCTCTCCCAAAATGGTCTCAATGGCTGGAACTGGGCCAATCTGAAGCCAGGAGCCTGGAGCTTCTTCCAGGTCTCCCACGCAGGTGCAGGGACCCAAGGAGTTGGGCCAACCTCTACTGCTTTCCCAGGCCATGGCAGAGAGCTAGATTGGAAGTGGAGTACTGGGGACTCAAATTGGTGCCCATATAGGATGCCAGCACGGCAAGTGGCAGCATTACCTGCCTTGCCACAGCACCAGCCCTTGAAAATAAACGTTAAAAACATCTTTAAAGAAAGCTGGAAGAAGTTCCAAGAGTTCTGCTTCAACAGCATAAGCAACATGTTTTTATAGGCTGAATATGGAAACAAAGGAAAGTGCTTTACTGAAGATAGCTAGATATTTTCTTTATTTGAATACGATATAGTAGAAAGTCTATCTAGTTATATAACTTGTGGGGAGCAACTCGGACTAGACTGTTACTGGAATTAAGACTTATTCTATGCATCTGCTCTCCCACAATATGGCACTGGGAGAGGAGGAAACAGCTTCTACACAGCTGCCTCCAGTTCAACCAATAAGCAGCAGGAGCTGATCCTGATTGGAGGAGAGCAGCGTACTCGGCGTGTGGGTAGCAGAGTTGGGATTGGCGGAAGAGGACTATAAAGGAGGAGAGAGACAACATGCACCAGGAACATCTAAGAGGAACACCTGAGGAACACCTGAGCAGCCCCCGAGAAGCCCCCGAGAAGCCCCCGAGAGAGCCGGCCGGCGGTGTGCCGCTCCCCCGCGGAAGTGGGGAAGGTGGCCAGGGGGAACCGCCCTTCCACAGAGGTGGAAGGGTCGGTAGCCAACCCGGGAAGAACCAGCAGCAAACCCGGGGAGGGCCGAGCAGACAAAAGAACAGCGCAGGGTCCTGTGTCGTTCCTCCACGAAGACGGGGAGCGACAATAACTAACAGCTAATAAGTTCTTTGAGAGGTAGAGAGACAGTAAGCGCCCAACTGCTGGTTCATTTCCCAAATGTCTGCAGCAGTGGGCCTGGGCCAGGCTGAAGCTGGAAGCCAATAACTCAGTTCAGGTCTCCTATGTGGCTGGCAGGGATCCAAGTACTAGAGTTGTTATGTGGTACCTCCCCAGCAGGTACCTTGGCAGGAAGATGGAATTAGGAACAGATCTGGGACTGCTGCGTGAGACTCAAACCCTGGGCACTGTTACAGGATGCAGGCACCTCAACGGGTATCTTAACTGCTCTACCAAACACTAGCCCCACAAAATACACAACTTTTTGAGCACTAACATGACACTACAAGTGTGGTAACATCATGTTACAAGGTTGTAGTCAAAATGCTGCTGCACTAAAAATTTTGTGTAGGAGCCAGTGCTATGACACAGCAGATGGCAGGGACACAGGTACTTTTCTGCCTTCCCAGGAATATTAGCATGGAGCTGCATCAGAAGCAGAATAGCGGGACTTGAATTAGCTCTGTGATATGGGATGCTTGTCGTTGCAAGCATTTGCTTAACCTGCTGTACCACAATGGCCACCTCAATATATATTATTCAAAACAGATGCTGAGAATCCTTATTGGAAGTGCTTGGGACTAGAAGTGTTTCAGAGTTCAGATTTTTGCAGATTTTGGATATATTATGAGATATCGTGGGGATGGGACCTAAGTCCAAACATGAAATACATTTATGTTTCATCTACTCCTTATACACTATTCCTAAAAGTAATTTTACACAATTTTTTAAAAGACATTTGTTATTTGTTTATAAATGGGTGGAGGCAGGGGAGACAGAGAAAGAGAGAGAAAACCTCTCATGCATTAGTTCACTCCCCAAATAACCACAAGAGCCAGGGCTAGGCCAGGTGGAAGCCAGGAGCCAGGAACTTCATCCATGAGTCCCACATGGATGGCAGAATCCCAAGCACTTGGGCCATCCTCCACTGCCTCCCAAGCCCAATAGCAGGAAGCTGGATGGGAAACAAAGTAGCCGGGACTCAAACTAGCACTCTGTCATAAGATGAAGCCATCCCAAGTGGTGGCTTAACCCACTGTGCCACAATGCCAGCCTAGGAAGCATCTAATTTAAAGATACTTCAAGTCAGTTTTACAACAGGGGCAAGCACTGCGGTGTAGCTGGTAAAGCTGCTGGCTGTAACGTGGGCATCCCATATGGGCACCGGTTGGAGCTCCTGCTGCTCCACTTCTGATCCAGCTCCCTGATGATGCACCTGGGAAAGCAACAGAAAATATCCCAATACCTTGGGCCCCTGCATCCATGTGGGAGATCAGGAAGAAGCTCCTGACTCCTGGCTTCGGATCTGCCCAGCTCTAGCCATTGCAGCCATTGGGGGAGTGAACCAGGGGATGGAAAGCTCTCTCTCTCTGCCTCTCCCTCTCTGTAACACTTTCAAATTAAAAAGATAATAATAAAAAACATGCTTGGAGGCTGTTTGATAACACATGCTTGAATCAATACTGTAGATCCAATACAGAAACCAGGGCTATCCAAATATATGGGATCTACCAGGCTCTCAGCAATCCATGGAGAGTTGTGTCTATACTGGATGGACATTGAGAAGTGTTCCAGAAAAGGGCCTAGGACCTCCTGCCCCCTTCACATATTTATGGAGGAGTTGGAAGGGAACGAGGATCAGGTGAGTAGTCTGGAAAACTCTGACTAATTTTCTGTTGCGATTAACATTTGGTTGGTTGAGGAAACAAGATGTTTGACACCGATCCCCTGGCTCTGGTTTCTACCGGAGACCTTACAGCCTCCCTGCTGAACCACTTTGTAGCTAGCCTGCCTGATGAGGGCAAGCGTGTCCACGCTGCCCAGCAGACAGAATCAACCTCCAGTTTGTGTCCTGTAGGTGAGGAGAGGGATCCAGGAATTCACATTTGAAAATGTCCTTGGTGATTCTGATGCTGGTGGTCATGGATCCCACAGGAAGACATATTTCTTCCCATAGGCACAAGAGAACACTCTCTTCAATGTGAACTTATTTTTTAAATAACTATCTGTGAGAAATCTTGTGAAGGATATTTGCAATTTTAACTAGATGATGAAATTCTTTATATAGTTACTTTAGAGTTTATAATATTATCTCTGAAATATTTTTAAGTTTGAAATCTCTCAGTATCACTCTTTCATCTGCCAAGTACAGAGGTACCATGCTCAAACCATTTTTAAAAATTTATTTGAGAGGCAGAGAGAAAGAGAAAGAGCTCTCATCCATTGCTTTGCTCCCCAGTTGCTTGCAATGGCAGGGCTAGGCTGAGCTGAAACCAGGAGCCAGGAACTCAATCCATGCATCCCACATGGGTGGCACAAACTCAGCTATTTTAGTCTCCATCACTGTCTCCCAGGGTCTGCATTAGCAGGAGCCAGAACCAGATATTGAATCCAGGACTCTGGATTAGGGAATTTTAGCCACTCCTCATTTCATTTTTAATGGTTCTTTTTGTAGTAGAAATGTACGAAGATGCAGTGCTTGCCTGGTGGATAGTTTTTCTACATCGGCTTTTCTGTTTCAGTTTTGTTATAGAGATGTAAATATATTAAGCATGTAGATATACAGTGAGAGTATGAGCATATATCCTCAGTGTGTCATACCAGTACGTGAACTGGATAAGTATTTCTGTGACTTCTGCACAAAGGTGAGGATTTTTAGAATATAATAGAATTAAGTGTCCCTGTCTATGTCTAGTATATGAATGCCTAAAAATAGAATAACTACTTGAGCCTGTTTACATGTCTATGTAAAAAGAATGTGATGATGGACGATATGGAAATAATTCATAAGTAAATGTTTTTCACCTCTTCATGACAGATCAAGTGATTTAAATTTTCTCCTGAGGTCCCAGCCAGTCCCTCAGCCCCAGCTGTGCTTCAGCCCTGCCTGTCTTACCCAAATAGCACTCCCTTTCCATGCAGCTTCTGTCGAAACTACCCCTCAGAACTAGCATCACTCAGAACCACACTGGCAAAAATAATCAACGTGGCTGCTGGTTGTGTCCCTGTAATGAGCTGCAGCTCATTCTAATGTCATTATAATAAAATTGTCATGGCTGACACTCTTACTCCCATCATGTACTTGATTCCATGATGCTTCTGAGTTCCAATAAAGGGTAAGGAAAGGTGATACTCAAGTCCCACCTCAAATTCCACCCCCTGTGAATATTCAATTAAACCCCACCTCAGACACCACCTTCTGTGCCTTCAGATCATATCAATGGATGATCCTGAACCTTGATGAGTGCAGCTCATGGTTGGTTTTTTTTTTCCCAAAGATTTATTTATTTGAGAAGCAGATTTACAGAAAGAGAGAGGAGAGACACAAAGAGAAAGATCTTCCTTCCACTGGTTCACTCCCCAGATAGCCACAATAGCCAGGGCTGGGCCAGGCCAAAGCCAGGAGCCAAGAGCTTCATCTGGACCTCCCCAGATGTGGGTGCAGGGGTCCAAGGACTTGGGCCATCTTCCACTGTTCTCCCAGGTGCATTAGCAGGGAGCTGAATTGTTAGTAGAGCAGCCAGGACTCCAACCTGCACCCAAATGGGATGCTGGTGCTGCAGGCGATAGATTTACTTGCTCTGCCACAGTGCTGGTGCCCTAAATAAGAACATGTTTAAACACACACACACACACACACACACACACACAAATCTGGGGAGGCAGGCATGCATTGTTTACATTAATTCTAAATTAACCATAGATAAGAGGGGTGGAATTACATGATGGGTAAGGGGAGATTAGGGATGGGAGAGGTATCTAGAAAGAAAGCTAATTGTTGCTTTTGGATTGGCTGGAGTTGGTAATCAGAATATCTATACTTGTGTGTCAATAGGATGCAAAGGCCCTAATCATCCTAATGGGATTTTTTTTTATAGTTTAATGTATTTTAATAGCAAACTTACAGGAACAGCACAGAAGACAGACAACATTAAAAACATGTACTTGTATGTAGGACAACTCAGTTAGAAAAGTATAGTGAATGGATGGAATCTACTGTATGATAAAAATGCTACAAACACCATTTAGTTGCCGTCAATAAGAAATTTACTTGTTTTAAAAAAATCCAAATGCTGGCCTTGTCCAGAAAAATTTAACAGGTTTATTTATAATTGTTATAAAGTTGAACTGCTGAAACTTGTTCACTGAAACATTTTGACTTGCATTAATGCTTTACGTCCCCGCATTTATATTAAAAATCCACACACAAATGAAAATGGAAAAACTGCCAATACCTGATTTCTGTCCCCTATTTTCCACTCGCAATCATATACTTAGGTACCTTTTGACCCATGGGAAAAAATATCTAACGTTCAGAACTACCACTAACAGGAAGAAGAGAAAAAAAAAATTTTGAGAATGAAATGTTTCCCGTCATAGTGGATTCTTAAGCACGTTCTCCACGTATGCAGCGTGCTAGCTGGATGTCTTTTGGCATAATTGTTACACGTTTGGCATGGATAGCACACAGGTTGGTGTCTTCAAAAAGGCCAACCAGATAGGCCTCACTTGCCTCCTGCAAAGCACCAATAGCTGCGCTCTGGAAGCGCAGATCTGTTTTGAAGTCCTGAGCGATTTCTCGCACCAGACGCTGGAAGGGGAGTTTGCGAATCAGAAGCTCAGTGGACTTCTGATAACGTCTGATTTCACGAAGTGCCACAGTACCGGGCCTGTAACGATGAGGTTTCTTCACCCCTCCAGTAGAGGGCGCACTCTTGCGAGCGGCTTTTGTAGCCAGTTGCTTCCTGGGTGCTTTACCACCAGTCGATTTGCGGGCAGTCTGCTTTGTACGAGCTATGGTATAAAGACCTCCTTACTTAACCCCCCTTCTTCGGCTGGAGCTCGGCGAGCGAGAGGCGGCGCTGGCGTTAGAGAGCGACGGCGGCGCGGCGGCTGCGAACACAATTGAAAGATCCCTAATAGGATTTAAGTCAAAGTTTCAACATAGTCTTTTTCCTTGTTTCAGCTGTTAGCTGAATAACTTCCCTTATCTCTAGCCTACTTTCCATCCTCTGGCCCTTGTAATGTAAGTGTAGGACATTTTAGAATTTTTATTAAATTACCAAGTAGACAAAGTCACTTTAAAAAATCACTGTGTCATCGAATCTGATTCATGCTTGAAACGTCACCATTAAAGATTCGTTCCTTGGGGTGGGTGTGTAGCACCAGTGGTTAAGCTGTCACTTGAGATACCTGCATTCCATGTTGGAGTTCTGGGTTTGATTCCTAGGTTCCCCTCCTGATTCCAGTGTCTTGCACACCTGGAAGGCAGCAGGTGACAGCTCAAGGCCTTGGGTGCCTGCCACCCACAGAAAAGGTTCAGCCCGAGATCCCTGCATGGGCTTCAGTCTAGCTCAGCCCTGGCTATTGCAGGCATATTGAGTGTAGTCAACTAAAAAATCTACAGCAGATGGAACATGTCTCCCCCTTTGTCTCTCTCCTTTTCTTTGTTTTTTAAATAAAATAAATAAAGTTTTAAAAATATTCATTCCTTCATATTAAAATGAAATATTTGGGGTGGGCATTTGGCACAGAAGCTAAGCTGTCACTTGGGAGAACCACATCCCATATAGGAGATTCTGGGTTTTGGTCCTACTTCTGCTCTCGATTCCAGTTTCTTGCTAAAGTGCATCTGGGAAGGCAGCAGTTGATGACTTAAGTACTGGGATTCTTTCCTACGTGGGATTCCCACATAGGAGACCTGGATTGAGTTATGGCTCCTCACTTGGACCTGGTTGTTGTGGGCATTTGGGGAATGAACCTGCAGATGGGAGGTCTCTGTCTGCCTCTCACCATCTCTGTTTCTTTGTCTTTCAAATGAAAATAAATATACAAAAATTTACATTAACATTAAATAAATTTTAATATTTCTGGGGCGGCACTGTGGCGAAGTGGGTTAACGCCCTGGCCTGAAGCGCCAGCATCCCATATGGGTGCCGGTTCTAGTCCCAGCTGCTCCTTTTCCAATCCAGCTCTCTGCTATGGCCTAGGAAAGCAGTGGAGGATGGCCCAAGTCCTTGGGTTCCTGTACCTGCAGGGGAGATCCGGAAGAAGCTCCTGGCTCTTGGCTTCGGATTGGTGCAGCTCCGGCCATTACAGCCAATTGGGGAGTGAACCATCAGCTGGAAGACCTCTCTCTCTGCCTCTCCTCTCTCTGTGTAACTCTGACTTTCAAATAAATAAACAAATCTTTAAAAAAATTTAACATTTCTGGGACTTTTCATTTCTTTCTTTTTTCTTTTCTTTTTTTTCTTTTTTTTTTTTTTTGCAAGAAGAAAAAAACTACTGTTCCTCAACAGTGGAGACAAGGGCTATAAACAATCATCGAATCTCAAAAATGTCAATTTCATTCCTATCTACAGCTTTTTTTATCTAAGTTATAAAAGTGTAATGTATTTCATATATACAGATTTAGGAACATAGTGATACTTCTCACCCTATCCTCCCTGCTGCCCATGCTCCAACCCTTCTTCCTCTTCCCTCTCCCATTCCCACTCTTAACTTTTACAAAAATTTATTTTCAGATTCCTTAATGATCGTAAGGATAGCCCTATACCAAGTAAAGAGTTCAACAAATATCTGAGACAACATATTCTAGCATTCAACTATTTTCCCGAAGCAGGAAGCCTTTTACTGATGAAAGGGAATTAAATGCAGGTAAATTTTGACAGAAACTGGAAAGTGACGATGAGGAATATGAGAGGCATATGGGATCCAAGGTTTCCTAGGGAGGCCTTGGGCAGCTGAGAGGCGGCACAAAGGGATTAGAATCCATGAACCCTTCCCCACTGAAGGGGAACACAGGGTTCAAAAGAGAAGATACACAGTACTTCTGCATTTTGACTAGAACCAAGCTCCTCACGGACTTTGTAAATCACACAGACCCTATTCATAGTTTAATCCTTCCACCCACTGATCCAGAGAAATTAACTTTGTACGTAACAACTGTGGCCACATACAGTTATTTTGGGTGCATTTTCCCTGACATGGATAGAATCTTTTTCAAAAACTGATATTTTAAAATAAATTTAAGCGGTTTTTTTTATAGACTTGAACATTACAACTAAAATTAATCAACTTCGTGATTTTAAACATTTATATTCTATTAAGACATATTTTATAACTTAGTCCCTACTAGTTGCTGAGCTAAAATGTCCCAGAGGTCTCTCTCTTTTTCTTTTCCCCTCCTCCCTCCTTCTCTCCTTCCTTCCCTTTCTTTCTGAAAGGCAGAGTGACAGAGAGAGAGAGAGTAGATTGAAGCCAAGTCTCCATCCAGGTGTCCTATGTGGGTGGCGGGGGCCCAGGTGTTAGCGCCATCTTTCCAGGTGTATTAGCATGAAGCTGCATTGGAAGCAGAGCAGCCGGGACTCAATCTGGCACTCTGATCTGGGACGCCAGCACCTTAAGCAGCAGCCTAGCCTGCTGCGCCACAGCACCAGCCCCTGTCCCAGATCACTTTCATATCCATATATTTGGAGATATTCTTCCTAAAGTGAGCCCGTCTCTGAGACAATATTAGCATTAAATTGTTGAGTAAGCAAAGTGGATATGCAGTGTAATTCAAGTGTGCTAGGAAGTTCATCTGCCTAAAACGTATTCACTAAAGATACGACACAGACGCCTACAGTTTCCAACACTGAAATAACTCTTTTGGATTAAGCTACTGACCTCTCACCTTCTAGAAGTCACTCACCAGAGGGCCACCAGTGACTCTTGTGCAGTAAAAGAACAATGGTTAGGTACATTAGGAACTTCTCTAGCCAGTCACCTTCTTTCTAAACCAGAGACATTTAATGCTGCGCACGTCTCCAGCTAAACACATTTTGAAGTCCATTCCCACTATAGGATTTTTTGACTACAGTCCAAAAACCCTGCCTGCCACTGATAAGTGCTCTCAGTCAGCTCTCATCTCTCACTTAGTCCTAGGCTACTTGTGTCCTAGCTCTCACCCCCTCATGCCTCCATTGGCTCTTCCTTCATCAGTTAGCCCTTTTGTTTCTTGCAATTTCCTTTTTACATTTTTATTTCTTATTTTCAATTTATTTTTTTTTTATTTGACAGATAGAGATAGGCAGTGAGAGAGAGAGACAGAAAGGTCTTCCCTCTGCTGGTTCACCCCCAAATGGCCACCACCACTGGTGCTATGCCGATCTGAAGTCAGGAGCCAGCTGCTTCCTCCTGGTCTCCCATGCGGGTACAGGGCCCAAGCACTTGGGCCATCCTGCACTGCCTTCCCAGGCCACAGCAGAGAGCTGGACTGGAAGAGGAGCAATCGGGACTAGAACCGGCATCCATATGGGATGCCAGCGCCGCAGGTGGAGGATTAACCAAGTGAGCCACAGCACCGGCCCCTCAATTTCTTTTTAAAGATTTATTTATTGGGGCCGACGCTGTGGCCTGAAGCGCCAGCATCCCATATGGGCGCTGGTTCGAGACCCGGCTGCTCCACTTCCAATCCAGCACTCTGCTGTGACCTGGGAAAGCAGTAGAAGATGGCCCAAGTCCTTGAGCCCCTGCACCCATGTGGGAGACCTGGAAGAAGCTCCTGGCTCCTGATCGGCACAGCTCCGGCTGTTGCAGCCAATTGGGGAGTGAACCATCAGATGGAAGACCTCTCTCTTTGCCTCTCCTCCTTTCTCTGTGTAACTGTGACTTTCAAATAAATAAATTAATTAAAAAAAGATTTGTTTATTTATTTGAAAGGCAGAGAGAGTGAGAGAGATCTTCCATCCATTGACCCACTGCACAACAGTGCTGGTCCCCATGCTTGCCTTTACTTTTGTACCCTTTGCTCACCTGGAACAGTGACCCTCCTCAAACCATCCGTCATCCCTGGAATTTTCACCTAATTTCTCCCTTTACTGTGAACTCGTTCTCACTCCTGTCTTGCCTTTGCTACCCTGCTCCCTTGGCACGCATATTTATCCTGCACACTGGAACTGTCTGCTTCTTGGTCCACCATGCTCCCTCTGCCCTTTCCATTCTGCAGCTCTTTGAGGACTAATGCTACCCCACTGTTGCCATGGCGCTGAATGTGTCTGAATTAACTTGGGGTGTGGGGTCACCAAGACACATGGGGGAAGCCAAGTGAAAGCATTCTGTGGAAAAAATTCCCTCACTCTAACGTTTGCCCAGCGACTGCCTTGTAGGCCACTACGCCGAAGATGAGATGTTGAGCTTCCTGTTATTTTCTAACAATGCTAATTATCTCGCAAGGGCTGGCAACGTTTGGTAAGCTTCAGCATTTCAGAAGCAATTTTTTACTGTGATCCATGTAGTCTTTTATATAGAAAGATGTTTAAAAAAAAAAAAAAACATGGGATTTCTTTGAAGGACTGTAATTCCAAATTGAGTTGGGGGAAATGAAGGAACTGAAATCATCCCCTCTCCTTCCTGACCACACACCCCTTCTGCAACAGGTACTTTATGCTTTTTCGCTGCCCCCATGACTGTAATTCCTGGCCTCCCACTCTGCACCCCTGCCCTAGCTTCTACTCTCCACCCCTGGGCATTTCCTCCTCTCAGACCTCTTAGAATTTACACTCTCCATTAAAATGGTTTCGGTACCTCAGTCCATTAGCAAGCTGATCTGGTAGTCCTGGCTAAATTTTAAAGGATAAAAACCTCCTAAAACATCAAAAACACTGCTTGTGTACCAGACCTTTCTATTAGTAAAGCCAGTGTTTTACCTCAAGGTACTTGCCTCCGCTTATTAGCAAAGAGAAGTGCCCTATACTGTCCGCTGGATTTTCATAACATTTACTAAAAATGTCTTCAAATTTCATGGTTCCTGTCAATCATCTCCTTGCCTCTTTGCACATAATCTTGTATATTTAGTGTTTTTTTTTTTTTTCTCTTAGACATACCAGGAAACACCTTTTCTGTGCAAATGGTGTTTGAGAGAAGAAGCTAAGTCACTGGCCAACTGTAAGGGGAAACCTCGAAGAACGAACCCAGAAATCAACCACAGTGTACAATTCCACATGCACTGTCTGGGAGCCCTCCCCTTCCCTTCCTCTCTCTCTCTCTCTCTTATTCCATGTGTTTATCAAGTACTCATAATTTTGAGGTCTATGGCAAAAATTTCCAGGATGAGATGAGAACAGTGGAGTGTAACACTGCAGAGCATAGGCTCTGGAGCCAGAGGCTTGATTCTGAGTCCTTGTTCTGCCAGTTGGTAGTTAAGTTATCTTGGCCAACTTATTTTGCTTCTCCGCTCCTCAGTTTTGTCATTTATAATATAGAGATGATAATAATAGGATCCACTTTTAGGGTGGCTATGAGGATTAAATTCTTTAGTACATAAGATGTGCTTCAGCACATAATTGCTCCGCTGAAGTATTACCTATAGTCAACTGCTGCTTAATTCTTCATGACTAATGGGAATTAATTAGGAGGACAGTGGAGTGTGGGAAGAAAGAGGTTTCTATATAAACATTTTATTGGAAGTCTTTGAGGTATGAAGGAGGTGTATGTGTGTGTGTGTGTGTGTGTGTGTAGGTGTGTTTGACAGGAGCTGATAGTGGCAAGGAGATAGGCAGAGGTCAGATTATTCAGAATGTTATAGCTCATAAACTGCATAAGATTTAATTTTATCCTAAAAATCATGAAAATTCCTCAAAAAGTTTTTTTTAAGAGTTATCTATTTGAAAGGCAGAGAGAGAGAGAGAAAGAGAGAGAGACAGAGAGAGAGAATCTTCCATAGGGTGGTTCATTCCCCAGTGGCCATGGCAGCCTGGGTTGGGCCAAGCTGAAACCAGGAGCCAGGAACTCTATCCAAGCCTCCCACATGGGTGGCAGGGGCCCAAGTACTTGGGCTGTCTTCTGCTGTTTCATAGGCACATCAGCAGGGAGCTGGATCAGAAGCAGGGCAGCTGGGACATACAGGATGCTGGTGTTGCAGGTAATGGCTTAACCTACTGCATCACAACACCAACTCCCTTTGAAAAGTTTGAGGTAAAAGGAATATACAATCCAGTTTGTTTTTCTAAAGATAACTCCTGTTATTTTTTTTTAACAGGGGGGAACCTGATATGTTGGGGAAAGGAAAAAACAATGTTGCTAGCCAGTACCTTGAGCCATTTGGTGGATGATGGAGTCATTCATAAAAATGGAGAACACCAAAAGAGGATTATGGGAGTTGAGAAGAGGAGAGGACTCAATATTGAATGTGTTGGATTTGAAGTGGCTAAGAAATCTTCAAATGGAGTTTGATATGGGTCCAAGGTTTACAGAATAAACTTGACTTGGTTACTCTCAAATTCAGAGTCAGGGTAAAAAAGGAAATTCTCATTCAAGTTAAAGTAGACAACTTCAGTTAGCTAGTGATAGAACAGTAATCAATACATGACTTTACATTGGGCTTTAAGAGGGGAAAAAACTTCCTATGGCTACTGACATGAGGGACAACTGGACAGCTGAGAAAGACTGGATTTCAAGTAAGCATTTCAGAAAGTGACAGTTTGCCCTTTGATATTTGCCAGATATACAGGTCATCAATTAAAAAAAATTGTGCTTACTTTAAGAAAGGGAAAAATGAGGCAAGCAGAGAGATTACGTGTCTACTTAAACTCTTTGCTCCTACAGATCAGAACTGTCAACCAAGAAGGATTAATGCTTTTCAAATTGAAAAACTCCCACAGACTTAGATTTTAAGAGGGCACTTAAGGTAAATAGAGTGCTTTCTGGAGTCTGAGAGGTCTCTTGTCTTGCTTAAACATTCCAGGTTAAATTGGCAGAGTCTTGCGTTTGCCACACAGCTTTAATCTTTTAGAGACCCTGGGCATTTCTCTAAGTCTTTTAGAGATTTTGAGACCAAAGTTCTAATTATGAGGAAAGTTATGGATTCATATTTCAAAAAATAAGCTATATGCAGTGCTGGCATCCCACACAGACGCTGGTTCGAGTCCCAGCTGCTCTACTTCTGTTCCAGCTCTCTGCTGTGGCCTGGGAAGGCAGTGGAAGATGGCCCAGGTCTTTGGGCCCCTGCACCTGTGTGGGAGACCGGGAAAAAGCTCCTGGCTCCTGGGTTCGGATTGGCTTAGCTTCAGCCTTTGCGAACATCTGGGGGAGTGAACCAGCAAATGGAAGCTCTCTCTTTCTCTGCCTCTGCCCCTACCTCTCTATGGCTCTGTCTTCCAAATAAATAAATAAATAAATCTTTTAAAAAAAGGGGTGAAGGGACCGGCGCAGCGATTCATTTGGTTAATCCTCCACCTGTGGCGCCAGCATCCTATATGGGCACTGGGATCTAGTTGCTCCTCTTCCAGTCCAGCTCTCTGCTGTGGCCCAGGAGGGCAGTGGAGGATGGCCCAGGTGCTTAGGCCCTTGCACCTGCATGGGAGACCAGGAGGAAGCACCTGGCTCATGGCTTCAGATCGGCGTAGCGCCGGCTGTGGTGGCCATTTGGGGAGTGAACCAGCAGAAGGAAGACCTTTCTCTTTGTCTTTCTCACTGTCTATAACTTTACCTGTCAAATAAATAAATTAAAAAAAAAAAAAAAGGAATAAGCTGGGGCTAATGCTGTGGCATAGCGGGTAAAGCTGCCGCCTGCAGTGCTGGCATCCCATATGGGCACCGGTTCGAGTTCTGGCTGCTCCACTTCTGATCCAACTCTCTGATATGGCCTGGGAAAGTAGTTGAAGATGGCCCAACTCCTTGAGCCCCTGCACCCGCGTGGGAGACCTGGAAGAAGCTCCTGGCTCCTGGCTTTGGATCTGCCCAGCTCTGGCCATTGCAGCCAACTGGGGAATGAACCATCGGATGGAAGACTTCTCTCTCTCTCTCTCTCTCTCTCTCTCTAACTCTGACTTTCAAATAAATAAGTAAATCTTAAGAAAAAAAGAATAGCTATATAAAATATTATGTCCATTAGAGTGTCATAAGATATTTTGTAAAAAAAAAAAAAGATTTATTTATTTGAAAGGCAGAATGACAAGGAGAGAAGGACAGAGAGAGAGAGAGAGAGAGAGAGAACTTTCATCTGCTGGTTCACTCCCCACATGATTGCAGCAGTCAGCCAAGAGCCAGGAACTCCATCCCGGTCTCCCATGTGTATGCCAGGGCCCCAAGCGTTCGGGACATCTTCTTACTGCCTCCCCTGGTGCATTTGCAGGAAACTGAATCAGAAGCAGTGCAGCCAGGACTCAAACCAGCACTCTTTTATGGGATGCTGGTGTTGCAAGCGATAGCTTAACCTTCTATAACACAACACTGGCTCCAAAAGATACTTTTTTGTGGAAAATCTCCAACACAAAAAAAATATAATAGTACAATAAATTCCCAAGTACTTATCACCCAGCTTTAACCACTACCAACTACCTGCTTGTGGAAAAGATATCTTGAAAATAATTTTTTTTTTTTTACTTTTTTGACAGGCAGAGTGGACAGTGAGAGAGAGAGAGAGAGAGAAAGGTCTTCCTTTGCCGTTGGTTCACCCTCCAATGGCCGCCGCGGCCGGCGCACCGCGCTGATCCGATGGCAGGAGCCAGGTGCTTATCTTGGTCTCCCATGGGGTGCAGGGCCCAAGCACTTGGGCCATCCTCCACTGCACTCCCTTGGCCACAGCAGAGAGCTGGCCTGGAAGAGGGGCAACCGGGACAGGATCCGGTGCCCCAACCAGGACTAGAACCCGGTGTGCCGGCGCTGCAAGGCGGAGGATTAGCCTAGTGAGCTGCCGCGCCGGCCTGTATTTTTTCATTTGTAAACGTATTTAATTTATAAACATATGAAACACAGAGAAAAAATGGGATAGCTAGGAAAAGGAAATTTATACTGGTCACAATCTTAGCCTTTTTAGCAGGATTGTCAGTAGCTTAGTTGGTGCTTCTGAATAGTTTTTAAAAAAGGTGCTTTGTCCCTTGAATCCTTGAATGTATTGTCCTGTGCGTTACTGGTTGTGGAGGGGAGGGCGGTTGCAGGAGTGAGTTTCGTGAGTTCTTTGCCTCAGCTTAGTATAGGAAAAAAAAAAAAGCTGGGAAACAATTTGCAAAGAGGCAGAAACTTTTATTTGACAGAAAAGAAAATTTTATTTGATTGGCAAGTGACAGAAAAGTGTCTGGTCCAAGACTGGGTGGAGTACCAGAGCGGGACACTGGCTTTGAGGAAGTCTCCAGAGTTTTTAAGGCGTCACTATTTGTTCATTGGGTTATCCTACTGGGTGTGCTCATTGGACGGGGGTTTTACATATGGTATGTTAACTGGCTTGCAGCTCATGGAGGTGGGGGGGTCTCTTGGAGATAGCCTTTCCCCTTAGGGGCTCAGACTGTCCTCTGCTAGTTCTGCATGGAAAATTGCATCTAACCTGAAGGCATGATTTAAAACTGCAAGGTCACACAAGATAGCCTGGAGCTCCTGGAGCCAGTCTGACTCTCCCCAGGGGCACAGCCCCTTCCTCCCCAGCTCTGGTGAAAGATTACAACCACCCTCAAGGTGTGATTTAAAGCCTCAAGGTCACACATGCAGCAAGAAGCTATTAGGAAGATTTCAGTTAATCTGGAGACAAGTTCTTCAGCCACAGCTGGCAGCCTGCTTGTGAAGGACATTCTACCTTTGTCTGAGGAGCCCACAGACACCCCACCCCCAGCCCCACAGGGCGGCTTCAGGTGCATGGCCAGGCTGTGGAGCGTGAACTTGATCTTTGCCCTCACTCATTCTCCCTGGCTAACCTCCCTTTGGGAAGCTCAGCATGACCAGTGGACACAGTAGCCTTACCTTCTTTCTCTGCAGAGGGAACACCTATATTTATATAATTGGTAAGATACTATGTAGCTTTAGTCATTTATTTATTTAAAATATTTAGTTATATGACAAGCAGAGTTAGAAAGAGAGAGGAAGCGACTGAGAGAAAGAGTTTCCATCTGCTGGTCCACTCCCCGAATGGGTGCAATGTCCGAGGCTGGGCCAGGTGAAAGCCAGGAGCCTGGACCTCCATCTGGGTCTCCCACACAGGTGCAGGGACCCAAGGACTTGGGCCATCTTCCACTGCTTTCCCAGTCACATTTAGCAGGGAGCTAAGACGAATGTGGAGCAGTTGGGATTCAAACTGGCATCCATATAGGATGCTAGAATTGCAGGCAGTGTCTTAAACTACTGCATTATGATGTCAACCCCTATATAGTTTTAACTTTTTAAAGTTAATGTTTCAGGGACAGCACTGTGACGTAGCAGGTAAAACTGCCGCCCGCAGTGCCGGCATCCCATATGGGCACCAGTTCGAGTCCCGGCTGCTCCACTTCCAATCCAGCTCTCTGTGGTGCACTGGGTTGAAGCCCTGGCCTGAAGTGCTGGCATCCCAAATGGGCGCTGGTTCTAGTCCCAGCTGCTTCTCTTCCTGCTATGGCCTGGGAAAGCAGAAGATGGCTCAAGTCCTTGGGCCCCTGCACCTGCGTGGGAGACCCGGAAGAAGCTCCTGGCTTTGGATTGGTTCGGCTCTGGCTGTTGCAGCCAATTGGGCAGTGAATCAGCAGATGATGGAAGACCTCTCTCCCTGCCTCTCCTCTCTCTGTGTAGCTCTGCCTTTCAAGTAAATTAATAAATCTTCAAAAAAACAAAGTTAATGTTTCATGCATTCTTTCCTTATAAATACTGGATTCTAAAAATATCATTTAAAATTTATTCATTTGAAAAAGTTACATATATGGAGAGAAAGAGAGATCTTCCATCATTGGTTCACCCCCCAGATGGCAGCTGGGGCTGTGCTAGGCTGAATCCAGGAGCTAGGAACTCCATTCTGGGTCTCCCATTTGGGTAGCGGGGTTCCAAGCACTTGAGCCATCCTCTGCTGCTTTTCCGAGGCCACCAGCAGGCAGTTGGATCAGAAGTGGAGCAGCTGGGACACAAAATGCTGCCCATATTGGATGCCAGCTTCACAGGCAGTGGCTTCAACTGCTATGCCATAACGCAAGCCCCTAAAAAATTTCATTTTTTAATCCATACAATATTATATCATAATCTCCTAATTAATTTAACTCTATTGTTGAACAGTGAATTTCTTTCTTTCTTTCTTTCTTTCTTTCTTTCTTTCTTTCTTTCTTTCTTTCTTTCTTTCTTTCTTTCTTTCTTTCTTTCTTTCTTTCTTTCTTTTTTCTGACAGGCAGCATGGACAGTGAGAGCGAGAGAAAGAGAGAAAGATCTTCCTTTACCGTTGGTTCACCCTCTAATAGCCACTGTGGCTGGCGTGCTGCGACCAGCACACTGCGCTGATCTGAAGCCAGGAGCCAGGTGCTTCTGGTCTCCCATGCGGGTGCAGGGCCCAAGGACCTGGGCCATCCTCCACTGCACTCCTTGGCCACAGCAGAGACCTGGGCTGGAAGAGGGGCAACCGGGACAGGATCCGGCACCCCGACCTGGACTAGAATCCGGTCTGCCGGCGCCGCAGGCAGAGGATTAGCCTATTGAGCCACGGCGCCAGCCTGAATTTATTTCTCACTTGCTAATAACATAATGTATCTTCTTATGCTTGTCTAACAAAAGCATCAACATATATCTATGATAAATTTCTTAGGATAAATTTCCAGAAGTGGAATTCCTGGGATTAAATGACATGGCAAATTCAAAGCTTTTTATCCCTCTTACCAAGTTGCTTTTCAGTGAGGATGAACTAGCTCATACCCATTGGCCAGCTTTGCAGAAGACCACCCTTTCAAAAAAACCATGATAATATTAAAGGTGATGATGAAAGATGTGGATTAATATTAAAAACAGAACATTAGGAGACAGCATTATGAAGCACTGGGTTAAGCTGCCACGTGGATATCGGTATCCTATATGACCATGTGAGTGCTGGTTTGAGTCCTGACTGCTCCACTTTCAATCCAGTTGCCTGCTAATGAAAGCAGTAGAATATGACCCAAGTACTTGGGTCCCTGCCACCCAGTGGAAGACCTGAATAGAGTTCCAGGCTTCTGGTTTTAGCCTGGCCCAGCCTTGCTGTTGTGATCATTTGGGGAGTGAACCAGTGGATGGAAGATCCTTCTCTTTATCTGCCTCTCCCTCTCTCTGTAACTCTGCCTTTCAAATACATAAAATAAATCTTAAAAAAAACCCCATAGCATTAATGTTTGATGATATGAATCCACATTTTTAAAACAAAAGCAACTTATGTCATTTTATTTGGATTTGAGTATAATAAATAAAGTAAAAAATGCTTTTGTATGTATATTAGTCATTCTTCTAAATTTCTCATGTATCAGTATTCCATTAGAACTTTTCTGCTGGTATATTTTCTTTTCTTTTTTGACTATCAGAAAAGTTTATTTAACAAAGAGTTTATTTTTTTCTTTTTATATTTAACAAAGAGTTTAATATGAAAATGTAAATGGTACATATTTTACATCATAGCAAAACAGATCCTAAGAAGAGGGGACATGGGCCGGCGCCGCGGCTCACTAGGCTAATCCTCCACCTAGCGGCGCCGGCACACCGGGTTCTAGTCCCGGTCAGGGCGCCGGATTCTGTCCCGGTTGCCCCTCTTCCAGGCCAGCTCTCTGCTGTGGCCAGGAGTGCAGTGGAGGATGGCCCAAGTGCTTGGCCCCTGCACCCCATGGGAGACCAGGATAAGTACCTGGCTCCTGCCATCGGATCAGCGCGGTGCGCGGGCCGCAACGCACCAGCCGCGGCGGCCATTGGAGGGTGAACCAACGGCAAAGGAAGACTTTTCTCTCTGTCTCTCTCTCTCACTGTCCACTCTGCCTGTCAAAAAAAAAAAAAAAAAAAAAAAAGAAGAAGAGGGGACATGAATTTATTTGCTGAACAGCTAATCAGTCATTATTATACACCTTCAAAGGTTTCTGTCATAACACTATTTCTTCACATTACCACTATTCCAATATTGTTCTCGTTCTTTTAAAGCTGTGTTTATTTATTTGAGAGGCATAGTTACAGATAGAGAGAGGGAGAGACACAGAGAGAGAGGTCTTCTGTCTGATGGTTCATTTCCCAAATGGCTACAACTGCTGGAGTAGGGCCAATCCAAAGCCAGGAGTCAGGAGCTGCTTCCAGGTCTCCCATGAACACGTCCAGGAGCCCAAGCACTTGGGCCATCTTCTACTGCTTTCCAAGGCCTTGGAGAGAGCTGGATCGGAAGAGGAGCAGCTGGGACTTGAACCGGCACCCATAAAGGATGCCAGCTCCATAGGCAGAGATTTTATCCACTATGCCACAGCGCTGGCCCATCAGTATTGTTCTCTTGTACACTATTTGCCATCTCCACACACTTATCACAAGATTAAGGGATCAAATTCTAGCAATATTCCTTGGAATATTGGAATGTCTGCCACTATTTAATTTCCTTTTTATTTATTTATTCATTTTTTGACAGGCAGAGTGGACAGTGAGAGAGAGAGACAGAGAGAAAAGTCCTCCTTTTTTCCATTGGTTCACCCCCCAATGGCCACTGCAGCCGGCATGCCATGCTGATCTGAAGCCAGGAGCCAGGTGTCTCCCCCGGTCTCCCACGCGGGCACAGGGCCCAAGCACCTGGGCCATCCTCCACTGCACTCCTGGGCCACAGCAGAGAGCTGGACCGGAAGAGGGGCAACTGGGACAGAATCCGGCGCCCCAACCGGGACTAGAACCCAGGGTGCCGGCGCCGCAGGCAGAGGACTAGCCTACCAAGCTGCGGCACCAGCCAATTTCTTTTTTAAAAAACATTTTACCTTTCTTTTCTTTTTTTTTTTTTTCAAGTCAGAGATACAGAGCTGCAAAGATCTTCCATTAACTAGTTTACTCCCCAAATGGCCACAAGGCCAGAGCTGGGCTGATCTGAAACCAGGAGCCAGGGGATTCTTCCTAGGTCCCCACATGGGTGGAGGGGCCCATGCACTTGGGTCATCCTCCACTGCTTTCCCAGGCACATTAGCAGGGAGTTGGATCAGAAGTGGAGCAACCAGGACTCAAACTGGCACCCATATGGGATGCTGGTACTGCAGATGGTGGCCTAACCTGCTGTGCCATAGAACTGGCCCCTATTTTATCTTTTTTTAAGAGATTTAATTTTTTGGGGGTTGATGTGTGGCAAAGCTGGTAAAGCCTCTGCCCTTGACACCAGCATCCCATGTGGGCATCATTGCATGTCCCAGCTGCTGCTCCGCTTTTGACCCAGCTTCCTGCTGGTGGCCTAAGAAAAGCATTGGAAGATGGTCTATGCTCCTGGGCCCCTGCACCCATGTGGAAGACCTGGATGGAGCCCCTGGCTCCTGGCTTCAGCCTGGCCCAGCCTGGGTCCTTGCAGCCATTTGAGGAGTAAACCAGTGGACGGGAGATCTCTCTCTCTCTCTCACTCTCTCTGTAACTGTACCTTTCAAATAAAATAAATAAATCTTAAAAAAAGGTTAAAACAGAGGGGAATTCCTCATCATGCTGTCCACAAATGGCTTATTTGTGGATCTGGCTACTGTCTCTCTTACTACTGACTTCTCAAAAGGTCAGGTCAACAGTGCAGTTTCTGTTTGGTGGTGTGTAACTTCAGCATTAGTAACTCCATTGTGGTTTGGTCTACTGGGCCTAGTGCAGGCTCTGTCAAAATCAGTGGCTTCCTAAAAATCTTACTTAAGATTGTTTTCACATGACTATTAGACACACACAAACATTCAAATCATAGCAGCAGATAATATGAAAAGGCAATATATAACCATTTTCAGATACATAAATATATATTTGATTTGCTGGCATTGAGTATTTTGAGAGAAGAACCAGGTGAAATTTCAATATTTGACTGTTTTGACCCATCAAAATGACATTTTCATATGGTTCCACCTGATATTTTGGTGTATGAAGAAATTAAAACAACAAAAAAATGTCTTCACACTCTCTTAAGGGTCTTAAAGTATTTTATAAACACTGATTTTCTTTTTCCATTTCCTTTCCTCTGTTGCCCTTTATTAACTGCATTCATTTATGGCTGCAAGTTCAAGTCACAAGATTACATAAGTAGACAGGAAATGGGGCAAAAGCCATTTGGTAGCAAGAAAGTCATTCATTTTAAGCCTTCTTGATGCAGATAAAATATTCAGAACTGGTTACGGGTTTTTTAATTTCTAAGTTTGTGCCATATGGGTACAAAATTTGGCTCTTTGAATTTCAGTTCAAATCCCCACCTTCCCCTGTTTGTTTGATAGTTCTAAAGGGTTATGTCCCTTGAGTATATGATGATAACAGTCAAAGATGGCCCCAAAAGTCCTGGCTATAACTTGAGAAATCTGGAGCAAAGTAGAATAATTTGGGATTGTCTCAGCATGATGAAAAGATTGATCTCCTAAGTTTGAAAGTGTGGATATTTTTTTTCAAAGCAAGCAGCTTATAGATAGAGAACGCATATTTTGATGTATCTCCAGTTATCCCTAGAACTAGTGAGGAGGCAGGGGAGTCTCCAGTCAAATGGAGAATAAGCTAACAATGACTCTTAGTCTTCCCAGGGTAAAGTACATACTCAGGGCTGAGAGAACTGAAATGGACTGACCCTGGTATCATCTGAGGTTCAGGGCTGGAATCAGGAGAGGGGAACAATGATTATGGCAATAGGCTCTAGTAGGTTCAACAGCCTAGGGACAGAAGGAAGTATCTTGTTAAACTACGCAGCTTTCAAACTGAGGTCCAAGAGCTTTTTGTTTCATATGACTTCTGGACAAGATACACTCTTCTGGACTCCAAATAGCGTACACGCTGGGAGCAATGGGAGAAAGCCTCATTACAAAGCATCTGTGGGGTCGGCATTGTAGAGCAATGGGTTAATCCACTGCCTGTAATGCTGGAGAGTCCTGGCTGTTCCACTTCTGATCCAGCCTCCTGCTAATGCAAATGGGAAAGCAGTGAAAGATGGCCCATATAGTTGGTCCTCTGCACCCACATGTGAGACCCGGATGGAGTTCCAGGCTCCTGGCTTTAGCCTGGCCCATTGCAGTCATTTGGGGGGTTAGTTAGTGGATGAAAGATCTCTGTGTCTCTCTCTGTAACTGCCTTTCAAGTAAATAAATACATCTTTTTTTTTTTTTTTTGACAGGCAGAGTGGATAGAGAGAAAGACAGTGAGAAAGGTCTTCCTTTTGCCGTTGGTTCACCCTCCAATGGCCGCCACAGCTGGCGCGCTGCTGCCGGCGCACTGCGCTGATCCAAAGGCAGGAGCCAGGTGCTTCTCCTTCCTGGTCTCCCATGGGGTGCAGGGCCCAAGCACTTGGGCCATCCTCCACTGCACTCCTGGCCACAGCAGAGAGCTGGCCTGGAAGAGGGGCAACCGGGACAGAATCCGGCGCCCTGACCGGGACTAGAACCTGGTGTGCTGGCGCTGCTAGGTGGAGGATTAGCCTAGTGAGCTGCGGCGCCAGCCAATAAATACATCTTAAACAAACAAAAAACAAAGTAGCATTAGCTTGGAGATCCCAAAAGCTGACTTCCCTCTCCTTCCCTACCAGCCAGCTATTGAATCCAAACTCATGGTAAACTTAGGTTCAGTGCTGGACTGAGATTGGGGGTGAGTTGTGGGTGCAGATCTTAGCTCTATCTTTGGGACTCTAGACACGAGTGCAAATGGAAGTTCATACAACCTATACATACATAAAGATATCAAAGTTCTAAGACAAGCCAGTAAATTGTTACAAAAAAGTATGTTCTGGAGGCTAGTGCTGTGGCATGATGGGTAAAGCTGCCACCTACAGTGCTGGCATCCTGTAAGGGCGCCAGTTTGAGTCCTGGCTGCTCCACTTCCCATCCAGCTCTCTGCTATAGCCTGGGAAGGCAGCGGAGGATGTCCCAAGTCCTTGGGCCCCTGCACCCACGTGGGAGACTGGGAAGAAGCTCCTGGTTCCTGGCTTTGGATTGGCCCAGCTTTGGCTGTTGCAGCTATTTGGGGAGTGAACCAGCAAATGGAAGACCTCTCTGTCTCTCTGCCTCTGCTTCTCTGTAACTCTGCATTTCAAATAAATAAATAAATCTTTTTTGTTTAAGAGTATGTTCTGGGGCTGGCATTGTGGTGCAGCGGGTTAGGGCCCCGGCCTGCAGCACTGGCATCCCATATGGGCACCGGTTGAGTCCTGGCTGCTCTACTTCTGATCCAACTCACTGCTACGGCCTGGGAAAGCAGTGGAGGATGGTTGAGGTCCTTGGGCCCTTGCACCCAAGTGAGAGACCCAGAAGAAGCTCCTGGCTCCTGCCTTTGGATTGGCTCAGTGCTAGCTGTTGCAGCCATTTGGGGAGTGAATCAGCGGATGGAAGATTTCTCTCTCCCTCTCTCTCTCTGCCTCTGTACCTCTTAAAAAAAAAAAAAGTATGTTCTATCTTCATTTATTCACAAATGTACTTTCATAATAAAAAATGGAAAAGTAACAATAGTAACTGTTGAATTATAGTATTTGTGTAACAGAAACATGTTAAAATATTAATGACTAAGTGAATTTAATCACCAGTGTGCATATTGGAGTATCTGGCTGATAGTCCAGTGATGTCCAAATTTGTATAAAAATGAAGGCCTATAAAATCTGTATTTACTTTACTAGGTTAATTTTCTCACTTTCATTTAAGCAAGGTCATTAATTATGCTGTTAATTAATATTTTTTATAAAATTATCATTTGTGTTTTCTTGTCATGACCTACAATTTAGAACTAGAATGTTCTGGTACATATAGTGTAAAGAATTTGAACATATTTCAATTAAAAATAAAAATAAATATAAGACATTTAAAAGTGAAAATTATTTAGTGTGTGTTTTAACACTTTTTCCTTGGCTGAAGGGTTCAGATGCCTGTATCCCATGGTGGAGTACCTGAGTTGGATACTCACTCCATTTCCTAACTCCAGCTTCCTGCTAATGCAGATCCTAGGAGGCCGTGGTAACCAGGTTCCTACCACCCACGTGGGAGATTTGGATTCAGTTCCAAGCTCCTGGCTTCGGCCCAGCTCAGCCTTGGCTGTTATGGTATTTGCTGAGTGGACCAGTGGAGGAGATTCTCTCTCTCTTTACCTCTCTCTCTGTCACTCTGCCTTTCAAGTAAATAAATATTTTTAAATGCAACAAAACAACAGTTTTCTAGAATATTTAAAATTATTTAATTAAAAAGCAAAATAGAAATTATAAATTACAATGATTCCAAGAAAGATGAAAAATATTCTTGAAATAAAATTAAATGTTATTAAAATTTTATAAAAATAAAACTCCACACAATTTTAACATTCAATTCATCTAGTCGCCATTATAAAGAATCAGTATCATGCTTCACAAATGCCTAGACTTACACATTTTCAAATTTAAGAGTAACATGAGTTGTTTAATATTCCAAAACATTCTCAGGCATCTTGTGAAACTTTTGTAAGAAATACCAAGCTAATTTTTTTTAAAGATTTATTTATTTATTTGAAAGTCAGAGTTACTCAGAGAGAGGAGAGGCAGAGAGAGAGAGGTCTTCCATCTGATGGTTCACTCCCCAATTGGCCGCAATGGCCTGAGCTGTGCTGATCCAAACCCAGGAACCAGGAGCTTCTTCTGGGTCTCCCAACGTGGGTGCAGGGGCCCAAGGACTTGGATATTTTTCTACTGCTTTCCCAGGCCACAGCAGAGAGCTGGATTGGAAGTGGAACAACCGGGACAGGAACCGGCGCCCACATGGGATGCCGGCGTGTCAGGCCTGGGCATTAACCCACTGTACCATAGCGCCAGCCTCAAGCTAATTTGTTAACACTTGTGGAACCACCAATTGGGAAAGATGAAAAGTAGCAGTAGTGAGAGTTGTTGCTTGGTACTACTGGTATATATGATTCTGTTATGCAGGAGTTCATTGCATTCTTGATATCTGAAAGGAAAAATGTGACAAGTCAATTATTTTACCTTTAGCTCTACTTAATATTTCTATTACACAAATTTTTCCTGCAGTTAGAAGCAGTACAGTTAGGATAATCAGCCACTCCAGTTTGTTTAGGATAGAGGAGTTCCAGGGATGTGGGACTTTCAGTGCTATAACTGAGAATTGTAGGCAAACCAGTACAATTGGTTGCCTTAGATACAACTGACAAACATAAGTGGCAGCGATTTTCAAATGGTGATCTGGAGATCACGGGACATCTCCAATTTTGTTTGGGGCTCCAAAAGGTCAAAAATATTTTTGTGATATTACTAAGGTACAATTTTCTTGTACAAATGTACCTTAGAATATTACAGAGGCCATATGTGTGATGTTCTAACAAACCAAATGCAGAAGCAGATGAGAACCCATCTGTCTCCTATCATGGCAAACATTAAAGAGATTTGCAGGGAAAAAAAAGAACACCACCACCACCAAAAAAAAAAAAAAAAAAAAAAAAGTAAAACAATGTTACACTTCCCATTGTTTTTGGTTTTGGAAAATAAGTTTTCATAACAGTGTATTATATTAATATAAAAGGCATAACATATGAAACCTGCATTATATATTTGGTTTTTGCTCTTTGTTCTTGACACAGAACTCCTAAAATCTTGGTAATTACCTGAATGACAGGAGTTGTAGGAACATAGTATTTAGTCTTAGACCCCACTTAGTTGTTGACAGGAGAGTTTCCAGGATTCTCGGAGAAATCTCCAGGTTGCTAAGAGTGTGTTTTTACATGGGGGCTGGTTACCAGAGACCGAGGTATGATTAAAGGGTTGGAACATTTAGCCCCACCTCCTGGCCTCCAGGGAGAAAACAGGGCTACAGATCAAGTCAATAATTGATTATGTCTAATGATAAAGCCTCTATAAAAATCCCTACACTATGGAGTTCAAAGATGTTTTGGGATGGTCAAAGTATCCAGGTGCTGAGAGTGGCCCACCCAAACTCCATGTGGAAGCTTCTTGCCCTAGGTGCCTCTTCTCACTGTTTACCTGTATCCTTGGAGTGCATGGTACATGCTCCCCTGTGTTTGGTTACAGTGAATTATCAGACACCAGGAGGGGACTGTGGGAGTTCTGAATTATAGCCAGTTTGTCAGAAGTACAACCTGGGACTTAAAGTTGGCATCTCAAGAAGGGGCAGTCTTGCAGAACTGAGCCAACATGTAGAGTGTACGAATATGTCTAAGAGATCTAATAAGTAGATGTGTGGGGCAAAGGGTCTATAGGATTATTTCTGTGCTTTCCCCTCAGTGTCGCTCCCCCTCTTCGCGGAGGAACGACACAGGACCCTGCGCTGTTCTTTCGTCTGCTCGGCCCTTCCCGGGTTTGCTGCTGGTCCTTCCCGGGTTGGCTGCCGACCCCTCCACCTCCGTGGAGAGGCGGGCCCCCCCCCCCCGCCACTTTCCCCACTTCCGCGGGGGAGCGGCACACCGCCGGCCGGCTCTCTCGGGGGCTGCTCAGGTGTTCCTTCAGATGTTCCCGGTGCATGTTGTCTCTCTCCTCCTTTATAGTCCTTTTCCACCAATCCCAACTCGGCTGCCCACACGCTGAGCACGCTGCTCTCCTCCAATCAGGAGCAGGATCAGCTCCTGCAGCTTATCAGTCAAATTGGTGAGAGGCAGCTGCGTAGAAGTTTACTCCTCCCCAGCGCCATATTGTGGGAGAGCAGATGCATAGAATAAATCTTAATTCCAGTAACTTAGTCTAGTCTCAGTTGCTCCCCACACCTCAGCTTTGCCATGAACTTAAAACTGTGTAGGGGTATAGCACTTGAGACACCTGCATCCCATTCTGGAGTCCTAGTTAACTTCATGCTTTTGATCCAGCTTTCTGCTAATGTACCTGGGAAGGCAGCAAATGATGGCCCAAGTACTTGGGTACCAGCCACCCACCTGGAGACCAGGTTTGTTCTTCAAATGTTGTGTTGGAAGCTTGGTCCCCAGTGAGATGGTGAGATATTTAAAAGGTGGAGCCCAGTGGGAGCTTTTTATAGGTTACTAGGGGTGTGTTCCCGAAAGGAATTAAAGTCATTCTTGGGGCTGGCTCTGTGGCGTAGCAGGTAAAGCTGCCGCCTGTAGTGCCAGCACCGATATGGATGTTGGTTGGAGTCCTGGTAGCTCCACTTCTGATCCAGGTCTCTGCTATGGCCTGGGAAAGCAACAGAAGATGGCCCAAGTCCTTGGGCCCCTGCACTTGCACAGGAAACCCGGAAGAATCTCCTCGCTCTGAGCTTCAGATCAGTGCAGCTCTGACCATTACGGCCATCTGGGGAGTGACGCAGCGGTTGAAGACTTCTCTCTCTCTCTCTCTAACTCTGCCTTTCAAATAAAATAAACAAATCTTTTTTTTTTTTTTTTAATCATTCCTATGGGGCCCGTCTTGTTTTGGCTTTCTGTCTCACCAGTTGATCACTACCTTACATACACTCCTACCATCTTGCTATGTGCTATTATGGGTTAAAGATGGCCTTTGCCAGAGCCAGTGCCATGTGGTTTGGACTTTAGTCTCCAAAATTGGAGGTAAACAAATCTCTTCATAAAGTACCCAGGGGTGGGCATCTGGCATAGCAGTTAGGAAGTTGACTGGGTCCCTGCATCCCATATTGGAGTGCCTGGTTTGATTCCTGGCTCTGCTCCAGATTCCAGCTTTCTGGTAATAAGAACCCTGGGAGGCAGTGGTGATGGCTGAGACAGTTGGGTCCCTGCCACCCACACAGCAGAACTGGTTTGAGTTCCTGGCTTCTGGTTTTGGCCAAACCCTGCTGCAGGCATGTGGGGAGCGAAATCAGTGGATGGGAACTCCCTGGTGGTCTGTCTAATATTGAATACTCAGCCTCAGGTTATTTCATTATAGTAACAATCTACTCATACAGTGCTGTACATTCTACAGGTCTGGACAAGTGTATGATGGCGTATATCCACCATTATACTATCACATAGAGTATTTTGACAGCCCTAAATACTTCCTTGCTCCACCCAGCCATCCTGCTGGGTGTTAGTCCACCAGAACCAGGATGGACTGGGTCCGAAGAAAGGTAAGTGCGCCGCTCACCCATTCCCCAGCCTCCTGATCCTGGAGACAGTCAGACGCAGCGGGGAGTCAGGTCAAGCAAGCGAGAACTCAGCAACAAAGACTTTTAAAGCACAAGACTGCAGGAATACTGGGGCAGGGCATAAGGATCAACCAATTACTTAAAAGGTCATTTTGCAGGGCGACTTTTTACAGGACCAGCCATATGTCTGTACTCTCGTCATCAGTTGTCACCTCCCCTGATGCTGCGTGGCCAATCAGCTTTGGTGGTAAACGACTTTGGGTACTGCCCACCTTACTTCCTTTGGGCGCCATTTTTGAATTGCCACGTGTGCCTAATTTCCCCACACCATCTCACCACTCCTCCTTCCCCCTGGGAATTACTGATCTTTTCACTCTCCAGTTTTGCCTTTTCCAAAATGTTATATAGTTGGAATCGTACAACATGCAGCCCTTTCAGATTGGCTGTATTTACTTAGTAACATGCATGTAAGCTTCCTCTGTGTCTTTCCATGACTTGATACTTCATTTCAGAAAAAGAAATGTCCACATGTACCACTCTATTTATGCATTCACCTACTTAAGACATTTTAGTGCTTTCAAGTTGGGCAGTATGAATTAAGTTGCTACAAACAACTGTGTGGAGGTTTTGAGTAAATACCAAGGAGCTTGAGAGCTGACAGTATTTGAAGGTTTATTTATTTTTATTTTTAAATATTACTTATTTGAGAGGCAGAGTTAGAGAGGGTAAGAGAGAGGTCTGATTCACTCCCCAAATGGCTGCAATGGCTGGAGCTGGGCTGATCCGAAGCTAGGAGTCAGGAGCTTCTTCTGGGTCTGTCATGTGGGTGTAGGGGCCCAATGACTTGGGCCATCTTCTACTGATTTCCCAGGCCATAGCAGAGAGCTAGATCTTAAGAGCAGCAGCCAGGACACTAACCAGTGCCTATATGGGATGCAGGCACTGCAGATAGAGGCTTAACCTACTACACCACAGCGCCAGCCTGTTTTTTTCTGTTTTTTATTTTATTTGAAAGGCAGAGACCTTTCATCTGCTGGTTCCAGTTAGGGCTGTGTCAGGCTAAATCAGGAGCAAGGAACTCCATCCTGATCTCCCATGTTGGTGGAAGGAACTCAAGTACTGCTGGCTCCCAATTCCATTAGAAGGAAGTTGGATGGGGAGCTGGGACTTGATGTGGGCTCTCAACGGGTGGTTTTTGCTGCTGTGCCACAATAGCTGCCCTATGTGTTAGTATTCTAAGTACTGTCAAAGTGTTGGCTAACATGGCTGTTAATTTGTACTCCTATCACCAATGAGTGTTCCAGCTGCTTCATATCCACACCAGCATTTGGTGTTCTCAGTGTTCAGGATTTAGGCCATTCAAATATGTGTATAGTGTTACTTCATTGTATTACCATACGATGTGGAATGTCTTTTCATATACTTACTAGCAATTGGTGTATGCTCTTTGGTATGGTGTCTCTTGAGGTCTTCAACTTTGAAAAAACTTACACACACACATACACACAAGCTCCCATCTGTTGATCACTCCCTAAATGCCCAAAATGGCTGGGACTGGGTCTAGTTGAAGTTGGAAGCCAGGAACACAATCCGTGTCTTACACACACACATAGTAGGAACCCAGTCACTCCATTATCACTGTCTCTTAAGGTCTTCATTATTAGGAAGCTACAGCCAGGAGCCACAGGTACAAATCAACTTCAGGGATTCTCATGGATGACACATGCATCTTAATTGCTAGGCTAAACATGTGCCCCAGGTGTTTTATTGTTAAGAGTTGTGTATTGTACATAACAGTCTATTACCAATGATTGTTTTCTGCAAATATTTTCTCCCAACTTGTGATATCTTTTCATTCTATTAAAGGCCTTTAAAATTTAAGAATGCAAGTGGTCTTGAGTCAAAAAGCTTATGGGACCAACATTGTGATGAAGTGGGCTAAGTCACTGCCTGCCTCATATGGGCAAGAGTTTGTGTCCTGGATGCTCCACTTCCAATCCAGCTCCCTGCTAATGTGCCTGGGAAAGCAGCAAAGGATGGCCCAAGTACTTGGACCCCTGCATCTATGTGGGAGACCTGGAGGAAGCTCCTGGCCCCCTGCTTCAGACTGGTCCAGCTCTGGCCATTTGGGGAATGATCCAGCAGATGGAAGATTTCTCTGTTTCTCCCTTTCTCTCTATAACTTTGCCTTTCAAATAAATAAATCTTTTAAAAAAGCTTGTGAATTTTTGTCTTACAGCATTTTAATAGTTACCTTTCATTTCAAAGACAGAACAAGAGATATGAAGGGAGGAGTGCTTCCCTGGGAACTCCATGCATGTAATCATGAGATTGGTTGATGAAGGTTTCATAGAATCCTGAGTGTCAGAAATCTATTAACCAATAAGATGAGCATGGTCTAAAAGAAATACTCAAAACTTTATATAACATAGGAAAATAAATTGAAGCACACAATGTTCTTGGATTAGACATGGAACACTATTTAAAATGCAATTCCAAACAAAATTTGCCTTCTTTGAGTTAGCAACATTATTTTTATTTACTTGAAAGGCAAAGACATAGATCTCTCATCTGTTTACTCTCCAATGCCTGAAACAGTTGGGGCTGGAACAGGATGAAGATAGCTGGAAGCTCAACCCAGGTCTTCCAAGAGGGAGGCAGGGACCCACAACATAAGCCATCACATGCTGCCTCCTAGACGAAGTTAGAATTGAGAGCAGAACTGGAACTCACAAAAAGGCACTCCATTCCACAATACGGGCATCTCAAGCAGCACTGTACCCACTATGCCAAATGCCCACATGAACATTAGTTTTTTTTTTTTTTTACTTTTTAAAAAAATATTTATTACATAGAATGAGGCAGAGAGAGAGGTCTTCCATCCGCTGGTTCACTTCCCAAGTGGCCTCAATGGCTGGAGGTGTGCTGACCCAAAGCCAGGAGCCAGAAGCTTCCTCTTAAGTCTCCCATGCAGGTGCAAGGGGCTCAAATACCCAGGGCCCCTTCTACCACTTTCCAGGCCATAGCAGAGAGCTGGATCAAAGTGGAGCACTGGGACTCGAACCAGTGCCCACATGGGATGTTGGCATTGCAGGCAGTGGCCTTACCACTACACAGAGTGCCGGTCCCAAGATTTACTTTAAGAGAGTTACACAGAGGAAGAGAGAGATCGTCCATCTACTGGTTCACTTCCCAGATGGCAGCAATGGCCAAGAGTGGGCCAGGCCGAAGCCAGGAGCTTCATCTGGTTCTCTGATGTGGGTGCAGGGGCCCAAGCACATGGGCCATCCTCCTCTGCTTTCTCAGGCACATAAGCAGGGAACTGGATTGGAAATGGAGCAGCTGGAAGTCAAACTGGTGCCCGTATAGGATGCTGGCACCATAGGTTAACCCATGGTGCCCAAAGCACTGCCCCTCAATATTAAACTCAGGAATCTATGGTAATCTTAATCTTCAGTTCATTTTTTCACCCTAGCCTCCAGATGCCCCCACTGAAGGTATTCGTACAATTGTTTCTTCTGAATGGTGAATAATTTATGAACAACGAAGCTTCTAAAAACAAGGAGTTGTTGATTTCCATTCACCTTTTCAGGATCATTTCCTCTTCAGCATGCAGTTAATGTCCAAATGTCAAGGAAACCAGTAGACTAGAAATGTGGCAACAAGATTCACCAAGGCAATAATAATAGAATTACAAAGGAGAGACTGTCCAACATAGGAAGCAGTTCACACAGCAGACTCATAGAATGACAATAGCTTTAAGTTACACTCTGACCTCAGAATCAGCCCTCAAGGCTTCCTGGTCTGGCTGACAAGCCAGTGAGAGCATTTCAGGCATGGAAAGCAAAGACACTTTGGCAAAAAATGTTCTACATGAAGGATCTCTGTGAGACAAGTGGCCATTAAAGAAGGATGTACTTTTCTCTAAGGAAGGAGAAAACTTCCACTTTACTATGGCTTTGTCCAAATACTGATGGCGTTTGTAGATTCAAAAGGCTTCCATAGCCTAGACAGCACCTGTCAAGAGCCTCAGGTGATCACTGATGTCATACATAAGAATGTTAATTGTTAATCTTTTTTAAAGATTTATTTATTTATTTGAAAGTCAGAGTTACACAGAGAGAGGAGAGACAGAGGCAGAGAGAGAGGTCCTCCATCCGATGGTCCACTCCCCAGATGGCCATGACCAGAACTGTGCTGATCCGAAGCCAGGAGCCAGGAGCCTCTTCCGGATCTCCCACATGGGCGCAGGGGCCCAAGGACCTGGGCCATCATCCACTATCCTCCCAGGCCACGGCAGAGAGCTGGACAGGAAGTGGAGCAGCCGAGTCTCGAACTGGCGCCCACATGGGATGCCAGCACCTCAGGTCAGGGCGTTAACCCGCTGTGCCACAGCGCTGGCCCCCGTTGTTAAATTAACAACAGGAGTCACGAGCACTAACTCCCCATGCAGGACCTCGGACATCAATGAGTTATATTGAGAGATAACTGTAAAACTAGTTCTCAGGTTTTTGTGTGTGTGGTGCGCGCATGCAAACTGTTGAAATCTTAATGAGAGTTGGTATTCTGTGTACAAAGTTAACTGAAAATGAATCTTAATGGAGAATGGCACTGGCAAGGGAGGAGGGAGGGGGAAGAGGGGTAGGAGTGTAGGTGGGAGGGCTAGTATGGTGGGAAGACTAACTATATTCCTAAAGTTGTACTTATGAAATTTGTATCCCTTAAAAAATTTAAAAAACTAATCAACTTGAGAAAAGAAACTAATGAAAAACAAATAATTTTAGTATTTATATAAATTTAAAAAATGACAAATTACAATTTTGATACTGATTCAAATTTATTGAGAACAAGGTTGATAGATTTAAGATCTATGATTTTAAAAAATCGAGGTAGAACACAGAGAAGTGCACAAGATTGTACCTCAATGAATTTTCTCAAATTATATACATCTGTGTATACTATCAGCTCAAAAAAGATAACACCATATTCCCCAAACCTCACTTGTGTCCTTTTTAGTAACTACACTGCATTCCCCAAACACACACCAAAGGTAATCGTTTTTTTTTGTTGTTGTTGTTTTGTTTTTTAATACTGAAAGGCATTGAGAACGACAGAGATTTCTACCATATGCTGTTTCATTCTCCAAGTCCATACCACTTGGGCTGGCACACAAGGAAATAAGGAGCCAGGACTGCAATCCAGATCTTCTACATAGATGGCAGGGATCCAACCACTTGAGCCAACACTTGTTACCTCCAAAGAAGGAATCAGAAGTGGAGTTGACTTGAACCCATGTCTTTTTTTTTTCTTCTATTTATGGAACAGGTACTCTTTTTTTTTTTTTTTTTTTAAGATTTTATTTATTTGCGAGGTAGAGTTACAGTGAGAGGAAGAGATAGAAAGTGTCGCTCCCCCTCTTCATGGAGGAACGACACTGAACCCTGCCTAGGCTTCATATCCGAGTCACGGCACCATTATGTCGCTCCCCCTCTTCGTGGAGGAACGACACAGGACCCTGCGCTGTTCTTTCTGTCTGCTCGGCCCTCCCCGGGTTTGCTGCTGGTTCTTCCCGGGTTGGCTACTATCCCTTCCACCTCCGTGGAAGGGCAGTTCCCCCTGGCCACATTCCCCACTTCTGCAGGGGAGCGGCACACCGCCGGCCGGCTCTCTCGGGGGCTGCACGGGTTCCCTTAGATGTTCCCCATAGATGTTCCTGGTGAATGCCGTCTCTCTCCTCCTTTATAGTCCTCCTCCGCCAATCCCAACTCGGCTGCCCACACGCCGAGTACGCTGCTCTCCTCCAATCAGTAGCAAGTCCTACAGTTTATTGGTTGAACTGGAGGCAGCTGTGCGGAAGCTGTTTACTTCTCTCCCAGCGCCATATTGTGGGAGAGCAGATGCATAGAATAAGTCTTAATTCCAGTAACTCAGTCCAGTCCGGGCTGCTCCCCACAGAAAGGTCTTCATTCTGTTGGTTCACTCCCCAAATGGCTGCAACAGCTGGAGCTGTGCCAATCTGAAGTGAGGAGCCAGGAGCTTTTTCCTGGTCTCCCATGTGGGTGCAGGGGCCCAAGGACTTGGGCCATCTTCTACTGCCTTCTCAGGCCATAGCAGAGAGCTGGATTGGAAGAGGAGCAGCCAGGACTAGAACTGGCACCCATATGGGATGCAGAGCACCGGCCTCACAAATTCTTTTTTGACTTAGAGAAAGATCTTCCATCTGCTGCTTCACTCCCTAAATGGCTGGGCCAATCAGAAGCCAGGAGCTCCTTCTGGGTCTCCCACAGGGGTGCAGGGGTCCAAGGCTTTGGGCCATCTTCTACTGCTTTCCTAGGCCATAGCAGAGAGCTGGATCAGAAGAGCAGCAGCAGGGACTAGAACTGGCACCCACACTGGATGCTGCCACTGCAGGTGGTAGCTTTACCCCCTATGCCACAGCACTGGCCCCTGCACAAATTCTTCATATATTTTGTGTATTAATCTTTTCATTTACATAATAGTGTATCTCAAGTCCATGAGTTGCCTTTTCATTATCTTACTGGTATCTTTTAAATTTCTTTTCATGTACTCAAGAGGCAAAGAGTGAGAGAGAGCACTCCCCCATCTATTTGTTTACTCCCTAAATGCCCACAATCAAAAGGACTGGCCTAGGTTGAGGCCTGGGAATCAGGACTCAACCCAGGTCTCCAAATGGGTATTTGAATCATCACCTGCTGTCTCTCATGGTGCACATCAGCAGGCAGCTAGAATTGAGAGCGGAGCTGGGACTCAGATCCAGGTACTCTAATATGATATGGGCATTCCTCATGGCATGTTAATCACCAGGCCAAGTGTCAAATGTCTACCTATTATTGGTTTCTTTGATGAACAAAAATTTGTAATTGTTTAATTATACAAATTCACAATTTTTCTTTCCCATGGCTATTTTTTTGGTGTGTGTTCTATTTATAAAATCTTTGCCTACTATAAGGTCATAAAACTATTTTCTTTTCTAGTTGTATTACTCTTTTACTTGTGACTTAAAATGTCACAAGTTGAGAAGTTGTATAAATCAGAAACTATCAAATAAAAGGACTATTTAAAGAGCCACTGACAGAACAAAGAGCCACTGACAGAACAAAGTGATCTCAAACCTGAAGTAATTGAACAAGCAGCTCTCTTGAGCAGGAATGCTGGGGAAAAGAATTACACAACTCCCACTCTACTTCAGTCTTATTTCCTTAAGTAGGCTATGTTGCAAACTAATCAGAAAACTGGTTTAATTGTCGAGATGGGCGGGGCAGAGAGAGATTTTTCCACATCTTCTGAAGTACAATCTGAGACTCTACCTAACTCCTCTAAAAGTTTCTACCAGAGAAATATTTCATATCTTTCCAAGGTTATACAATACCTCTGATACTTTGACCTCACTGCATCATCTGCCCCTTGTTCTTTCATCTTCATTTTAATCTACTCTTCATTTTCTTTTCAAATCACAAACAAGTTCTGAATCCCCAACTTCATAATGGAAATCCTCAACTATGTTCCTCATGTACTCTTTTCCCTCACTGCTAAGTCCACAGAACAGTGACAGTTGCCCTCTACTTTCTCACTTCCCATTTCTCCTTAACCACTTGCTCCACCTATTTACTGTTTCTACCCACCACCAAAAGCCACTCTTGAAGCCTCTCAAAATTAGCCACATCCATACTGAACTTCTTCATTTCTCACAAGCCATAGTTTTTTTTAAATTTATTTATTTGAAAGTCAGAGTTACGTGCGCACACACACACACACACACACACAGAGGTCTTCCATCCGCTGGTTCACTCCTCAGTTGGCCACAACAGTAAGAGTTGTGCTGATCTGAAGCCAGGAGCCAGGAGCCTCTTCTGGGTCTCCCACATGGGTGCAGGGGCCCAAGGACTTGGGCCATCTTCTACTGCTTTCCCAGGCCATAGTAGACAACTGGATCGCAAGTCAGGCAGCCAGGTCTTGAACTGGCACCCATATGGGATGCTGGTGCTTCAGGCCAGGGTGTTAATCTGCTGTGCCACAGCGCCGGCTCCCATGTCTGTTTCTTATTTCTGTTAATGGTCCATCATCTCAGATACTCAGGTTGCTGACAATACACTCAAAAATACTTTTTCCATTTGGCCTCTCCATTTCTCCTGCTATTTTCTGTATGACTACATAACCTCTTTCCTAGCTGTAATAATGGTTTCCTAATTGCCTTCCTTTCTCCTAATGTGCCCAATCCAGCCCATGGTTCCAAGCCTACGTAATCTATCTTTTAAAAAATATTTCATTTATTTCGAAGTCAGATTCCTATCCAAATGCCTGCAACAGCAGGGGCTGTATCCAACTGAAGCTAGGAACCCAGACTTCAATCTGGGCCCCTAAAAGAGTGGCAGATTCCTAAGTATTTGAGCCATCTCCTGATGCATCCCAGAGTATGCATTAGCAGGAAGCTGGACTTGGAAGCAGAACTGTGACTTGAACCCAGGCACTCACATATATAGTATGTGGGTATCCTAAGTGGTGCCTTAATTGCTATGCCAAATCCCCATCCCTACAGGACTAATCTTAAAGTTCCAACCTTATCATGTCCTCTTTTGAAGATCTTTAACACCTTGTCCTATTCTCTATAGTCCCAACACAAACTGGAACCAATGTATTTGTTCTTTTCACTCACCCATATTATAGTCAGACTATTGTACTCCGTGCTTTCTTCTAATTTTCCTGTCACACACCCTTCTATTTTTTCCCCACTTCTGAATGTCTAAATTCTTCCAATTTTTTCAAGGTGAAAGGTGGACTCCTTAATGAATAGCTTTTCCCATCTTCTCTTTATGGTAAACTCCTCTTTATCCTTCAAGATTCAGTTCAAACATCATTTCATCCCTATAATGTCTGCAGGCTGTTAATAACTCTTGTACTCTGCTTCCCAGCACACTGAATATTGAATTGGAATTACTTTCTCCTTACTAAACCCTTACCTTCTCAAAAGCAAGTGTAGGATAAATTTAATCTTTGTATCCCTGGTATCTAGCATAATACTTTGTATAAGGATTAATAAATTTATTTCATAATAAATTCCTATTAACTGAGTGAGCCTATTTTCATATTCTCTGGATGGAAGTAATTTTTCCTTATTAAATTGTCCTATCATTTTCTCTATACATCTCATGTCATTTTCTTGTGATTTTTGCTTATGTGAATATCTTATATTCACTAATGGATGGTTATCATCCAAAGGCCAGAGACTTCTCATCATCTGAGGGCCTCATGGAGGATACCAAGAGCACCCTTAAACAGGCTCTCTTGGTCTTTGATCATGGCATACTGACACATCTCACAACAGCAATGTTCCAAATCTGAAGTGCTAGAGACAGGCCTAGGCAAGCTACTATGAGACTATTTTGCTTCTGTCTTTAAAAGCTGGTAGTACAGGTTTCTGCACTGTTGCTTGGGAAAGCTATCCATTTGTTTCATTAATCCTTGTGGAAACAGAGGGGAATGAGATGAACATTATTATTTCAACATACAAATAAGGAAAGAAGGCTTGGAGTGCTCCAGTGACTTAGTTATCATGCAGCTGGTGAGAACCAGGACTCAAAAGCAGCTACGTGCAACTCTGCAGCACAAGCCCTTTCCCATGCCATCATGGGACACTCATGTTTCTGAGAAAAACACTGGGGAAAACCCTTGAATGTAAGGGGAGCATAACCTGCCAGGTCCCAGGGGCAGGCCTGCACGAAAACTGTACTGAGGAAATCCTTGAGGAGTACAAATTAACTTATCAACTTTTATCTTGAGCATAAGGAAAACACCTACTTTCCAATAGGGCTAGGGTTAGAGACTGTTTCTCCAAGGGATAGAGAGAAGATAGTAGCTACAGTTGTGGGAAAAGGGAACAAAAACTACAGGACTTAACAGCTGGGAAGAAACATTAAAACAGAGTGGAAATCAAGCTGAACTCACTACAGGGGGAAATACACTGAAGGGGACACCAAAGGTAGACAGGGTTTGTTCAGTTCAACTACCATTAAGTATGCTATGCTAGACACCACAGTCAATGTGAACAACACAAATGGCTCCTGCCTGCAAGTTTGATAGCCTGTCCCAGGCAGTCTGTAGACAGGAAAGGGAGGCACGGTGCCAGGGTGGGGCCTTCTCTAAAAAGCCGGAGTCTAGATTGATCCCATCCCAAAGCTAGGATAGGAGGAACCTGTGGGTTATTAATAGCAGGCAGGGTAAAAGACTCTCCCAGGTTACCTAACACTGGGCCTGATGATTTGTAGTCTTGTCTAATACCTACATATATGTGAGTGACAGGGGATGTGTCACCCACTGCTTAGGTGCTATAAAAAGAAGGAAACTGCATTGTCTTTGTTTTCTGTTGCTGTAACAAAATATCTGAAATTGGGCAATGTATAAAGACAGGTTTATTCAGTTCACAGTTCTGGAGACAGGAAGTCCATGAGCATGGTTTCTGTATCTGCTAAGCATCTGGTGGAGGGTTCTGGTTGCATCCTAACATGGCAGAGGGCATCACACAGTGAGGCAGAGCAAGAGTCTGAGTTCAGATTTCTTTCTTTTCTTTTCTTTTTTTTTTTTTTTTTGACAGGCAGAGTGGATAATGAGAAAGAGAGAGAGAAAGGTCTTCCTTTTGCCGTTGGTTCCCCCTCCAATGGCCACCACGGCTGGCGCGCTGCAGCCAGCGCACCGCACTGATCCGAAGGCAGGAACCAGGTGCTTCTCCTGGTCTCCCATGGGGTGCAGGGTCCAAGCACTTGGGCCATCGCCATCCTCTACTGCCTTCCCGGGCCACAGCAGAGAGCTGGCTTGGAAGAGGGGCAACTGGGAAAGAATCCGGCGCCTGGACCGGGACTAGAACCCGGTGTGCCGGCGCTGCTAGGTGGAGGATTAGCCTATTGAGCTGTGGCGCCGGCCCAGATTTCTCTTCTCATCAAGCTTCTGAAGGTATCCTGAGATTCCATCCTCATCTTACCTAATCCTAATTACCTCACAAAGGTCCCACCTCCAAATACCATTAACAGATGAATTTGGATTAAATCTCCAACATATGATTTTGAAGGGACACATCAAAACCATAGCACCTGTTCTCTGGCCCCCAAAATTCATCTCCTTACATGTAAAACACATTCATTCTAATAGCCATCAGTTCATTTTAAAAAATATTTATGCATTTAAGAGGTAGAGTTACAGATAGACAGAGGGGTCTTCTATCTGTTGGTTCACTCTCCAAATAGCCATAAGCAGAAAACTGGATCAGAAGAGGAGCAATTGGGATATGAACCAGTGCCCATACAGAATGCTGGTGCCGCAGTTGGAGGCTTAGCCTACTATACCATAGCACCATTCCTCTAGCCATCAACTCTTAACTCATTCCAGCATAAACTCCAAAGTCCAAGTCTAGAATCTCATCTGAAACAGATATGAGTGTGCCATAGTTTAAATGTTTTGTCCGTATCAGGACTCAGGTTTAGGGGTTAGGCAATTAGCTCAGCTGTGAAGATGCCTGCATCCCAAGCTAGAATACCTGGGTGTGATGCCCAGTTCTGGCTCCTGACTCTACCTTCCTGCTAATGCAGACCCTGGGAGGTAGTGGTGATGACTCAAGTAATTGAGTTCCTACCACCCACCATATGGGAGACGTGGATTGTTTCCAGATCTTGGCTTTGGCCTTCCTCAAGGCCTGGCTGTTATGGGCATTTGAGGAGTAAATCAACATACAGGAGCTCTATTTGTCTCCCTCCCTCTCTCTCTCTTTTTTTTTTAATTTGACAGGTAATTATAGACAGTGAGAAAGAGAGAAAGGTCTTCCCTCTGTTGGTTTACTTCCCAAATGGCTGCCACAGCTGGTGCTGTGGCGATCTGAAGCCAGGAGCCAGGTGCTCCCTCCTGGTTTCCCACGCGGGTGCAGGGGCTCAAGCACTTGGGTCATCCTCTACTGTCCTCCCGGGCCACAGCAGAGAGCTGGACTGGAAGAGGAACAACCGGGACTAGAACCCAGTGCCCATATGGGATGCCGGCACTGCAGGCGGAGGATTAACTGAGACATGGTGCCAGCCTGTCTCCCTCTCTAACAAAAACTAAAAAAAAAAAAAAAAAAAAAAAAAAGTTAAGTTGATTAATAATCCAACAATGGTCCGTAATTGTTGAAGTGAAAGGAAGAGTCCCATGTCTCTCATCAGCCATCAATGCTGCTTCCCAGGGACTTCACTGGTGGGGATCCAGAATCAGAAACTGAGTACAGGTATTCCTACACTGAATGTGGCTGTTTTAACCACTAGGCTAAATGCCCACCCCACAATTCTCATCTTAAACCAAAAGGCAGAAATGATTAAATTGTGAGAAAAGAATGTGGAAAACTGAGCTATGTTTCTTGCGTCAGTTAGCCAAGTTGCAAATGCGAAGAAAAAGTTCTTGAAGGAGATTAAAACCATTACTCCAGTGAACACACAAGTGGCAGGAAAGCAAACCAGCCTTATTGCTGACTGGAGAAAGCTTCAGTGGTCTGGATAGAAGAACAAACAAGCACACATGTTTTTAACACTAGAGTGGCTAATGTCAGGCCTACAGGCTGTGTAAAGTCTGTAAAATCATTTGGTCTGGCCCTGTGAATACAACCACGGTGGGACTTGAGATTCAACAAATCTATAGCAGGGGCTGGTGCTAGGGCATAGTAGGTTAAGCCTCTGCCTGAAGCAGAGGCATCCCATATGAGTGCTGGTTCAAGTTCTGGCTGCTGCACCTCTGATCTGGTTCTCTGCTTATGGCCTGTGAAAGCAGTGGAAGAGAGGACAGCCCAAGTCTTTGGGTCCCTGCACCCACATGGGAGACTTAGAAGAAGCTCATGGCCTCAGATCAGCCTAGCTCCAGACACTGAAGCCATTTGGGGAGTGAACCAGCAGAGAGAAGACCTCTTTCCTGGTTTCTCCCTAATAAATAAATCTTGAAAAAATCTATAGCAGACTATTTAACAAGTTGATCATTTTGTATGGCTTATAAATATCCAAATGGCCCTTCAAAAGAAAAAGGTCCTCTGCCCGACCCCACGCCAAAGCCTACCACAGGACAAGGTCCTTTCTCTCTTCAATTCTGTAAAGGCTGAGGTGAAGATCCTACAGAAGAAAAGTTGTAAGTTAGCACATGTGGTAGAATGAGAAGGCTGTGCCAAGATGGTGCTGAAGAGTGTCAGTTACTCAGGAAATGGCTTTGGAACCCACCTGGCAAAGGAGCCTGCTTGGCAATAGGCAGTGATTGGTTACGGCATAAACTGCTCCTTGACCAGATTGGCTGCCTCGGCTATATAAGCTGCAGCACCAACTGAAATAAACAAGTCTGCAAGCTGCTTGCCTCTAGCCCACTTTCACCTGACTCCCAGTGTCTGTGTCATGACTCCGCGCCTCTTGCCCCCACCGCGCTTCTCCTCTCAGAACAAATCCACAGCAACGAGCACAGATTGGTTTACAAGATTAAAGTCGCTATTTTCATAATATACAAGTGCAAGGTGAAGAAAGTGCTGGTCTGGAAAGTGTGGCAAGTTATCCAAAAAACTTAGCTAAGATTATTGATGAAGCTGGCTATATTAAACAAGCATATATTAGAAGATGCTACCTAGGATTTCCATAGCTAGAAGGAAATCAATGTCTGGCTTCAAATCCTCAAAAAAGAGGTCGACTCTTTTGTTAGGGGCTAATACAGTTAGTTGAAGCCAATGCTCATTTTTCATTCTGAAAATGCTAAGGCCCTTAAAAATGTCTTAAATTAACTTTACCTGTGCTCTACAAATGTGAACAACAAAGCCTGGATGACAGCACATCTGTTTACAACATGGTTTACTGCATATTTTAAACCCACATTATTGCCTATTAACAATGTACCTGGTCATCCAACAGCTCTGATGGGGATGTATGATGAGTTTAATGTTTTCATGCTAGCAACACGAATCTTATTTGAGAAATATATTTGGTAAGGCTATTGCTGCCATACAAAGTGATTTCACTGATGAATCTGGGCAAAGTTAAAATAAAAATCTTCAGGAAAGAATTCACCATTCCAGATGCCGTTATGAATATTCATGATTCATAGGAGGAGGTTAAAAAAAAAAAAGTTGATCTCAACTCTTATGTATGACTCTGAAGGGTTCAAGACTTCAATGGTGGCCGGCACCACAGGGTTGCAGCGCCGGCACCCTGGGTTCTAGTCCTGGTTGCCCCTCTTCCAGTCCAGCTCTCTACTGTGGCCCGGGAGTGCAGTGGAGGATGGCTCAAGTTCTTGGGCCCTGCACCCACATGGGAGACTAGGAGAAGCACCTGGTTCCTGGCTTCAGATCAGCATAATGCACCGGCCACATGGCTATGGCGCAGCAGGTTAACACCCTGGCCTGAAGTGCCGCCATCCTATATGGACGCTAGTTCAAGACCCGGCTGCTCGACTTCTGATCCAGCTTTCTGCTATGGCCTGGGAAAGCAGTAGAAGATGGCCCAAGTCCTGGTTCCTGGCTTTAGATTGGCACAGCTCCAGTCTTTGTGGCCAACTGGGGAGTGAATCATTGGATGAAAGACCTCTCTGTCTCTGCCTCTCCTCTCTCTCTGCGTAGGTCTCACTTTCAAATAAATAAATAAATCTTTAAAAAAAACAAAGACTTAAATGGAGGAAGTAATTGCATATGCCATTGAAACAGTAAGAGAATCAGACTCAAAAGTTAAGGCTCACGGTTTGAGACCTGGCTGCTTCACTTCTGATCCAGTTCTCTGCTGTGGCCTGGGAGGGCAGTGGAAGATGGACCAGGTCTGGGGGGCCCTTTCACCTGCATGGGAGACCTGGAGGAGGCTCCTGGCTTCAGATTGGTGCAGCTCCAGCTGTTGCAGCCATCTGGGGAGTGAACCAGCAGAAGGAAGACCTCTCTCTCTCTCTGCCTCTCTGTAACTCTTTCAAATAAATAAAAAAACTTAAAAAAAAAAAAAAATAAAAAAGGTTAAGGCTCAGAGCCTGAAGACATGACTGAATTGCTACAATGTTATGATAAAACTTTACATATAAAGAGCTACTTCTTGCCAGTGAGCAAAGAAAGCAGTTTCTGAGACAGAATCTACTTCTGTTGAAAATACTATGAATACTGTCAAAATGATAGGAAAGGATTTAGAAGATTACATAAAAGTAGTCCATAAAGCAACAGTAAGATTTGAGAGGACTCCAATTTTTTACAAGTTCTAATGTGGGTAAAATGCTATCAACAAGCATCACATGCTACAAAGAAGTGTTTCATGGTAGGAATTCAATCAATGCAGTAAACATCATTGTTCCTATTTAAGAAACTGCCACAGTCCACCAAACCGCACCCTGGTCAGCAGACATCCAACACTGAGGCAAGACTATTACCAAAATGACTTGACTTGCTATAGTCTTGCGATGATCATTAGCATTTTTAAGCAGTATTTTTGAATTAAGGTCTATACATTGTTTTTTTTAGACACAATGCTACTGCATATTTTATTAGACTACAGGAGTACAAACACAACTTTTATATGGACTGGGAAAAAGTAGTGTGTCATTTGCTTTATTGTGTTGTTTTATTAAGATGGTCTGAGAAAAAAACGCTGCAATATCTGAGGTATGTCTGCAATTCATATCACTCCACTGTTACAACCAGATTGGGAATAGGAGATAGTTCCAAGCTCTTCACATTATAAACTTGGAATGTCCTTGAGAAGAAACGAGAAAAAGCAATGACCGAGCGGATGGGCTAAATGCCCAGAATTAACTGGGGGATGTTCCTACTTTGCATTTATTCTCTCTTCAGCTGTACAAGTAGACAGGGAGGGCACAAGGGTGTGTTGGGACGGAGCTCTTAATTTATGTTCTGAAAGGACAATGAGAAAGTGTCAGTATCAGTTCAGTATTTTGAATACTGAGCAACAGAAATAGAGTCGAATGCTTGAGGAAGCAAAACTTGGTGATTTAGAAGATTTAGGTTTGGGAATTTGGTCAGTTCATTCTTCTATGGCTTCCATAAGGCCCAGTACACCTTTGGCTCCTATCACTGAACTCTAGCTGCTTTAATAGGAAAGGAGAGGACACACTCCAGAAATCTTGCACATTTTCACACTTGAGTTTTCTTCCACTTGTTGCCCCAGGCTTTTACTCAAGAAAGAACACAGCAGGGAGGAAAGAGGAGTCAGTTACATTTGAGAAGCTGCACGGTTTAGTAGAAACAAAGCATGAGTTTGGATGGAGGCCCACATAGTGGGAATAAAGGCCTAATTTTCCTATTTTCTGCCTGCTTAACTAGAGCTCTATCTTCCCACTTGTAAAGATTAAATGAAATAATCTGTGTGAAAGCTAAATAAATGTATGAGAATGAAGTAGTGTGTACTAATATCTAGCATTTTAATTTCCATGTATTACAGTATGACATGTAACTTGTATATACTAACTTTAGCAGGCAACAGAACCACAAAAGGTAAGATAATCAAAGTATAATTATAGTTATTGGCTATATATAATTATAGTTGACCTTAGCACCTTACCAGGGCAGGTGTTATGGAACAGTGAGAGTTGTCACTTGGGACACCTGCATCCCATATTGGAGTGCCTAGGTTTGCGTCTCTGCTCTGCTTTGGATCCAAGTACTTGAGTTCCTGACCCCCAAGTGGCAGACCCAGATGGAGTTCTGGCCTCCTGGGACTGGCCAAGCCCAGCCCTAGCTGTTGCTGGCAATTGGGGAGCGAACCAGCAGATGGAAGATACCTTTGTCACTCTGCCTCTCTGATAAATAGTAAAATATTTTTAAAAAACTTACAGGAATTTTCAACACATAAAGAAGCAGAGAGTAAAGACCTCCAGATACCCACCATCCAGCTTCTACAATTATTATTCAACTATTACTTTCTTTTGATATAGCCAACCATTTACACCCCAACACCACAGTACTTTTGAAAAACATCCCAAATATCATTTCCTCTAAAATATGTTAGCATGTCTCTGAAAGATAGGTTTAAAGATTCCTATCATTAACACCATTCTTTTTAATTTTTTAAAAGATTTATTTGAAAGTCATAGTTAAACAGAGAGGAGAGGCAGAGCGAGCAAGAGCGATTCTTCCATCCGCTGGTTCAATCCCCAGTTGGCCGCAACGGCAGGAGCTGCGCCAATCCGTAGCCAGGAGCCAGAAGCCAGAAGCTCCCTCCAGGTCTCCCATGTGGGTGCAGGGGCCTAAGCACTTGGGCCAACTTCTACTGCTTTCCCAGGCCACAGCGGAGAGCTGGATTGGAAGTGGAGCAGCTGGGTCTCAAACCAGCACCCATATGGGATGCTGGTGCTCAGGCCAGGGTGTTAACCTGCTGCACCACAGCGTCGGCCCCTAACACCATTCTTATATCTAATATCAAACAAAATTAATGATTTCTTGTTATCTTCAAATATCCAATCATGTATCTAGTATCACTTATAGCTCATTAGGCAAATAAATTTAACTACATTTTCATATCTCTTTTAACTTGAGATGGAAGAGGAGCCCGAATCCAAGCAACTCCTGAGAGGCAAATTAAAATTCAGATACTGGGGGGTGACACTGCAGGCAGAGGATTAACCTAGTGAGCTGTGGCGCCGGATTCTGTCCCGGCTGCTCCTCTTCCAGTCCAGCTCTCTGCTGTGGCCCGGGAGTGCAGTGGAGGATGCCCAAGTTCTTGGGCCCTGCACCCGCATGGGAGACCAGGAGTTAATACCTGGCTCCTGGCTTCGGATCCGCGTAGCGCGCTGGCCACAACAGCCATTTGGGGAGTGAACCAACTGAAGGAAGACCTTTCTCTCTAACTCTGTCAAAAAAAAAAATCAGATACTGGGGCTCGTGCTACGGCATAGCTGGTAAGGCTGCAGCCTGCAAATGCCGGCATCCCACATGGGCACTGGTTTAAGGCCTGGCTGTACCACTTCCGATCCAGTTCCCTGCTAATGCACCTGGGAAAGCAGCAGATCCCTGCCACCCATGAGGGAGACTAGATGAAGCTCCTGGCTTCGGCCTGGCCTGGTCCTGGCTTTTGTGGTCATCTGGGCACTGAACCAGTGGATGGAAGATCTTTCTCTCTGCCTCTGCCTCTCCTTCTCTGTAACTGACTCTCAAATAAATAAATTAATCTTAAAAAAATAAAAATAAAAAACCTCAAAGACCTTCATCAAATTGGAAAATTTCCCAACAGTCACCCTTCATGACTAAAGAGGTCACTGTTTCCAAACTATGCAGGGACTATATGGACAGTATGCTGGTCCCAGTTAACTTCAAGTACAGGATACTATTAACTGTTATGGCAATTATTTTTGAACAGACCTTATGAAAACTAGAGACACATTGTTTAGTTGGCTTGGTCTGTGAAAAACTATAGACACATCGTCTCAACCAGCTTGGTTGCCATAGCAAAATACCAGTTGTGTGGCTTAAATAACAAATTTATTTCCCACAATTTTGGAGGCGAGGAAGTCTAAGCTTCCAGCCAATTTGGTTGTTGGTGAGGGCTTTCTAACTAACTTGAAGAGGGCCAACTTCTCACTTCATCTTTTTCTTTTTTTAAAGATTTATTTACTTATTTGAAAGTCAGAGTTACACAGAGAGAGAAAGAGAGGCAGACAGAGAGGGAGGTCTGTCTTTCTTCTTCTTTTTTTTTTTTTTTGACAGGCAGAGTGGACAGTGAGAGAGAGAGACAGAGAGAAAGGTCTTCCTTTGCCGTTGGTTCACCTTCCAATGGCTGGCGCGACCGGCGCGCTGCGCTGATCCGATGGCAGGAGCCAGGAGCCAGGTGCTTTTCCTGGTCTCCCATGGGGTGCAGGGCCCAAGCACCTGGGCCATCCTCCACTGCACTCCTGGCCACAGCAGAGAGCTGGCCTGGAAGAGGGGCAACCGGGACAGAATCCAGTGCCCTGACCGGGACTAGAACCCGGTGTGCCGGCGCTGCAAGGTGGAGGATTAGCCTAGTGAGCCGCGGCATCGGCGGGAGGTCTTTCATCTGCTGGTTCACTCCCCAATTGGCCGCAACAGCCAGAACTGTGCCAAGCCGAAGGCAGGAGCTTCCTCCAGGTCTTCCACGTGGGTACAGGGTTCCAAGGACCTCGACCATCCTCCACTGCTTTCCCAGGCCATAGCAGAGAGCAGGATGGGAAGTGTAAGAGCCAGGACTCAAACTGGTACCCATATGGGATGCCAGCACTGCAGGTGCCTGTCTCCTCACTTTAACTTTTACACGGTTTTTCTCTGTTCTTGATGAGATATCCTTCTCCTCCCTTAAGACCACTAATCCAATTTTGAAAGCCCTACCCTCCTAAATATCTCTCAAAGGTCCCATCTCCAAAAACCTCCCGCTGGCGGAAGGGGCTTCAGAGCAAAAAACACATGGAGTCAGTATACTACAAAGTGAACAGAAGACATTTATATAGTTGGAAAAAGGTGAGAAAGCATCAAGGATACACATACCCACACACATTTCCAGCACATTAGCGTCAACTTGAAAATGAAGCTGAGGGGCCGGCGCTGTGGCGTAGGAGGTAATGTCGCTGCCTGTAGTGCCGGCATCTCAAACAGGCACCGGTTCGAGTCTCGGCTGCTCCACTTCTGATCCAACTCTCTGCTATGGCCTGGGAAAGCAGTAGAAGATGGCCCAAGTGCTTGGACCTTTGCACCCGCATGGGAGACTGGGAAGAGGCTCCTGGCTCCTGATCAGTACAGCTCCACCCGTTGCGGCCAACTGGGGAGTGAACCAGCGGATGGAAGACTTCTCTTTCTGTCTCTTGACTCTCCTGTGTAACTCTGGCTTTCAAATAAATATTAAAAAAAAAGAAGCTGAGACTGAGCAAGTTTGGGTTACTGAATGATACTGTTTGTTAACTGATGACATCCCAGAGTATCTAATTTTAATCCTTGTTAGCAGTGATCTGTTAGGAGACCAAAAAGGAGAAAAGGAGAGGAACTGAAAAGGGTAAGCAGGAGCTTTCAAAAAATCAATAAATGAAGCATGAAGTCATTTTAGCAGATCTCCCTCTTTCAAACGAAAAACAAAGTCTGGGGAGCAGGTATTTGGTCTATCTGTTAAGATGTAAGCATCCCACATGAGATTACCCTGGTTCAATAGCTGGTTTCAGCTTCCCAGTTACAGACCCTTGGAGTCGAAAGTGATGGCTAAAGGAACTGGATTCCTGCCACCTGCTACTGAAGTGGGAGACTGGAGTCCAGCCCTGGTGGTTTTGGCTACCAGGAGAGTGAATTAGTGGGGAAGACAGCTCTCTCTCTCTTCTCCTTCCCCTCAAAAGCCTGTAAAGTGTTCTTTTCAAAGATCCCTTATGCCTTTAGAATTTATTTATTGGAAAGGTAGGGTGAGAGAGCAACAGAAATAGATTCTCCATCCACTGGTTCACTCCCCAAATGCCTGCAAGTCAGGGCTGTGCCAGGTTGAAGTCAGAAGCCTAGAACTTCATCTGGGGTTTCACATGGGTGGTAAGGACCCAATTACTAAGCCATCATAGGCTACCTCTCAGGGTGCACATAAGCAGGAAGTTGGTTTAGAAGCAGAGCCGCTGGGACTTGAACCCAGTGCTCCATTATAAAATATGGGCATCCCAAGGGTTGGCTTACCCACTGCTCTGCAAACTCACCCCCTCCTAACTTTTAAAGGCATATAGTTGCTCAGGCGCTGGTAACATAGCTGTCCAGATAGTGCTGGTAAATCGAAAAATAACAAGAACTAACATTTGAGTCCTTACCCTGTGCAAGTACTTTTCTAGGCACTTTACATGTGCTAATTATATATAAAAAATATGAGGTAGATTCTATTATATTCTCTATAGATGTGGGCTGTGAAGTATGGAGAGATTATGTGACTTGCCCAAGGACTGACAGCTAGTATGTTATGTAGCTGAGACTGAAAAGCAGGCAGTTGGGCTCCAGAGGTTAAGATGTTTTATGATTTATAAAATGAGTAAAAAGTCTGGTATGCCAGAGAGTTAGCATGCCACATCGATTCCTTTCCTTCCCGCCACGTTACTTTTGTTACAGCTCACTCAGGTGATTATTCCTAGAACATTTTCTTCACACCCTGATATAATCCCCAGTGCAGGCAGAATCCAAGGGGCCAACATTCCTTTCCCTTTCCTGTGCCACTTCAGCACCAAAGCAAGACTGATTAAAAAAATCATTTTCAGCTATCATGTTGGGGAAATTTTTTGTGTAATTCGTAATTTTTTCCTCTTAGCAGTTTGATTCTCTGCAATCCCAACAAAGGCTGAAGGATCTTTTTCAATTCTGCTAGGCTTGCAAACGTGCCAAGAAAAAAAGTCTGTAGGTGGAGCTGTTTGTAGTCATTCCTGGCCCCTTTCCAGGTTGCTGGCTGTTTTGACTGCATAAGCAACCATGTTTGTACTAGCTGTGGGTGTGCAGCTGCAGGAGCGGCACCAAAGAATTTCTGTATCCTGAGCAAATTCTGTTAACTGAACTCCATTTCCTCCACTTAACCAAATGGTCTTGTTATTTGTCCTAAAAAGCTGGCAGGTAAAAATCCAAAAATTTGGCACTCTTCTAGTTTATCAGCAAGGCTGTGGGGAAACGTTTGGTAGCTGAAGGGCATATGAAAAATTTTGCACAATTCCACCTCTAGGAAGTGGGATATGCCATACAAGGAATAGATGGCTGAGTACAAGAATATTCACACAAGAACCAATTAGAATACAAAGGATCAGAAACCCAATGCTCCTTAATTGGATAAGGACTAGTTAAATAATCTGCAGGGGTAAGGAAAAAGGGCACCAGTGTGGAAAGCCCAAGATATCTTAAGTGCAAGGTACACAGAAGTATGCATGGTATCCTACTCTCTGGATAAAAATCAGAAAAAATAAGGCTGTTTATTCTTACCTGCACGCATAAAATGGAAAGAAAAACCTATGGAAGAATACACAAGAAAACAAAGTAGAGGTTAGCTTGGGGGTTGGGAAGCAGATGGACAGAAAATAGCAATGAGCTCTTAAAATGTTTCTGAACCAGTGGATGGATTATCTAGTCAACTAATTTTTAGAAATCTGCAGATCTAACCAACCAAAAGTTATTGAATGCCTACTGTGTTACAGTAATATACATGGGTGAGGCTGCCCAATGCAACTACCTCTGGGCTGCAAAAAATAAGGCTGAATGAATTCCTGGAAATCAAAGTTCTTGGTCCCTCTGGGGAATTCTGAGATCTGACTTTGCCAAAGAATTTTTAATTGCTTACTGCATGTCTTCTCTAGAACTCAGAGCAGGTAGAAAAGAAATAGAAGACATCATGCTTCCCCAATCCATTTAAAACTCTTCAGCAGTCTGTCTGCCCCCAAATCCCACATTCTTTACCTACAGATTTAAAAACAAATCAGAATGAACTAGAAATTGCATTATGACAGAACATTTTTCTTTTAGTTTTCTTTAATCTTATAATGCTATTTTAATAGTAAATAAATGGCTTTTAAAAACTTAGTAGGGAAAAGTGTTCTTCTCCGATTATGGTGGATTGAATTTTGAGATGCTGTGGCTTTTCAAAAGGCATGTGTTCAGGGAGGGGCACTGTGGTGCAGTGGGTTAAGCTACTGCTTGGAATGTCTACATCCCACATTAAAGTGCTTGCTGGTTCAAGTCCCAGCTGCTTTGCTTCTAATCAATTTTTCGTTCAATATGCCTGGGAAAGGCAGAGGATGATGGCCCAAGCACTCGGGTCCCTGTCACCCTTGTTGGAGACTTGGATGGCTTCTGGTTTCGGCCTGGCCTAGCCCAGGCATAAAGAGTGAACCAGTAGATGGAAAATCTTTCAAATAAATAAATAAATCTTAAAAACAAACAAAAAAAAGCACATATTCACCACCAGCAGAAACTAGGTTTGTTCCAAGTTTCAATGGTCTTCACTGGCAAAACTGTCTTAGTCTGTTCCCTCAGAATTTCAGGTGACTAACACAGAACTGTGAATCCAATGAAAAATGTTACCTAACATTTCTAATGTTTTCCAAAGGATCCAAACCACTGGTGATACTCAAAATGGTGCTAACCAGTACAGGAACAATCACATAGCAAGAAATTCATTCTGTTTATCTTCTATACAAGATGTCAGATTCAGAACACTTGGCTGGCAAGTGTGTATAGCTAGGAATTAATAAATGGCTTTGTTTTGATTATTCTAATTGTTACAGTTAATATCTTAATTTTTCCCCATATTATCAGAGGCTTAGAACAGTGACATGTCAGGATTACGCACTCACAGAAGCATGAGAGAGAGAGTGAGCGCGTGCACACGCGCAGGTGCTGCTGCCTATGTTTTCAGTGCTTCTTTTTCCTTGATTCACATTCTAGAGTCTTCTGTAGCAGCCACTTCGCTCCCCAGGAATGGGGTAGTACACAGCATGAACTCAGTCAGGCTGGTTTTAAATGCTGGTTCTTCATCTCATGGTGTGTATCTACAAAGTCAGTCTACAAAATGAGACTAGAATCGGCTACTCTGGAATCTGAGAGAGCAAATGTAGAACAGCTGGCACAGTTTAACAGATGCTAAATAAATGCTAATTCCCTCTCCTTCCTTGACTTCTCCTCCTCTATATTTAAAGATTTCATTTTTTCATATTCTTTCATTCATTTCTATGGCTTCATTATTATACTTAGATGGAGAACTTCTAAATCTTATCACCAATTCTGACCTTTTTTTTTTCCATCAGAGTACCAAACTCTGGCTTCTGTTTAATAATAGTTCCACCTTATAACATGGCATCATCTTAAACTCAGTATGTATAAAGTAGAAGTTCTCTCTCTCCCCACTTCTGCTCTTTCTTCTCTTAGTTTACTCATTCCAATATGACATCATATTGAAGACTCAGGCTCAAAATCTCAACCATCCTTAACTCTTCCCCTTTTCCCATCCCGTCAAATCAGATATAAAATTTTTATGTGTACTTTTACTAGCCTGCAAAGGATTACAAATAAAAAAAATTTGGTTTCATCACTATCTTCATCCTCCACACACAGATGAGAAAAGTTAGGAGAGGTCCTGAACATATGCCTTTAAAACGACAGCCCCCAAACTTCTTAAAACTTATACTTCTGACTCCACACTGCAAGAATGCTCTTTCAACTTAGCACACTGCCTCAACTTTTCTAGGATCTTTCTCATCTGTCTCTCCTCTCCTTCACCTCTGCCATCCCCAGAATTCAGGCTTAAGTTATCTTTGCTACGTGTAATGCAATATAGAAACCCAACATTGCCTACAAGAGTCTTTTCTAACTTATTAGAAATTAGAAAAAGCTCCTGCAGAATTTAATCTTATTTACTTATGAGAGAGAGAGAGAAAAAGAGACAATTTCCCACCTGCTGGCTCTCTTCCCAAATGCCTGCAATGTCTCTGATCAGGCTAGGCAGAAGCAGAGAATGAGATCCACTCCCATGTGGGTAGCAAAAATTCAACTACTTAGGCCATGACCAATGCCTCCCAGAGTCTGCTTTAGCAGGAAAACTGGAATCAGGAGCCGGAACCAAGCTATCAAACCCAGGTATGTGGGCATTTAAACCACTAGGTGAAACACCTACCCCCCAGCAAAATTTTTTAAGCATGAAATGCCTAATACACACACTAAAATCGAACTTATACTTGAACAAATCAAAGTGAATACCCATGTAACCCCCAATTCAGGTCAAGTTAACAAAACTCTGCCAGTACTCCAGAAATACCCCTTATCTCCTGGAAGCATTATCACGCCAAACGATTTCCTTTCTTTATAGTTTACAATCTAAATATATTATCCTTAATTCTGGTTTGGTTTGCCTGCCCATTGAACCTTGAGTATTCCAATGTGGTCACACCAACATACTAAGTACAACAGTTAGTGTACAGCTGCTTCAATTCTTGATCAATATTTGGAATTTTCTGGGTTTTCTGTTTTAGTCATTCTGTTTAGTAAGGAGCTGTCTCTCAGTGGAGGTAAATTTTCAACTGAGTACCTTTCCATGTTTACTGGTCATCTAGAGACACGTTTCATGAAGTGATGTTTTTTACCCATATTTCTGTTTTTATTTTTTAATTATTTTTGGGAATCTTTATAAATTCTAGAGAGGAACAAAGCAGATGTATTTCTATGGTAGAAATGAATGCATCTGCTTGCTAATGTTAGAGTATCACTAACTCCTCTTACTGTGGCCCCACGTTCACTAATGAATCCTCCTAGGAGATAATGTAGACAACTTCATTCATTCTGTCTAAACAACATGCCAAGTCTCTGTGCCAGGAAATTCACTAGATATTGGACATTTAATGAGGAACAAAAAAGTAACAGAGCACTGCTTTGGATTAAGAAACCTGTATTGGAATCCTGCCTCTAACATTCAAGAGCCTCTTGACTTTAGCCAACTTTTAAACCTATTTTAGTCTCAATTTCCTCAATGGAAAAATGGGATTAATAATCCCTCTTTTATAGTATTGCTGTGGGATTTAAGTGAGACAATACACGAGGGTGCTTCAAAAAGTTAGTGGGAAAATGCAATAAAATATATTTATTTTGGTGCTAAAAAATTTTGAAATCAATCCATACAAGAGGTGTTCAAAAAGCTCATGGAAAATCTATATTATGAAAAACTATGCAGATTTTAAATTTTTTTGCACCCAAATAAGCTTATTTTTAAATTCTACTTTCCTTGAACTTTCTCAAATACTCTCCTATATAACAGGCTTTGCACAATGGCTGACACACAGGAAGCACATAATAATATTAGTGATTACAAGTCTGGTTATTTCCATGTCTGTAAGAAAAAAAAAAAAAAAGAACACAGTTGTCTGTTCCTGTCTCAGCTATTATAGTTCTCACTATAAAATAAAAGAGACATCAGGATTTAGCTAAATTTCTGGGAATTTGGTCCTTCTGATTCCATTCATCTGAATGCTTCCAAAGCAGTGCTTCAAAAATTACCTGTGATTAAACATAATAGACACTTTCATAAAACATACTGAAAAATTACTAGAAAAGGTAAATTAAATATCAAAGACACTTAAGTAAAATAAAATCCCCCGATTTTTATTAAAGTCACACACATAAAATTAATGTTAGACTGCTAAATTCTTACTGTCATTTTCTATAAATGCCCTATGATGGGCTAGTTTTTGGAATCCACAAGTCAAAGCAATCCTGAGTTACCTGCTGGCCACTTAGTGGTCTCTTTCTAGACATAAGCATGATGTTCTAACACTCCCCTGCTCAAAAATCATCCACCGCTACCCTTGTCTCTAGGGTAAAATCCCAGCCTTCTAATCTGACACCTCAGGCCTTCAGTCTACTTCCAAACAACTTTTAAGTCTGACCTTCTACTATCATCCTCTGTTCCACTAGGCTGCACTCCCCCCCATCCCATTGGTGGCAAGGAAATGTGGCTAGTGTAGGAATTAAAATGTTAATCTCAGCTTCAATTAAAAATCACATCAGAGCACCTGGGTTTGATTTCTGACTCCACCTTCCTGCTAATGTAGACGGGCATGAAGTGGTGACAGCTCAAGTAGTTGGGTTCCTGCCACCTACAGGACCGTGTTCCCAGCTCCCCACTTCGGCCTAGTCCTGCCTAGTGTGAGCTTTTGGGGATTGGACCAGCAGATGGGAGCTCCTTCTCAAAAAATTTAAATTTAGGGGTAAGCTTTTGGCCTACTTTTTAAGACAATGCTTGGGATACCAGCCAGGAACCGCAGGGGTCTCCCACGTGGGCAGTAGGAACCCAGGTACCTGAGTACCTGTGGCCTCCCAGGATGCACATTAACATGAAGCTGGATTTGAAGTGAAGGAGCTGGATTTACGCCAGGCACTCTGATAAGGGTAGTGGATGCCTCCAATGGTGACTTAACCGCTGTGCTGAAAGCCAGCCTCTCTTCCCTTAGTTCTAATTGCTGCAGACATCACCATCCTCCAGCTGCTCCGCTGACACACAGAGAAATCACCTTTGCCAGCCCCCTGTAAGTCAATTCCTTGTTCAGTCAACCAAATTTCCAAACCCAGCAACCACTCTGGCCATTCTCCCCCCCCTATTTGCCACTACCTCAGGCCAAGTACTGTTTTCTTCAAACAGCTCTCCTGGCCTTGGATTTCTGCTTAACAGCTATCCCCCTACAATGCAGCTCTGACCTCCTGACACTGGTAGTGAAACATCTTTCAAAGACTTTTCCTGGCCTTCTCTAGACCTCTAGAAGGTCATTTCCAGGCGCTCCCGAGGCAACAATGTATTCCTCACCTAACCATCTTCGTGTCTGCCTACAGCCTTTCTACCTACTGCTGCCTTCATCTGGAAAGATCCCCCAATTTCTTTATGAGAGAAGTTGCTCCTCCCATGCCATTCCATGACTCCTGCCCTGGTCAGGAAGGAGTTATTCCTTGCATTACTGATGATGCCCACTTACTGTCTGCATCCTAAGAACAACAAGAGGCAAGATTCTATGGTTTTCCTACCTGAGTGTTACATCAAATACACTCAATGTTAAAGAAAAGCATGACATCACCATTTTGGCAAATTTCTACCAACAGAAGCAATGCAAAATATTAACGTAAAATGGACTATGGCTCCCATGCCACTTATTTTTCTTCTACTTTAAACACAAAACTTTAATAAGTTACACAAAGGTTACAAATCTTTACTACATCACTATTACAAAAGGGTAAGTGGAAAAAGATTGCTCATCTTGAGGCCACACAAAAATCAGTGGACAATGTGGATTTCAACCAAGCTTCTCGACCTGGATAAAAATTCCTGGATCAGAACTCTTCGGTGCTGTCTCTGAGATTCGCACTCCTGCCTACAGAATGGCAAAAGCTGCGGGGTGATTAAGTAGGTTGGGAAAGCCATTCCTAGGCAAAGAACGGTGTGTTGGATTCCTTAGCAAATCACATGTAAACTATTAAACTCCTAAGCCTCTTTTTTGCAAATCACCATCTCCAAATAAACTTATGCGACTTTCATAATACAACACACCAAAAAAAAAAAAAAAATCATCCCAGTCACGGAAAAACACATCTCTACCTCATAGTAGGTGACATTAATGCAAAGGGACGCGGTGGGCACTTATTAAGGTCTCCGGAGGTCTGAGGCACCACTAGAAAGAAAGAATAAAAACAGCTGTAGAAATATGGACATCTTTGGCCATCAACGTGACGGCTCCGTTCACGCGACGTGGAAACGAATCCCCTTCGTCCCTAGGACTCGGTACCTCCACCGCGACTCGAGTTCCAGTCTGCCCGGGACACTCTACAGCAACTTGACGGTAAACGCTAACCTCCCGGCCGCCCTTCCGTCTCCCAGCACTCTGGTCGGCGGTTCAGCGGGGAAGCTGAACAGCCAACGAAGCCGCAGTTTCCGGCTCCGCAGAGACACGAAGCGCAGCTCCCGCACCTCGGTGCGCTCAGCGCCCAACACACCGCAGAAAGAGGCGGGAAGGCCGCGGCGCGGCCCAGCCGCTCCGCCGCGCACATGGCCGGCCGCAGCGCCCACCCCCGCTGCCGCGCAGGCGCCGGGCGAGCCGGGACTTGCGGTCGCCCAGAGCGGATCATTCCGCCGCTTTCTTTGTGTGGCCGAAGCGCTACAAATGACACATTTCCCCCTCTCCCCCGTGAAAAACAGAAAGCAGACCCTGTCGCCCCTTGTCTCCCGCCGGGGATGGGGTCGCGCGGTGGGCGGGAGCGGGGATCGGCTCACTACGGCAAGGGCGGAGAAGCTTCGGGCGAGGGCCGAGGAGGGCCGGGTCCGGGAGGGATGCTGGGAGCTTTGACTCACTCGCACACCATGTGTTCCTCCGCGCGCAGCACGGGGGACTTTTCGGTGGGGATTTTGGGCGCCGACCAGACGCGGCATTTTCGGAAAATAGCGCCCCGTGCAGCTGAAGCGCTTTGTGTGTAGCGGGGTAGCGTCAGCCCGGCCGGGTCCAAGGCGCCTCGGGTCCCCGCACCACCTCCTGCTGCTCCCCCGTCGCCGCTCCCGAAGCTTTTCCAGGTCAGTGCGGGTCTGTGTAGGGCCCTGTTACCACCGGATGTGGAAGTTGATCTCTTCGCTGGTAAAAAATAATTCCACTTCCCCCGGAACCCAGATCATCCCCGCGATTTCCTGTTTATTGCATTAAGGCGCCGGGTTTCCGGGGCTCCTGGCCCCGCGTATTCCGCGGGGGTCGGCGGGGTCGGCCTGGCCGCCCGCTCCGCCCGCGCCGCCGCCGCGCTTTGTCCGCTGAGCACCCCGCTTCTGGGAGGGGCGGGCAGACATGGTGGCGGCCGCCGCCCCCTCCTCGGCCCCGGCGTGCGGCGGCCTCCCTCCGCTCTCTCGGCAGGGCCGGTCCCGAGCGGAGGCCCCGGGGCGCCGGTGGGGTCGCGCCGCGGCCGCGGTGGGCTCGGCGGGCGCCGGGAGGGAGAGAGGGTGGGACGGAGGCAGGCGCGGCCCGGTCTCTGCGCCCGCCGCCCCCGGCGCCGCCCGCCCCTTTGTCTGGGCGGCCTGATGGCCCCGCTGAGTCGTCCGGAACGGGGAGAAGGGGCGAACCGGGCCCTGGGCGCGCTGTGCCGCGGGAGCCGAGCGGGGCCGCGGTGGGAGCGGCCGGCCCGGACGGGGTTAACGGGAGAGCCCGGCCCGTCCCGCGCAGCCCCGCCGCGGCGACTCGAGTCCCGAGGGGACGAAGCCTGCGGTTCCGAATGCTCGGGACTTGTGCCCCCGGAGACTTCGCCCTGGGACCTGCGGGTGCACGGCTTCGGGAAAGAAGTTGAGAATTTTGCCAGGTCATCTCTGCCTGGGCACAGTTAATCAGTGTGTGCTCAAGTGTGCCTGCTTGAAGCGCTCCAACTGTGTTGAATCAGCGTGCCTAACCTCCGGGGCGCATCGTGAAAACCGAAACCGCGGGGAGTGGTAGAGGCCTGCTTTGTGTGTGTGTTTTTCCCACTTTCATCTTGTTTTCCGTGTTCGTGCTCTTGTTTTAAGCCCGGTTGGACTGTGGCGAGCACACGTCTGTTCCCAGGAGGGGCAGTGACCACAGTGCTTTGACGGGGAGCTTGGTAATGTGGAACTCTTTTTTAAAATTCTGTCTCTGGACACTGGCTTGCTGTGTGGTTCTGGGCAAGTTACTTTCTGAAGTACGCTTTTTCTCGAAAACAAGCTTGATGGAGGCCGTAAATGACCCTTCCGAAGTGCTTTGCTATCCCAGAAGTAAAGATGAACTCTTAATTTCTTATGCAGAAGTTAGTGGTGAGAATTTTTTTTTTCTTGCAGATAGTTTATCTTACGTAAAGACCCACCCAGATCATAACAACCATCAGCTTTGACGCTTCCACTTTCGAGTTCAGCCTTTGAATTTCAGGAAACTACAGGCAATTTTCCCTTTCTTATAATTTTTCTTTCCGACGTAGGTATTGCTTTTGCAAACGTAAATGACACATTAGCAACAGTGATATGCATTTCTGCAAATCTTTTAATGTCAGGTTTCATAGAAGACAGGCTCTTAAATCTGCATTTAGTATTGTACAACACCATGTAACCTCTGGAAAACACCGCTGTATGCTCATTTGTTGTTGTTGTTGTTGTTAATGTGTCATTCCTATCCTGTTTGCACTGTGTACGTCAAATCAGCATGTCATGCAAGACACATTTTCAGAATGTGGGTATATTTTTTTCTCTTGAGCCCTGACTTAACAATTGGGATTTAGGTGCATAAACAGTAACATAGATGAAGATTGCATAATCATATGATTCTTCAGACTCAGGGACATTTGGAAATATCCTAAGTGGTTAAACTTAATTCTTAGTTCTGGGGCATATTTTTTAATATGCACAAGCAAAATGTGAATTCCACATTAGCTGTGCTTATGAAAATTTGTGTGTGAACGTGGTCTTTGAAAGCACCATAGAAGCTCCAGATTTCGAAGGAGCCCTGCGGTGAAACCTTTGGTGAAACAACGAACAGTTTGTGTATGTGCCCTTAGAGTTTTCTGTGCCTTTGAGTCAGTCTGGGTTCCCTAGGTTGGGGGATGTTTATATGCTAATGTGTAAAAATTTAAGATCATACTCGGGTTTAATGGTTTTGAAAAGAAGCTAAATTTATTTCCAATTGTTTCTGTGAACTCTAGTCGGAATCTGTCAGTATGTAGTTCTCTGCCATCAACAGGAAGCATCTGGTCAATCTTCATGTAGTTGTTAGAAAACGCCAGGTGTATTTTTAATGTTTGCTGTTCAAATGAAAGTAAATTGGATCTTGATTACTGTTACTTGATTTTAGTTTGGTTTCTTCCTCTCATTTTTATTTTTTTAAAGCTTTTTATTTGAAAGTCAGAGTTGGGGGGCAGGGCAGAGGTCTTCCATCCCCTGGTTCACTCCCCGGATAGGCAGAACAACTGGGACTGGGCCAGGTCAAAGCTAGCTTCATCCAGGTCTCCACGTGGGTGGCAGAGCCCAAGTCATTGGGCTATTAGCAGAGAGCTGGATTGGAAGTGGAGCATCCGGGACAGGAACCAGCACCCATATGGGGTGCCAGTGTCACAGATGGCGTCTGCCCGCTATGCCACAATGCCAGCCCCCCCTTTCATTTTTAAAGTGTCTTTATAATGGGTCTCATTTTTTGTAGAAGGGTTGCTGTTTTTGTGCTTAAGTACCTCATAAGTTTAAAATAACAGCAGATAAACATGAAAAATTCAGAAGTCATTAACGAGAACTTGTGAATTGCGATTTCTTTTTTGAGTGCCTGCAAGGCTCTTAGCAGTTTCCCTTTCTAAGTATCCCAAGTGTGGAAGAACTCACTGCTGGGACCTGTCACTTCCCTCTGACTTTGCAGACTTTTAAAAACAAACCCAAACAAAATGTCAAGGGTCAGGACAACTGAATGTAGTTTTATGTTTTCTAATCACAAATAATTGTACATATTTATGGAGTTCAGTGTGATAATTCAGTGCATGTATACAATGTGTAATGATGAAAGTAACCAAAACTTCTGTATCCTTAAACATTTACTGTTTCTTGGTACTGGTAACCCTCGGACTCCTGTTTTAATTCTTCATAAAATATGTAATAAATTGTAAACAGTAGTCACCCTATTTGAGGGCAACTTAGTTTAATGAGTATCATTCCTTTGGTTCCATGGCTTTCTAACTAATAATATTTCTGTTGCACTAACTTCTCTACTTTGAGACAACTATAATGAGTGTTCATTTTCTGATGATGTTTGTTCCGTTGTGCTCTCCGGAAGGTGAATCTAGCACGAGTTAGATGAGACTAGGGCCTGTGTGTTTCCTCATAGGGTTAACCTTGCAGTGGTCCGCACCGAGAAGATGCTTTGGTGCAGTTAGCCATCAGTTCAGCTGTTGTGGGCCAGAGCACCTTTGTTTGGGCAGTGTGTATCTAATGGAAGCATCGAGGCAGTAGGTTGAAGTGATTTCTCTACTAAATTCATTTCGCAGGACTACTGATATTTTAAGTAGAAATCTAAAACTCTTGGAGCTAGTGTGTTCTCTCTGAGAGAAAAAGCAAGAGAGAAACAGAAAGACAGCCCCATCTCTGGTTTGTTCTCCAAAATTTACTGATAGCCAGAGCTGGGACTCTGCAGGACCTGGGACTGGCTGGGCTAAAGCGCTGGTTCTGGGAACACAATCTGGGTCTCCCACGTGAGTAATAGAAATCAAATTGCTTGAGCCATCACCACTGCCTCCCCAGGTCTGCATTGTCAGGAAGCAAACCCAGGTACTCTAATATGAGATGTGGGCATCTTAACTGCTGGGTAAAATGTTCACTCCCTTCTCTTACTTTTTTTTTTTTTTTTTTAAGATTTATTATTTAGTTGAAAGAGTTACAGATGGAGAAGGAGAGACAGAAAGAGTGATTTTCTGTCAGCTGGTTCCCTACCCAGATGGCCACAACCACCAGGTCTAGACCAGGTAGGAGCCAGGAGCTGCTTCTGGGTCTCTCATGTGGGTGGCAGGGGCCCAGGGACTTGGGCCATCCTCCATTGCTTTCTCAGGTGCATTTGCAGGGAGCTGGACCAGAAGTGGAGCAGCTGAGACTTGAACTGTTGCCCATATGGGATGCTGGTGCCACAGGCGGAGCCTGTGCAATGGCGGTAGCCCCCTCACTGTACATTTTAGTATGAGTCAACGCTTCTGTGTAATTTTTCAAAAAACTAAATGTTTCTCTACCTTTCAAAACAAAAAAATTTAAAATGTTTAAGTTGGTAGAATAGCAAAGAAGGTCTTAGCCCTACTTTAAACTTGGTACTGATCCTATTATACTTGGCATGGTGTATCAACTTTTTAGGTAGCATACTGTCAGGCTGTTAAGTGGGACCTTGTGTCTAATACTCTGTCAGAACAACCTGGAGAGCTAATTAAAAAACATCCGTGGGCATTTGGCACAGCACTTAGGCCACCTCTTAGGACTCCCACACTTCATGTCAGAGAGCCTCTGTTCCAGTCCCGGCTCTTTTCTGCATTCTAGTTTGCTGCTGATACATGTCTTGGCAGCAGGTGCTGAGGCAGGTACTTGAGTCCCTACCACCCATGGAGGAGACCTGGATTGAGTTCTCACTCTTGGTTTTGGCCTGACCCAGCCTCTCTGTTGTGGGCATCTGGGGAGTGAACCATGAACCAGATGAGATCTCTCTTTCTCTACCTTTCAGATAAGTCAAACAAAAACAAAACAGCAGCAGCAACAACAAAACAGACTGTAAAAACCGAAGTAGGATAGGACCTGGGCCACTGTAGTTTTTGTTAAGTTCCCAAGGTTGATAGAGATTCAGGTTTAAAAATCACTGGATACAGAGCATAACGAGGGGGACTTTGATTGTAGGGGAAATGGATAAGAGGATATGTTGATAACAAAGGGTTTTTGGGTAAAGAGTAGTAGCTTCTGTAAGAAATAACAGCCAACTGTCTGATCAAGTTTGATCTGAGAAATTAAGGTCAGTGGGTAGAAGTTAAGTTTGAGATTTATTTATTTGAAAGGCAGAATGACAGTGATATTCCACTGGCTTGCTCCCTGTATGGCTATAGTGGCTGGATGGACCAGGCCAAAGCTAGGAGTCCGGAACTCCATCTGGGTCTCCCTTGTGGTGGCAGGGGCCCAAGCACTTGGGCCATCATCCATGGCTTTCCCAGGTGCATTAGGGAATTGTATTGGAAGTGGAGAGCTGGGATTTGAACCGGAGCTATTGTACAGGATGCCAAGCATTGCAAGCAGCAACTTAACCCTCTGTCACAAGGCCAGGCTGTAAAATATTTTCCCAGAGAAATTTCCTCAAAGTTAAAAATAGGAGGGGTTGTTTGGGTGATAGGCTGTGTCTGTTCACTAACAGTGCCCAGGTTGGAGCTTCCGAAGAAACTTTGCTGAAGGAGGAGTTGGGCTAGGTGTCCTTAAGTGCTTTACAGACTGAAATTTTATGGAATATGTCTAGATTTGCAGTACCTAGTGGAAGAGAAAAGCTAATTGAGTTAAATGAGCTGGTTAGCTTAACTGCATTGTAGTTTTGGCCTTCTTGGATAAAGAGAAATGAGTTTTAAATGAGGGTGTTATTGAAGGCCTTTAAGCCAAGCTGTAATTTGGCAAACTGAAAAGCCTAATGGCCCTATCTTCTGACATAAGTTGCCATTTAAAGGAATTTATCTTGGAGTCCATGTTGTGGTACAGCCTGTAAAGCGGCTGCTTGGTTATGCCAGTGACTGCGTCCCATTTTAGAGCACAGCAGTTCCAGTCCCAGCTGCTTCTGATCCCAGTCCCTGCTAATGCACCCGAGAAGGCAGTGGAAGATGGCCCAGGTACTGGAGTCCCTGACTCCCATGTGAGAGACCTAGATGGAATTCCTGGCTCCTGGCTTCAGCCTGGCCATTGCGGCCCTTTGGGAAGTAAGCCATTGGATGGATGTTCTTTTTTCCCTTCTCTCCCCCTTTGTCATTCTGCCTTTCAAGTAAATAAGTCTTTTTATTAAAAATTGGGGGGCTGATGTGTGATGTAGTGGGTTAAGCAGTCTCCTGCGACAGCAGCATCCCATATGGGTGCCAGTTTTTGTCCTGTCTGTTCCACTTCTGATCCAGCTCCTTGCTATTGTAGCTGGGAAAGCAGTGTAAGGTGGCTCAAGTGTGTGTTCCCCTGCACTCATTGGGAGACTCTGATGAAGCTCTTGACTTCAGCCTGGCCCACCTTGGCTGTTGCAGCCATTTGGGGAATGAATCAGTGGATGGAAGATATCTCTTTCTCTAACTCTGCCTTTCAAATAAATCTAAAAAAAAATTATTTTATCTTGATGTGGTTAAAATGTTTATGAAGAGTGAACTCTCAACATAGCAGTTGCAGTGTTGTTGACAGTAAAAGCTGTGTATTAATGCATTTAAGCGCTACAGTAACATGAAGTGGGTAGTATTAGCCCCACTTTTCTTAAGAGAAAACTGAGGGAGAATGAAATGAGGTCCGTTGCCCAGGGTAGCTGAGTTCTGGAACCAGGACTTGATTCTAACCACTGTGACTCCAGAGCAAGTACTGTTATTACTATGCTGTAAAATTGTAAACAATCAGAATGTCTCTCAGAGATTATTAGGATACATCTGTACGGGGGAGGGGGGGGGCGGCGCGGCGCGTAATGCTTATGTAGCCATTCAAATGATAGAAGATTGTAAACACATGAAAAGATGTCTCGGTGTGTGTAATTGAGAAAACTAGATTATAAAACAGTTCCATCTTGGTTAAAAAAAATACATTGAGATTTGGATGGATTTGTGCCGAATTGTTAAGTGGTTATTTCTGAATATAGTTTTATAAGAGATTGTTTTCTTTTTGCTTATCCAAATTTTGAAAGTTCTACAATAGACACTCATTTTTGTTACTTGTAGTTATAAATACAGTAGTATAGAATTTTAAATAAAAAGATGTAGCATAAGTTGAAGAATTTAGATTTTGTTATGCAGTTTATAAAAATGGACTTGTTGGGGGCTGGCAGTGTGCTGTAGTGGGTAAAGCTGCCATCTGCAGTACCAGCATCCCATATGGGTGCCAGTTCGAGACCCCGTTGCTCCAATTCTGATCCAGCTCCCTGCTGATGCTGCTGGGAAAGCAGTGGAAGATGGCCCAAGTACTTATTGCACCCACATGGGAGAGCCAGAGGAAGCCCCTGGCTCCTGGCTTCAGCTTGGCCCAACTCTGGTAGTGAACCAGTGAATGGATGATCTCTCTCTGCCTCTGCCTCTCTGTAACTCTGCCTTTCAAACAAATAAATATTTTAAAAAATTGGGAATTGTACATAAATGAGGATTTGTGAGTCCATGAAGTGTTTTGCTTTTTTTTTTAGAAACTTTTGATTCCTCACCATTCTAGAAGTAATGTCTAATTGATTAGAGAAAACCATCACTAACTCCTTTTAGTCTACCCAGTCAGCTCTATTTTGTTGTATTTTCTTCATCTTACATGTAATATGTTAAGTGTCATATTCATCTCCGTCATTCTGTAGCTGTGTGACATTAGGTACTCTACTTAATCTCTCTGCCTCAGTTTGCCCCTTGTAAAATGGGCATTAATATGATACCTATCTCATGGGGGTTGGGAAGATTAAATGAGTTAGTGCACATAAAGTGATCAGAACAGTACCTGACATAGTTAATAACTGCAAATGTTAGCAATTGTATTATAGGATCACAGTCCATAATTCAAAACCCTTAGAGTCTAATAGATTTTGGAGTTAACAATTTTGGGGGATATAAACAAGTTAATAATGTTATGTAACCTTCCAAAAGAGTCCAGTGTAATTCTTCAGGGGCTGGCGTGGGGTACTGGGTGAGGCCACTGCCTGCAACACCGACATCCCATACAGGCACCAGTGCATGTCCCTGCTGTTCTACTTCTGATCTAGTTTCCTGCTAGTGGCCCGGAAAAAGCAGCAGAAGATGGCCCAAGTGCTTGGGCCTCTGCCACCCACGTGGGAGACCTGGATGAAGCTGTTGGCTCCTGGCTTTGGCCTGGCCCAGCCCTGGCCATTGAAGCCATCTGAGGAGTGACCCAGGGGATGGAAAATTGTTCAGTCTGTCTATCTAACTCTGACCTTCAAATAAATAATTAAATCTTAAAAAAAAAAAGCTCTTCAAAGATGTTAAGTTTTCGCAGTAAAATGTGTCAACATTTATACCAAATGGGATAAAGCCTATACACCGTTGCATATTGATTCAGGTAAGGTTATACTGCTAGATGAGTTATTTTGGGTTTCAGAGCTTTTTTGAGTTTTATAACTACAGATAAAGAACCTGTAGAATACTTAACTTTGAGTCTATTTTAATGTTGAAACATCTTTTCATGTATAGAGCTTTATAGTGCATGGTAAGTTTAAAAAATGAAAATAATGAAAAAAATTTCCATTTTCTTTGATTAAAAATGTACTAAGCCCACTGATAGTGTGAATCTGTTTTTAAAAATATGCTAAGCCCACGGACACTGAATCACTATATGATGTAGAATCTTTAGTTTCTAAAAGAGACTTGAGAGTTTCTTTTACCCAGTTAGCTTGTTTGTTTCATTACACTTAGGGATACTTCTACTCTGGTGGTTTACTACAGTGGTGATTCCTTAAAGTGGAAAGATGGGGGTCCTTTCCATTCTGTGGATACAGAGACTGAGGTGATTATTTAGAAAATTACAGTACTGAACTTTGATATGCGGTCAGTTCTTGTGATGAAGCTATTGCATGTGCATTCCCCTCTGATTTCTCTATTCCTTAACATTGACAACACTTACCATGTGTCCAGAGGGAAAATATTTTTATGGTGTATAAGTGAGTCACTTAAAAATTTAAATCTTACATGGCCGTGTGGGACTCTCTGACCTTGCTGATGAGTTACTCTCTGTGTTCCTTCACCTGCTCTATTTATAAGGATCCTTCCTACCTTTTTTTTTTTTTTTTTTGGACAGGTAAGAGTTATAGGCAGAGAGACAGAGAGAAAAGTCAGCCTTCTGTTGGTTCACCCCCCAAATGGCCACTATGGTTGGTGCTGCGCCGATCCAAAGCCAGGAGCCAGGTGCTTCTTCCTGGTCTCCCATGCGGGTGCAGGGGCCCAAGCACTTGGGCCATCCTCCACTGCCCTCCCAGGCCACAGCAGAGAGCTGGACTGGAAGAGGAGCAACAGGGACTAGAACCTGGCACCTATATGGGATGCCAGCGCTGCAGGCAGAGGATTAACCAAGTGAGCCACGGCGCTGGCCCTCCTGATATGGTTTGAATACCTGTGTTCCCCTAAAATTCATGTTTTCATTTTTTTTTTAATATTTACTTATTTGAAAGAGGGAGAAAGAGAAATCTTCCAGTTGCTGATTCACTTCCCAAATGGATACAGGGGCCAGGGCTGTGCCAAGCTGAAGCCAGTGCCAAGAGCTTCATCTAGGTCTCCCATGTGTGTGGCAGGGGCCCAGGCGCTTGGGCTGTCTTGCTGCTGCTTCTCCCAGGCCATTAACAAGAGCTGAACCAGAAGTGGAGCAGCTGAGACATGAACCAGTGCCCATATGGGATGCCAGTGTTATAGGCGGTTTTACCCTATGCCACAATACCAGCCCGTTTCAGGTGTTTTAAAATTTATTTGAAAGTGATGAGACACACAGATTTGGGGGTGGTGGGGAGATCGTGTCTGCTGGTTTAATGCCCACTTGGCCACAACAGCTGGGACTAGGGCTCCATCCAGGTCTACCATGTGGTTGGCAGGAACTCAAGTACTTGGGCCATCATTTGCTGCCTCCCAGATACATTAGGAGAAAGCTGGATCAGAAGCATAGGCAGGTCTCAGTTCTGGCCAGTCTACTATGGGATACTGGATGCACAGCTTAACCTGCTGTGCCACAGTGCCCACACCCCCGTATATTAACATTTTAACCTCCAAGATGATAGTGTTAGGAGGTGGAGACCTTGGAAAGTGATGAAGTCATAAGGATGGAGCCCGCATGAATGAGACTAGTGCCCTTACAAAAAGATTGCCGAGAGCTTCTTTGCTCCTTCTGCCAAGTGAGGTTAGAGCAGGAAGACTACTGCTTGAAACACCCACACTGAAGCTGCCAGCGTTTCGATATTTGACTTCCCAACTGGGAGAAATAAATTTCTGTTTGAAAGCCATGCAATTTATACTGTTTTGTTACAGTAGCCCAAATGGACTTTACGCTGAACAATTCCAAGGGCGCTCTTGCTATTGGCATTCATTTTATGGATCTCATTTTTCTTTAGTCTATTTCTTTTTGTCTCTTAGTAGATGTTAGTGACTTCTATGTAATTGGTAAAAAAAAAAAACAAGCTTACACTTTTTTTGTTGTCACCATGACAAAACTGTTCTTTCATTTTATTTCGTAAAATGAGCTGGAAGAAGAATCATTTTTTTTGCCTTTCTCAGGAATCTGCTGCCACACTTTATTTCTCTAGTCACTTTGATGATTACACGCAGTGATTTTTGTTCCCTATATTCAAATATGTACAGGCTTACATATTTTGGGAGAAAAACATCAACTTTGATAAACTTACGTTCTTTCCAGCTATGTGCTTCACTTCTTCCCTTTATTTAATAAATTTTGAAAGCTCACAGTGATGGCTCTCAGGTCTTTTATTATTCCTTTCCTCCTAACAGTGAGATTTTGGATTATTATATCCAAACTGTTGCTTTAAAGGACATCCTTCTTGTCAGTATTGGGTTTGCCCTGACTGTATTTAACCAGCATATATGTATTACTATTTTTGTTTTAATTTGTGCTCTTTGAAACTTGATATTTTTTTAAAAAATATTTATTGCTGGCGCCGTGGCTCACTAGGCTAATCTTCCGCCTTGTGGCGCCGGCACACTGGGTTCTAGTCCCAGTCGGGGTGCCGGATTCTGTCCCGGTTGCCCCTCTTCCAGGCCAGCTCTCTGCTGTGGCCAGGGGGTGCAGTGGAGGATGGCCCAAGTGCTTGGGCCCTGCACCCCATGGGAGACCAGGATAAGTACCTGGCTCCTGCCATCGGATCAGCGCGGTGCGCCGGCCGCAGCGGCCATTGGAGGGTGAACCAACGGCAAAAGGAAGACCTTTCTCTCTGTCTCTCGCTCTCACTGTCCACTCTGCCTGTCAATCAAAATAAATATTTTTTATTTTATTTTTTAAGTCTGAGTGAGTTACAGAGGAGAGAAGACACAGAGATATCTATCTTCCATTTACTGGTTACTACAAGCTGGGCCAGGCTTGAAGCCAGGGGCCAGGAGCCTCGTCCGAGTCTTCCATGTGGGTAACGGGGGCCCAGAAACTTGGACCATCCTCTGCTGATTATCCAGGCCATTAGGAGTCAAACTTGCGCCCATATGGGATGCTGGCTTTGCAGGTGGTGGCTTTACCCGATATGCCACAAAGCTTGCCCTTATTACCATTGATTTCCATTGAGATTTTCTTTTTTCTTTCTTTTCTTTTTCTTTTTCTTTTTTTTTTTTGACAGAGTGGACAGTGAGAGAGAGAGACAGAGAGAAAGGTCTTCCTTTTGCTGTTGGTTCACCTTCCAATGGCCGCCGCGGCCGGCGCGACACACTGATCTGAAGGCAGGAGCCAGGTGCTTCTCCTGGTCTCCCATGTGGGTGCAGGGCCCAAGCACTTGGGCCATCCTCCACTGCACTCCCAGGCCACAGCAGAGAGCTGGCCTGGAAGAGGGGCAACCGGGACAGAATCCGGCGCCCCGACTGGGGCTAGAACCCGGTGTGCCGGTGCCGCAAGGCGGAGGATTAGCCTATTGAGCCACGGCGCTGGCCTTTTTTTTTTTTTTTATTGAGATTTTCAACAGTCTCCCTGTCGTCATGCTTCATGTTAGTATGCTGTTCTGATTTTCCCTTCCTTCCTGTGACTCTTCTGTTTTCCTTCTGGTTTCATGATCCTGTTAACTGTAATTTCTGTTAGTACTTGGCCCTCTGATCTCTGTCTTCTCCAAGTGGACATTTTATATGCTGGCGACTCCAAAGCATGTATTCTCCAGGTCTGTAGCTCCAGTGGTTTACTGAATGTTTCTATTGGAAAGCTCAAGAAATTTCTCTCACTTCTAGATTTGTTGTTGGCCAACCTCCCACCTGATCCCAGGTTTTCTGTTTGTTTCATCACCTGCATACTTAAATCTTGAAGTTGTATCTGTTGCATGCTTTCTCTTTATTTCCTGTATCGAACAATCAGCACAATTCTGTATATTACTCTTTACTGGGTCTCCCTTTGTCTTGGGATTTTGCATTGTTTATTATTTGCCCTTTCTAGCTTTAGATTGTCCTTCCTTGAATCCACCCTACATGTGGCTGCCAGAATAATTTTCCTGAAATCTTTTAAAAACCTCTTGCTTCCTAACTATAAGCCTGAGGAGAGAAACTGTGTAATTGCCCTTTGCACTCTGTGTTATGCCAAGTAAAGTGAATTGAACTTGCTCAATAAATGTTTGAATGTATCACCGTTTGCCCAAAAATTTGAATGTCTTCCAGTTTTCTGCAGAATAAAGTCCAAGTTTTCCTGCCTTTTAGACCGTTTCAAATTGCATTTTGCTTTTTCAATCTTATTTCTAACTCCCTAACATTAAAAAACTGGTATTTCCACAGTAATATTCCGTGCTCAGGCACAACTCTATGTATTTTTCCTTTTCCTTGCCTATCAAAGCATATTCAGGAATGTTTGCCCTGTGCCAGGCACTGTTGTAATCTCTGGCATTATATTAATGAACAAAACAAGACAAAGTCCCTGTTTTCTTGAGCTTATGTTTGGAAGAAGGGACACAGTAAAGAAACTTAGGGTGTTAGGAGGTATGAGTACAGTGAAAAGGAATAAAATTAGCTAGCTAGGTAGAGTGGTGGGAAGTGGCTGGTAGTTTGGGTGTCCTGGAGTGAGGGAGCGGGGCATACATTTCTCTAAGAGAAGAGCTTTCTAGACGGGGGACATGACGTGTAGGATCTTAAGGTGGGAACATGTTTGGCTTGTCTAAGGAGTTACTGACTTCTGTGGCTAAATAGTGACTAAAGGGGGTTTATAGATGAGCTGAGATAGTGGAAGGTAGCTTATACTTCAAATGTTAAGCCTTTCGTTGAAGAAGTGTTCTTGATGACCTAATTTTGTTAATTTAAACCTCTCAACCCATATAGCAACTATGGAAGTAAGTTTTTTTTTTTTTTTTTTTATTGTGACTGACAGGAATGTATTTTACTTGGTAATTATATATACACATGTTATATGCATGCATGCAGCTACATAAGAGAGCATGTATGTGTATGATACTAAACTTACATATGCTGATATATTTATAAATGTTGGCTTATCCCACTAATATAGTTTCATAGTTGGCTAATGGGTAATGACCCATAGATTGGAAAGCACTTATCTATGATATATGTCCACTTTAAAAAACCAAAAAAATCTATAGACTGCTTTTGTGAGAAGACACACATTCTTTCAAGTTGTAGAATACTTTTGGTTAAAAATTATGACTTCAGTTTTTTTGTGTGTAGGTTTATAGTGTTTGTGATTATCCTGAGTTGACTCTGCTTATCTAATTTAGTAAACTTCTTTTGAGTGGTATGCTAGAAACTGTTACATACTAACACACATGTGAAAATGAAGTAAACCCTGCCAGACTTCCCAAGGCTTATGGGGGAGGAGAGCTTGTGAACAAGTCATTGATAATATGATAGAAACCATATAATAAAGGAACTATGTTCAGAACACAATTAGGGAATAGTGAGGTGTTTGATTCTTCTGCTGAGGTCATGGGGAGTTTGTTGGAAGAGGTAATGTCTGAACTGTTTTGGGGGGAACTTGTTCAGATAAATTGGAGTAAGGGGAAGACTTTTCAGGCAGAATGACTTATAAAGGAGTAGTATCATGAGACAAGACAGCACATAAAGGTAATGATAGATAACACTGTATTATTAGAGTATAAAGCCAAAGGGGAAATGATGAGTTGAGGCTACAGTGAGTCACAGGTCAGATCTTTTAAAGTATGCGATGTGGGGCTGGCACTGTGATGTAGCGGGTAAAGCTGCCACCTACGGTGCCGGCATCCCATATGGGCGCCGGTTCCAGTCCGGGCTACTCTATTTCCCTTCCAGCTCTCTGCTATGGCCTGGGAAAGCAGTGGAAGATGGCCCAAGTCCCTGGGCCCCTGCACCCACATGGGATTCTCAGAGGAAGCTCCTGGCTTTGGAATGGTGCAGCTCCAGCTGTTGTGGCCAATTGGGGAGTGAACCAGCAGATGGACGACCCCCACCCCGCCTCTCCTTCTCTCTCTGTGTAGCTCTGACTTTCAAATAAATCTTTAAAAATAAAATAAAGTATGAGAAGCATTGGAGTTATCATGTATTTAATGATTATGCATACTAATGGAAAATAATTTATAATAAGAATTATTTTAGGAAGTTACCAACTGGGAAGTAGAGATACCATCTCAACGAGTCCTATACAACCATTTTTTTTTTTTTTTAAGAATATTTACTTATTTATTTGAAAGGCAGACCTAGAGAGAAGCAGAGGCAGAAAGAGAGGTCTTCCATCTGCTGGTTCACTCCCCAGATGGCTGCAATAGCCGGTGATAAGCCGATCTGAAGCCAGGAACCAGGAGCTTCCGGGTCTCCCACACAGGTGCAGGGGCCCAAGGACTTAGGCCATCTTCTGCTTTCCAGGCCATAGCAGAGAGCTGAATTGGAAGTAGAGCAACCAGGACTGGAATTGGCGCCCATATGGGATGCCAGCATTGCAGGTGGCGGCTTTACCCGCTACACCACAGCATCGGCTCTGCTATCCAGCCATTTTTTACTCTAATGATGAAATATATCATTGTCCTCAGTTGTGTCCTAGAAGAACTTGGCCTACATTTATGGGCTATATTATACTAAAAAATTTTATATATTTTTTAAAAATAGGAATAGGAATAGGAAGAGGAGCGACCGGGACTAGAACCCAGTGTGCCAGCGCCGCAGGCAGGATTCGCCTTTTAAAAGTTGTAGTCAGAGCTGGTGCCACGGCTCACTAGGCTAATCCTCTGCCTGCGGCGCCGGCACACCAGGTTCTAGTCCCAGTCGGGGCGCCGGATTCTGTTCCGGTTGCCCCTCTTCCAGGCCAGCTCTCTGCTGTGGCCAGGGAGTGCAGTGGAGGATGGCCCAAGTGCTTGGGCCCTGCACCCCAGGGGAGACTAGGAGAAGCACCTGGCTCCTGCCTTCGGATCAGCGCGGTACGCCGGCCGCGGCAGCCATTGGAGGGTGAACCAACGGCAAAGCAAGACCTTTCTCTCTGTCTCTCTCTCACTGTCCACTCTGCCTGTCAAAAAAAGAAAAAAAAAAAGTTGTAGTCAGATAAAGTCCTTCCATCTTCCAGTTGCATGCCTGCAAAGGTCAGTCTTTGCTGATCAAGAGAAATTCCTTCCTTGTCGTGGATTTTGGCCTTTATGTTTTCTTTTATATCCCCGGGTTAAACCTCTAGTGTGATGGTCTGCCTCGTAAGGGCTTTTATGAAAATATGCATCCTGCTGGCAGGCCCACCACAGATGGTGGATCGAAAAGCTAAAAAAAGAAATTAGGGGATAGTGCTGTGGCATAGCATTTTAAGCCTCCGCCTGTGTCGTGAATGCTGCCAGTTCGTGTCTCAACTGCTTCTCTTCTGATCCAGCTCTCTGTTATGGCCTGGGAAGGCAGTAGTAGATGGCCCAAGGGCTTGGGCCTCTCTACCCACGTGAGAAACCCAGAAGAAGCTCATGGCTTCATATTGGCCCAGCTGTGGCTGTTGTGGCCACTTGGGGAATGAACCAGCAGATAGAGAGAGAGGGAGAGACAGAGAGGTCTTCTATCTGTAACTCTGCTTCTAAAATAATAAATAAATCCTAAAAAATTTTTTTAAGCATTAAATTTTCATCCATTGAACGAGAAGTGCATTTTTTTTTTTTTTAATGGGGCTAGCACTGGGGCTTAGAATAGGTTGCTCCTCCACCTGCAGAGCTGGCATTCTGTAGACAGAGGAGGGGAGACAGAGAGAGAGAGATCTTCCGTTCACTGGTTCACTCCCAATTGGCCACAACAACTGAGGCGGGACTGGGCCAGGCCAGAGCCGGGAGCCGGGAGCCAGGAGCTTCATCTGTGTCTCCCACGTGGGTGCAGGGGCTTTGAGCCATCTACTACTGCTTTCCCAGGCACATTAGCAGGGAGCTGGATTGGAAGTGGAGCAGCCGGACCTTAAACTGGTACCCATTTGGGATGTGCCACAACTCTGGCCTGAAGAGGTTGATTCTGTAATGAGTATTTTGAGAACTAAGACCTGAGGAAATAGGAGATTTCACATTGAAGTATTTTTCACTTCAAAATAAATATATATGATTCATTTTTACTGTATTCTATAGCTGATTGAAATGTGTGGTTATATCTACATTTTAGATAAAACTTTATAAATTTGGCCAAACTGCAATGTGTTTATCACAATGTTTAGGGTATGCAAACTTAAGATACACTGAGGAATATTTATAATGTATATAATAAACCAAAAATATGCACTCTGACAAGGAGACAGAAAAAGGAAAAAATAAAGTGCACAATAGGAATAGGAAGTTTCAGAAGAGAAAACATAAGTGGTCAGCAAACATTTGATAAAGTTATACAATATACATTTTCCTTTTATTTTTTAAAAAAGATTTATTTGAAAAGCAGAGTTAGAGGCAGAGAGAGAGAGAGAGAGAGAGAGAGAGAGAGAGAGAGAGAGAGGTTTTCTTTATATCCACGGGTTCACTCTCCGAATGGCCACAATGGCTGGAGCTGTGTCGATACAAAGCCAGGAGCCAGGAGCTTCTTCCAGGTCTCCCACACGGATGCAGGGGCCCAAGGACTTGGGCCATCTGCTGCTTTCCCAGGCCACGGCAGAGAGCTGGATTGGAGGAGGAGCACCCGGGACTTGAACTGGCACCCATATGGGATGCCAGCACTGCAAGCAGTGGCTCTACCTGCTACACCACAGCGCCAGCCCCACAATCTATTTTCTACACATCATATAGGCAAAGACTTTCTTTTTTTGGCCGTCTGCAGTGCTTTTATTCCTGGCAGGAGGTGTGGTGGCACCGCTACGTGTACCACATGGAGCCCTACTTGGTGTTGAGCCTCTTTTTGGTGGTGCGCAGCCCGAACATCTCCCCCAGCATGGGCAACACCCAGCGCGTGGTGTGGAACATGGACTTTCCCTCCTGCCAGTCGGGCGCATCCTTCAGAGTGATGGCTTCCTCCTCACGGTTCTCCCACAGTGTCTGCAGTACCCAGTGGTCCTCCTCTGCCTGCAACAGCAGCATCACCGCGACGTGGCCCTCCAGGTCCTTGATATGCAGGCACTTGCGTTCACGGTTCCACTTCGTCATGCCCCAGTACGTGAAGAGAAGGTCCAGATGCCTATGGCGAACATGCTGTAGCCCCACAATCTCTGACGCGACAGGTCCCGCTTGCAGTCGATGAGGCTACAGCCCCCTCCGGCCGGGGCATGTCCTGCTTCACCTTCAATGATGCCATGCTTGCAGGACCTAGGCAAACAATTTAAAAGCTTGGTAATACTAAGATTGGCTATATTGTCCATGGCATTGTGTCATATCAGGTTAGGCCTCTGCCTGAGATGCCCACATCCTGTATGGGCCCTGGGTCGAGTTCTGGCTGCAGCACTTCTGATCCAGCTCCCTAATGGCCTGGGAAAGCAATGGAGGATGGCCAGAGTATCTGAGCCCCCGCACTCGTGTGGGAGACCCAGAAGAAGCTGCTGGCTTTGTCAGTCTCGGCTGTTGTGGCCATTTGGGGAGTGAACCAATAGTTGGAAGATTCTCTCTGTCTCTCTCTCTCTCTCTCTGTAACTCTGCCTTTCAAATAAATTTTAAAAATCTTAAAAAAAAATGATTGGCTATATTGTGAGGAAGTATAATTGTGTGAGCAATTGGTAATTTTTTAAAAAAATATTTATTTATTTATTTGGAAGATAGAGTTACAGAGAGGCAGAGAGAGAGAGAGAGAGAGAGAGAGAGAGAGATGTCATCCATTTACTGATTCATTCTCCAAATGGCCACAATGGCTGGAGCTGTGCTAGTCTGAAGCCATGAGCCGGGAACTTCTTTCAGGTCACTCATGCCAGTGCAGGAGCCCAAAAACTTGGGCCATCTTGTACTGCTTTCCCAGGCCATAGCAGAGAGCTGGATCTGAAGTAGAGCAGCTAGACTCAAACAGGTGCCCATATGGGATGCTGGCCCTGCAGGTGGCGGCTTTACCTGCTATACCACAGTGCCAGTCCCTGTCTGTTAATTTAAAGTGTTTATTGATAAGTCTGTCCATTTTCTGCACTAGACCACTTGCACATATACACATATATTTGTGCTAGGAGACATGTAAAAGTATATTCATCATGACATTGTTTAAAATGGGTAAAAGCGGGGTAGGTGTTTGGGTGCAGTGGTTAGGATGTCTCTGGGTTTGAACCCTACCCTGCTCCCAATTCCAGCTTCCTACTGTTTACTCTGGAAGACAGCAGATGATGGCTCAGGAAGCTGAATCCCTCCCACCTACCTGGGAGACCTGCATTAAGTTCATTGAGTTCCGGACTTCTGGCTTTTGATTGGCCCAGCCCTGGCTTTTACAGGTATTTGGAAAGTGAACCGGTAGATGGGAGATCTCTGTCAGCCCCTTTGCCTTTCAAACAAAACAAATAACAATTTTAAAAATATTGAAAAAATGGAAAAAATAAACATTATAAACAGGTAAATGACCGAATTAATGTATTTATTCTGTATAACATATAGCAGTATTTATTTATTAAGATTTATTTATTTACTAGAAAGGCAGTGTGACAGAGAGAGAGAGAGGCAGAAAGATCTTCCATCTGCTGGTTCATTCTCCAAATGGCCCCAGTGGCAGCGCTGAAGCCAGGAACTCCATCTGGGTCTTCATGTGTACTCAGCACTCTGATAATGGGAAGTTGGCATTACATGTGGTAGCTTAATCCTCTGTGTCACAATGCTGGCCCAAAAAGCAGTTTTTAAAAATGAATAAACTATGTATACTATTGAATGATAAATTGTAGAGCAGTGCAGTAGCTAGCACATATGTAAACAAGGAAAAAATAGAGTGATACTGTATTTTGGAGATTAAATATATAAATATGCATGCAGGTGCAAATAATATGGTCTGTCAGGAGAAATACTAAACTGGGAATGATACTTAAGTGTTGGGTGGTAGATAGAGGGATTGTGTTTTGTGAGTAGAGATATGGATGCTCAGAGGAAATCAGCTTTTCCTTAAGCTTCAAAATTTTAAAATTAGAGCATATTTGAAAGTTCATTAAAATAATAATGTCAGTTTGACAAGAGGTTGGGCAGTGGTTGGGGAAGGAGAGAGGGAAGCCAGTCCTTTGCAGAGGCAAAGACAATGATGAGAAAAAAAGACTGATGAGATGAGGTAAATTTGGCAGTATGTGTCAGAATTATAATTGTACTTACCTTTGTCCCAGTAATCCTACTTGAGGGATTTTAACTTATAGATAAATGATACATCTACAGAGTTATTAATTGTAGTGTTTATAATTAGCACCACCATCCATTTAGAGGAGACTGAATTACAGCATATCTCTGCAGAATAGCATACTATGCAGCTGTATTAGTTAAATAAGGAAACTATGAACTAATTGGAAAAAGTGTGCTAAGAAAAGCAAGTGCAGAACAGTGTTATGAAAGAATGCTATCTTTTGGCAATTTTAGAAATGCTTAGAGATTGCCCATGAAACTAGTATAGTAATTATTTGTTGTGGTTGGGGTGTGGGTGTGGGTGTGGGTACAGGAACCAGGAAGTGAAAAGTGAGTAGTATAAGTGCTTCCACTGAGACTTTTCAACATATGTAAATAATTTTGTTTGGAGGTACAGGAAAGTATTGCATATTGAAAAAGGAAATGACGAGAGAGAGATGTGAGGTAGACTTTACAATGTTTGACAATCAACTGTCTTAGTCCAGTTTGGGTGCTACTGCAAAATACCATAAACTGGGTGGTTTATAAACAGATAATTATCTCTTATGGACCAAAGTGATGATAGGTCCTGTGTCTATTAAGGGCCCATTTGCTTGTTTATAGGTGGGTATTTCTTATTGTGTCCTCACATGATAGAAGGGACAAGAAACATTCACTGGGACTTTTATAAGGGCACGAATTCCATTCATGAAAGCAACATCCTCATGACCCAATCACCTCCCAGAGGCCCTACCTCCTAATACCATCACCTTGAGATTAGGATTTCAGCATAAGAATTTTGGGAGGACAAAAGCACTCAGACCATAGCACCAACTATATGTAAAAGATGAGGGAGAGGGAAAAGTTGAGGGTAGCTCCCAGATTGCTTTCTTTTTTTAAGAATATTTATACATTTACTTGAAAGGCAGAGTTGGAAAGGGAGGAAGAGAGAGACAGAGAGATCTTCAGTGTGCTTCCATCAGCTGTTCCCCAGATGGCTGCAATAGCTGTGATTGGGCCTAAATCAGGAGCCTGGAACTCCAACTGGGTCTCCCCCGTGGGTGGCAGGAGCCCACATACTTTGGGCCACCTTCTGCCACTTTTCCCAAGTGTATTAGCAGGGAGCTAGATTGGAAGTGGAGCAGCAGGACTCCTAGGGGATGCCAGTACTACAGGCAGTGGCTTAACCTGCTGCACAACAATGCCAGCCCCATCTTCCAGATTTCTAAATTCGGAGGTAGACTGTGGTAGCATTATCAGAGAAGGCAGCAGGAAGATTAGGTTTTGGCAAGTGCCGGGGAAGTTTTGGACACCTTGACAAATCCTTATTATTTTTTTAGTTTAGTGTATGTTGGTATAATTTATGTATATGGTATAATTTATGTGCTTTATGTTAACTGTATCTTAGCTTTTCTGAAGCATGAATATTAAATAGTCATTAATAAATGTTTTTTATTCTTAGGATAGCAGACATTATGTTTTGGGTTTTATGGAGAACAGTAATGATGTCATAATTTTACAGTCATAATAGACACTGGTATGTACAGGTAGAAAGTAGATAAAAGAGGGAAATGGGAACTTTATTAGCATAGTTCCAACTTAATGACATCTTTTGGCATATGAAATTCAAAGAAACAAAAATAGTTTTGAATAAGGAAGTGATCTTTAATTTGGGGTAGGTGTGATTATGCTGAAATATTTATAACTGAAATATTTTTTTTGTAGTACATTTGCAAGCAACTATATAAGACAACCAGTCTTAACTTAATGAAGCTAAAGATTCGCTGTAGTAAAACAATATAATTTGTAATTATTTTTTTTTAAAATGAATTTATGTCAGGATCTGATTTTTGAGGCCCGATTTATCTATACTACTTTTACCTGCCTTTTGTTTGGCTAGAGTAAAATAAATAAATGAAAGAGGAGCACGAGCACATACGTGCCAGGACTTGCAAATAAATTTGGCAGTTCTTTTTTGGGTTTATGTTAATGAGGATTTGGGTGTGGAATAGTAATGAAAAAGACTTAAGTAATTCTTGCTTGAGATTTAAAATTTTTAACCATTTTATGTCTGAAACTGGTTCTAGTTTACTTTTTAAATGCTTTTAAAATTACTAATAATGTTAGATATAGCATCTTAGAGGAGTTGTCACCTCCATCTGTGCTTTCCTCTTTACTCCACTGCCTTTTTCACTGCTGAGGTCCCCTGGAGCTTGGGGAAACACTGTGAGAAATACTGAATCAGAGTTGCAGTTTAGTTGAATTTTTTTTTTTTTTATTTGACAGAGAGACAGAGAGAAAGGTCTTCCTTCCGTTGGTTCACCCCCCAAATGGCCGCCACGGGCTGGTGTTGTGCTGATCCAAAGCCAGGAACCAGGTGCTTCCTCCTGGTCTCCCATGCGGGTGCAGGGCCCAAGCACTTGGGCCATCCTCCACTGTACTCCCAGGCCACAGCAGAGAGCTGGACTGGAAGAGGAGCAGCTGGGACAGAATCCAGCGCCCCAGCTGGGACTAGAAACCGGGGTGCTGGCGCTGCAGGCAGAGGATTAGCCTAGTGAGCCATGGCGCTGGCCCCTAGATGAATTTCTTTACCATATATATATATATATATATATATATTTTTTTTTTTTTTTTGGACAGGCAGAGTTAGACAGTGAGAGAGAGACAGAGAGAAAGGTCTTCCTTCCTTTGGTTCACCCCCCAAATGACCGCTATGGCCGGCGCGCTGTGCCAATCCGAAGCCAGGAACCAGGTGCCTCCTCCTGGTCTCCCACGCGGGTGCAGGGCCCAAGCACTTGGGCCATCCTCCACTGCCTTCCCGGGCCACAGCAGAGAGCTAGACTGGAAGAGGAGCAACCGGGACAGAATCTGGCGCCCCCAACCGGGACTAGAACCCAGGGTGCCAGTGCCGCAGGCAGAGGATTAGCCTAGTGGGCTGTGGCGCCGACCACCTCATATATTTTTGGTATGTCCAGTTGAATGAAAGGGTGGTAATTGTGTAGAAATTCATTTTAGTTCAGGAGGCATTTGGTTCAGTGGTTTTGAGTTAGGGGTGTTTTTGCCCCCAGGGCCAATTTGGTAGTTACCTAGAGACTTTTTGTTGATGTTATAAAATGAGAGTGGGGCAGTATGCCACTGTTATCTAATGAGTAGGTTCCTGGGATGCTGCTAAATATCCTATGATGCATATGACAATTCCTAACAATGAAGAGTTGTTGGACCTGAAGTCAATAATGTATAGGTAGAGAAACTCTTGCTTAGTTGAATACCAACTATGTAACTATTATGTTCTAAAGTAATTCTGGATACAAAAGACACTATAAAGCAAGTCTTATCTTTCTTTATCTACAAGAAAATTATAACCTAACTAATGCATTTCAAACTTAAAAAGTCTATGACCAAACTCTTTTAACACCTGACCTACCTTCTGCCATTTTTATCTCAGCAAATAATGCCATTTTTCACTAGGTTATTCAAACCCAAAATGGAGGTGTCATCTTTGACTCCTCTCTTTCCTGTACACAGACATCTAATATATCAGGAAGGTCTGTTAGCTCTACTTTTTTTTAAAATATTTTTTTATTTATTTGAAATTCAGAGTTATACAGAGAGAGAAGGAGAGGCGGAGAGAGAGAGAGATCAGTCGATCGATCGATCTTCAATCCACTGGTTCACTTCCCAATTGGCTGCAATAGTCAGAGCTGTGCTGATCCGAAGCCAGGAGCCAGGAGCTTCCTCGGGGTCTCCCACATGGGTGCAGGGGCCATCTTCTACTGCTTGGGCCATCTTCTACTGCTTTCCCAGGCCGTAGCAGGGAGCTGGATCAGAAGTGGAGCAGCCAGGACTTGAACTGGCGCCCCTATGGGATGCCAACACTGCAGGCAATGGCTTTACCCGCTATACCATAGTGCCAGCCCCTCTACTTTCAAATACATCTTATATGTATATGTAGATAATGGCCACCTAGATTATTTAGATTATTGCTAAGATATATAAAACACTACCTTAAGAGCTTTGAACAACTGGGAATATAGGGTAATATGGTAAGCCAAATTCTGATAGAAAGCCTGAAGCAAGAGATGTTTGTAGAATACCTAGAAAACTGAGACCACTTTTACCTTGATGAGTATGTTTGCAGAATTTGAGAAAATTAGGTTTCTGTTTATCAGCTTCATGAGGAAGGGTAGGCAGAAATTAAGATGCAGAGCCCATCCAACATGCAGACATAGAAAATCTTACAAGAGATCCTTCCCTAATCAGTCGTGGACTTCATGTCTACTTCTGAGTTATAAAAATATGCCAGAACTAATTCCTTCCTCTTCATTACCTACTTCCCAGCCAAACAGCAAGGCCTTCAAGGCAAAATGTGTTGACAGTGAACAGAGCAGGAGAAAAAAGGGAAAGGAAACAAATCTCCATAAAGCCATGGCTAAGTTAGATGGGAAAGGGAACCTTAAGTCATGACTTAATTTTTTTAATAGATTTTATTTATTTATTTGAGAAGTAGAGTTACTGTACAGAGAGAGGGAGAGACAAAGAGAAAGGTCTCCTATCCGCTGGTCCACTCCCTAAATGGCCACAGTGGCTGGACTGGAGCTGAGCCAGTCCAAAGCCAGGAGCCAGGAGCCAGGAATTTTCTCAGGTCTCCTATGCAGGTGCAGCAGATCAAGCACTTGGGCCATCTTCCACTGCTTTCCAGCAGAGAGCTGGATTGGAAAAGAAGCAGCTGGAACCTGCACCCATATGGGATGCTGGCACCTCAGGCAGAAGCTTAGCCCACTATGCCATGGTGCTGGCCCCTTAGGTTGGTTCTTAATTGGTAGTGACCGTCAGGTACTTGGCAGAAGGGAATGCAAATGTTTGGAAGAATGCTCCTTGATCTTAGCCTTCTGAAAGATAACTTCAAGGATAATGACCAGCACATTGTCAAAGATAACCAGACATACAAGGAGATAGTGAACCATGGGGAAGAATCAGGAAGAACAGATAGTAGGAAAGGGTTTTCATAGACATCATAAAGTCTTAATCAGTAGAGGTAATAAACAGTTTGATTATAAAAGAATCAATCTAAAAGAAGGCAAGATAGGAAAGAAAAGAAACTTTACAGGGGACAAATGCAAGGCATAAAATATATTAGATTTAGGCCGGCACCGCAGCTCAATAGGCTAATCCTCCGCCTGTGGCACCGGCACACCGGGTTCTAGTCCCAATCGGGGTGCCGGATTCTGTCCCGGTTGCCCTTCTTCCAGTCCAGCTCTCTGCTGTGGCCCAGGAGTGCGGTGGAGGATGGCCCAAGTGCTTGGGCCCTGCACCCCATGGGAGACCAGGAGAAGCACCTGGCTCCTGGCTTCGGATCAGCGCGGTGCGCCGGCCGCAGTGGCCATTGGAGGGTGAACCAATGGCAAAGGAAGACCTTTCTCTCTGTCTCTCTCACTGTCCACTCTGCCTGTCAAAAAAAAAAAAATTAGATTTAAATATAGGGGTATAATAATTAAAGGTAAAACATCTAAATAATCATATAGGTATCATCCTATGCTAAATTATCATCAGCTCTTGCCTAGAATGATTTTGTAACTCCTCCTGTGTATTAACCACATAATGAAAAGAGTAGTCTTTAATATATGCATACATATATATGTGTGCATATATATTTGTGTGTGTGTATATATATATATTACATCACAACACTTTCCTGTTTAAAACATTCTGACAACTTTCTAGTAAATGAAATAGAATTCAGTCTTTACTAGCGCCTCCACCCTACATGATCAGCTCATTCTTAATCTCTGTGATTGTGTTATTTGTTATTCTAGCCTCTGGGCATTATTACACTTGCTCTCCATTTCCCTGGATCCCCAGGGTCTCTCAGAATTCTTACTTTTAAGCAACAGAAACCACAATGCCTACTCTAAAATGTATATTTCTTAATTCCATCCAAATAAAAATATTTATTTCTTAGCTGAGTCTGTTGAAAGGACCTAGAAGCAATGTCACTTGGGTAGATATGAGTACTTCTAAAATCTCAATTTTAACATTTAAATATTTCTATTTAAAAGAATCCAGGACTCCTTGAAGAAATAGCTGGTTTTAGGTCTGGGGAAGGAAGCTGGAACATCTTGTGCTAGAAGCAAAAAAGGTTTCAAAGTCATAAAAGCCAATAAACATAAAAAGTGAGAATAAATTTTGAGATAATGAATATGGCTGTATAGCAAATAAAATTGAACAAGTAGAGGTGGCTATTATACATTTACCTTCTGAAAATTGATAATTAAAAAACTATATATTTTAACTTTTTTCAGTAGTAACTGTATTATAGTTAATAAGAAATGGCCAGAGGCTAGTGTTGTGGTATAGTAGGTTGAGCCTTCGCCTGTGGCACTGTCATCCCATATGGCCATTGGTTTGAGTCCTGGGTGCTTTACTTCTGATCCAGCTCCCAGCTAATGGCCTAGGAAAGCAGTGAAAGATGGCCCAAGCGCTTGGACCCCTGCACCACATGAGAGACCCAGAAAAAGCTCCTGGCTTCAGGTTGGCCCAGCTCCATCTTTTGCAGCTGTTTGGGAAGTGAACCAGTGGATGGAAGATCTCTCTGTCTCTCCCTCTCTCTGTCTGTAACTCTGCCTCTCAAATAAATAAATAAATCTTAAAAAAAAATGGCAGGTAAATAATTATTAAATTAGAAAGTCCTAATTTATTATATAACCTATTATGAAATAATTTACTTGGCCCATTATCATTAATGGATGCTAAAATGTAGACAGAAAAGATTAATTGGGAATTGGATATTCACATGGTACCAAAACATGACTCCATAGAATACTAGTTTTAAGGTAAAACAATATAACAGTGGAAGGATTAAGCTATCACTAACTAAGTTATTAATCTTTAGTATCATTAAAAATAGATAAAAAGATGGGGCCAGAGTTGTGGCATGGTGGGTTAAGCCACTGTCTGCGCTGGTTTCTAGTCCTGGCTGTTTCACTTCTTATCCGGCTCCTTGCTGGGAAAGCAGCAGCAGATGGCCCAACTGCTTGGACCCGTGCCACTCGTGAGAGACCAGGATGAAGCTCTTGGCTCTTGGCTTTGGGATGACCCAGCCCTAGCCATTGCAGCTTCAGTAGATGAAGATCTCTCTCTGTCTCTAATTCTGCCTTTCACATAAATAAAAGACACTGTGCTTCCTGTTGTGATTCAATATCAAGTATACAGCAGCAATTAAAATTTTTTGTCCAGAAATTTTAATCTGAATTTAATCAAACTTTTAAGGCCAAATTATTGTTCTCAAGAAATATGGGAGACAAAGAAATTAAGTGCTATCTTGAGGAAACAATCAGAAAAAAATCAGAATGTGAGATACAAATGAACTGGCCATTCTCTTCAACAAATCAGCATAACGTCGAAGGACAACAGGTAGAGTAGTTGGGAGAAAGGGAGATTTTCCTAGAATAAATTTGACTTAGATATAAAGTAAATAGATTCAATGCGTGTGCACGCGTGTGTGCGTGCTATAAATTACACTTTTAGAAAAGAAGATGAAGGTGACCAGCTTTTAACTTAGAGTGTTGGAAATGGGCATATAGATGTGTATGTGTGCTTGAATGTGTACATGTGCACACACATACAATGAGGGCTCTTCAAAAAGCTTGTAGAAAATAGAATTAGGCCGGCACCACTCCTCACTAGGCTAATCCTCCTCCTGCGGCTCCAGCACCCCTGGTTCTAGTCCTAGTTGGGGTGCCCGTTCTCTCCTGGTTGCTCCTCTTCCAGTCCAGCTCTCTGCTGTGGCCCGGGAAGGCAGTGGAGGATGGCCCAAGTGCTTGGGCTTTGCACCCGCATGGGAGACCGGGAGGAAGCACCTGGCTCCTGGCTTCGGATCAGCGCAGCGCACCTGGCCATAGCGGCCATTTGGAGGGTGAACCAACGGAAAAGGAAGATCTTTCTCTCTCTCTCTCTCTCTCTCTCTCACTGTCTAACTCTGCCTGTCCAAAAAAAAAAAAAAAAGAAAAGAAAATATAATTAATATAATTAATAAGTTCATTTTGGTGTGAAAAATTTTGAAGTCTGTAATTTTTTACTTTTTATTTATTTTCACTTTTCATCTAATAGAGGTGAGGGGAAGGAGGGAGAGAGAGAGAGAGATACCACAATGGCCAGGGCTGAGCCAGGCCAAAGCCAAAATGAGGAACTCAATCTGGTCTCCCACATGGGTGACAGGAACCCATTTACTTGAGCCATTACTGCTGCCTTCCAAGGTGTGCATCAGTAGGGAGTTGGACCCTAAGTAGAGTAGCTGGGACTTGAACCAGGCACTCTGATATGGAATGAGGGCATTCCATGCAGCGTCTTTTTTTTTTTTTCTTCAGATTTATTTAATTGAAAGGCAGAGATACAAAGAGAGAGAGAGAGATCTTCCATCTGCTGGTTCACTCCTCAAATGGCTGCAATGGCCAGAGTGGGATTGGGCCAGGCAGAAGCTGGGAGCCAGGAGCTTTCTCCAGGTCTCCCACATGGGTACAGGTGCCCAAGGACTTGGGCCATCCTCCGCTGCTTTCCCAGGCGTATTAGCAGGGAGCTGGATTGGAAGTGGAGCAGCTGGAACTAGAACTGGCACCTATATGAGATGCTGGCATTTCAGGAGGAGGCTTAACCTTCTATGCCACACTGCCAGCTCCTCCAAGAAGCATCTTAACTGCTGTGCCAAATGTCCATCCCAGTTTTTTTTATAATGTGCATTTTCCATGAACTGTTAAAGATCCCCATATCTGTGGATTTCAAACATTTTGCACCAATATAGACATCTTTTAAATCCATTTTCCATCAACTTTTAAAAAATATTTTATTTATTTATTTGAGAAGTAGAGTTACAGAGAGAGAGAGAGAAAGAGAGAGAAACAGAGCAAAGATCTTCCATCCACAGGTTCACCCCCAACATGGCCACAATGGCCGGAACTGAGCCATCCAAAGCCAGGAGCCAATAGCTTCTTCTGGGTCTCCCATGTGGGTGCAGGGGCCTAAGAACTTGAGCCATCTTCCACTGCTTTCCCAGGCCATAAGCAGAGAGCTGGGTCTGAAGAGGACACAACCCAGCGCCCATATGGGTGCCGGCGCTTCAGAGGGAGGCTTGGCCTGCTATGCCACAGCTTTGGTCCCTTCCAGCAACTTTTTGAAAAGTTGTATATACATATTACATATACATATATATGCATATACATACTTTTTCTTTTCTATATTTGAAACCTTTTGTAATAAAAATTTTTCTGCTTATGGGTTATTGGTAGTTTTTTTTCCTTTTATAAGTGTTTCTATAAACATACGTGTTTCTCCCCTTATCTCTGTGTTTAAGAGTATACAAAAGGATAAGGGTTGCTTCCCAGCAGTGGCATCCCTGGGTGAAAGGGTAGGTTCAGCTTTACCTCTACTGGGTAATGATAAACCATTCTTCAGAATGGTGATGCCAGTGAGGATCTTGGACAAGGGAAGCTAGAGATGTATGTCTCCCTTACTAGATGATGAATTCCCTGAGGGCAGCCACTGTGCTAAAGCTCACATAGAAATGTTTGATTGAATGAAACTACTTTTGGGGGATTGCCTGGCAGAAGGAGGGAGAGGCTAGAGTTAGGTCAGCTAAGAGGCACTGTGATGTTTAAGGTATGAAGCAGTGAGTATGTAAGACTAGAGGCACTGGAGAGGAGGAGATGGATATAAGTATTGAGGGGAAAGGATGAGAATGTATGTGTTCTCCTTGGGCAGCATATTGACAGTTTGCTGAGTGACTTAGAACAGCCACCTGTTTGTTGGCGTCACTTTGTAGTAAGTAAGTAAATAATGCTTCTCTGATTTCTTTTGTGTGTGCACACATGCATGAAAATTTATTTATTTGAAGGCAGAGCATAGAGAGAGGAGAGGACGAGAGAGGCTATCTTCCATCTGCTGGTTCACTCCCCAAATGGCTATAACAGCTAAATCTGGGCCAGGTGGAAGCCAGGAGCAAGGAACTCCATTTTGGTCTCGCACTTGGGTGGCAGGGTCCCAAGTACTTGGTATCATCTGCTGCCTCTTCAGGCACATTAGCAGGAAGCATGATTGGAAGCTCTAAAATGGGATGTCGGTATTGGAAGCAGTGTTGCTGAGCTCCCCTTCCCCCTTGCCCCTATTTAAAAGCCACCTCCTGGCTAGTTCCGGGCTTGTCTTCATCCTTTTTTCAAGTCTGAGTTTCTTCCTGGGATAAATACATGTGATTGAAAAGAAGCTAGTAGTTGAGTGGGGTGAAGGCATAGTGACTGGCAAAGATGAGATTTTAGTAGAATCCATGGGTCCCTGCATCATTGTGTGAATTTATGAGGTCTTACAAGGCTAAAGTGTCTGATAGTTTTTATTTTTTTATTATTAAAAAAAAAAAGATTTATTTACTTGTTTGAAAGTCAGAATTATACAGAGAGAGAGAGGAAGAGAGAATCTTTCATCTGCTGGCTGGTTCACTACCCGAATGACCACAACAGCAAGGCTGAGCCAGGCTGAAGTGAAGCCAGGAGTCAGGACGTTCTTCCAGGTCTCACATGGGTGCAGGGATCCAAGCACTTGGGCCATCTTCTGCTGCTTCCTGGGTGCATTGGCAGGGAGCTGGATCAGAAATGGAGCAGCCAGGTCTTGAACTGGGATGCCAGCATTGCAAACAGCTGCTATAAAGCTATGCCATAGAGCCTGCCCCTCTCTGATAGTTTTTAGAGAAAAAGCCCATCCAGCCTCATAAAAGGGATGATTAATCAGATTCAGTTTCTAAAAGAATGTGTGTCTTATTTTAAAATGGTATAACAAGTGATCATTTTAAAAATTGTTAGTGGAGCCGGCGCCGCGGCTCACTAGGCTAATCCTCCGCCTTGCGGCGCCGGCACACCAGGTTCTAGTCCCAGTCGGGGCGCCGGATTCTGTCCCGGTTGCCCCTCTTCCAGGCCAGCTCTCTGCTGTGGCCCGGGAAGGCAGTGGAGGATGGCCCAAGTCCTTGGGCTCTGCACCCCATGGGAGACCAGGAGAAGCACCTGGCTCCTGCCATCGAATCAGCGCGGTGCACTGGCCGAAGCACGCTGGCCGGGGCAGCCATTGGAGGGTGAACCAACGGCAAAGGAAGACCTTTCTCTCTGTCTCTCTCACTGTCCACTCTGTCAACAACAACAACAAAAAAAGTTGTTAGTGGAGGTGACATTGAGGTATAATGGGTTAAGTCACCGCCTGCGATGCTGTCATCCCATTTTTGGCATGGGTTAGAGTCCCAGCTGCTCCACTTCTGACCCAGCTCCCTGCTCAATGTGCCTGGGAAAGCAGTAGAGGATGGTCTAAGTCCTTGAGCCCCTGTACTCACATGGGAGACCTGGATGAAGCTCCTGGCTCCTGGCTTTGGCCTGGCCAGCCTTGGTCATTGTGACCACTAGGGGAGTGAGCCAGTGGATGGAAGGTCTCTCTATCTTTCCTTCTCCCTGTCTAACTCTGCCTTTCAGATAAATAAAAATAAATCTTAGAAAAAAAAAAGGTGTTAGCGATACTGCATTTTTTGTTGGTACTGAGCCTTCAAACCTGGTGTGTCAGAGCCTACCTCAATTCTGACTAGCCACATTTCTATGTTTGGTACTCTGCGTGTATAGTTGCTACTGTTTTGGACAGCTCAGATCTGGAATACACTCATTTGAAGGCTTTAAACTCAGTTTGGTATTGATTTGATACACCGTCATTGAGGGTGGCCCTGATATGGCTTCATAATCTTGTTGCTGGTTACTAGATAAGTTCTGGCTTCCAGCCTGGATTTTTCTTTACTAACTTGGCAGGCCCAACAGTAATTCTGAGTGTCCCAAATGAAGTCTATATCTAAGCTTATTGATTGTGTTCACAATTTTCCCCTTTGACTCAGGAAACAGAATTGACCTCAGATTTTTGGGCAGTTAGTCTGTCAGTTTGAGTTGCTGCCACTGAACAGGATATGCAGGTGTTCTAGCTTTGTTTAATTATAAGAAATTACATCAAATCTGATTTAGGGATTCAGTAAATATTCTCTTAATTACAGACAGAAGGGATGGAGATACGGGCAGACTGTGGCAGAGGAAACATGTTACCAAAATCTTAAGGAAGGCCAACTGTATGTGTAGATGCAAAGAGGTAAAAGGAAATGAGAGATTTAGGAAGTAAAAGTGACAAGTCTTAATGATTGATTTGAATTTGTAGGTTCTGTGGTAAAGAAGGAGTCATAGAGAACTCTGGACAAGGGAACAAACCAGTGCTTGAACACTTAGAATTTTGAGATGCCATGGGATTTGCAGGTCCCTGGAGAGAGCGATGGACTAAAGATAGATTTGGAAGTCTTCACATAGTCATCACTAAGAAAGATAAAATCTGCTAAAGAAAGAATGTAAAGAAAGAAAAAAAGTTGAAAATGAAACACTGAGCAGTGTCAGTATTTCAGGGAAAAGATAAGGAACATACCATAAACTACCATCCTTATCTCCAACAATTTTATAATTTAGATAAGACACACCAACACAAGCTATTTGATGACAACTGAAAATTAGTGTAATTTGGTGCCAAGTTCTGGTGTAGCATCTCTGTGTCCTGTGTGGACAGAGATGGTAGTTAGTGTTTAGGCCAGGGAGTAGCATTTGTGGGGCATGCATTCGGTGGGAACATTTGGCCTGTAGTCGCTGGAAGGACCTGGGCTGTGGAATATCATCCAGAGATTGTGAACATGGACTGTGGAACAGCAGCCTTGATTCAGATCCCTATTAGCACTTTGATCTTCGACAGTGTGACCTTCTGTGCTTCAGTTTCCTCATCTATTAAATGCTGGTAATAATCATTCCTACCTGATGGTGTTTTAAGATTGAATGAATTAATAGACTACATAAATAAAGAAAAAAAATATGTTGGGCAGCTTCTCTCTGTAATACATGCTAAGGGTACTTCAAAAAATTCATGGAAATGTATATTATGAAAAAACTGCATGGAGTTCAAATTTTTTCACAAAAATAAATTTTTACTTTTTTTTCATACATTTTTCAAGTTGCTTTGTGTATAAATGTTAAATATATAAATATTACGTATGATCTTCATTTAATAATTGGCCAGTTAGTGAGTCAAATGAGGGCCTGTGTTTTGGACAGGATCTATATGCACTAGAGAAGGAAAAGTTTCCTTGAGTAGACATGTTCACTTCTGAAGGAAACAGATGATTGTTGTTTGTAAGGATTTATTTATTTGAAAGGTAGAATGACAGAGGGAGGGAGGGAGGGAGAGAGAGACTCTTCCATACACTGGTGTACTCCCCAAATGCCTCAACTGCTGGTTCTGGGCCAGGCCAAGGCAGGAGCAGGGAACTCCATCTGGGTCTTCCCACATGGGTGGCAGGAACTCAAGTAATGGAGCCATCATCCACTACTTTCTAGATGCTTTTTTTTTTTTTTTTTTTTTTTTTTTTAGCAGGAAACAGGATCAGAGTGCAGGTGGGACTCGATCTCAGGCACTCTGATATGGGATGCAGGCATCCCAAGTAGTGACTTAACCCACTGAGCCACAACACTTGGTCCTCCTTCTATATAAAGGCTCTTGTGATTATAATGGGCCCACTTGGATAATCCAGGCTATTCTTTTTATTTATTTATTTATTTATTTATTTATTTATTTATTTATTTATTTATTTTTGACAGGCAGAGTGGACAGTGAGAGAGAGAGACAGAGAGAAAGGTCTTCCTTTGCCGTTTGTTCACCCTCCAATGGCCGCCGCGGCCGGTGCGCTGCGGCCGGCGCACCGTGCTGATCCGATGGCAGGAGCCAGGAGCCAGGTGCTTCTCCTGGTCTCCCATGGGGTGCAGGGCCCAAGCACCTGGGCCATCCTCCACTGCACTCCCTGGCCACAGCAGAGAGCTGTCCTGGAAGAGGGGCAACCGGGACAGAATCCGGCGCCCCGACTGGGACTAGAACCCGGTGTGCCGGCGCCGCTAGGTGGAGGATTAGCCTAGTAAGCCGCGGCGCCGGCTGAAGGCTATTCTTACAATCAAGAGACCATTAATCACATCAAGCTCCTTTTGCTAGGATATTCACAGCTATGGAGGATTAGGATCTAGACATCTTTGGGGAACCAAATTCAGTCTGCCACACGGCCAGTAAAAAGAATTTTTAAATCTCCATGTACTGACATAGATAAGTCATTGATAAAGGGATAAAATGAATATTGCATTATGTTTGAAAGATATGTTTTTCTTTTGTAGATCTATAAATATTTACAGATAAAATTAGGTGATGTCTTAGGGCTGGTGCTGCAGCAGAGTGGGTTAAAGCCACCGCCTGCAGAACCGGCATCCCATATGGGCCCTCGTTCAAGTGTCGGCTGCTCCAATTCCGATTCAGCTCCCTGGTAATGCACCTGGGAAAGTAAGGAGTATGGCCCAAGTATTTGGGCCCCTGTACCCATGTTGGAGACCCAGAGGAAGCTCCTGGCTCTTGGCTTCAGATTGGCTCAGCTGCAGCCATTTGCGGCCATTTGGGGAGTGAACCAGCATATGGAATTAGGTGTGAGAGATAAGTAATTAGGCGATTGCTATGAGAGAGTTTGTTATACTACTGTCTAAAAATTTTCCATAATAAGCTGGCGCCGCGGCTCACTAGGCTAATCCTCCACCTAGTGGCACCGGCACACCGGGTTCTAGTCCCAATCGGGGTGCCGGATTCTGTCCCGGTTGCCCCTCTTCCAGGCCAGCTCTCTGCTGTGACTAGGGAAGGCAGTGGAGGATGGCCCAAGTCCTTGGGCCCTGCACCCCATGGGAGACCAGGAGAAGCACCTGGCTCCTGGCTTCAGATCAGCGCGGTGCGCCGGCTGCAGCGCGCCAGCCGTGGCGGCCATTGGAGGGTGAACCAACGGCAAAAGGAAGACCTTTCTCTCTGTCTCTCTCACTGTCCACTCTGCCTGTCAAAAAAAAAAAAAAATTTCCATAATAAAAAGCAAAAATATAGACTGTACTGTTTCATTATGACATCTTAATTTCTTTTGTTGTTCGTAGTTGGGCACTTCTGTTTATCCTCTATTTTAAATAACATTACTATTAATGCATTTATCTGAATAGAACTACAAAGTCAAAAGATATGAACATTTTAAAGACTTCTGATGCATATTTAGTGCTAAATTGCTTGAAGAGGGGCATGTATTTAGGATGCCTGTTTCCCATATTGGCATGTCTGGATTTGAGTTTTGGCTCTGCTCCTGATTCCAGCTTCCTACTAATGTGCACCCTGGAAGGTAGCAGGTGTTGGTTCAAGTCCTAAGTTTACATACATTGGAGACTCAGATTGAATTCCTGGCTCCTGGATTTGCTCCTGGCTTTGGTGGCTTCAGCCTGGACCAGCCCCACTTGTTGTCAGCATTTGGCAAGAGAACCAATAGTTAGAAGTGAGCTCTGCCTTTCAACTAAATAAATAAATAATGCTTGATGATAAACTCTAGGAGAATGTTATTGGATATTTAATTGTATTCATTGCGCATAAGAATAATATAGCATGTTGATTCTAAAAAGTTCAATGTGAGCTAATTCAAGGTGTATTAAGTACATTATAATCTTAAATTTTGTTTTTATTCATATCCTTAGAGTGCTAATAGTAGTTTACAAGGAATTAGAGTTTTGCAATTTTATAGAACATTTTTTTAAAGATTTATTTTACTTTTTGAAAGACAAAGTTAGAGAGAGAGGTAGAGATAGAGAGAGAGGTCTTCCATCCACTGGTTCACTCTCCAGATGGTCACAATGGCCGGAGCTGTGCCAGTCTGAAGCCAGGAGCCAGGAGTTTCTTCCAGGTCTCCCATGTGGGTGCAGGGGCCCAAGCACTTGGGCCATCTTCTACTGCTATCCCAGGCCATAGCAGAGAGCTAGGTCGGAAGAGGAGCAGCTGGGAGTAGAACCGGCACCCATATGGGATGCTGGCGCTTAAGGCCAGGGCTTTAACCCACTGCACCACAGCACTGGCCCCTGTAGAGCATTTTTATGTCCACTGGATGTTATAATCCTCACAAAAACAACTCTATAAACTCAATTTTGGCAAGTCAAAATAAAGTCAGCTTTGAAATGTAGTAATTCTTATCACCACTAGATGGCCCTCTCAGTACGTACTTTTGAGCAAAAGTTGCAAGTCTGTAGATCTTACTTAAAATGAAAAGTAGTTTATAGTATATGTTTTAAAATATATATATATATCCAAGCAGCTTACACAATATGACACAGTGAAGTAGTCAAATGCTTGCACCTATGCATGAAATCACTGTGAATATGATAGCTGTACAGTTTCCTCTCTGTGCATTCCACATCCTTGATTCAATCCACCACAGATTGAGAAAGCTTGGAAAAGGAAATTTTTTCTGAGCTGAACAAGTACAGACCATTCTCCCCCTCCTCCTCAGTTGAGAAATGACAACTTTTTATACTTAAAGACTGATGTAAAACTATTATTGATCCTGTTAAAAGTCCAACATTTCAGTTGGAAATGAGGGTAAATATATTTACTCATTGATTGCTCTTTAGGTTTTCCAAAATACAACCCAAAAATACCCAGCATGCTTGTTTAGTTTCAGTTCCTGTGTACATGTTATATGCATTAGGGCTACATGGCAAATCATCATCATCATCATCATCATCATCATCATCATCTTTACCTTCACCCTTGGTTTTCACTGTATTTGATCATTGACAGTATTCTGTGGTGACACTATATTAGTGGTAATAAAAGGCTTTTAGACTCAGTGATGAATTCATCAGAACCTTCTCATCGACTGATGTTGCAGGCATTGATGCTTTTACAGCAGGAGACAGATAGGCCCTGTGAGAAACATTTGAGTCCTTTCTTTAGTTGAAACAGATATGGTTTGTGAATTTAGTATGCTTAGTTTGGGAATATTTGTTCTACTAAGCCAACACTTAACCAAAGATCTTTTTTTAAAAATTGTATTTATTTTATTTGTGAGGTAGAGTTACAGACGGTGAGAGGGAGAGACAGAGAGAAAGGTCTTCCATCCATTGGTTCACTCCCCAAATGGCTGCAACAGTGGAGCTGCGCCGATCCGAAGCCAGGAGCCAGGTGCTTCTTCCCAGTCTCCCACGTGGGTGCAGGGGCCCAAGGGCTTAGGCCATCCTCCACTTCCCTCCCGGGCCACAGCAGAGAGCTGGATTGGAAGTGGAGCAGTGGGGACTAGAACTGGCGGCCATATGGGATGCCGGTGCTGCAGGCAGAGGATTAACCTACTGTGCCAAGGTGTTGGCCCCAACCAGAATCTTAACCATCTAACAGAAGTAGTTGTTTTACTTTTCAGAGGATCTCCACTTAGACTTACAGCAGACTTCTCATCAGAAACCCTACAGGCTAGGAGAGAATGGTGAGATATAGTCCAAGTCTTAAGATAAAAAAACTGTACCCCAGAATATTATACCCTGCAAAGCTCTAATTTGTGAATGAAGGTGAAATAAAGACCTTCTATAACAAACAGAAATTGAAAGAATTTGTCACCACCCGTCTAGTCCTGCGAAAGATGCTTAAGGATTTGTTGCACACTGAAACCTGATCATCAATATTAAAGAAGGTAAAGAAAGAAAATCTCTCAGTAAAAGATCAAAGGAAATTCAAACTATAAATTAGGAATAATTTTGGAAAAATGCAAGGCAAAGTCATTACTTATCAGTCGTCACCTTGAATGTAAATGGCTTCAGCTCCCCAGTTAAAAGACACAGACTGGCTGAATGGATTTAAAAACAAAACCCATCTATTTGCTGCCTAAAAAAACACATCTCAGTAACAAAGATGCATACAGACTGAAAGTGAAAGGATGGAAAAAGATATTCCATGCCAATAGAAACCAAAAAAGAGCTGGCCTTGCCATCTTAATATCAGACAAAAAAAAAAAAACTGTTAAAAGAGACAAAGAAGGGCACTTTTTAATGATTAAGGGATCAATTCAACAGGAAGATGTATATGCACCTAATTATAGGCCACCTGGGTATTTAAAAGAAATGTTAAGGGATTTAAATCAGTCTTGTACAACAAAAACAAAGCTGGAGGCATCACATTACCAGATTTCAAGACATACTACAGGGTAGTTATAATCAAAACAAACTGGTAATGGGACAAAAACAGATGGATAGACCAATGGAATAGAATAAAACATCAGAAATCAACCCAAACATCTACAACCAACTTATATATGATCAAGGAGCTAAAACCAATTCCTGGAGCAAGGATAGTCTATTCAACAAAGGGTGCTGGGAAAACTGGATTTCCACATGCAGAAGTATGAAGACCCCTACCTTACACCTTACACAAAAATCCACTCAACATGGATTAAAAATCTAAATCTATGACCTGACACAATCAAATTATTAGAGAACATCAGAGAAACCCTGCAAGATATAGGCACAGGCAAAGACTTTTTGAAAAAGACCCCAGAAGCACAGGCAGTCAAAGCCACAATTAACAACTGGGATCACATCAGATTGAGAATTTTCTTGTGGCAAAAGAAACAGGAAATTGAAGAGGCAAGCAACAGAATGGAAGAAATTATTTGCAAACTGTGCAGCTGATGAAGGATTACTAACCAGAATCTACAAAGTGATCAAGAAACTCCACAACAAAATAGACAACCCACTTAAGAGATGGGCCAAGGACTTAAACAGACATTTTTCAAAAGAAGAAATCCAAATGGTCAACAGACAGAAGAAAAAATGTTCAGGATCACTAACGATCAGTGAAATACAAATCAATACCACAATGAGGTTTTCATCTCACCCCAGTTAGAATGGCTTTCATAGAGAAATCAAGAAACAACAAATGCTGGTGAGGATGTGGGGAAAAAGGTACACTAATCCACTGTTGGTGGGAATGTAGTTGGTAAAGCCACTGTGGAAGACGGTTTGGAGAAACCTCAGAAATCTGAATGTAGCCCTACCATATGACCCAGCCATCCCACTCCTTGGAATTTACCCAAGGACAATGAAACTGGCAAATAAAAGTGATATCTGTACTTCCATGTTTATTGCAACTCAATTTACAATAGCCAAGACATGGAATCAATCTAAATGTCCATCAGCAGAAGACTGGATAAAGAAATTTTGGGATATGTACTCTATGGAATGCTAAACAGCAGTTAAAAAAAAAAGTGAAATCCGGTCATTTGCAACAAAATGGAGTAATTTGGAAAACATCATACTGAATGAAATAAGCCAGTCCCAAAGGGACAGATATCATATGTTCTCCCTGATCTGTGGCTTATTTAACTGAGCACCTAAAAGGAAACCTGTAAAAGCGAAACTGACACTATGAGAAGCAATGACTTGATCAGCCCTTGTCCTGACTGTCAAGGAATAGCTTACTATTTTATTCTTTATAGTATTTTCTTTTTCTACTTAATATCATTGGTTGAACTCTTAACACAAATTATTCTTAGTGTTTAAATCCAATTGAAAATTGATCCCTGTAAAAAATAAGAGTGTGGCCCGGGAAGGCAGTGGAGGATGGTCAAGTGCTTGGGCACCTGCAGCCACATGGGAGACCAGGAAGAAGCACCTGGCTCCTGGCTTCGGATTGGTGCAGCTCCGTCTGTAGTGGCCATTTGGGAAGTGAACCAACGGAAGGAATACCTTTTTTTCTGTCTCTCTCTCTCTCACTGTCTATAACTCTACCTGTCAAGTAATAATAATAAAAAAATAAGAGCGGGAATAAAGAGAGGGAGGTGATGTACATACAGTTTGGCACACATTTACACCTAACGGTAAAGCTAAAAACTTGCCATGGGACACCAAATCCTATTAAGTTGGCGGGTACTAATGCCATCGTACTAGTTAAAAGTGATCATTTTAAGTGCATAACTGATAATAAAGGTAGGAATAAGTGTCAAAGAGATAACATAAATAAGACCCAGTGTCTGCTAATCACAATGAGAGAATAATCTAACATGGGAAGCAGGCCACACAGCAGCCTTATAGAATGACAAATGCCCTAAACAGCACTCTGGCGTCAGAATCAGTCCTTAAGGCATTTGAATCTGGCTAAAAAACCCATGAGAGCATTTCAGACATGGAAAGCCAAGACACTGTGGCAAAAAATGTCCTACATGAAAGATCTCTGTGAGATCCCAGAGGAAAGAACGGGCCATCAAAGAAAGAGGTACCTTTCTCTGAAGGGAGGAGAGAACTTCCACTTTGACTATGGCCCTCTCTAAATAATGTCAGAGTTTGTGGGCTCAAAAGCCTTGGCAGCTCATGACAAGAGCCTTGGGTGATCACTGACATCATAAATAAGAGTGTCAATTGTTAAATCAACAGCAGGAGTCACTGTGCACTTGCTCCCCATGTAGGACCTCTGTCCTTAATGAGTTGTACTATGAAAATTAGCAGTAAAGTTTGTCTTCAAACAGTACTTTATACTTTGTATGTCTGTGTATGTGCAAACTGTTGAAATCTTTACTTAGTATAGAGTTGATCTTCTGTATATAAAAATAATTAAAAATGAATCTTAATGAAGAACATTTACATTGTATTATATAAGTGATCTGAAGATGATTTGCAGTATACAGCAGGATATGTACAGATTATATGGAGATACTACACCATTATATACAGGAGATGTGGGCATTTGCAAATACAAGGGATGTTCATATATGAGTGTTATGTTGATGAAATATACTCCAAAGTGACATTGACACTGATGACATAGTTTTCCAAAATAATAATTTAAAAAATTTCTGAATAAAATCAATAGGTTTAGAGTTTGGTTGCATTCTGGAAATTTTGGGATACATTAACACTGAAAAAAAAATACATTTTGCTTACTTGTTGGCTTTCAGTCTTGGATATATTAAGGGAATTTTTGAAAGTCCTCTAGAACATGTGACAGTTCTCTGCCATACACAATTGTTTCCAGCATTGCTGGACAGCTAGGATCCCTGGAACTTGCCCATTAAATGCTACTAGAGCTTCCCTACCCTTGATCCCCAAATTGCCTCTGTAAGTATACCTAGGGTCCTCTGAGGGGCAGTGCTGCTACTGCTGGGAACCACTGATTCCTGGGTATCCAGATTGCTTATAAGGCTGTTTGCTCATAAGTGTCCTCTGTCCTTTTTTTTTTTTTTTTTTTGCATTTTTTTTAACTTTTATTGAATGAATATAGATTTCCAAAGTACAGCTTATGGACTACATTGGCTTCCCCCTCCCCCCGATGATTTCCCTCCCACCCACAACCCTCCCCTTTCCCATTCTCTCTCCCCTTCCATTCATACCAAGATTCATTTTCAATTTTCTATATATACAGAAGATCAGTTTAGTATACATTAAGTAAAGATTTCAACAGTTTCCACCCACATAGAAACACAAAGTGAAAAATACTGTTTGAGTACTCGTTATAGCATTAAATCTCAATGTACAGCACATTAAGGACAGAGATCCTACATGAGGAGTAAGTGCACAGTGACTCCTGTTGTTGACTTTACAAATTGACACTCCTGTTTATGGCATCAGTAATCTCCCTATGCTCCAGTCATGAGTTTCCAAGGCTATGGAAGCCTTTTGAGTTCTCCGACTGTTATCTTATTTAGACAAGGTCATAGTCAAAGTGGAAGTTCTCTCCTCCCTTCAGAGAAAGGTACCTCCTTCTTTGAAGACCTGTTCTTTCCACTGGGATCTCACTCACAGAGATCTTTCATTTAGGTTTTTTTTTTTTTTTGACAGAGTGGACAGTGAGAGAGAGAGACTGAGAGAAAGGTCTTCCTTTGCCGTTGGTTCACCCTCCAATGGCCGCCGTGGCCAGCGCGTTGCGGCCGGCGCACCGTGCTGATCCGATGGCAGGAGCCAGGTGTTTCTCCTGGTCTCCCATGGGGTGCAGGGCCAAGGACTTGGGCAATCCTCCACTGCACTCCCTGGCCATAGCAGAGAGCTGGCCTGGAAGAGGGGCAACCGGGACAGAATCCAGTGCCCCGACCGGGACTAGAACCCGGTGTGCCGTCGCTGCAAGGCGGAGGATTAGCCTAGTGAGCCGCAGCGCCAGCTGATTCAGCTCTTTCTTTACCTGTGAACTTCTGTCAGAATCTTTTTTTTCTGATGCACATGAGGGCACTTAAAATAATAATGTGGAAATACACTTTCTTTAATTCTGTTATCCATGAACTTTTTGAAGAATCTTATTCAAAGAGACACACCACTCTTTAGGCTGGGACAGTAGCCTTTTCAGCTATCTTGATTTCAAAATAAGATGTAATTTTTCTAGCTTCTTAATGAGCCCTGTACTATATTTGTGATGCTTTTAGTGTTTTTTCAGTATGGAATGTGAATTGTACCCTTTCCGGAAGAACTTAAATGTGCACTGCATATACAAGGCTAGAAAACACTGATTTTAAAATTCTGAGCACATTTACTATTTCACACACAAAATTATTGTAGGTTTTGTCGCTCCCCCTCTTCGTGGAGGAGCAACACAGGACCCTGCGCTGTTCTTTCGTCTGCTCGGCCCTCCCCGGGTTTGCTGCTGGTTCTTCCCGGGTTGGCTACTATCCCTTCCACCTCCGTGGAAGGGCAGTTCCCCCTGGCCACATTCCCCACTTCCGCAGGGGAGCGGCACACCGCCGGCTGGCTTTCTCAGGGGCTGCACAGGTGTTCCCCTTAGATGTTCCTCTTAGATGTTCCTTGGTGCATGATGTCTCTCTCCTCCTTTATAGTCCTCCTCCGCCAATCCTAACTCGGCTGCCCACACGCCGAGTACGCTGCTCTCCTCCAATCAGGAGCAAGTCCTACTGTTTATTGGTTGAACTGGAGGCAGCTGTGCGGAAGCTGTTTACTTCTCTCCCAGCGCCATATTGTGGGAGAGCAGATGCATAGAATAAGTCTTAATTCCAGTAACTCAGTCCAGTCCGGGCTGCTCCCCACAGGTTTCTTTCTTGAAAACATAATAATACCAAAAAGAGAGATTCATGACAGCAATCATAACATGGAAAGAATGGTATATTATTATTCACATGGTATGATTCAATGAAACTTCAGTGAAGCAGTATTGATATATACCAAATGACATGCCATCCTCACAGTTTTTATATTCTGTGTTAGCTTACACAAACATGAGAAAATTTATGACATTGTCTGAGTTTGGCTTATTTCATTTAGTATAATGATTTCTAGTTCTATCCATTTTGTTGCAAGTGCAGAATTTTATTTTTTTATGCCAGAGTAATATTCCATCATCTATATATACCACATTTTTTTACCCAGTCATCAGCAAAGATTCCCAGTCTTTGCTATTGTGAATTGAGCTGCTATACATATGGCAGTATAGGTAACTCTTTGGTATGCTGATTTTATATTCTTTGGATATATTCCCAGGAGTGGGATAGCTGGGTGATAGGGTAGATGTATTTTATGGTAGATTTAGTTTGGTTTGTACAACTAACAGAGGATAGTGGCTTGACAATATTTACTTTTATGGATTTTTTTTTTTATTTTGATGGACCTCCTGCAGTGAAAACAATTAGTTGCCAGTTTTAGATTTTAGACCAACTTTTCTCTGCTGAGAATTTCTTTTATCAACTACATTTGAAGAAATCAAACTTGTTTTATTCCAAAAATCCAAATATAAGTTGCTTTTCTGTGATCTGTAGTTGTAGATCAATTGTAACACAGCCTTTTGAAGGGATACTCTAGAATTGACTGCTAAGGTAGCGGTGGAAAGTCGTGTCATAATATCTAAATGGAGATTTTGATGTTTAGTTCATCTGTGTTTTATTTAGATGTCCCTGGTAGATTTGGGAAAGAAGCTTTTAGAAGCAGCGCGAGCAGGTCAAGATGATGAAGTTCGTATTTTGATGGCAAATGGAGCTCCTTTTACTACAGACTGGGTAATGATTTTAATGTTGTGGTGTTTGTTGTTCTCACTTTTTACTTTTTCCAGATAAAAATTTAGCATTGTGTTTTTAAGTGGTAAAAAATTAATGTTTTTGCAAATTTGTTTGCTATTTTAGAATCTTTTAAATTGAATGAGCTATATGATTTTCTTTGATATCAGATAGCCTCTTCTAAATGTTCTTTACACAAAGAGTTTTTGTTTCAACATACTAGTGTGGGATGAATATAAAAGAAAGTTGCTTGGGTTTTAACTTAAAGGTTATAAAAAAGCACAGGTAGAACTTACAATTTAGAAGGTAAGAGGTATGGATTACAGTTATAATCTCCTAAAAAGAAAAGATTTGTTTTTCAGTCAGTAGTTGTAAAACTGTTGTAAACATGACCTAACAGGAAGAAAGGAATGGAAATAAGTTACTGGTAATTACAGAAGACAATAGTGGGAAGGCAAAAAACATAACCGTTTAATTCTAGCAAGAAATCAAAAGGAATGATCTTAGAAACATGGAGGACTAGGAATCTGGATTAACTCTCCCACTGGTGACAAATAAAAATACTGGGTTTTTAATTTTTTTGTTTTTTACTTGTTTTCCCTTACATTTTTATTATGGAAAATTTTATACAAATAGCAGCTCCTGCATTTCTTTAATCTAACTTCAAAAGTTGTCAAATTGTGGTGAATCTTGTTTCCTCCAGAACTTCATCTACCTTCTTTCTCTACTATTTTAAAGTAAATTCTTGGGGCCGGCATTGTGGTGCAGTGGGTTAAGCCACTGCCTGTGATGTTAGCATCCTATATGGACACTTGTTTGAGTCCTGGCTGCTCCACTTCCAATCTAGCTTCCTACTAATGTGCCTGGGAAAGCAGCAGAAAATAGCCGCTTAATGGGCGATCTGGATGCAGTTCTAGGGTCCTGTCTTAGGCCTGGCCCAGCTCTGGCTGTTGCAGTCATCTGGGGAGTAAACCAGCAGAGGGAAGAGCTCTCTATCTGTCTTTCCCCCTCTTTTTGTGATTCTGCCTTTCAAATAAAAGAAAGAGTTTATAGAGAAGGAAAGAGAGACAGATCTTCCATCTGCTGGTCTACTTGCCAAATGGCTAGAAATAGCCAAGGCTAGGCCAGGCTGAAGCCAAGAGCCAGGAGCTTCCTCTGAGTCTCCCATGTGATGCAGGGGCCCAAGCACTTTGGCCATCCTCTGCTGCTTTCCCAGACACAGCAGAAAGCTGGACTAAAAGTTGAATAGCCAGTACCACAAATGGGTGTCCATATAGGGTGCCAGTGCCGCAGGTGGAAGCTTAACCCCCTATGCCACAGTGTTGTCCCTCAAATAAATAAATCCTTAAAAAAAACAAAAAACAGAAAACAAAAACAAAAACAAAAAAAAACCAGTAATGGGAGTGGTATATCAGGAGATGGCGCATATAATCGAAGAAAAAAAAAGTAAATTCTTGGAACCATTTCATTTTATTCATAACTATTTCAATATATAACATATCTTTAAAAGATAAAGACTTTTTTATAAACTGTTTTAAATAAAATAATTTAAAATTTTAAAATAGATATTTATTTTCATTTTATTTGAACAGCAAAGAGAAAGAATGACAGATAGAGAGAGATCTTCCATCTGCTGTGTTCACTCCGAGTGCCCACAACAGCCAGGAGCCAGGAGCCTGGAACTCAATCTGGGTCTCCCATGTGGGTGATAGAGACCTGTACTTGAGCTATTACCTGCTGCCTCCCAGAATGAGAATTAGCAGGCAGGGGCCAGCACTGTGGTGTAGTGGGCAAAGCCACCGCCTACAGTGCTGGCATCCCTTATGAGCACCGTATCAAGTCCCGGCTGCTCCACTTCCAATCCAGCTCTCTGCTATGGCCTGGGAAAGCAGTAGAAGATGGCCCAAGTCCTTGGGCCCCTGCACCTACGTGGGAGACCTGGAGGAAGCTCCTGGCTCCTGGCTTCAGATCAGTGCATCTCCAACTGTTGAGGCCAACTGGGGAGTGAACCAGTGGATGGAAGACCTCTCTCTCTCTCTCTGCCTCTCCTTCTCTCTGTAACTCTGCCTTTCAAATAAATAAATAAATCTTAAAAACAACAACAACAAAAAAGAATTAGCTGGATTGGAAGCTGGTAGCTGACAACTGAACCAGGCATTACAATATAGGTTGTTGGCATCCCAAGTAGTGGGTTAAACCAAACACCTACCCCAAAGAAAATCTTTTTAAGTGCATTGCTGAGTTAGAAAGAAAATGATTATCAGCCTGAAAAACTAAGTGAATGCTGGAAAGCAGAGAAAATTTACCCTAAGAAAATTTGCTGACCTCTTATTTGCTTATTGGTTTTCCCACCTCGTTGTCATAGGATACTGAAGACAAAAACCTGAAACTACTCAGGTTGAAAGGTCCAATAAGAGGCCCCTTCCTCATAATTTTGCATTCTCACAGAGTTGCATCTTCAGCTTAAGAGTAAACCAGAAATATGCCTTCCCTCCTCCTACTTATACCTTCCCCCACCCCTGTTGCTAGTAAACTGAAATGACCTGGCTTGAACCAAGGCGTTGAATGGAGAGAGGAAAAGATTTGTTGATGAGAATTTGGAATCACAAGGTACCTCTTCCACAGTTTGCATCCTGAACTCAAATACCTGCTTATTCTAAAAAACCGAGAATTGAGAAATGTAGCTGAAGTGATTTTGGGACCGGGGGTTACCCTATGTTCCCCGAAAAAGCAAATGCATGTCCTTTCTGGAGGAACCTATCTGCATACCTAGGCTTCATGTACTCAAATGAAATTCTGAGAAATGAGCAGTCAAAAATAATTATGTGCACAAACACAAAGCAACTTAAACAGTAATCCACTGAAACAGCTAGCAACAGAAGCAGACCAACAAGGGCTCTAGATAAGATTTAAAAATTTTTTTTGGTTTATTTATTTGCGAGGAGGGGGAGAGAGAGACAGAGTCAGAGAGAAAGAGAAAGAGATGGATATAAGGAGCTTCTATCTGCTGATTATTCCTCACATGCCTGTAATGGCCACGGCTGGGGGCTGACCTGAAAGCCAGGAGTCAGGAATGCGATCCAGGTAACATGAGTGGCAGGAACTTAATTGCTTGAGCTGTCACTGCTTCCCAGGGTCTGCATTAGCAGGAAGCTAGAATGAGGAGTAGGAGCCAGAGCTTGGCATCTGACCCAGGTACTTTGATATGGGAAGTGGGTGTTTTAACTGCTAAGCTAAACAGCAGCTTAAAGATAAGATTTTAATAATAGATTAGAAACAACTGAAGAGGAAACTAGTAGGCTGAAAGATAAGATGAAGAAAATGATACAGAGTGCAACACAGACAAGAATTTAAGAGTCATGAAAGAGAGCCTGAGAAATCTAACGTGTATCTAATCATAGGTCAACAGAAAGAGTGAGAATAAGAATGAGATCATTTGAACAGGTAATTGCTGAAAATTTTCTGGAGCTGATAAAAGATGGCAGCTACAGTCACTACAGTCAACCACAGTCACTGAACAAATTTCCAGCAATGTCAGTTTTTTACAGATCCATATGAAGATACATCATGGTGACAGAAAGATCTTAAGAAAGATTAATATGTATAATATGTAAGAAATTCCCTTGGATCAGTTAGAAAAAGAGAGATGAGGCAATAGAATGTTGGGCAAATGACTTGATATGGTACCTTACCAAAGAGAAAATTTGAGTGGCCAATGAACATGAAAGGATGTTCCATTACATTAATACTTTTTTTTTCTTTTTTCTCTTTTCTTTCTTTCTTTCTTTTTTTTTTTTTTTTAATTTTTTGACAGGCAGAGTGGACAGTGAGAGAGAGAGACAGAGAAAAAGGTCTCCCTTTTCCGTTGGTTCACCCTTCAATGGCCGCTGTGGCCAGCGTGCTGCGGCCGGCGCACCACGCTGATCCGATGGCAGGAGCCAGGTACTTCTCCTGGTCTCCCATGGGGTGCAGGGCCCAAGCACTTGGGCCATCCTCCACTGCACTCCCTGGCTACAGCAGAGAGCTGGCCTGGAAGAGGGGCAACCTGGACAGAATCCGGCACCCCGACCAGGACTAGAACCCGGTGTGCCGGCACCGCAAGTTGGAGGATTAGCCTAGTGAGCCGCGGCGCCGGCCTCCATTACATTAATACTTAAGGCAAATGCAAAGTACTCATGAAATACTATTGCATATCCATAAGATTAGTTTAAAAAAATATTCTGGCAGCACCAAACCTTGGTGAGGAGATGGTGAAGTGGGGAATCTCAAACACTTTTAGTGGAAGTATGAATTGTTGTACTCATTTTGGAGGGTAGTTTGGCAGTACCTAGTAAATTTGAACTTAATAATACTCTGTGACAGCAGTTGAACTTTTAAAAATATTCCTGGGGCTGACATTCTGGTGTAGCGGGTTAAGCTGCCACTTGCAATGCTGGCATCCCATATGGGCACTGGTTTGAGTCCCAACTGCTTCACTTCTGGTTCAATTCTCTGTTGATGTGACTGGAAAGGTAGAAGAAGATGACCCAAGTCCTTGGGCCTCTGCACCTATGTGGGAGACCTAGATGAAGCTCCTGGCTTTGGCCTGGCCCAGCCCTGGCTGTTGCTTCCATTTGGGGAGTGAACCAGCAGATGGAAGATATATCTCTCTGTTTCTATGTAGCTCTGCCTTTAAAATAGATAAAATAAATCTTTTTTTTTTTTTTTATTTTTGACAGGCAGAGTGGACAGTGAGAGAGAGACAGAGAGAAAGGTCTTCCGTTGCCGTTGATTCACCCTCCAATGGCCGCCGCTGCAGCCGGCGCACCGCGCTGATCCGATGGCAGGAGCCAGGATCCAGGTGCTTTTCCTGGTCTCCCATGGGGTGCAGGGCCCAAGCACCTGGGCCATCCTCCACTGCACTCCCTGGCCATAGCAGAGAGCTGGCCTGGAAGAGGGGCAACCGGGACAGAATCCGGCGCCCCGACCGGGACTAGAACCCGGTGTGCCAGCGCCGCAAGGTGGAGGATTAGCCTATTGAGCCACGGCGCCGGCCTTTTTTTTTTTTTTTTTTTTTTAGATAAAATCTTAAAAAAATATTTCCAAGAGAAATTCTTGTTTATTTACCTGAGACATTTATAGGACTGCATTTAGCAGCAATATTATTCATAATAACAAAGCTAGGAGCAACCCCAGAGTCCATCCGTGGACTGAGAAATTGTAGTTCATTCACTGGTTGGAGTATTGTGCAGTAGAGAAAACTAGTGAACTACATTTACATTCCTTAACATGAGTGAGTCTCATGAATATAATGTAAAGCAAAAGAAGGCAAGTCAGAGGGAAAAACATGAAGTATGGTTCTGTTTAAATAAGGTTAAAAAGAGGCAAAACCAAAGTGTATTATTTGGGGATGCATAAATGATACCAACAAAAGCAAAACTATATTTGGTGCAAGATTCAGAATAGTTGTTACCACTGAGCTGGGGTGGGGGCAATTTGTGATAAGGGAATGACAAATGGGAAGGTTTCAAATGACTGGCAATTTTTTAAAGATTTATTTGAAAGGCAGAGTTACAGAGAGAATGAGAAAGAGATTTTCCATCTGCTAGTTCACTCCCCAAATGGCCATAATGACTGAGGCTGGGCCTGGTTGAAGCCAAGGAGCTTCTTTCTTCCTCTCTTCCTCCCTTCTTCCCTTCCTTCCTTCCTTCCTCCCTCCCACCCTCCCTCCCTTTCTCCCTTCCTTCCTTCCTCCCCTCCTCTCCCCTTCCTTCCCCTCCCCTTCCTTCCCCTTCCCTTCAATAAGTATAAGTTTCGAAAGTACAACTTTTGGATTATAGCAGTTTTTCCCCCCATAACCACCCTCCCACCTTAACAATTGACACTCTTATTTATGAAGTCAGTAATCACCCACGGCTTTTGTCATGAGCTGCCAAGGCTTTGGAAGCCTCTTGAGTTCACAAACTCCGACTTTATATAGACAAGACCATAATCAAAGTGGAAATTCTCTCCTCCCTTCAGAGAAAGCTACCTCAAGGAGCTTCTTTCAAATCTCCCATGTGGGTGTAGGGGCCCAAGGAGTTGGGACATCCTCCACTGTTTTCCAAGGTGCATTAGCAGGGAGCTGGATTGGAAGTGGAGCAGTTGACCCATAAGGGATGCCAGCGCTGCAGGCTGTGGCTTAATCCACTGTGCCACAGCACTGGACCCACTGGCGATATTTTATTTCTAGACTGTACTATTGATTTCACTGATGTCTGTCTTATTTTTCTTGAAATGAGACACAGGCACATTTGTATGTATGTGTGTGTCCATGTGTTTGTACACACATTTTGCAACAACAAGAAAGGAAGATCTCAAGAAGAAAAAAACTTTATAAAGTAGACCCTAGTAATCACACTAACCAAAATGTATAGTTGGTTTAATAGGCTGTTGACATTCTTCCATTAAATATTATAATTTAATAATGTAGAAAGAACTAGTTACAGAAGATATGTCCATGCATAGAAAAGGAAAGGATTATTCAAGAACTTTCTTCAGTCTGCTAGAGTGACCGTCCCTTAAAAATACAAGATTTTTAGAGGCAAGCTTTTGGCATAGTGGTTAAGACTCTGCTTGGGATACCTTCATCCCACGTCATAGTGCCTGGGTTCAAGTCCTTGCTCTGCTCCTGATTCTAACTTCCTGCTCATGCACACCTTGAGAGGTAGCAGGTGATGGCTCAAGTAGTTAGGTCCTTGCTACTTACTTGAGAGACCTGGATTGAGTTCCTGGCTCTTGGCTTTGGCCTGGTGCATCCCTGACTGCTGCAGGCATTTGGGGAGTAAACCAGCAGATGAGAGATCACTAATACTTTCTGTCTCTTTCTCTCTCTATCGGTCTGCCTTTCAAATAAATAAAATAAATTTAACATTTTTTAAAATATAAGACTTTTAGTGGTAATAAGATAATCATTAAATAATACTCATTAACTGGTAGGTACTTTATACTTTTATGATTTATTTGGAGCACATGCTTATCTTTGTATTATAGCTCACTTGTTGGGTGACTTCAAGCAGATTGGTAACCTTTTTATGCCTTGGGTTCTTTTATTCCCCATTTATTTATTGATTTGAGAGGCAGAAACAAACAGATTGACAGCGTCCCATCCGGTGGTTTACTCCCCAAATGCCTGTAATAGCAATGGCTGGGCCAGGCCAGGATGAAACTGGGAGCCAGGAACTCCATCCTGGTCTCCCATGTAGAAAGCAGGAACCCAATTACTTGATCTGTCAACTTGCTTCCTCCCAAAATGTGCTTAGTAGGAAGCTGCAATTGGAAGCAGAGCCAGGACTCAGACCCAGGCACGCTGAAAGGGGTGCCCAGCCAGTATCTTAATCACTGTCAGAAGCCTGCCCCAGCCTTAGCGTCTTTGACTGCAGGTAGAGCAGTGATAATATCTGTGTGTTGAAGGCTAAATAAGATACTGTGTATAAAGGTCTTAGAGTAGAAAATTGTATAAAGGTCTTAGAGTAGAAAATACTTTAAAACTTCAGTTTCTGAGGGTGGAGCTGTGTTGCAGGCGGTTAAACCACTGCTTATGATACCAGTTTACTAGATCAGAATCCTGGTTCAAGTTCCAGCTGCTTCTCTTCAAACCAGCTTTCTGCTAACGTGCCTGGAAAGGCAGCAGTGAGGGCCCAAGTATTTGGGCCCCTGCCACCCATGTGGAAGACCAGGATGGAATACATGGCTCCTGGCTTTAGCCTGGCCTGGACTTGGCTGTTGAGGTCATTGGGGAGTGAACATAACAGATGGAAGATCTCTCTCTTTCTCTCTCTCTCTCCCTCTGTCACTTTGCCTTTCTAATAGATAGATAGATAATTAAATAAGTGGTCTTTTAAAAAGTCAGTTTCTGTTATTACAGGGACAGTCTTTGCAAATTTTATGTTGTAGTGAAATATCTTAGTTCTCTGGAACATAAGTGATTTGATAATGAGAATTGTAGGGATTTTCTGTGCCTCCAAATGCATATGAATAACTTAATCCTGTATTTCACCTGTTTGAAATTGTACTTCTGGGCTGGCGCCGCAGCTCAATAGGCTAATCCTCCACCTGCGGTGCCAGCACACCAGGTTCTAGTCCCGGTCAGGGTGCTGGTTCTGTCCCAGTTGCTCCTCTTCCTGTCCAGCTCTCTGCTGTGGCCCAGGAAGGCAGTGGAGGATGGCCCAGGTGCTTGGGTCCCTGCACCCCATGGGAGACTAGGAAGAAGCACCTGGCTCCTGCCTTCGGATCAGCGCGGTGCACCGGCCACAGCGGCCATTGGAAGGTGAACCAACAGCAAAGGAAGACCTTTCTCTCTCTCTCTCTCTCTCTCACTGTCCACTCTGCCTGTCAAAACAATAAATAAAGAAAGAAAGAAAAAAGAAAAAAAAAAGAAATTGTACTTCTGATAAGATTTTCCCTTCACTCACGTTTTAGTACTTTCTCTTTATATTGGTGTGTGTTGATTTAATGGCTAAAATACATGGAACTAATTTCAGTGTAACTGATTTTAGTTTGGTTTTGTCTTTACTCACCTTTGTCAGATACACTTCAGATCTTTCTTCTGAAAAACAATGATAAGAACTCCTATTTTTAAAAATATTGATGAAGCTGTTTATTTCCATTCAGGAGGCAGAGAGGCAAGAGAGATCTCCCATCTACAGGTTCCCTTCCCCAAATACCCACAACGATTAAGAATTGGCTGAGACCAAATGTCCATCCTGAACTCCCTTTAAAAAGATCACTGAAGTGTTTTAATTAATTTTATTTTGACAGGCAGAGTTAGACAGTGAGAGAGAGAGAGACAGAGAGAAAGGTCTTCCTTTTTCTGTTGGTTCACCCCCAAAATGGCTGCTAAGGCCGGCGCGCTGCGCCGATCTAAAGCCAGGAGCCAGGTGCTTCTTCCTGGTCTCCCATGGGGGTGCAGGGCCCAAGGACCTGGGCCATCCTCCACTGCCTTCCAGGGCCACAGCAGAGAGCTGGACTGGAGGAGGAGCAACTGAGACAGAATCCGGTGCCCGGACTGGGACTAGAACCTGGGGTGCTGGTGAGGCAGGATTAGCCAAGTTAGCCGTGGCGCCGGCCTTAATTAATTTTTTTAAAGATTTCATTTATTTATTTGAGAGGTAGAGTTACAGACAGTGAGAGAGAAGGAGTCAGAGAGAAAGATCTTCCATCTGTTGGTTCAATCCCCAAGTTCACTCTCCAAATGACTGCAATGGCTGGAGCTGTGCCAATCTAAAGCCAGGAGCCAGGTGCTTCTTCCCGGGCTCCCACGTGGGTGCAGGGGCCCAAGGGGTTGGGCCATCTTCTATGCCTTCCCAGGCCACAGAGAGCTGGACTGGAAGAGGAGCAGCCAGGACTTGAACCAGCACCCATATTGGATGCCGGCACTGCAGGCGGAGGATTAACCTACTGCCCCAGGGCGCCAGCCCCTTAATTAATTTTTAAGTCCTAGAAAACAGCTTTGGTTGTACTTCTATTCTTGTTTGTTATCAATATTTTAGCTGAAGTTAGTTTAGCAGGTTGGTGTGTGGTTATTATGAAAAATAAAAAATCTAATACTGAGAAAAATTCCTCAAATCTTTTTTTTTTTTTTTTTTTTTTTTTTTTGACAGAGTGGACAGTGAGAGAGAGAGACAGAGAGAAAGGTCTTCCTTTTGCCGTTGGTTCACCCTCCAATGGCCGCCGCGGCCGGCGCACCACGCTGATCCGATGGCAGGAGGCAGGAGCCAGGAGCCAGGAGCCAGGTGCTTTTCCTGGTCTCCCATGGGGTGCAGGGCCCAAGCGCTTGGGCCATCCTCCACTGCACTCCCGGGCCACAGCAGAGAGCTGGCCTGGAAGAGGGGCAACCGGGACAGAATCCGGCACCCCAACCGGGACTAGAACCCGGTGTGCCGGCGCCGCTAGGCGGAGGATTAGCCTAGTGAGCCGCGGCGCCGGCTTCCTCAAATCTTAATTGTTGGGACTGGTGCTATGGCATAGTGGGTAAGACTGCTGCCTGCAGTGCCGGCATCCCATATGGGCGCCAGTTTGAGTCCTGGCTGCTCCACTTTCGATCCAGCTCTCTTCTAAGGCCTGGGAAAGCAGTAGAGGATGGCCTAACTGCTTGGGCCCCTGCACCCACATGGGAGACCCGGAGGAGGATCTTGTCTCCTGGCTTCAATTGGTCCAGCTCCAGCCATTGTGGCTGCTTGGGAAGTGAACCAGTGGCTGGAAGACCTCTCCCTCTCCCTCTCTGTCTCCATCTCTGTCTCCGTCTCTCCCTCTCTCTCTGTCTCTCTGTAACTCTGTCTTTCAAATAAATAAATCAATCTTTAAAAAAAATCTTAATTGTCTCTAATTCCCATTGAAATTAATTTTGTTTAGGCTGCTTATCTGGTTAAAAAAAAGAAAGTTGAAATTAAAGGAAATACTGGCTTTTCTTTAACCTAAGAGTATAATGGAATTCTTGAAGATCTGTATGAAGAGCATGTGACAGGCATAATCAAGTCATTTCTTCTGAGTTTTGAGTTACTACATAAGCAAATAATATAATCTGTTTACTACATAAACAGAAAATATGAACTAGAACATAGTAGTAGAAATGTCTTCTGAAGAACTTTGGATGTGGATTTTTTTCTTGCGGCACAGCTTGGAACTTCTCCGCTTCACCTGGCAGCGCAGTATGGGCATTATTCCACCACAGAGGTTCTGCTCCGTGCTGGGGTGAGTCGGGATGCCAGAACAAAAGTGGACCGGACACCATTACACATGGCAGCTTCTGAGGGCCATGCCAGCATAGTAGAGGTTTTGCTTAAGGTATGTGTTTTCTTTTTGCCCTTAACTTTTGAAAGTAAGCCCCTCTCAAAGACCTCATGGTTTTTTAAGATGGAAAGGGGGAGCTAGTTTTATTGAATGCTTACTTGGTGTTTTAACTGTGGTATCTCATTTTCTGTGGTGTGTATAAGCCTGTCAAATGAAAATCATTTTAAAGTTCTCTTTCGTGAGGAAAGAAAAAGTTCCTTTACATGTATGTATTCTTAGTCAAACAATTGATTTCTTAGATCTTGGTCTACCTTGTGAAGGACAATAACTTTGTCTTAATATAAATGCTCATGCAAGGGAACATTAGACTTGGATGATTAACAGACAAACTAAGAAGTAATATAAATGGAGATTTTTCTTTCGTTATCTAAATGCTAAAGAATGATTTATAAAATTCTGAAAATACTGATAGGCTTTATAGACATTATTCTTGAAAGTTTTTATCCCAGCCTCTGAATCAGTCTATATAAAAGAAATATAATGTAAGATATAAATATCTACAATTTTATAATTGTAGATATTGTATTAGCTAGGTGAAAAAATTTAATATTTTTTATTTAATATTATTTCAATGACCTAAATGTAAAATTACTAATGAGCTATTCTGTATTGTATTTTTTTGTTGTTAAGTCTTTGAATTCCAGTGCATATTCATACATGCAACACATGTCTATTCTGAATAGCTGTGTGTCTCAAGGCTATCTTATTTGACAGTGTGCCTCTAGATAACTCACTTTTTCTTTCTTTCTTTTTTTTTTTTTTAAGATTTATTTATTTATATGAAAGGTAGAGTTACAGAGAGAGAGGAGAGACAGAGAGAGATCTGTGCCAGGCCAAAGCCAGGGACCCAAAGCTTCTTCCAGGTGTCCCATGTTGGCGCAGAGGCCCAAGGACTTGGGCCATCTTTGGCTGTTTTCTCAGATGCATTAGCAGGGAGCTGGATCAGAAATGGAGAGGCCAGGCCTTGAACTGGTGCCCCTATGGGATGCCGGTGCTGTAGGCTGCAGCTTAAGCACTGTGCTACAGCACCTGCTCCAGATAACTCACTTTTAATTCTTTACATTGCACTGGTTTTGAAAGCTACGTGTATTTGTGTTTATCATTTTCCTTCACTTCTTATGCCATTCTAGCCCTTTGTACCCATAGCTGGGTGACTGAGAAAATGATTGCTGCCTTCCTAAGAAGTTAGAGGAAAAGAGTTGGGAAATTCAACATGATAGAAAAATGACTGACAGGTGAATAGTGATTGTTGGGACATGTATCTAACACAGAAAAAACTGATGATGTTAGTTCTTGCTTCAAAGCATAGTGACTAGTCTTGTGAGAAATTCTTTACATTTTATCAGTCTCTTATTTTGAAATGTATTTTTATAGCATGGTGCTGATGTCAATGCAAAGGACATGTTAAAGATGACAGCTCTACATTGGGCCACCGAACACAATCATCAAGAGGTGGTGGAACTTTTAATCAAATATGGTGCTGATGTACACACACAAAGTAAATTTTGTAAAACTGCATTTGATATTTCAATAGACAATGGAAATGAAGATTTAGCGGAGATATTACAGGTAACTTTTGGCTTTTAATTTAAGAAAATAAAAGGAAGCTTTATAGGTAGATGGATCTTTGTCTTATAGATGGTTTCTACTATTTAGCTTATAGCTTTTCATTCTGGACATAGTTATCTTGGACAGGCTTTTTCTCTCTACTCCTCCTTATTCATCACTGTTCGTTTGCCTGATTATAATAACAGTCTTCTCATGTAATATTAAATTAGCTAAGCTAATTACTTTGTGTTTTGAGTTCTTGAATTGCCCTTCTTAGACATTTGATTCTATTAATTTTTTTGCATATTTGGATACATAATGCTTTTCAACATCTATTAATTACTTTGTAACTCTGCCTCTCAAATAAATAAATCTCTTAAAAAAAAAAAAACAAAAATTTTCAAGCAACCGTAATTTTGTCTCTTGAATGAGTGATGCATCTTTTTATCATTCTAATTTGTTTCTTTTATTTTTTTCATCATTCTCAAAAATACCTGTTTGTGAACATAGCTATTTCTGGGTTTTGAGCAGGTATTGTAATAACTAACATTACTCTTCTTCAACTGGATAATACTGATGTAAATTATCTTCCCTACTTATTGCTGCTTCTTGCCCATCTTCTTGTGCCTCTTCTCAGTAGAACTCTTCTTCTCTAAGACCATCTGACTCTGCTGAGTTACTTAAAAGATGTGTTATGTTCGTAAAAGTGATTCTACCTTCTCTCTCCTCATTCTTTTACTCCTAGGAGTGCAGTTTAGGGTTTGGGATTGAAGAAGGGGAATCGTTAATTGCAAAGGCCAGGGGTTATAAATGTAGTGTTGTGTATTATTGAATGTAGTGGATGGTTTAATTTAAATGTTACCCAATCAAGGAACTTAGGCTCTAAATTCATAATCATGATTTACCACTACATTGTCAGTAGACCCAGATAAATATTTCCATTTGTATTATATCATATTTCTTAGAGAGTATTCCTTTGTATGTGTGCTTGTTCTGCACTGAGTATCTTTGCTCTGTGTTCTGGTTATAATTCTGAAAACACTGTGGTGATTTGTCCCCTAGATCGCTATGCAGAACCAAATCAACACAAACCCAGAGAGTCCCGACACTGTGACGATACATGCTGCAACACCGCAGTTTATCATTGGACCTGGAGGGGTGGTGAACCTAACAGGTCTGGTATCTTCAGAAAATTCATCCAAGGCAACAGGTATTGAGATGCATATAGGCTAGCTGTTGGGATTTTATTCTTTAGTAGGAATTCATCCTTTTCAGAAAGGACTGTTGGCGGATGAGGGTAAGAGTCCATCAGGCACTTCAGTGTTCTTTGGTATAATTGGCAAGAAACAAATTTTTGTGAGACAAAACAATCTAAAGAAAGGTGATACTGCAAAATGTGTTGTAATATTACCTTTCATAAGCTACTGCTATCCAAGCTTCATTTAAGAGTTAAGAAAAATAAAATAGAATATCAGAAATATATGGTGGACTAAGCTCCTTACAAATTCGAGTCTGTTTTTTCTTTTCTCATAGATGAAACGGGTGTGTCTGCTGTTCAGTTTGGAAACTCCTCTACATCAGTATTAGCTACATTAGCTGCCTTAGCCGAAGCGTCTGCTCCCTTATCCAATTCTTCTGAAACTCCAGGTTAGAAAAGCAAGTCAAATACATACATTAAAAGTTGCATATCCAAATATTTACAAAGGCTAGGAAGATGATATAAATATAGAAGACTAAGTGGGCAGGGTTGAGATTATGCTTATCTCTGGAGGCTGAGGTATGGTGGGAGTATCTGCTACACAGCACTTGCTAATTCTAGTCATGTGCCTAGTATTGTCAGATTCTGTTTTTTCATGAGAAGCTGAAAAATCTGTATTTTAGAAGAATTCTAAATCTTGGCAACTAATTAAAATTGAAAGCAAATTTGTCTGTTTACCCAATTTGGCCCTTTTTTTTTTTTTATCAGTTAGTGATTTTTTTGTTTAAACTACCAGGGTGGGTGTTACGGCATAATAGGTTGAACTGCCTGCTGCTTGGGCTGCCCACATCCCACTTTGGAGTACTTGGTTTGAGTCCTTGCTACTCTACTTCCAGTCTGGTTTCCTGCCAGTATGCATTCTGGGAGGCAGCAGATGGTGGTTCTCTTCTTCCCACAAGAGAGACCCAGATGGAGTTCTAGGCTCCTGGCTTTGCCTGGCCCAGCCCTGGCTACAGTAGGCATTTGAGGGGTGAGCCAGCAAATGGAAAATCCTTCTCCCTCTGCAAAATAAATAAGTAAACATTTTTAAGAAATCTATATAGGAGCCAGCACTGCATAGTAGGTTAAGCCTCCTCCTATGGTGCCAGCATCCCATGTGGGCGCTGGTTTGTGTCCCAGCTGTTCCTCTTCCAATCTAGCACCTTGCTAATGGCCTGGGAAAGCAGTGGAAGATGACCCAAGTTCTTGGGCCCCTGCACTCACGAGGGAGACCTGGACGAAGCTCCTGACTTCAGATTGGCTCAACTCCAACCATTGAGGCCATCTGGGGAGTAAACCAGCAGATGGAAGAACTCTCTCTCTGTCTCTGCGTCTCTTGTCTTTCTCTCTGTAATTCTGCCTCTCAAATACATAAGTAAATTTTTAAAAAATCTATATAAATAAAATAGATACATGTGAACTGAACTGTCTTTTTCATAAATTTTATTTTGGTGGTTTTAGTAGACTGATAAAATCTCAATGACTGACAGAACTAAGAAATAGCTGAAAACCAAAGTTAAATGTTTACCTGTTGGCCGGCGCCGCCTGCGGTGCCGGCACACCGGGTTCTAGTCCCGGTCGGGGCGCCGGATTCTGTCCCGGTTGCCCCTCTTCCAGGCCAGCTCTCTGCTGTGGCCAGGGAGTGCAGTGGAGGATAGCCCAAGTGCTTGGGCCCTGCACCCCATGGGAGACCAGGAGAAGCACCTGGCTCCTGCCATCAGATCAGTGCGGTGCGCCAGCCGCAGCGGCCATTGGAGGGTGAACCAATGGCAAAAGGAAGACCTTTCTCTCTGTCTCTCTCTCACTGTCCACTCTGCCTGTCAAAAAAAAAAAAGTTTACCTGTTATTGAATAATGATGCCTCATGTTAATGGAACAAGATTTACCTTTATTTTTAACCAACCAGACTACTTCTTACTATAATTATATAAGTAAAGTATTTTTAAATATGAAATTTTTAAAACCCTAAGAAAATATTCTTCATCCTGTTGTATAAGCCTCCTGTTGTATAAGCCAGTCTATTTAGGTCAGTGCTTATAAAAGAATACTTGTCATCCAGTCTTTAAATTAATGACTTTTCAAAGTTTGAGCAATAATAGTGGCAGTAACAATTCATTGAATGTTTACTATGTGTGCTAGGCACTGTGGTAAATGTTTCACTTACAGTCTCATCTGATTCTTACTAGAGAACTTCAAGGTACATATAACTGGATCTATTATTTTTATTGAAGTATAAAACCTTCCTTTTTTTTCTGTTTTTCTGACTAGTTAGTGATGATACACATTTACCCATTATCCACCTTCTTTCACATCTTATTCAAAGTTTGATTCTGAGCCTTGGTATTTGAGAGTCTAAAGATTTTTCTGAATCACTTTTGCCTGGTAGCAATTGTGTGCATCCTCATACTGACATGCTGCTTTTATAACCCATGCCTGTAATTTTTTTTTTTTTTCACCTTTGTAACTGCAGAGGCATATTAAAGAAAACGGATTTTTTGGTAGTTTCTGTTTGATTAAACTTATAGATTCTGTTTCTTTGATTAAATTGATGTCCCTGAAAGTTAAGCAGCTTTTCTTGAAAATCAGCTGGAATTCATTTTGATGTCTGACTGTTTGAATTTGTTGCACTAACTTATTGAACTTCTTTGAAAATGTTATGACCTAGTCCAAGAGAATTAGCAGTTTCAGTAGACTTTTACTGCATATAACTTCTATGAGCACAACACTTTTTCATTTCAGTGCTACATTACAATGGAATCTTTTTGAAGATATTTTAAGAACTCTAAGAACTAGTACAGGTAAACATATCACTAGTGTAAACAGTTCAGCTGAAGTGCATAATCAAGGAATTATCTTCCCCCAGCTCAATTTGCACAAGCTCAGGTGAAGATACAGCTGCCACAAATTATTTCTGCGCCTCTTGGCTATGCAGTTTTCTTTTATCACCAATCATCAGACTCATCTAATTTTAGAAATGTATATATTTAAGTATATCTTGGGATCTGGGGATAATAGTAGTGCCACCTCCATTTTACATATAAAGCTTACATGGTGAAGCTGAGGTTTGTGGAGGTTAAATAATTTTATCCAAGGTCACCTCACTATTAGGTGGTGAAAGGAGGTTTGTGTTCAAAGTTTGTTTCCCAAGTTGTCTTTCGCCTCTGTGACATACTGTATTCCTGTGGGCTGCTCTCTCGTGGTGTATTTATAATTTGGTTTGTGACAGGAATAGGTATTTGTATGTTTGTCATTGTGTCTTTTTTTTTTTTTTTTAAGATTTAGTTATTTATTTTGAAGGTCAGAGAGAGAGAGAGAGAGACAGGTTTTCCATCTGTAGGTTCATTCCCCAGATGGCTACAATGGCCAGTGATAACCCAGGCTTAAGCCAAGAGCCAGAGGCTTCATCCAGGTCTCTTATGTGGGTTGCAGGGACCCAAACACTTAGGCCATCTTCTGCTGCTTTCTCAGGCAATTAGCAGGGAGCTGGATCAGAAGTGGAGCAGCAGGGACGTGAACCAGGGGCCATATGGGATACAGGCAGCAGCTTTACCTGCTATGCCACAATGCTGGCCACCTGTGTTTGCTATTCCTTTTTCTACTTTAAAAAAAATTTAATTATTTTATTTGAAAGGCAGAGTTAGAGACAGAGACAGAGACAGAGAGAGAGAGAGGGGTCTTCCATCCGCTGGTTCACTCCCCAGGTGGCTGCATTGGCTGGAGCTGTGCCCATCTGAAGTCAAGAGCCAGTAGCTTCTCCCACATGGATGCAGGGGCCCAAGGACTTGGGCCATATTCTGCTGCTTTCCCAGTCTATAGCAGAGAGCTGGTTCAGAAGTGGAGCAGCCAGGACTTGAACCGGCGCCCAAATGGGATGCTGGCACTGCAAGTGTGGCTTTACATGCTATGCCACAGTGCTGGCCCCATGCTTGCCCTTTTAAGATGATGGTAGACCACAGTATAAGAACCATCAGTACATTAATTATTACTGCTCATATTATTTCCGCTAAGCACTTTCTCTGGATACCAAATAGCCAGAAGTAACAGCAGATGGACTGCATTTCAAATGGAAACTGACTGGCCAGCCTGGCCCCTAAATAAAGAGAAGGCACTTGGGAAAGTCCATGGTACCATGCCATTTCACTTAGGAATTAATGGCTTTAAATAGTGCTGTTGTGATTACATTAGCCCTACCTTTGACATATAGTACATTTTAGTACATTTATTGCAAAAGCAGATGATATTTCTATCTTGATATTATAAGCAATATAGCTGTGAGTTATCAATGCTTGGTAATTAGAATGTTCTTTGAATTAGTGTTGTTGTTCAGAGGTTGGAGGTGGGAGTGGGTGTAGCAGGTAGGTGTTGAGTTGTACCCTGAACAGTGATAGGATTTAGATAGATAGGAACTTATTCCAAGCCGTCCTATTTTGGAAATCATTCCACAATGAATAGAGAAAGCTTTTTTTTTTTTGAGGATTACAGTTCCACTTTTTCTCAGGAAAATCTCTGCTGTGTAGTATCCTACTTATTAATAAATAGAGGCACTCTTGCTTTCTTATCTTTCTATCAAAGCTTATAGGCCACTCTGAGACATTTAATCTGAAGAGTTAAGTAGGAATTAGGGAAAAGTTTGGGGGAAACGTTTTAGGAAGAGGGACACGTGAAGCTTATGAAGCAGGAAACAGTTTGTGTTTTCAGGGGACCCCGAGGCCAGCGTGACTGAACCTAGTGAGTGGGAGAGTAACTCAGGGTAGTTTAAATAAGATTAAGGACTGAAAATGACTACTTTGGGGGCTGGCATCGTGGCATAGAGGTAAGCCCTGCCTGTGACTCTGGCATCCCATAAGGGTGCTGGCTAGCTCATGTCCTGGCTGCTCCAGTTGTGAGCCAGTTCTCTGCTGTGGCCTGGAAAAGCAGTGGAAGATGGATGGCCCAAGTACTTGGGCCCCTGCATCCTCGTTGGAGACCTGGAAGAAGCTCCTCACTCCTGACTTCTAGCTCCTAGCTTGGGATTGGCCCAGCTTCTGCTGTTGTGGCCATCTGGGGAGTGAACTAGTGATAGAAGAGCTCACTTGCTCTGTGTGTGTGTTTCTCTCTTTTAACTCTGCCTTTCAAATAAATAAATAAATCTTTTAAAAAAAATAGATACCTGTGACCACTTGTCTTTTGTCTTTAAGGCAACTTCTGCTATTTGCTAAGAAATTGGTTTTTCCAAAGATGTGAAGCATCTGGTAGCTGTTACAAGTTCCCTTCTTTTTCTTTTATTAGTGAAATTTGAAGCAGGTAACTTTTGCAACATTGTTTTTTGATCTCTTCTGAAAATAGAAAAATAAAACTGAATTGCCTTTAAGGATAAATTACTGAGCCTAAGTTTTTTGCTTTCATTTTTAATGTTCAATTGCAGGCATACCTTTGAAATATTTTTTTTACTCAATAAATATTGTTTTTATACATTATTTAAGCATTTCTACATAGAATTCTCAATGTTTTAGAACATTTCAAAGTCAGCTCCTTGCCCCTGTCTTACTTCATATTTATGGCCTTGCGATTTGAAAGTCTCTCATTGAACAAGAGAGCTCCGATATCTTCAAAAGTGCCGTGGATTATCTGGGCACTCTGTAAATATTACAACTTGACTTTTGAATTAGACCAGTGAATATGTATGATATTAGAGTTACTTTTTATCCAGGGAAATTTTACATTTTAGGATATATATATATATATATATTTAAAATCAGTCATCTTTAAAGTTTTTAGGCTTTCTCTTTTATTCTTACGTATTTCAACATTTCACTGTTGGGTTGTTCTTAGGGCTTTAGGGGATACTTTGTATTTTTACATAATTGGTTTACTTTTAATTTTTTTCTTAAATACCTTACCATAGCAGTACTTAAAAAGAAAGCTTTTTAGATTAAAGGCAAGAACTCTGATTATTATTTTAATGATGGTCATTACAAGTAGTGCAAAGATGAAAGTTCTTGAGTTGTGTCTTGATTGTGTGTGATCTTAGAAATTTCGTACATATGATTATGGTTTATTTACTATTTGTAGTTAGCATTCAACCAGACTGAACCTTTTTCAAATAATTTTTTAAAATCAAAGCAATAGTTAATGTGTTTCAAAACCTTAGTAGTTGTTCCATTGAATATATTACTGTTTATGCCCAGAATTTCATTTTGTAATTATCTCTCTGAAATTTTCTTAAGTGCTTGGTGATAAAACCTTGTAGTTTAAGGCAAACAAAAATAATGAGAGAACTCTAAACAAGGTTTTGTTTTGTTTTTTTCTTCATGTATTTTTGGTATTCTGCAGTTTTTATTGTGACCCTTGATTACCGAACAACAGGGTTGAAGCCAGGTCTGTTGCCATGTGTACATTGTAAAAACTGGGGTCCCAGGATTTGTCTTTTTTACAAAAACAGTTCATCTGTTTGTGGCCTCTGTTTTTGAGTATATCTTGTGATCATTAATATCCTTAATGTTCTGTTGTGAGTTTGTAGCAACTCAGCATGTTTCAGAGCAGTTGTGTGTCTGGATGGTAACTTGATTTCAGTCAATAATGATTTTATTTAATTACATTTTTTAAGGTATTGCCTGCAATAACATGTTAAAAGGAAAAAAATGTTAGTTAGATACAATTTTTATGTCATTTCTATTTTCTGCATTAGTTATATCAAAATGTTTATATTGATAGTTTTTAAACCCACAAAAGGAATGAACTGCATACCTTTCCTTTGTTTCACTAGCTGTTAACATTTGCCATATCCAGAAGTTCTCTCTTTGACACGTGTGTGTGTGTGTGTGTGTATGGTATATGCACATGCACTAATTTTGTCAAATTATGTGAAAGTAGCAGACATTGTAACACATCAGTTGTAAATATTTTGGCATATACCTTCCAAGAACAAGGACAGACATTTACACATGCATAGCTCCACTATATTTCCTAAAAACATCAACATTAATTTAGTATTGTTATCTGATACGGTTCTTACCCAGATTTTCCCAGTTGTCCCCAAAATGTCCTTAATAGCTGTTAATTTTTAATTTAGGATCCAACCAAAATTCACATGTTGTATTTGATTATTTATGTCTCTTTAGTCTCTCTGCCACCTGGGACAATTTCAGTGCCTTCATTACTCTTCATGGAATTGAAATCTTTGTGCAGTCCAAGCTAGTTTTCTGCAGGAACACTCACATTCTGGATTCATTGGTTTCTGAATAAAGTTAGGTCAGACATTTCCAGGGTCAGCACAGGTGGTATTTTGTAACTTTCCATGGCCTCACATCAGGAGGCACATAGTATCAGGCCATTCTGATAATGACAACTTGATGAAAGCCATGATGGCCAGGTCTTTACAGGTATTATTTTCCCCTTTTGAACTAAGGATTGGGATACTTTGAGAACATATGAATATCCTATTTCCCCAAAACATTTCACAGTACTTTTGTCATCTATTAGTGATCCTTGCTTGAATCAACTGTTGTTTTACATTGATGATATTTCTTAATTTTTCATCTCTTTTATTATTAATTAGATGTCATTCTTTCAAGATTTTCCCTTTGTCTCTTTCTGTGCTATTGTTTTACAAGGTATTATAGATAGATTGTTAAAAATTGAGCATGATTATGATCCATTACTATCATTATTTTTTGTGACATTTTTCTACTGAGGTGTGACATGACTACAGAAAAGTTCATAGAGCAAATAGTGATTTATCACAAAGTGATTACTAGTTTGTTAATGTTGCTGAGTTCATGAATGGAATGTCTGGTTCACATCTCTGGGTACCGTTTTGATTAGATTCATTCATGTTTTGCATGTAGTCACTGTATTTCCTGTGTCTTGTATTTCATCGTATGACTTTACCACAGTGTATGTACTATCAGTGTATATCTGGGTTGTTTCCAGTTTTTGACTGATGTGAGTAAAGCTATTGAATGTTCCTGGGCATATCTTTTGGGATCAGTAGTATGGTATAAGCCTGCCTGTGGGAAAGCATTTTGATAGTATTAACTTAAGGTTTCTTTACCCAGGTAGGACAGAGGTGCTGTTTCTAGTTGTCAGAATCCTCTCTGAGCCTCTCATAAGTTATTATTAAGAGCATTTTTTGGGAATTCATTTGTGTAAATGTTAATATGTAATGTTGTTTACTATCATGCATACCAGATCTGCTACTTATTATCATGGCAATCCTTGCTCACTCAGTCCAATAGGGGAAGACTGTTCATTCTGTATGACAACTTGTATGTAAATGGAATATATAACCATATTAAAAATTGTCTTTGAATCATGGAATTTTATTAAGCAGATGTAACCTTTCTCATGACCTAGGAGATCTTACATATTTTATATTTCATATAACTAAATGAAAAGATACTGTTTGTTTATATATGCCAAGATAATTGGAACTCATTTGTCACGAATTGTGACTTGAAGTCAACTGTTTACGTAGGTATCTGTAGCACAACTAGAAACTGAGTTTACAGCCATGTAAAAATTTTCCTCTGTAAGAAAGAAGCAGAGAAAGCAAAAACAGCAGATAAAGCAAAAATTAAATTTGTTTATACTGTTATAAGTGTTCACTGATTGTTAGTGTTTTTTTCCTTTCCTTCTTTTTTTTTTTCTCTCCAGTAGTGGCCACAGAGGAAGTGGTTACTGCAGAATCTGTGGATGGTGCAATTCAGCAAGTAGTTAGTTCAGGGGGTCAGCAAGTCATCACCATAGTTACAGATGGAATTCAGCTTGGGAATTTGCACTCCATTCCAACCAGTGGGATAGGTCAGCCCATCATTGTGACCATGCCTGATGGACAACAAGGTTAGTAGTAGACATTTACATGAAGTTTATGTTTATTTTCAGTTCAAAGGAAATTGCTACATGTTTTCCAAAGCCTTTATCTTTTCCCTGAAGTATGTTTTTGTAACCTTTTGCAGCAACTTCATTGCTTGCTTTTATTTGCACAGGCTAATATTTAAAGTAGCTTTCTTTCTCTGAGTATACACTAGCTGGAAGGAGAAGTTGCCCCCAGAATATTCTGGTTGGAAAATGAGCTGAAATACTGCAACAAATAATTCAAAATCAGTGTTGGACAGTAATTTCCTAGATAATTATATATAATTCAAATATCATAATTAACTTTTCAAAATGCCATTTAAGAAAAAGCTACTTAAAAAGAAGTTGAGCTTGGAATTTGTGGTAGGAATATGGTGGCAGCTTCTAGAACTTTGTTGTGAACTTTCCCTTTCTAATTTTTTCCTTCCTGGAAACTACAGAGAAAAACAAGATGGCTGCAAAAGCACCAACTACATTTTCAGTGAAATTAAAGGGTTTAATAAACCTCTAAATTCCACATTTTAGTGCTGCTATTAAAAGCATCTAGGGGGCCAGCACTGTGGCCTAGCGGGTAAAGCCACCGCCTGCAATGCCAGCATCCCATATCTGTGCTGGTTCAAGTCCCTGCTGTTCCACTTCCGATCTAGCCCTCTGCTATGGCCTGGGAAAACAGTAGAAGATGGCACGAGTCCTTGGGCCCCTGGCACCGTTATAGGAGACCTGGAGGAAGCTCTTGTCTCCTGGCTTCAGATTGGCACAGCTCCAGCTGTTGTGGCCAATTGGAGAGTAAACCAGCGGATGGAAGACCTCTCTCTCTCTCTCTCTCTCTCTCTCTCTTTCTCTCTTTCTCTCTTTCTCTCTTTCTCTCTTTCTCTCTCTCTGCCTCTCTGCCTCTCTCTGTGTAACTCTGACTTTCAAGTAAATAAATCTTAAAAAAAACAAAAAGGCATCTAGGACAGTTACAGTGTGGACAAAAGGACCCTTGTGAAAATCCACAATCATGCTTCAAGAAAAGAAAAAAAGGGTAGACCTAAGAAGCCACCAATAAGTATACACTTCCAGAAAGATAGGGCTATAGCCTAAGTAGGAAATGCTACAAGCAGGTCTAAGATAGAATGTGTCCTGAGTAGCAGGGACACAGGGAGAGAAGTACAGAAAGACCTGAACAAGCACCACTCTATATGCCATCCCTGCTGGGGGCGAAGCTTGGTACACACATAATCTTTAGGAAACTAACTACAACTGTCAAGCCTGCTGCTTTGTGGCCAGCACAGGAGTTGATAAAGGCCAGGGCTAGGTATCATGTCTCTTAAAACAGGTTTGATTTTGAGTGACGGAAGAGGTATAGCACTGAAGAGACAGGTTTCAAATGAAGTTGTTGCTGTAGCCATAGAAGAGGAATCCCTTGACCTTAGAAACCTGGAAGGTCTTTTCTGTCCTGTTCTGTGGAGTTCTGCAGATAGCTGGTCAGAGATGTTGGTCAGACCCAGGTGCTTTTGTAAAGCTTTAAAGAACTAATTTTGATTATTTAGAAAACAAGAAGGGGCCGGCGCCGTGGCTTACTTGGTTAATCCTCCGCCTGCGGCACCAGCATGCATTATAGGTGCCGGGTTCTAGTCCCAGTTGTTCCTCTTCCAGTCCAGCTCTCGGCTGTGGCCTGGGAGGGCAGTGGAGGATGGCCCAAGTGCTTGGGCCCTGCACCCGCATGGGAGACCAGGAGGAAGCACCTGGTTCCTGGCTTCGGATCAGTGCAGTTCCAGCCATGGCGGACATTTGGGGAGTGAACCAATGGAAGGAAGACTTTTCTCTTTGTCTGTCTGTCTGTCTCTCTCTCTCTCTCTCACTGTCTATAACTCTACCTGTCAAATAAATTAAAAAAAAAAAAGAAAACTTTCAAAATATTTTTATCAGAGAGACATAACCAGACATTATATAGATGGAGGCTGGAAGTCCATGTTCAAGGTATTGATAGCTTTGGTTTCTTCAGAGGCAACTTTCCAATGACTGCCTCTGGCTGTGTTCTCATGGTGTATGTTATTTGTGTTGTGATCTCATACAGGATGAGGGCCCACCGCATAGAATCACATTTTAACTTAATTACCTCTTTAAAGGCACTTTCTCCAAAGACAGTCACATTCCAAAGTACTAGAGTTTAGCACTTCAAAATCTAAATTTGGGAGGGCACAGTTCAGCTCATGTGAAAAAAAGCATGTTTTTTTTTTCTTTTTTTTTTTTTTTAAGATTTATTTATTTAAAAGAGTAACAGAAGAAAGAGACACACAGAGAGATTGTCCATCTACTGGTTCGCTCCCCAAATGTCAGAGAACAGACCGAAACAAGAAGCCAGGAGCTCTGCCTGGGTCTCCCACATGGGTGGCAGGGGCTCAGATGGTTGGGCCATCTTATGTTGCTTTCCTAGGTGCATTAGCTGGGTTGGAAGGAAAGCAGCCAGGACTTGCACCAGCGCTCTGGTGTGGGATGCTGGCATCAGAAGTGTGTGGTTTTTTAAAAAGATTTTATTTATTTATTTGAGAGGTAGAGTTACAGACCGTGAGAGCAAGAGACAAAGAGAGAGGTCTTCCTTCTGTTGGTTCACTCCCCAAATGGCCACAACGGTGGAGCTGCGCCTATCCGAAGCCAGGATCCAGGAGCTTCTTCCTAGTCTCCCACCTGGGTGCAGGGGCCCAAGCACTTGGGCCATCCTCCACTGCCTTTCCAGGCCATAGCAGAGAGAGCTGGATTGGAAGAGGAACAGCCGGGACTAGAACCGGCACCCATATGGGATGCCAGTACTGCAGGTGGAGGATCAACCTACTGCGCCACAGTGCTGGCCCCACAAGTGTGTTTTAACCCTCTGTGCCACACTGCTGGCCCCCAAAATTCTTCTCTGTAATTTCCAAATGGATTCTGAAATATATGGGAGGTAGAGAGAAGCAGGAAAACTCTGGAATAGAAGAGCAATGAGAGGGACCTCTTGAATATTAAAATAAACTTTAAAAATATTTATTTGAGGGGCAGAAAGACAAATAAGATGGGAGAGCTATCTTTTCATTCACTCCCCAAATGCTTATAACAAATGGGGCTGGACTGGGCCAAAGCTAGGAACTCAATCCAGGTCTCCCATGTGGGTGGCAGGGACCCAACTGCCTGAGCATCAGCAAGAAGCTAGAATCAGGAGCACAGCCAGGACTTGAACCTAGGCACTCCATGATAGGCTGTAGCCATCCCAGTGTCTCAACCACTAGGCAAAATGCCTGCCCCCTTGCACATTAATTTTTGTGGTCCTGTTTCTGTTGGAAACAAAGATGGCCTCTCCATATGTTTACATTTATGTAAAGTTACTCAGAATTGATGGAGCTGTCGTTGTGGTATAGCAGGTAAAAGCTGCCTCCTGCAACACCAGCATCTCAAGTCCCAGCTGCCCCGCTTCTGATCCAACTGCTTGCTAAAGCACCTGCAAAAGCAGCAGAAGCTGACCCCAGTGCTTGGGTCCCAACAGCCATGGGGGAGACCCAGATAACACTTCTGGCTCCTGGTTTTGGTCTAGTCCAGCCATGGCCATTGTGGCCATTTGGGGATTAAACCAGTGGATAGAAGATCAGTTTCTGTCTCTCTCTCTTTCTACTGTCTCTTCTTTTTCTCTCTCTGTAACTCTGCTTTTCAAATAGATAAAAAAAAAAGTCTTAAAAAAAGTCAAAATTGAAACAAAATCCAATAATCCAACAGGAAAACAAAGTTAATGAACATTTTTGTTAATGGTATGTCTATACAAGGGAATATTATGCAGCTTTGTATATACTGATGTAAGATACACTTAAATATATGAAATGAAAAAAAAGCAACTGCAGAACAATATATCTAGTTAATGTATTTATGTTGAATGTACAGAGGTATATTATGTGTATGCTACCTTTTGTGTAAGCAAGAGAAAATGAGAATATATATTCATGTTTTTTATATAAATTAATGTAATATAAGAACTAATGAAAGTGATTTTATCAGCAGTGATGAGCATAAGATCTTTAAATAATTTACTTTGATTATTACATATTGGTTTGATTCTTGAGCCACATGGATGAATGTATTTATCTATAATACATATTACCTGTAATAAGTGGCTGTTTTAATGGCAGGTTTAAGTAAAAAGCACAAAAAAATGAAGACAAATAGAGACCTCTTTATAAAAAGCAAGTCACTGTTTGGAAGTTACTGGTTTGGAATACAGTTATTTAGATGAATACCATCAACAATGTCAAGACTAGTTCTATCTCATCTCACCTGTTTCATAATGAAGTAATGTATATTGCTTTTTCATTTTAGTATTAACAGTACCAGCAACAGACATTGCTGAAGAAACTGTTATAAGTGAAGAACCACCAGCTAAAAGACAATGTATCGAAATAATTGAAAACCGGGTGGAATCTGCAGAAATAGAAGTAAGGAGTCTTTTACCCGGTGTGTTTGGCCGCAGTCATCCAAAATAAATCCATTTTGTTTTTCTTTATTTTTTGTCTTTTATATTTATTACTAACAGTGTTGTTTTGATTCAGAATGAATGTGCAGAGTACCATTTTGTTTAATTTTTTTGCATTATACATATAGTAAGCCCTCAATAAATAAATATTGAATGAATGAATGAGTGATTGGAGAATTTGTTTGTAACAAAATGTGTCATCTTGGTAATATTGGAATGTCTTTGATTCTTGCCATGCCATCATTTATTTTCTGTTAAATTTACATACACCATTCTCACAAATCTCTAAAGGAAAATACCACTATATACTGACAAAAAAAGTTTTTTTCCTTTCAAAAATTAAAAATTGGGGTGGAAGGGATAGTCTCGTAATCAAGGTTAGTATTTGTTAAGTGGGGTATTTGTTTTTATTTTAAAGTCAGAGTGACAGCCAGCCAGAGAGAGAGAAATCTCATTCATTGGCCGCAGCAGTCAGTTTGGGCCACATTGAAGCCAGGAGTCTAGAGCTCTTTCCTGTTCTCTCACATGGGTGGCAGGGGCCCAAGTATATGGGCCTTCGTCCACTGCCTTCTTAGATGCATTAGGATGGAGCTAGATCAGAAGCAGAGCAGGTGGGACTGAAGCCAGCACTCTGATATGGGATGCCAGTACCCCAAGCTATAGTTTAAGCTGTGCCACAACACTGACCTCCAAGTCAAGTATTTTTTAAAAAGTGATGTATAACTGCTGGTTTTTCTGTTTGTCCTTTTGGGAACTTAAATTTATACTTACTGTTAATAGGGTCTAACTCCCCTCCCCACTCACTCCTCCCTCCCAGGATTTTTTCTTACATAGCTGTAAATAAAGTTGTGCCCCCAAGTTTGATAATAACATATCAAATGAAAACTGAGTTCACATCCCACCTCTAACTTGGAGGCAAATTATCTTTCCTTTTTGAGCTTCAGTTTTAGTTTCTGTCAAATTAGAATTTAGAATAATTATATCTCCATTTTAGAGTTTTCATAAGAATTGGAAAAGTCAGCATTCTCATGCATATTAATAACACCTGATTTATATATGTGTGTGTATGTGTGTGTATAGTAAATTTGATGAACATTTAGTAATTTGTTAAAGATTTACTTATTTATTTGAAAGGCAGAGTTACAGACAGAGAGAGGGAGAGACAGAGAGAGATCTTGCATCTGCTGCTGGCTCACTCCCCAAATGGCTGCAATGGCTGGAGCTGGGCCAGCCTGAAGCCAGGAACCAGGAGCTTCTTCTAGGTCTCCCACGTGGGTGCAGAGGCCCAAGGACTTGGGCCATCTTCCACTGCTTTCTCAGGCACATAAGCAGGGAGCTGAATTGGAAGTCAAGCACCCAAGACTTGAACTGGTGTCGATATGGGATGCCGGCGCTGCAAATGGCAGCTTTATCCACTACACTACAACACCAGGCCCTCATTTAGTAATTCTTTGTAAAAGTTCTTGTTATTGTCAAAAAGGATATTTTTTTGTTTGTTTTAGAAAGCAATAGAATTCTAACTAAAGACAATTAGAAAATGTTCTTCCCAAATTTATTTAAATGTAAGGCTGGTACATCTTTGGCCATAATCACAAATAATATATTACTGAGTTAAAAAGAAGCTGATTCATGGTTTAACCAGAACGTTTGATAAAATTATAACTTTTGATTATTTAGTGTGGATTGTTTTATGTTGTCAAATTTTAAAGTATTATACAGGGTGTTGAAGTTCTTATTCACAAATTAATAGTTTATTGCATTGAATAGTATTATTTTATTGTTTATATCTGATATGTGAGATTATCTTTTTCAGGCATGTAAGGTGAAAAAATTTTACTATGTACTTTGCTTTTACTATCTAATAAAATATTTTTAAGTCACTTGAATTTTTATTAAATGTAAATTTATTTAATTGAATTAACTATATTTTAAAATAATATGCACCTGTAATTACTCAGCAACCATTGGGTGTTTCCCTCACAGTTCAGCCTGATTTCTCTCAGAGTCTTTCAGAAATTAGAATAATTGCAAATAATAGGAAGGTATGAATTGAGGTATAAGAGTGAACTAGAACAAAAGAGATGAACTTTTACGAAAGTGGAGTGTTTGTTTTATTTCTAGTAATTAGAGCTTTTGGGGAATGGAAATTATATTCTTTCTCTCTGGAAATCCTTAAGCCAATGTTGTGTAGAATTCGTAGGGTATTTGTGCAGTAAGAGATGGTAGAGGTGAGTGAGTTGGAGATACAGGGTGAAGGGATTACCTTCAGTGTTTCCACTGAACTGAGTAATTTTGCTGCAATACATGAAGTCATTTGAGTTCATTTTCTTAAATAGCAAATAGAGTTATCATGGGGGTGGACTTTTATATTTCTTTCTAAATGACAGCTTGTTCATCAATCCAAAGAGTTTATGAAGCACTGGTTCTCAACTGGGGCAACTTTGACCCCAGAGGGCATTTGTCATTGTCTGCAGACATTTTGGGCTGTCACAAGGAGTGGCATTCCACTGTCATTTAGTGGCAGAGGCCAGTTGAACATTGTGCAGTGCTCAGGACAGTATCCCAGAATAAAGAATTATGTGGTCCAGAAATAACAATAATGCTGCGATTGAGAAACTAAAGGAATTTAAAAGCTAGCTAAGTCATTGTATGGAATCTAACGTACTTGAATTCTTCCTGTGTGTCTGTCAATAAAGAAGGTGCTAAAAATCTGTTTCACTGAGTTTCCCAACTAACACTGGAGAGTGTTACTAATAATTCTGGAAAAATTCATTGAAATTATAGAAAATTTATACATTGTGTATATTGTAGAAACACAAGAAATAAAGTATGTTTGTTTTTAGGAGAAGATACAAATATAGCACCAAATTGCAATACTGTGTGTAATTTTTTTAAAAAGATTTGTTTGTTTATTTGAAAGAGTCACAGAGAGAGGAAGAGACAGAGAGATCTTCCATCGCTGGTTTACTTCCCTGGATAGTTGCAGTGGCCAGGGCTGGTCCAGGCCAAAGCCAGGGGTCAGGAGCTTCCTCCAGGTCTTTATGTGGATGGCAGGGACCCAACCACTTGGGCCATCTCCCATTGATTTTCCAGGCCATTAGCAGGGAGCTGGATTGGAAGTGGAGTAGCTAGGACACAGACTGGTGGCCATATGGGATGCCAGTGTGTCACAGGCTTTACCTGCTGTGCCACAGCGCCAGCCTCTATTATGTATGATTTTTCCATTGTGTGACATTACTGAATTGGATGTTTCAGGAAGTTCACAAATTTCTTCAGTAAGTAAACAACATTAGTCTCTTCTAAAAAAATTATTCTTGTACATGTGGAAGGGAGGACATGTGATTAGATAAAATAACACATTTTCTCTGTTTACTTAGTAGTATGAATTCAGGAAATAACCTTTATTTTTGTTTGCCATTTAGGTTAGAGAGGAATATGTTCATTAGCATTTTTAAAATTTATCTTTTTTAAAAGATCTATTTGAAAGGCAGAGTATGGGGGAGAAGGGTGGAGAGTGAGAGAGACCTCCTATCTGCTGGTTCACTCCCTAAATTGCTACAATAGCCAGGACTGGGCTAAGCCACACCCTGGAGTCAGGAGATCTATCTTTGTCTCTCCCATAAATGGCAGGGACCCAAGCACTTGGGTCATCATCTGCTCCCCTCCCAAGCACATTAGCAGGGAGATGGATCTGAATCGGAGCAGCTGGGACTCAAACCAGCACTCAATATGGGATTCTGTTGCCACAAGCAGCAAGTTAGTCTACTGTACCACAGCAGCAGCCCCTTAAATTTGTTTTTACTGATGAAGCCGGCACTGAGTTGGCAGGTGAGCTGCTGCCTGCTGTGCAGATATTCCATATGGACTCCGGTTCAAGTCCTGGCTGCTCCAATTCCTATCCAGCTCTCTGCTCATGTGCCTGGGAAAGCAATGGAGTGTAAGGCAAGTGCTTGCGCCCCTGCACCCACATGGAGACCCGGAAGAAGCTCCTGGCTACTGGCTTTGGATTGCTCCAGCTCTAACCGTTGCTGCCATTTCGGGAGTGAACCGGTGGCTGGAAGATCTATCTCTGTCTCTCTCCCACTCTCTGTAGCTCTGCCTTTCAAATAAATAAATAAACCTAAAAAACTTACTTTTAATGAAGCATTTTTATCCTTTTTTTTAAAAAAAAGATTTTTTTATTTATTTTGAAAGATTGGGTGGTGGTGGTGGTAGAGAGAACAAGAGAGATGTTCTATCTGCTGGTTTGCTCCCCAAATGACCATCTGCTGCCTTCCCAGGCATGTTGCTGTATCAGAAGTGGAACAGCCAGGAACTGAATTAACACTCCCAATATCAGGTGCTGGTGTCAAAATCAGTGGCTTATCTTAGTGTGCCACATTGAGTTTTTTTTTTTTTTTTTTAAGATTTTTTTTTTTTTTAATTTATTTGAAAGAGTTAGAGAGAGAGAGGTAGAGACTGAGAGAATCTTCCATCCTCTGGTTCCCTCCCCAAATGGCTGCAATGGCTGGAGCTGAGCTGATCCACAGGAGCCAGGAGCTTCCTGCAGTCTCCCACGTGGGTACAGCGGCCCAAGCACTTGGGCCATCCTCTGCTGCTTTCCCAGGTGCTTTAGCAGAGAGCTGCATTGGAAGTGGAGCTGCCGGGACTTGAACCAGTGCTCATATGGAATGCGGGCACTGCAGGTGGGGGCTCTAACCCACTGCACCACAGCCCCAACCCCAACATATTGGGTTCTTAAAATTTATTTTTAATGAAACATTTGTATCCTTTAATCAGTGGTGGATTGGGATCCTTAGTGTTCTTTTAAAAAATGTTTCTATATACTTTATAGAATGTTTCATTTGGCACTATTTTTTTAAAATTGTTTCTTTCATTAATGGATATACTTAAAAAACTTTATATATTTGAAAGGTAGACTGACAGAGAAGGAGTGGGAGAGAGAGAGACAGATACACATCTTCCATCTCCTGGTTCACCCCCCAAATGGCTGCCAGCGAGGACTGGGCCAGGCCAAAACTAGGAGCCAGGAACTTCATCCAGGTCTCCCAAGTGGGTGGAAGGGACGCAAGCACTTGAGCCATCATCTGCAGCCTCCCAGGAGCATTAACAGGAAGCTGAGCAGCTGGGACTGAATCTGGCACTCTGATACGTGATGTGGTGACTCAAGCAGCAGCTCACCCCACTGTGCCACAATGCTGGACCCTGGAGGATATCCTTGTTCTGCCAAAGTTTTTAAATTTTCTGTAGTCATCATCCTGATAAGTTTTATTCTCTAGGGCTACAGAAGGAAAAGCTTTTTTATAAAGGACCAGGTAGTAAATATTTTTGGCTTTATGCACCTTGTAGAGTATTACAGTTTAGTCAGTTCTGCCACTGAAATGGGAAAGTGGCCAGCCATAGACAAGTTGGAGATAAACAGGTATGTCTGTATTTCAATAAAACTTTATTTATAAAAACAAAATTGTATTTGTGATATTTGCCCCAGGGCAGTTAAAAATTGGATTTTATACACAAGCAAACATTTCACATAACACTGCTCAGTTTCTCTTTCTTGAGAAACATTTAGTGACTGGGAATATGAGATTGGAATCAAGATTTAGGTTTGAATTTCATAATTTTCTGATGTGATCTAGGTTATCTGATCTTTCAAGGCTTGGCTTTCCATTTGTAGGAAGAGAGAAATAATAGACCCTACATTGTAAGATTGTCACAAGGATGAAATGAGAATGCGTGTGAAGGACTTGTATAGCAGCAGGTGTACCGTAAATGCTCCACAAAATTCATCACTGTCATTCTCTTTCTAAGTTTATATGGAGGTATAATAGAAGTCAAATCACTAATGATTTTTAATAGCTAAAGCAAATATAAATTCGAATATTAGAAAATGCTGAAACTGGTAGAGATGATTGCTGCTAGCTAAAGCAGAATTCTAGAATCCTGTCTGAAAATAAAAAAGCCAACTCAAGTCTTTCCATGTGCTATTATTCCATTGCTTCCATTCCCTTGTTATATTCCTAATATAACATTGCTTGAGTTTGGAGTTGTAGCATAGAATAAATAGCTTCCTTATGGCTACCAAATCTTGATTATTGTCTAGATTTATTTTCTTTGGAGTTCTTCAGTGTTAGACTGTTAGGGGAAAAATGCTTTAGTATTACATATTTTGTATGCTAAACTATGCTTGCTTTAAAATATCAAAAAAATGTTTATTGTGATTTTACTATAAAATATTAAGCTCAGGATTGCCATTTCCAATTTATGTTAATCATGGTTTTCAATCTTGAAGTTTACATGTTTTCTCAGATTAGTGCTAATGATCTTTGTCTTTCAGATTTTTACAGATTTAGTCAGAAAAATGAGCATAAAATGAGCCTATTATTTGATCTAGAAGGTGGAAGGGAGCTATCTTTTCATTTATATTAAGATATATCCTACTAGAAATAAAAACGTACAGTTGGAAAAATAAGATTAAACTGTTTGCATTGTTAGACTGGTTACCTCAGTTTTCTTTCATCTTTGGCAATAATTATGAATACCTTGCTGATTCTAATGTTAATAAGTAGCTAATATTAAATAAGTTGTGATTACTATATCCCAAGATATTCCTATTAAATCAGAGCAGATTTTTAGCCCATGTTCAAAACTTTGGTTACCAAATGGTCATCTTTTGTAACATGTAAAATCCTAGAACACTTGGGTATGGCTGTTAGTAAGATGGGATCTAGCTCCTGGGGTAACAACACCCAGGCCCTATCCTGCTACTCTTCACCCGTTCCTTTGGTGGATGTCCTGCCCAGTTCGTGGCCAAGGTACTGGTATTGATTGCTTGCCTGAGGCTCATCTCCGGAATCTTTTCTGACTTGTTCCTGACTGCCAGCTTTCTTGGAATTAGGATAAGAAGAGTGGCTGAGATATAAAGCAGGAGCAGAGTAGCACCTGGGCATTGTTAAGTTGCGGATAAAGGGCATTGCCTCCTTTTACTTGAGCATTTTGTGTAATTGGAAGATTTGATAACTACTTACAATAATCAATCAGACCCATATCAGTGGATGCAGTGGAAAAAATGCTGGACCTAGCTTTGTGCCTAGTGTGGGGAAGGGAGCAGGATCCCAGGGCAGGAGAACTTCGTGTGCTCCTCGTGGACCCTGTGAACAGTGAAGGGGTGGGAAGAATCCTCTGGTGTTCACAATGGACACATACCAAGGAGGCGGTGCATATAAAAGAAGAGACCTCAGCAGGCTGCTGCTCCCTCACCTCAGTTCTCTCCAGCTAAGCGTCTTGCCCAGAGCAAAGCTGGCCTTTCCTGTACTTTGTAGTCCTACCCCTGGCTCCCACCCTAGAGGGGGTCCTGGACCTCTGTGACAAGTTACTTCCTCCCAAACACTGGAAACTGCCCTGAGCTGGGGCCAGTGCAGGTTGAGCTTTTGTCTGTGTGCTTATTAGTGGCTTGGAAAAGGTTTTGCTTGAGGTAACTGAATCAAGCAGAGTGAACAGGCGGAGGTTGAGGAGAAAGTACCATTTTCGTTGGCCTGGCTTTGTGTTTCAGTTTTCAATTTACTGAGGAACTTAATGTCTGTGTATTTTTACCTATTTAACCTAAAGAAGAAAGAGTGGTGCTTTATTGGTTTGTAAAGTGATGGAATGTAACACTAATCTAGATCAGCACTCTTTATTTTAGAGGTGAGTTGTCTTGCTTACTATTATAGAGGAGAATAGTTTTTTTGTTTGTTTGTTTTTTAAGATTGAAAGAGAAAGAGAGATTGAGATTGAGATCATCCATATGCTGGTTCACTCCAAATGGCTGCAGTGGTGGCCAGGTTGAAGGAGGAACTTCTTCCGGGTCTTGCAGGGGCCCAAGGACTCGGGCCATCTTCCGCTGCTTTCCCAGGCGCATTAGCAAGGAGCTGGATCGGAAGCGGAACAGCCAGGACTTGAACTAGTACCTATATGATATGCTGGCACTGCAGCAGCGGCTTTACCTGTTACACCACAATGCTGGACCAGAGGAAGGAAGATAGATAAATAGATAGATAGATAGATAGATAGATAGATAGATAGATTTGAAAGTGAGAGTTACACAAAGAGAGAAGGAGAGGCAGAAAGAGAGAGAGAGAGAGAGAGAAAGAGAGAGGTCTTCCATCCGATGGTTCACTCCCCAGTTGGCTGCAATGACCAGAACTGAGCTGATCCGAAGCCAGGAGCCAAGAGCTTCTTCTGGGTCTCCCATGCAGGTGCAGGGGCCCAAGGACTTGGGCCATCTTGTACGGCTTTCCCAGGCCATAATAGAAAGCTAGATGGGAAGTAGAGCAGCCAGGTCTCGAACCAGCGCCCACGTGGGATGCCGGCACTTAAGGCCAGGGCATTAACCCGCTGCGCCACAGTGCCGCCCCACCCCTTTTAAAATTATTTATTTGAAAGTCAGAGTTACAGAGAGAAGGAGAGGCAGAGAGAGAGAGAGAAAGATAGTTTTAAAAGAAATATTAGAATCCCATAAACCCAGCTCCTTACTGTGTGTGACCCTGGGAAAAAACGTAGCATTTCTGAGCATCACTTTTCTCACCGGTAACATGAGCGTAATATCTAAGAGGCCTCTTGTTGGGAATCACCTTTAAGGTAGCAGATGCTCAACAAATGTTGTTTCATAATTGTCACCTTTAGATGAAAATATCACAAATAGATGAAGGTATATGATTGCTTATTTCCCTCTTAAAATGGTTCTCTAGTGTTTTTTGTATGTATAAAAGTATAAGTACCCAATTCAGGTTCATTCTGTTAGTCCTATTTCTAGTTACAAAATAATTTATTTGATGTCAGAAGCTAATCTGTATTTCAAAGTGTGGTGCACAAAATTATGTCTTTAATTATTAAGTGAATTGATTGAAAAGGTAAGATGTCTAGGAAATAATGACAGGTGGCTACTTATGGCAGATTTATTTGAAGGCTGCATGCTTATATGTGTCAATATAAAATGTGCAAAAACTGAAAGTGACCTTTTTTTTTTTTAAATTAGGAGAGAGAAGCCCTTCAGAAACAGCTGGATGAAGCAAACCGAGAAGCCCAAAAATATCGACAGCAACTTCTAAAGAAAGAACAGGAAGCAGAAGCCTACAGACAGAAGTTAGAAGCTATGACTCGTCTTCAGACTAATAAAGAAGCTGTTTAACTGAACATGTAGTTTGATTTTACTTTTGGCCAAGAAAGAATACAATCTCGAACTGTACGCATTAAGAGTACAGTCATGGGAATACAGGATAATAGAAGAGACTTCAGATTGATAATTGGACTTAAGCCATGAGCTCTGAATTCTTGTAACATAAAACTTTACTTTAGAAGTTGTGAAATGTATTTAAAACTGAATTCTGTAAATAGTTCTTGTTTTTTTTTTTACAGTTCCAAATGAGTTGATAAAGATTGTTGAAGAGATCCAAAACCACAACAAGCCACTGTTTTTGTGAATTCTTTTTGATTTTAGTACAAACCTTGATCTCTCAGAAACAGAACAGTTCTAAGGGTGATCATTGCTGATTAGACCAAATGTGTAATAATTATGGTGGACCGATGCTGGAATTACTCCTATAGGTATAAACTTCTATATGAAGGGAAGATTTCTTCCAGGAAATCTTTGTACAGCTTTAAGTTGTCTCAGATTCTCTGAAAACATTTTTTAGAAAGTGAAATTTTTATATTTGTTCAATTTCAGCTATACCCAAGTAGATTTACATGTATATGAAGCAAATATTTTTTAAACTTTCTGTTTGTACATATTCTGCATGTTTTATAATTTCAGAGTGCATCACCTGCGTAGGTATTTTTCCCACAAAGATGATGAAAGTTACTAGGAAGAAAAAAAACCACCTTTTATTCTATAGGTCATTGAAGCTAAGTAAGCTAACAGCTGGTTTTATTGGAGTGACAATGTTCTTGGAAGGAGCAGCTTACAAGATAACTTGAATTTACGAACCCGGCACAATATGCTTTTTTGAAATTTCATAGTGGGGACGTGAAACTGTATTCTGTGCCTTCCATCATGATTTCCACATGAAAGCACTTTAAGGCACTGGATTTTAAGATAATGTTTTTGGAAAACTCAATGAATATGGGTTTCTGAAATACTTCATGGACTTATTTCCCCCTCTCCAGGAAATTATTCTCATGGAAAAAAAAATTGTTTTTGTATGTAGAACAAGAACTTTTTGTACTACAGTGACGCTCTCGATAAGACTAGCGCCAACTTTTACTTTTCCCTCTGAAAGCTTAGCATCTGTGTTATGACTTAACTCTCATCACATTGTTGTTGGATTCCACAATGTATGGACATGAAACTCTGACAGACTGTGTGTTCTTTTTTGTAAAACATAACTACAAGCTCTTATTTCTTGCTTTGTTTTTTAATGTTTTATTGCTTTATGAAGATGCTTAACCCCAAACCCCTCTAGATTACCTATACTGTATAAAGAAGCAGTTACCCTTAAAACTGTACTCTGGCCTACTTTTCTATTTTACAATTAAATATCTTTTCCACATATGTTCAGTGTAGACTTATGTTTTGGCCACATTTTACTCACACATTATTTTATTCCACTTTTTATTTGAGCTATATCCCACCATTTGAAAGTGTTTCATGGTGTGGTAACTTCTTTGGAGTTGCTAGTTCTCTTGCTGGAATTATCAGTGTGGTTGTTAAGGTAATAAAAGGATTAACAGACTGTTTTAGTTGCTATTGGAAGCTTGAAAAAACTTCAGGGGGCAAAGTTAAGAATTCTATAAGGAAGAAAAAAATGTTTTTCAATTTTCCACTAAGTTTGGTATAGTTTTAAAGCATCCACAACGAAGTTTTCAAAATGCCGGATCAGATTTTCAGTAGCATGAAGCTGCTTTTTGTGCAGTCTTGAGAAGTCAGTGGAGAACACCTGTTTGTGATCAACTTAGTGCATTCAGTTCTGTCAGGTGGGGTGCTGCTATGGCAGTCGAGTACCCGGATTTGCTGTGTTGAAAGATCAGTCTGTTTACCCAGAGTGCAGCCCTGTGTGGTGTTGCTTCCAGACCAGGCTGGCCCTGAAAGGCCTTGAGTCCGTGTTGAAGCAACCATCTGACCATCTGAAAAGCTAATGTAATGCCTCTTTTGACTTCTAGTCTCCTATGCTGCTAGACTGCCTGGTTCAAGAAAGAATTTTGATCTCTTATGACAACAGCTGCGTAGATGGGAGAAAATTTTTACTTCAGAAGGAGTAAGTCTATGATAATATCAGGTGTTAAGATACCTTTAGGGATGTTCACTTTTTTCAGTCATTGTTCTGTTGGATTTGTTTCATTGTGCATTTGTTTGCACTACATTCGCTATGCTGAGAAATCAATACTTAGACAAGAATTGGTAATTAAAATGACTTCTGGTTTAAGTTTTCAGAAATCTGTTCTTGAAATGCTTCCACTACACAGTCATGGATTTGTAGTTAGTGGTTGCTGGTTGCCACGTTGGTGGTTAATTGTTTCCACGTATGTATGAATAAACACGTAGAGCAATCTTTCTCCACTAGGCTGCTGTGAGAGAATCAGACCACAAAGTGTTAGGGCCTACTTAGTTTCTTAGGCACCTGGAATGCTGCTTGTTAGGAACTGTGTAGACACTGAGGTCACTGAGGTCTTGGTTGCCTAAATGACTCATATTTAGCTCTTCCTGTGTGCAATGGCTGGAGCTCATGCATTACAAATTCTAGGCTGGGGCTGTGATGCTTCCAGAAAACCTCAGCTGAACAGTAGTGTCTGCAAGGATTGTGCTTCTTGACTGATTTTCTCTCGTTACTGTTTATTTTGTTTATATCTTACCTTAATAATTTCCCTAAAGGAAATAACTTGTGATATAATTTATTTTCATTGGCTTTTAGGAATTATTTTATTATTACGTCAATCTTTCATGATATGACTGCTGGAATATGTACTCTACTCCTTTGCTCTGACACTGGAATGCTTTTTTTTTTATGTTGTTGGAGGATTGGGAGTTGGAGAACTTTTTTCTGTGATATTCAGTAGAATAGAATTGAGACTTTTCATTTTTGGGAAATATGTAATGAAAACTAGTTTGCATTAGAAAAACCTATATACAATGATGTTTATCCAAAACATAACAAAATCTATGCTAGTTTAGGAGTCTTCAGTGTGATTTTTTTTAATGTTGTTTACCAGAAATTAAAGAATTTATTGCCCAGAACAGGAATCAAAGAGTTTATAGAAACATTCATAGATGCTTTATTCTGATTTGACTTTTTTTTCTCTGTACAAGGGTTCTTTTAAAAGTTCATGGAAAATGGAATTAAACGATGTTTATTTTGGTCCAAAAATTTTATATCTATGAATAGTTTTTTCATAAATATGCATTTTCCATGAAATTTTGAGGTAACCTCATTATGCTAAACTAGCTTTTCCTGATAAAAAGCTGTGGCATTTCTTTGTTCTTTTAAACCTGGAAGATCTTGAAAGCTGTCTCAAAGTAAATTATAGCAAAAAGAAAAATCTTTTCAAATTAAATAACAAAACAATTCTAGGAACCTTTATGTCCATATGCATGGGTTCCCAAAGTATTTGCACTCAAGCTTATATAGCAAATAGAAAAAAATGTTCTATTCATTTTGCTTCCATTAAATAAATAACTCCTCTATTATGTCAGATCAACTTAGGAATGGACCAACTAACAGATTTGCCATTTCATTAAATAATATTTACAGTACTTGGATTTCATTATAGATAACTAGTCTGTTGTCGTTAAAATGATGTTTGCTATTTACTTTCTTGCTATTAGGTGAGAACACCTGATGGAGGTAGACTGAGTTTGACGTAAATTCTGAATTCATTCTCAGATTATTCTGTGTAACCTGTAATGGAAAACATGGTATCATCACTGGAAAAACGTATGTGGCTCCAAATCAAAATTTGGTATCAATATTTTTGTGACTTATTAAAACTTTTCCAAATATGTAGATACACAGATCATCTTGTTATCTTAGATTGTTTTGAAATCCTTAGCTCCTTTAGAAATATTTTAATGATGATCAAATATTGAATATAAGTTAGATGCAATTCTTGGGGCCCTTCATTTTTAGCTAAATGTTATAACTAAAAAAAAACCCTACCATGTGTATTCTGGAAAAATTTTGATTTGATTTCTGGGGTTCTATCCACAATGGCTTTATTAATTGCTTCATTTTTTATTTGAGTAGTTTTGATCTCATATGCACAATTGTTATATATTTTCTACATTTATATAGTATTATGTAATGCAATTTTATCCTTACTGTGATTGATCACACGGATTATAAATTTGAATTTCATGGATTATTTTGATATTTTCCTAATCTGTCTATGAGGACCTTTTTTTAAAAAAAAAAATTATTTTTTTAATTTGAGAGAGTTATAGAGAAAGGGAAAGACAGACAGGTCCTTCATCTGCTGGCTCAGTCCCCAGATGGCCACAACAGAGCTGGGCTGATCCGAAGCCAAGAGGCAGGAGCTTCTTCCTGGTCTCCCATGTGGGTGCAGGGCCCAAGCACTTGGGCCATCTTTCACTGCTTTCCCAGGCCATAAGTAGAGAGCTGGATTAGAAAAGGAGCAACTGAGAACCAGTGCCCATATGTGATGCTGGTGCCACAGGTCAAGGCTTAGCCTACTATACCATAGCACTGGCCCCAAGGATCATTTTCTTATATATTTTTTGTGTGTCAGTTAAAAGTCAGTAAAGACCATTTTCATCATTACTCTTTTTTTTTTTTTTTTTTTTTTTTTTTTTTTTTTTTTTTGACAGGCAGAGTGGACAGTGAGAGAGAGAGACAGAGAGAGAAAGGTCTTCCTTTGCCGTTGGTTCACCCTCCAATGGCCGCCGCTGCAGCCGGCGCACCGCGCTGATCCTGGCAGGAGCCAGGAGCCAGGTGCTTTTCCTGGTCTCCCATGGGGTGCAGGGCCCAAGCACCTGGGCCATCCTCCACTGCACTCCCTGGCCATAGCAGAGAGCTGGCCTGGAAGAGGGGCAACCGGGACAGAATCCGGCGCCCCAACCGGGACTAGAACCCGGTGTGCCGGCGCCGCCATCATTACTCTTAAGAATTAATTTTAAATTGCATTCACTTACTGTTTTGCTAAAGAAAGATACCATACTAAGGAAGCCTACACACGAATGAAAACTATAATCTATCTCCCTCACTCTGTTAACTGAAGAGACAGAGAGGGGCCTGTGTTGTGGTGTAACAGGTTAAGCCACCACCCGCAACACAAGCAATCTAAATCGGCACTGGTTCAAGTCCTAACTTCTCCCCTTCTGATCCAACCCCTTGCTGATGCACCTGGGAGGGCAGTGGAAAATGGCTCAAGTCCCTGGACCCCTGCACCCTGGTGGGAGACTCAGGTGAAGCTCCTGGCTCCTTGGCTTCCATCTTGCCCAACCCTGGCTGTTGCAGCCATTTGGGGAGGGAACCAGTGGGTGCAGGATCTCTTTTTCCTATCTCGCCCTCGCTTTCTGTGACTCAGCCTTTCAAATAAACAAATCAATCAACAAAAATTTTTTAAAAGTTTTAGGAGAGATTTATTGAAACATCCATGGATTTACCATCCAAATTTGATAAATCTTGTTTGCCTTCTTCCCTTCAGTTCCTTTAAGAAAAAGAATGTTAGAGATGTAGTTGAAGTTCCTTTGTTCTCTTTCCTGATTCCATTTCACCCCCACAAAAGACAATCATTATGAACCTGATGTTGAAATGTTTTATTCCATCTTCACGTTTATATGATCTTGTGTAATGTTAGCCAAGTACTTTCATTCCCTGGAGACTCAGTTTCTCAAGGATGAGTGGAAGATGGCCTTCACTAGGTTGTTGTATAGAGTCAATCAAATGGTATGCATGAGCAGTGCAAGGCATACTGCCTGTATGTAGTAAACATTGTATTTTAGAATGGAATATTGAAGGATGTAAAGGCAGTCATCCCAGCCCCAACCTGTTACAAAGAAATAGTAATTTTCTTAAAAAAAAAAAAAAAGAAAATTACTGTTTCTTTGTAACAGGTTGGGGTTGGGATGACTGCCTTTTTTTTAAGATGTATTTATTAATTTGAAAGAGTTACAAAGAGAGAGGGAGAGAAAGAGAGCTTCCATCTGCTGGTTCACTCCCCAGATGGCTGCATTGACTGGGGCTGGGCCAAGGCGAGAGTCAGGAGCTTCTTCCAGGTCTCTCACATCAGTGACAGGGCCCAAGCACTTGGGCCATCTTCCACTGCTTTTCCTAGGCCATAAGCAGGGAACTGGATCAGAAGAGGAGCTTCCAGGAATGGAACCAGTGCCCATATGGGATGCTGGCACTGCAGGCAGCGGCTTTACTCACTAAGCCATAATGCCAGCCCCCCCCCCTTCTATAAAGATTTATTTATTAATTTGAAGATCAGAGTTACGGAGTGAGAAGGGGAGAGAGAAGAAACAGTGATTTTCCACTTGCTGAGGTGCTGTCGAGTCTATCAGGATGCTACTCTTCTAAGTGAGCTCTCAAGCCTGATTGCTCTGCATACAGCTGGTTCCTCCCTGGAGGAAGCTGGATTTCTTTTCCCCTCCTTTCATCTCGCTTTTCTTAGACTGCTCCTAGTTCACAACTATACCCAAGGCTCATTCTAGGAGCAGACATACTGTAACTATGGGCATAAAAATCCCCTTTCAATATACATGGTTGAAAATGGAAACAGTCCCTCAATTCTAGGCAATTCTTTGGATGGTGTACCTTGTCTTGATCCCTTCCTTGTAAATTCTGCTTGTTTTTGACAGGGACAATAGTACCACTTCATTTCTATTTTATTTTTCTTTAAGATTTATTTATTTGAAAGACAAAGTTACAGAGAGGCAGAGGCAGAGAGAGAGAGAGATCTTCAGTTCACTAGTTCACTCCCCAGACGGCCATATAGGCCAGAGCTGCACCAATCCGAAGCCAGGAGACAGGAGCTTCTTCTGGGTCTCCCACGTGGATGTAGGGGCCCAAGCACTTGGGCCATCTTCTACTGCTTTCCCAGGCTATAGCAGAGAGCAGGATGGGAAGTGGAGCAGCCAGGATTTGAACTGGCGTCCATATGGGATGCTGGCACTATAGGTGGCAGCTTTACCCACTACACCACAGTGCCATCCCTGTACCACTTCATTTCTTTTTTTTTTCTCTCTTTTTTTTATAGAAAGCTTTTATTAAATAAATAAAATTTTTGTAAGTGCAACTTTGGGTTATAGCAGTTACCACTTCATTTCTAGTTTATGTTTTCACTTACTGGGTAAGCATAGTACTTCTTAGTGGAGTTTCTCAGTGCAGTTAGAGATACAGGCTTTTTTCCTGTTGTCTAGCTTCAAGGTAGAACCTACTTTCAATACTTCCTACCTCAATTCAGTTATAAGCAAGAAGGATAGATCAGAGGTGGAAGACTTCTTGCAGGCAGAACTCAGTAAGATGTTCAAACAGCTAAATATATATGTATATATAAGAAAATAATTGTTACTAAAATTATAATTTATTTATTTAACTTTTTCTGTTTGCTGTGTCTTGAAAAAGGGAGGAAGTGAAGCTCGGTGTCCCCATGTGTGGAGAGATGGACAAACTCTGATATAAACAATCTTTGTAGGGAGGAACATCTTGTAAAATAGAAACTCGTGGGCCCATCGATTCTACTTTAAGCAGTTTATTTTAAGGAAAATCTAAGGGTGTGAAATTGGCCTATCTCATTCTTTCTAATAAAACATTTTCACAAATAACAACAACTTAAACCTCACAAATGTGTACTACTGAAGTTGGTTGAATAAATTCTAGTATATCATGTGATAGAATACTATGCAGCCACAAAAATGATATTAAACTGTCCCTTTACCAGAAGTACAGGATGATTAAGATTTGTTGAAGTGTATTCTATACTATAGATGTGTGTGTGTGTGTGTGTGTGTGTGTGTGTATTTGAGAGTGAGGTACAGTGTGAGTATGAGTATGGTAGGTGGGATGAGGTGGGGGAGGATGAGTATGAATGGGGCAAGGTGGGGAGTGAAGTGTAAGACTCTAAATAGAAATGTCATTTGCAGGGTTATGTGACATAAGATCCTTGCATGTTCATCTCAGAATTTACTTGCTTGGCAACTCCATGCAGTTTCACTGCTTTAAATATCATCTGTAGGCTGATGAGTGCCAGATTTGTATCTCCAGCCCAGGCTTCCTCCCATGAACTGCAGAGTCATCCAACTACTTACTCGATGGTTCCACCTACAGATCTCAAAAGCATTTCAAACTTGACATCCTCAAAACTGAAAATATTCCTCTCAGAACCTTCCCCTTCGAGTCATGCCCATTTTCGGTAATGCCAGCTGCTTCCTTCCTGTTACTTGGACTCCAAACTTTGAAGGCACCCTTGACTTTTTCTTTCTTCCATATCCCACTTTCATACTGTTAGCAAATCCGGTTTGTTTTGTATTGTCATATATACCTAGAATCTGGTCACTGCACCCTGGATCCATTAGTAACACCATCATCCCGTGTCTAGGTCATTATGATGGCTTCCCAACCCCTTGCTCCTCCAAAGGGCAGCCAGAACCAAGCTGGGTCATGTCACTCCTCCGCTCAGCTGCTTTTGTGGATCCCTTTCCTGCTTGGAGTAAATGTTGAAGTAATCACCATGGCTGATACGACCCACTCCTCCCGCCACTGTCTGACTCCCTTCCTCCTCTTCTGCCCCATCACTTCACTCCGCACAGGGTGACTTCCTTGCTATTACCCACATTCACGAGGCTCTCGGATTGCTGTGGCTCTGCACATCTCGTCCCTTCTGTCTACAGCACTTCTCTCCAGAGGTCCCTAACCCTCCTTCTCTCACCTCCTCCAGGGTTTTCTCAAAAGCCAGCTTTTCTGTGAGGTCTCTTCTGCCTTGTCCTGTCTTGCACCTCTGGTTCTCTACCCCTTCCCTGCCCTGCCCTGTATTTTCTCGCTGTGCTTCTGACTGCTGCCACACTGTCTCCTTCGTGTGTTTCCTAACTGCTCCACCTCAGGGTAGCTCCATGGGGAGTTCTTCATGGCTTCCTTGGCATCCATAGCAGCACCCGACAGAAGGAAAAGCCCTAACCAGTATTAGGTGAATGAATGAATGTCAGCTCTGATTCTCTGGAGAGTGGAATTTCTACTCTGTCCTCTTCGTGTTGGAATTCTCATTTTCCTAGGTGAGATTAAAAAAAAAAAAAACAAAACTGTTGGGTGGGGATTGTGACACCCAGCAGGTTAAGCTGCCACCAGGGATGCTGGCATCCTATATAGGAGTGTCGGTTTGAGTCCTAGTTACTCTTCTTCCCATCCAGCTTCCTGCCGATACCCCTGGGAAGGTTCAAGTATTTGGTTCTCTGTCACCTATGTAGGAGACTCAGAGTTCCTGGCTCTTGGTTTTGGCCTGGCCCAGCCCTGGCTGTGGCAAACATTTGGGGAGTGAACTAGTAGATGGAAGATCTTGCTCTCTTTCTGTCTCACACACTCTTTCTATCTCTCTCTCTCTCTCTCTCTCTACCTTTCAAATAAATAAATATCTTTTGAAAAAAACTTACTGGTTCCTGTTATACAGATGGGAAGTGAGAGAGGTAAAATAACATCCCTATGTCGTGAGTGTCGGAAATAAACCCTAGGTCTTTTCAGTTTTTCAAAGAGCACAGTTTCTCAACCTTGTCACTACTGGTGTTTCTGGTCAGGTCATTCTTTGTAGGGGCAGCCTGTGCATTAAATGATGTTAAACAGCACTCTTGGCATCTGCTTACTAGATGACAGCGGCATCAATTCACTCAGGAAAAGGAATCCACAGGAAGTCCCCAGAGGTTAATCTTGCTGCCTTATTTTCTTGTGCCTTGGTGGCTAAGACACCCCTGTAGGGGTTATGATCCTGGAGGCACAGGTTGGGATGCACACTAGGGCAGAAAAGACACAGATAGCATCGTCGTAAGTCCTGTGTGCGTCAGCATAGGGAAAAAAGACAGATGAGAATGTCACAGGAACAATACGTGGGGGACATCCCACTGCTGCCCTCTGCTGCCCTCAGAGCTAGGAACAGGGAAGACACAAGAGATCCTTTCCTGCCTGGTTGTGGCGCAGCACCACACAGGAATTAGGATTGGAGTTTGGGGTTGAGCAAATGCTTAAGCCCAAGGTGGAGGATTTAGGCTCAGGAAACTGTATTCGTAGGTAGCCTTGGTAATGTGAGAGATGGCATGGAGAGGAAAGCACTCTGCATCCATTAGGAGGAAAGGCAACTTGCTCTTGCATTTGAAGAATACAGAGGTGGGGATGTGTTCGGTAACTGGAATTGGACTTCTGGTGCCCTCTCCACGTCAGCCTCCTAACTGGTTTTCCATTTTAGCTTCCCTCTAGTTCAGTTCTCCACCCTCTACCTCGAAGCTAAAGAACACGCAACATGCACATTTGTTCATTGTCACTCTTGCTTTAAACTACAAACATTTCAATGATTCCAATTGCCTTTTAGGCAAGTCTTAAGCCCTCAATACAGGTTTTCTCTTTTCCACTTCTCCATTTTCCCCTCTTACCTGTCTGCATCCTTCTTACCCTGGTTCCAGTCTTTCACATGATGCCCCCTCCCTCTCCCCTGCAAGTCTTGGACATCAACCAGAGTATGCTATAGTTGTGTATTCCACAAATCTGTGCCAGTTATCACTCACCACCTGCTGCCTCCAAGCCACTGGCCTTAGATCACCTGGGTTCTGCTGTTTTAGATAACATCTTTTAAACATGTGTGGCATGGGGCCAGCACTGTGGTACAGTGGGTTAAAGCTCTGGGCTGAAGCGCCGGCATCCCATATGGGTGCCAGTTCTAGTCCCGGCTGCTCCTCTTCTGGTCCAGCTCTCGCTATGGCCTGGGAGGGCACTGGAGGATGGCCCAAGTTCTTGGGCCCCTGCACCCATGTGGGAGACCCAGAAGAAGCTCCTGGGTCCTGGCTTCAGATTGGCTCAGCTCCAGCCAGTGCAGCCAACTGGGGAGTGAACCAGCAGATGAAAGACCTCTCTCTCTGCCTTTCTTTCTTTTTCTGTGTAACTCTTTCAAATAAATAAATAAATCTTTTAAAAATAAAAATGTCTAATAGTAATTACTTGTTTATTTGAAAACTGAGGGAGAGATTTCATCATCTGTTTCACTCTCCAAATGCCTGCAATAGCCAGGGCTGGGCGAGGCTGAAGGCAGGAGTCAGGGATACAGTTGGACTCCCACGCAGGTGACAGGGGCACATGTACTTGAGCCGTCACCTGTTGCCTTCCAGGGTGTCCATTGGTGCACTGGCAGGAAGCGGGAATGGGAAGCAGAGCCAGTACTCAAACCCAGGCACTCCAGTAATGGGATGCGGGCAACACGTTGACTGCTGCACTGGATGCTCACCCCCGATCAAATTTTGAGATCGGTTTTCCACCACATCCTTGCAGGCTTCCGTCCCCTCATCCCCTCAAGAGGCCTTCTCCTGCTCCAGCACAGCTAAACCCAAGCTGGGAAAACAAGTACCGGGGCCTTGCCTGTTGTTTGTAACAAGTAAATTCTTGCCGCCCTGACACCAGCATCCCACATGGGCACTGGTTGGAGTCCCAGCTGCTTTGCTTCTGATCCAGCTCCCTGCTACCCACGGGGGAGACCCAGACAAAGCTCCTGGCTCTGGGCTTTGGCCCGGCTCAGCACCGGCTGTTGGCAACCATTTGGGGAGTGAACCAGTGGATAGAACATCTCTCTCTCCCTCTCTCTGTAACTCTGCCTTTCAAATAAATAAATAATTAAATCTTTAAAAACAAAACCAAAGAAACAAGTAACAACAACAAAAAGGAAGATGAGCAAGCTATAGCTTATAGAAGATTTTCCGGGATGCTTAGAGCTGCAGAAGAAAAGCACAGTACAGGGTGAGATTCCAGACCAGGGAGAGTTCTCCTTGCTATGAGATGTGGCTTCAGTCGCGGAGCCCCCTGGCAGCGCCCCTGCCCCCCACTCCCACAAGCAAGCTCTTGGTCCTGTTTCCCTAGTCTCAGGCCTGCCTCCCTAAGTTCGAATTCCCAGTACATCAGGGATACATAACCTTGCTAGGTCCCTAGCCCCAGGGTTGGGCTTTCTGCCTCCAGAGTGACGTGACCCTCTAGTCCAGAGTCTTTGGATTTCCTAGGTTCTGGTTGTCCAATCTCCAAAACCACGGAGGGTGGCTCAGCCAGAGCCATGTGACGGTGAGCTGGGCACGGGCCAGTCTAAGCGCCTTTCCCGTTTCCCTGTCCCTGTGGCTGGGGCTGAGCATGCTCTGGTCTTCTCCTTCCAGCCCTGCCCCAGCAGGCCCTTAAACCCATACTCAGAGGCAGCCCCCCCCCCCCCCCCACTCAGATCTTCTCTTTGGGGGGCCTTTGTGAAGCTAGATGGCATACCTGGTAATGACAAAACAAAGGGGAGCAGTCTCTACCCTCTGCCCCCAGCCCAGCCCCAACTAGGGTTTTAAAAATCTTCCAGCCATCAATACTTTGTAAGCACCTACTTTGTGCAAGTTAGTAGGAACTGGAGTGGTGAATAAATTTGTAGGCCTGAGAGAGTGCACTAACTAGAAATACATCTTCAACGGCCAATTGTGCCAAGTGCGATGAAGGGGAAACAGCAGGAGATGGTGATGCAAAATTTAGATTGAGGAAGTCAGGAGAGAACTGTCTAAGGGAGGTCGCAGCTAAATTTTGAGGAATACCTTTTCAGACTAGAAAACAACGCAGACCCTAGAGAAATGAATTGATCTGTGTGAGAAGCCCAAAGGAGGGTGGGGCAAGGCCAGGAGGGAGGTGGGAGAAAGGGAGGAACGAGAGGGGAGAAGCAGGCAAGGATCAGATCACATGAGGCCTTGAAGGCTATTTCAAAGAGGTTACATTTGAATCTAATTACAGTGTTCTTTAAAAGTTGTCTTTTTATTACTTTTTTAAAAATTTATTTATTTGAGAGAGAGAGGGAGACAGAGTCAGAGATCTCCCCATGGGTTTGTTCACTCTTCAGATGCCTGCAACAGCCCTGGGCCAGGCTGAAGCCAAGAGCTGGGAATTCAATCTGGGTCTCCCACATGGGTAGCAGGTGACCCAACTACTTGAGTCATCATCTGCTGCCTCCCACGTGCATCAGCAGGAAGCTAGAATGGAAAGCAGAGCCATCACTGGAACCCAGGCACTTTGCTAGTGGGGCAGGGGAGTCCTAAGCAGTGTCTTAACTTCTGCACCAAGTGTCCTAATCTTAGTAGGTAAGAAGTTCTCATGGGTAAAGTAAGAATAACGTTATGAAAAGGCATCTGTGAGAAGTACATTCCCACACCTCCACCCGATTTCTATCCCAGGTGATTACTATTACTAGTAATTTACTGATAATTTTAGTTTTTCTTTTTGCACATAAAATTTAAAAATATATTTTAATTGTCCCCCTGAAATTGGAAAAGACCCCCTAAAATCTACACTAAATTGTGGCCCCTTAAAGTTCCATAGAAATGTTATCTGGGGTGCCACATGCGCTACCGGAATTTGGGGTGCCTTACGATTTCACCACGGGCTTATTACTAAATCCCCGATATTAATAAGCCCGAGAGGGTTCTTGCCTAATATTTAGAGAAGAATTCTAAATACCGGCACAGATAAACGAGGCAGCATGGTACGTTTTCAGCTTTTATTTAGTAAGAAAGGTGCATAGGAGAGTGAGAGCTTTATTTAGGGGAAAGAGGTGAATAGGGGTTCATACCAAGCACCAGGAACCAGCCACGTGGAAGAGCATCTAGGCCAGGAAGCCTAGAGTACATGGCCCGAAGGCCATGCGCCCTGGAGGCGCAGGGCTACAGCAAGCCCTGTCCTGGCAAGAGGCCAGGGAAGAAGAGCAGGGCCCGGGCACACTGTGCCCTAGGCTTTTAACCCACTCCAAAGGGGAGTGGTTAATCAACCTGATTGGCTGGTGGGCACCCCGGTGTGGCCAGGTAGGGGAATGAGGCCACACAGGGGCGTGGCAAAGGCATCAGGTAGGAGCATGAGGTCACACAGGGGCGTGGTCTTCCAATTCACAAATCTGACCAATTTTAACCTGTATGCCTGTCTACTTCACCCCGTTTTTTAAAAATAGTGCCAGTGGGTCATCATGTCCACAAGCTTCTGTCCCCTCCCCCCCTTGACCTTGGAGTGTACTACTTTTGTGGAGCTGCAATTGGTGGGTGTACTGTCGTGTACCAGGGTATCATTAGTTCCGTGGCGTTGGATGTTTCGGTCATTTTCAGTCTTTTGCTGTGATAAACGAGACTACAAAGAAGCTGGCTCTCAGACGCGCCCTTTCGTCACTTGTGTGAAGTGTAATGGAGCAGCCGGGTCCAAGCTGTCATCGCTGTTTCCAGAACGCATGGCCCCCAGCACTGTGGGAGGAGGCCCTGCTTTCCTGCAGCCCTGACCACGGAGTGCGTCATCAAGCGGGGTTTTTTGCTAACCTGATAAGGGAAAAATGGCAGTTTAGTGTAGATTTAAACGGATTTTCTCCACTAAGAGTTTCATACTTCCCTCTCTCGTGATTTCTCTTACTATCCTTTGCCCCTTCAGGATGCTGGTCTTTTTTCTTTTTATGTCTCAAAGTTTTTCATGTACTCCTATTTGAGAGAGTGGCTCTTTTCACGATCCGTGGTGAATATGTTCCCCCAGTTTGTCATTTGTCTTTTGATTTTCCTTATGATTTTAAAAAAATGTGATTGAATCCATGGCTTCATTTTTGCTGGGGTAAATGACTAAGAGTATACTTGCTAGTTTGTGTAGTAAGTACATATTTAGTCTTCTAAGAAACTGACAAGTTGTTTTTTTTTTTTTTTTTTGACAGGCAGAGTGGACAGTGAGAAAGGTCTTCCTTTACCATTAGTTCACCCTCCAATGGCCGCCTCGGCCGGCGCGCTGCGGCCAGCGCACCGTGCTGCTCCGAAGCCAGGAGCCAGGTGCTTCTCCTGGTCTCCCTTGCGGGTGCAGGGCCCAAGCACTTGGGCCATCCTCCACTGCACTCCCTGGCCACAGCAGAGAGCTGGCCTGGAAGAGGGCCAACCGGACAGAATCCGGTGCCCCGACTGGGACTAGAACCCCGGGTGCTGACGCCACAGGCAGAGGATTAGCCTTTTGAGCCATGGCACCGGCCCTGACAAGTTATTTTTCAGAGTGGCTGTGCCATTTGACATTCCCAAAAATGTATGAGATTCAGTTTTCCCATATCTTTGTCAGCATTTGGTGTTATCATTTTTAATTTTAATTTTAGCCATGCTAATAAATAAGTAGTAATATGTCCTTAGGGTTTGTTTGAATTTGCATCTCCTTAATGCCTAATGATGTTGAATATATTTTCATGAATCTATTTGCTATTAAACATTTTATTTATGTAGGCACAGAGACAAAGAGAAATTTCACATCTGCTTGTTCACTCTCCAAATGCCTGCATAGGTTGCATGCTGGGCCATTCCAAAGCCAGGAGCTTGGAACTCTATTCGGGTCTGCCACGTGGGTGGCAGGGGCTGTCTTCTGTCTTCCCAGGTGCACCAGCAGGGAACTGGGTTAGAAGTGGAGCAGCTGGGGCTCATAGGGACGCCAGCATTGAGGTGACAGCTTAACCCATTGTGCCACAGTGCCAGACCCCAGGTGGCTTCTTAACTGACAGGCCAAGTGCTTGCCACTCTGCCATTCGTATACATTTTGATGAGTAGTGATCTAGGTTTCCTTTATGTGAATCTTTCAAATTTCTTATTTTTGTACATTTTTTCCTTTACTACTGTAATTGGAGTCTTTTGAATTCATGAATTCATTTTTATACATTTATTTGAGAGGCAGAGAGAGACACAGAGAGCTCCCATCTTCTGATTCAACCATTAAATGCCCCAGTGGCCAGAACTGTACCAAACCAAAGGTGGGATCATCCCAGGTCTCCTATGTGGGTGGCAGGAACTCAATTACTTACGTCATCACTACTGCCTCCAAGGGTCTGCTTTAGCAGGAAGCTGGAGTCAGGAGCTGCGGCCAAGAATCAAACCAAAGCTCTCAGATATGGGATACAGGTGCCCTAACCAGTATCCTAACCACTAGGCTAAATGCCCACTCTTTTTTTTTTTTTTTTTTTTTTTTTTACAGGCAGAGTGGACAGTGAGAGAGAGACAGAGAGGAAGGTCTTCCTTTACCGTTGGTTTACCCCACAATGGCCGCTGCAGCTGGCGCACCGTGCTGCTCCGAAGCCAGGAGCCAGGTGCTTCTCCTGGTCTCCCATGGGGTGCAGGGCCCAAGCACTTGGGCCATCCTCCACTGCCTTCTCAGGCCACAGCAGAGAGCTGGCCTGGAAGAGGGGCAACCGGGACAGAATCCGGAGCCCCGACTGGGACTAGAACCCGGTGTGCCGCGCTGCTAGGCGGAGGATTAGCCTATTGAGTCGCGGCACCGGCCAATGCCCACTCTTATGGTCTTTTTAAGATGATATCTTCCAATTAGTTATTATGGTTTAAGTAAAAACTCAATTTTGTACCACACTGCCTTATGGAATTTCCTTTAGTTTTTCAGTGTTAAAGGATTTTAATTAGGAAATGCTATGATTGGATTTGCATTTTTTTTTAAAGTTCACTCTATTTCGTAGAGAATAGATTAAGGGTGACCAGGAGTTGTAGGAAGGCAAGTTAGAAGGTTCTTGTACTAGTCTAGGTGAATGGCAATGGTGGCTTGGGAGAGAATAGGATCATAGCCGTGGAGGTGGGGAGAACTTGACAGACAGACGTATTTTGGAAGTGGAACTGTTTGAAGAGCTTGGCGTAGATAGGGAACAGGGGAGGCAAAGGAAGGACGAGCCTGGGTTTGTGTTCTGAGCATTTGGATGGGTGGATGGGGAGATGACCTAAGATGGGGAAGACCAGCAGGGATGTGGGCTTTAGGGGAAGATTAACATTCAGTTTTGCAACATACTTTGAGGTGCCTGAGAGCCATGCAAGGGGATTTGTCAGGTGGGCCGTTGGAGGTAAGGTTTTAGGGCTCAGAGGTATGGAGTGCTTGGGTGAAATGGGGTTCATACCTGTGTGGATATCACACGGTTAACATTTAAAGCCATAGACATGGATAAGGCCACCTAGGAAAACAAATGAAAGGAGGGCGGGCCCCTGAAACCTGCCCACACCTAAGGGCTGAAGAGCAGAGCAGGGTGGGGGAGTGAGGGCCTAGGGTGTGGTGGGGGGGTGGGAAACCTGGCATCTGGGAGCCCAGAGAACTCGGTGCCTCAGGGATGAGGGAGTAGGAGGAGTTCATGAGATACCACCGAGAGGACAAGATGCCAGGACACACACACACACACACACACGAGTTAGCGTATTTGGCAACGTGGAAGTGCTGGATCATGTTTTGCTCAGAATTCCAGCTCCCAGAGTAGTGTTCCACTGGCTGCAGCAGCTTCTCCAGGTCTCTTCTTTACACATCCCTCTCTACTGTCAGTGCCAGGGACGATTGTTTCTTTGCACATCTGTGTTTTCTCATCTCTACAGCAGTATTATGTAGTAATAAGAACAATCCAGTTGTGGTCAGGGATAACATCTGTCCCTTCCCAAGCACAGGGTGCCCGGCATAGGAGCTGCCCTACAGGTGTCTGTTCCTTGCTTTCTGTCACTGTTAAGGGAAGAGTGGCAGGAATCATTCTAATAATTTGGGCTATTCTGCAAACCCTTGGCCTTGCGCTGTCTGTGGCTCGGGCTCACCATTGTCAGAATCCAGGGGCAGAAAGAACCGAGGCCTCCTCTACTGCACTCACCTGGAGGCTGCCTGCGGGCTCGGGTTGCTAAGTGCACTGTTCATTTACCAGCACTTTTTATCCTGAATCTTAACCAGCCAAGGCTGTGGTCCCCGTTCCCGACAAGGACGGGGGTGGGGTGGAATTAATTAAGCCTAGAGGAGGAGACTCTAAAGGGGTGGAGCTAAGGTCAAAGAAAGGGGAACCCTTTAAATAAGGGGCCCACACTGGCTGCCCAGGAGTGTGCAGGACCAGCCAGCGGGAAGCAGGGCTGCTGCGCTGCCCGTCCACTGCCTTCACTGTCAGTCTACAGGAAGACACCTGAGCCCTTCGGGAGATGATGGAGCCGGAGGAGTACAGAGAGAGAGGTGAGCGAGGGGCATCTCTGGCGCCTTCCCCATGCCATTCCTGTGCACACGGCTGCTCACCAGTGGCCTTGAGATTTTGGGGTGACATTTGACTGGAGCATTAAAGTTTGTATCCTTAGGATTTTTGTTAGAAAGGGAGGCGGGGTCAGCATCTCTTTCGTTCTCCTTTTCCGCTCCCCACTGTCATAAATGCCTGTACTCCTGTGACATGCTCCCCACCCTCCCCACAAGGAGAGAATTTGGATCCTTGACCCATTGAATGGGACATAAAGGATTATTCATATTCTAGAATCGCTAAATGTCTCCCTGAGTACTCTGTAGTCACTGCAAAAGCTTTTCTTTCTTAGCATCCATTTCTCTATACGTGAATCTGGGTATAGTGTTCTCTCATGGAGTCAGTCATTCCATAAGTATTTAGTAAGGGCCTGCTTGCATCCAGCCTGTCTGATGATTGAAACCCTGTTTGCCAGTGTGACTCTCTTCAGAGAAGTAGGTAGTGACTTCAAAGAGAATCTTGAATATCTTTAGCTCTATATATGCATGCTCATTCGTCTTCACTACAAGGTTGCATTGCCTGAAATTCCCATGCTGTAAGGGATGGTCCTGTGTTATTAGAGTCCAGGCCCCCCGCCCCCACCCCCTGCACAGCTGTGGCTTATTCACTGCTTTCCAAAGCCAATCCTAGCTGAGAGCAGGGTCCTGTGAGTGGTGCACACACACGTGTGCGAGGGAGAGGCGCTGGGCCATGGGAGGGCTGGAGGGGAACAGAGAGAAGACAGCAGGGTACAGAAATCTTTCTCCCCAGTTTTGTCTGGAGCTGGTTCCATTTGTAAGAACTTTGAGCAGATGCGGAGGGAGGAAGCTGGGTTTCTTAGCCATATATATTTTTTTATATATATGTATATATAATTTTTTTGCAGGGAGATAGGAATAACACTAAGGAAGGAAGGAAGGGTTATTGATATTAAGATGGGCAGGCAGACACACATAGAAAGGAGAAAAACAATGAGAAAGAGAGAGAGAGGGGAAAACAGAGAGAGGAGAGGGGAACAGAGAAGAGAATCCAAGAGAACAAGAAGCAAACAACAGACTGGGGCCTTCTCATGTGGCTATGAAAGAGAAGGAAGAATAAATAACTTGCAGTGACTTTAGAGTATTTGGCGTTGGCTCATCCACTGGGTACACTTTTCTGAGCACCTGAGCCACGTTGTAAGCACGGAGCTGTTGGTGGAGGCAGTGGGGAGCGAGACAATGCCACCTCTCACTGAGACTTCCTGCTGGTACAGGGTTTCTGTCAGGTCCATGGTTGTGCTCTTGGGAGTCCACGAGCCCCAGAAAGTACGCACAAACTCCTATGTGTGTGTGCGTGTAACTTACAGAGAATTGGGCACGGATACTTGCCAGCCATGCTTATCAAGAATATGAGATGTATGGGGCAAAAACATTATTTGATACGAAGAGCTACAGTTTCTAGCAAAACCTGTAAGCTAGTGAATTAACAGTCTTTATATTTCTAAGAAGAAAAGAGAGGTGGGAGAAAAGAAATAGACTGAGGTTAAATGGAGGGGGAAGAAAAACAAATGCTTCGCTTGGGATGAGTCCGGTGCGCTGCAGGTTTCTCCCTTGTTCCTGTGCGTACTCCCTCCCTCTCCTGCTTTTCTGTTGTGACTCTGAAGATGAGATCAGACTGGGGAATCAGGTACTCCCTCCCCTTGGCCTGCAACCCTCGTCCTTCTTCACCAAGCCCCTTGGCCTCGACCCGAGAGGGACAGGTGCAAATGCCTGGCCCCGGGCAGGGACCGTGAGCCTGATTTCTCTACCTGCCTTCTAGGGAGAGAGATGGTGGATTACATCTGCCAGTACCTGAGCACGGTGCGGGAGAGGCGGGTGACCCCAGACGTGCGGCCAGGCTACCTGCGAGCCCAGCTTCCCGAGAGTGCTCCCGAGGAGCCCGACAGCTGGGACAGCATCTTTGGGGACATCGAGCGGATCATCATGCCTGGGGTGAGACACGGTGACCGCAAGGCTGATTCTGGATTTCGGGGAACAAGAGGGCTAGGGTGGGGGTGGCTTGGAGAAGGACCTGCCTGCTGTCATCCTGGGATGACAATGCATTCTTTGGCCACTTGGCTGCCAACATCTCAGCCTATCTTCTGGGCACACAGAAGGCCTGGGCTTGAACAGGAAGTGGGTTTCTGATGCCAGGGCTGGCCTACAGTGTCCGGCAGGGCCCTGGGGGAAGGGCAGGAGGCGAGGGACAACTGTGGCTGGTGGGACAACAGAGGGAGGCTTGCAGATGGAGCCTGGGCCCCATCGGGCAGAGCCAGGGGCTCTCCCACACAGCGTGAGACCACGCTGCAGGGAAGGGAGGGAACAGAGAGCACAGCTCTGGTTGTCAGCTGGGACCCCAGGAAGCAGCCCCGCCTTTCTCCCTGAGATGGGAACTGGGTCCTTTTCTATCTGAGGGAGGCCTGGTGATGGAGCTGCTTTGCCAGTGGCAAGAAGGGCTGATCCCTCTGGAGGACGGAGGGTGCACCTGCTACAGTAGCTCATGCCGGGCCGGGCGGGGTGGGGGGTGGGGATGTGCAGGGCTGGAGCTGCTGCGACTCCCCCGTGGCCACCAGCAGTAAGGGCTCCCTGCCGTGTTCCAGGCACCGCAGCAGCCACACCTCAGGCCAGCTCGCTTAACTCTCACAGCAACCCTGGGTTACAGATGAGGAAAACAAGGCTCAGTGGTTTGTGGTCTTGTACTCGGCAGATCCCGGAGTTTAGTCCTGTCCTACTTTGCAGGCTCTGCTCTTTCTCCTACCCTCTGTCCCCTCTCTGGTGAGTGACCGAGCGTGTGTGTTACTCGGCCCTTGCTGCTTGCCGATTCTCCGGAGACCAGAGCTGGTAGGAGGGAATGGTTTGTCTCAAGAAGCCGGCATTCTTGGGGAAAGAGGGATGTCTGGATCCAAAATGTGCTCTTTCCCTCCCAACAAGCCAGCAAAAAGGATTTTTAAAGGAAGAGGCGGCTGCAGGTTGGGGTTAGAAAAACAAGTTCAGTCGATTAATAATGAAGCCGACTTTTAGGGTTTGTTGATGAGGGTCTGAGTGGCAGCGCCGCAACCACGGGGCTCAGCTGTTCGCAGTTGGTGGCGGCGTGCTTTCTCCTTGCAAGCCGTCGCCTTTCAGCAGGCTCCTGAAACTCCTGTGCAAATATTATTACTCATTAATCACAGGTAATCTGCAACACCAGCAGCTGTAGCCGGCCCTTGTCAGCCAACACAGGAAAAGGAAAAGGATGACACCTTCATTACGGTTAAACAGGCTGCTCCCCAACCCGCACCACCCCGCAGCAGCGCCCCTGGCACCCAGGCTGTCTCCTCACTCTCTCTGCTTGAGCCATCTGTTTCTTGAGGCTCATCACCACACTGACTTGAGATCAACCCCCCAAGAACACTTCCCCAGGGCGGAAACATGCCCGAGGGCAGAGGTCAGGAAGCCTCAAAGACAGGAAGCGAGGACAAGTGGGTTGGCAGCCAAACCCTCCTCTCTGCCTCCATTCCGCCGGTTTCACAAACATCTTTTGCAGAGGTCAGTAGCAGGACCGCTTTACCGAGGAGGCCAGCTCCCGATAAGAGCATCTCCTGGCTTCCATTCTGTAACAGACACTTGGCTGAGGGTTTAGCTGCAATCCGGGAGAGCGAGCTCCCCATGGAGATGCCGTGAGATTGATTTGATTGCAAGGAATTCCACAGTTGCCAGGGGTGTCTTCTGGGAGGTTCAGTGCTGGACCAAGGTCTGACTGTTTTTGATAAGGGGCCCTGGGGTTTATCTTATCTTATGTATCTTACTAGACCGGATAATTGTCCTCTTGATAGGGCCAGAGGTGGAAGCCCTCCTCTGGGGTTTCCAAAATACTGTCACTAAGCAGGGTGATAATGAGGGCCCCATCTTCCATCTCATATCACAGGCTGCAGCAGCCTCTGCGGGCCAGCCGGAAGGCAGTTGGCCTTGGCCTTTTCATTTTGGTCATTTATTTGAAAGTTGGAGTGGGTGGGGGCGGTGGAGAGGGACAGACCTCTCCCCTTTAATTCCAACCCTGGTTATAAAAGTCTGAGTGACTTTCCTGGATGGAGAAGGGCAGGCCCGGGGGAGGCAGGGCACCTTTCGGCTTAGGTGTTTGGTCCTGGAGTCAGCTTTGGGCTTCTGTCTTGGTGCTGTCATCCGTCCCTACGAGGGGACCACAAGGAAGCTGCCTCTCTGCCAGCCCCAGTTCTTGGCTGTACCACAGGGCTACTGGTGGAACTTAAGGCGTAGGATGCTGTGGGAACTAAATAAGATACTGGTGGAAAGTGGAAGATATTGTTACTGGCCATGCCTTCTGCTTGGTGGAAATCGAAGGAAGATTTATTTATTTATTTGAAAGCTAGAGTTAGAGAGAGAGAGAGAGAGAGAGAGATCTTTCATCTGTTGGTTCACTCCCCGAATGGCCACAATGCCAGTACTGGGCCAGGCCCAAACCAGGAGCTTCTTCCGGGCCTCCCACCTGAGTGCAGGGGCCCAAGGACTTGAGCCATTCTCTGCTGCTTTCCCAGGTGCATTAGCAGGGAGCTGGATCAGAAGTGGAGCAGCTGGGACTTGAACCGGCATCCATATGGGATGCCGGCATGACAGGTGGTGACTTAATCAGCTGTGCCACAATGCCAATCCCAATATGTGATTATTATTGACGTGGGTCTTCACAGTTTACAAACTTCTTGCTCAGACCACTCACCCACCCGCCAGCCTGGTGAGATAGGACTTACCATGTGATGAGAAAGTGGGGTGGAGAGGGGCAGGGGAGGATCTTCATTTTATGCAGTCTGAAGTGTGTACACATTTTGAGGCTCTCTTTAGGATAAAAGAAAATTAAGAACGGACCTTGAAAGGGATCCAAACAAATGTGGGACCTTGGTGTTTAAGTTCATTGGTTTCACAGTAGATCTACAAGGCCACACATCTGTCTGGGGCAGAGGAAGGACTGGGCCCTGTGCCTTTGGACTTAAATCTTATGCTCCTTCTGTACACACACTGTCCAGGACGCGGTTCCTCCACTTGAAAGACTGAGCCGCTGTGCGCACCCTGAATGGCAGCACGATGCTCTAGCAGGTTATGCCGTGAGCTCCAGGATGAAGCATCTGGAAACTTGGTCACTTTCTCAGAGTTAGCAGGCCGCGTCTTTGTGGGGGAGCGCCTTCTGGTCAGGAGCCGCAGCATTACCCAAGGACATGAGTGCAGAAACGAACGGGGCAGGCCAGCAGAGCAGTGAGATGAAGGTGATTAGATAATGAGGCGAGCCGCTGGGGATGCTTCCGCGCCCTCTTGGGGGACCCTCCGTCCACCCAGCTCCTCCTCACCTCCACTTTGTGGGCCCAGGGGTTAGCCTGGAGGTGGACCTCCTGGGCTGGCTTCCTCTGTCCTGGATCCACTCCCACTGGGAAGCTAAGAACAGCTTTGATTCCATTCACTGGCCCTTCTAGCTACTGCATGCCCAGAGATCTCAGGGCCCTTCAGCAGAAGATGCTTGGCCATAAAATGCAGCCCTGGGAAGACTTAAGTTAAAAATAATAAAACAAAAGATGCTTCTGTGTAAGAAACGGGAAGAGACCAGCCACCTGCTCTTCTGGAGCTCATGGTGTCCCCTTCCTGTCTTGGGGGCTGAGGACAGGAGGGGTATGTGAACCCTGCCCAGAGCCCTGCAGCCTCAGTGAAATCGGGAAAGACCCCCTAAATTTTTACACTAAAATGTGGCCCCTTAAAGTTCCCTGGAAATGCTATCCGGGGTGCCACATGTACTACCGGAATTTGGGGGTGCCATATGATTTTACCACGGGCTTATTACTAAATCCCCGATATTAATAAGCCCGAGAGGGTTCTTGCCTAATATTTAGAGAAGAATTCTAAATACTGGCACAGATAAACGAGGCAGCATGATATGTTTTAAGCTTTTATTTAGTGAGAAAGATGCATAGGAGAGTGAGAGCTTTATTTAGGAGGTAAATAGGGGTTCATACCGAGCACCAGGAACCAGCCACGTGTAAGAGCATCTAGGCCAGGAAGCCTAGAGCACATGGCCCGAAGGCCATGCACCCTGGAGGCGCAGGGCTACAGCAAGCCCCTTCCTAGAAAGAGGCCACCGTGTGGCCTGGCCTTTAACCCACTTCCAAAGGGGAGTGGTTAATTAACCTGATTGGCTGGTGGGCACCCCGGTGTGGCCAGGTAGGGGAATGAGGCCACACAGGGGCGTGGCAAAGGCGTGGTCTTCCAGTTCACAAATCTGCTCAATTTTAACCTGCATGCCTGCCTACTTTATCAGGACCACAGTGCTTCCCGTTGTGCGCACTCCCCTCTGGTCTGTGTGCAAAGGCTCCATCGAGGAGCTATGAGAATGAGTCTTGTGGTGGCAAGAACCCCAGTAAACGAGGCTCACTTTCATGGGGTTGGGTCGCTTTTCTGTCTCTTGTAAAATTGTCAGCCCATCTCCAGAGTGGCTTTTCCTTGCCAGGGAAGGTCTCTGAGGGGGGAAGCCTCCTGGTGCCAACCCTCTGTGTGCTCTGCCTCTAGGTGGTGCACTGGCAGAGCCCGCATATGCATGCCTACTACCCAGCCCTCACCTCCTGGCCATCCCTGCTGGGAGACATGCTGGCTGATGCCATCAACTGCTTGGGATTCACCTGGGTGAGTAGCACAGCTGGAACTACTGGCAGTGGGAGCATAGCAGGGAGAAGCCTTTTTTAGTCTTGGCTTCTGACCTGGGTTCTAAGATATATTTTAATAATGGCGATATTCTTTGAACTTAGACTTTATATATAAGTGATCTCGTCTAATCTTTTAACCTTTGGGAATCAGGAGGATTGGCCCCATTGAGGCTTCAGTAGCTTAGCTCCTCGGGAGCGAGAGCACACAACTCGCAGAGACACAGTGGAGACTGGGCCCGAGAGCTGGTCGTGGCTGCAGTCTGTGACTCTGATGACCGTTGGGTCACAGCTTCCCCTGTGCTCTTGCCCTTGACAAGTTACAGATATGCCTGAAGACTTCCCTGAAGCACGACTCAGCTTTACATCGTGCAAAAGCCTCCTAGAACATCTTTCTGGTTTTTTTTTTTTTTTTTTTGTGACAGGCAGAGTGGACAGTGAGAGAGAGAGACAGAGAGAAAGGTCTTCCTTTTTGCCATTGGTTCACCCTCCAATGGCCGCCGCGGCTGGCGCACTGCACTGATCCGATGGCAGGAGCCAGGTGCTTTTCCTGGTCTCCCATGGGGTGCAGGGCCCAAGCACTTGGGCCATCCTCCACTGCACTCCCTGGCCACAGCAGAGAGCTGGCCTGGAAGAGGGGCAACTGGGACAGAATCCAGTGCCCTGACCGGGACTAGAACCTGGTGTGCCGGTGCCGCATGGTGGAGGATTAGCCTAGTGAGCTGCGGCGCCGGCCTACATCTTTCTGTTTTCAGCCTGAACTCCCCTAGGGTGTGTTGGGAGGGTGTGTAGCGGGCTGTTACTATCATTTTCAGGAAACGGTTCTAAAACAAGCCCCTGGGTTTGAGAGTGCTTCTCAGCTGAGACCATTAGGGACTCGGGGAATCCAATTCAACCAATCACTTCAAGTCTCCATGGAGACTTGGAGAATCCGCCTCATTGAGAGCAACGTGAATCCAAGGCCCCACATTCTGTTTCCTTTTTAGTGTGGGAGAGGGGCACAGCACTTGACATTGAACCCCTTCTCCAGGGAGGGTCCCACTGGCACTGTCAGGGCCCAGTGAGGGCCAGGGCAGAGACAGATGCTTTTCTGGGGCTGGCAGGGGCATCTCAGTGCCTGGGGCCATGCACACGAAGTTCCTTTCCCTCTTTCAGGCTTCCAGCCCTGCCTGCACGGAGCTGGAGATGAATGTCATGGACTGGCTGGCGAAAATGCTGGGGCTCCCAGATCACTTCCTGCACCACCACCCGGGCAGCAAGGGCGGAGGCGTCTTGCAGGTGCTTTCACTGGCAGAGCTCTGCCTAGCCTAGGGGCTAAGTAGTGAAAGAAATGCCACCCCCTTGTCTGGCAGTCTTGTTCTCCGTGGAGTTTCTATCGTGTCTCCCACAGTCATCGTCATCTCCCCCATCACTTCCATGACTGGCATCACCATTGTCATAGCTTCCACTCGGCCGCAGCCATTGCTTGTGCCTCACGCCCACTGCTGCCACCACCTTCACCACCCTTCCTCCTTGTTTTTGAAAGAGATGGGGAAGTTCAGACGTCATCACGTTTCCAGGATTACTGATGCAGGTGGTTTAGCTGATAATCTGCCTCTGCTCATTGGTCCCGTCTTATACTTCATGTTAAGTAAGGAAAAGACAAGGCAAGGAGAGCTGTTGTTTCCCTCCCATTTAGGTCTAGGAGATCCTTGGCAGTGAAAGAAAGTAACAACAACAAGAGATTAATCTTATCCTCTGACCCTATCTTTTGGATGTCTTATTTATCAAGTGATGATTCTTCAAATGTTTTTCTCCCCAAAAATAATGCCACAGAGTGGAGCTTTCAGGTGCCTCCCACTGACCAAGTGCATTGCTGGGTGCTTCTGCACCTATAAATCCTGGCATTCTTGAGAGGCTCCGTTCTGAGAACTCTGAGAATCCCAAATTCTCAAATGCCATTGTAATGCTCATTTTCCTGGTTTTATTATTTATTATTACAGAGATCATGATAGTTTCCTGGAGAATGGATTTGAGGACTAAATGAATGTAAATATTCATTTAAAATAGCTCCACTGCTCTGAGATGAGGTCTGACAAGTTGGCTGGGCCTATTTGCTTGTTAAGTGACTCCCTGTCTCCTTGCAGCAAGATTAAATCTGAACTTCACAAGAAAAACGAATTGCTGCATGTTGTGGATTTTCAGAGTTATTGGCAAATAGTTACAACTTCAGTTATTATGTCTGAAAGAAGATACTCAAGGTCAACTGTATAAAATCTTGCTGTTGATCCGGAGCTGGAGCCAAGTATTGACCCCAGATTCTCTGATGTGCAACGCTGGTGTCTTAACTGCTAGGCCAAAAGCCGGCACCATCATCCCCATGTTTTGAGATAAGAGAACCGAAGCTCAGCAGATAAGTAGAAGAAAGAGAATTCAAACCCAGGCCTGTCTAAATATAAACTATTCACCCCGTGAACCTGAGTTAGTCTCATAACCTCTGTGAACATCACTCTTCTCCTCTGTGGCAGCACAAGAATCAGAGATGGTATGAGCAGCAAGTGGATGACAGAAAATATATCAGACACTGTGAATTGTGATATAGACAAAAGGTATTAATATTTTTAAGATTTATTTACTTGAAAGGCAGTTACATAGGAGGAAGGAGACACACACACACACACACACACAGAGAATCTTCCATCTGTTGGTTCACTTTCCTGCAATGGCCAGGGGTGGGCCAGGCCCCGGCCAGGAGCTTGGAACTCCATTGGGGTCTCCCACATGGGTGGCAGAGGTCCAAGTACTTGAGCTGTGTTCCACTGCCTTCCCAGGTGCATTAGCATGGAGCTAGATTGGAAGTGGAGTAGCTGCGACTTGAACCAGCACTCATATAGGATGTTGGCCTCACAAGCAGCCACTTAACCCACTGCTCCACAATGTCTGTCACATTATTATTATTGCTATTTTATGCTGGTTTCCTTGTTCTGGGGTAATTTCCATCCACAAGCTATCTATTTGGATCTGGTCCTCCCTATGACAGTATTTGCCAGACTTTTAGCAGGATTCTGTCAGCTTTAGGTCACCTGAAGTTTTTAAGAAACAAGGACTCCCAAGACTGAGTGAATGAAAGCTGAGAAACCCATGAGGATTCCTGTGAGGTAGCTGAGGGGCCCCTAAGATTCCCACGGTCATGGCCAGAGCAAAATCCCACCCAACTCTTGTTTGGGTAATTTATATTTCCATCCCAGGATGCAGTTAAAGGGGGTACCTTCCATTTTACAGATGGAAAAGAGTTTTGGGAAGTGGGCATTGTGACACATCAGGTTAAGCCACTGTTTGGGATGCCCTTGTCCCATCTGAGGGGCCTTCTCACTTCTGCTTCTGATCCAGTTTCCTTCTAATGCTCTAGGAGGCAGCAGACAATAGTTCAAGTACTTGGGTCCCTGACACCCATGTGAGAGATTTGGATGGAGCTCCTGGCTCCTGGTTTTAGCCCCAACTGTTGCAGGCATTTAAGGAATAAACCAACAGATGGAAAATCTCACTTTATCTGTGTCTGTCCTCATTCTGTCACTCTGCTCTTTGCCACATCTACTGCAAGAATGAAGCCCATTCATAGCAATGAGACTGAGGCCATTCCAGGAAATGTCAACTTCAGTCGGAAGGGGTGCACAGTTACTGTGAGGGCTCCAGAGGAGCCCTGTAGAGAGCTTCAATCACATGAGTGTAGAACTCAGTTTCATTGGAAAGAAAAAGAAGAGGCTCCAGGTTGACAGATGGTGAGGAACGAGAAGGCAACTGGTGTTGCCTGTAGTCATGGAGAGAACATGATGGAGAGCGTCTCCCTGGGCTCTGTTACCCGGTGAGGTTTGTCTAGCTCCCTTCCCCATCCACCTGCTTATTCAGGAGAATGGGTCTCTGGTTGACATCTAAAGTTTCTTGGGTGAAAAGTACATCCAACGCGTTTGGATGGGGCCAGGCATTCTTTGTTCAACAGCTCAAGCCTAGAAAGAGGAATTAATCCTTAAGGAAAATAACTTTGGACTTACTTCAAATTCAGCTGCTAATTCAACAGGCAGAAATAGTCAAAAACCAGGATATCAGAGAGATTTTGGATCTGCATGTCTCTGAAAAAGGAATCGTTCAGCAGGCTGATGAGTAAGATCTGAGGATTGTCTGACTACCGAAACAAAAACCTGGATTTTAAGTGTTTGGTGATACTTTAATAATGTAATAAAATATCCATTTGTGTGCCACCACCCGTCTCCCCTCTCCCCCCCTAAAAAAAAAAGAAAAGAAAAGAAAGTCTCCTGGAGGGGCGCTATTAGCCCAAGGCCTCAACCATTGAGAGCAAAACCGAGGCCAAAGTGAGCAGTCTCTCGCAGAGCCGGGACTTGCTCCGGGAGATCGCTGTGGACTCAGACTCCCTTTCCCCACCTAAGAGACAGAGTTCTTCCTTTTCAGTAAGTTTTGTCTGGGAAACTCATATCTCTGGTGCGTGCAAGTTCCTTTGGTGTCTGTGGCCTCTCCGACAGATGTTGGTTCCTAGGAGCCACCTGGCTGCAGAATGCAGAACAGCGTTGTGAGTCGGGGGCAGGGAAGCTCCTCAGTCAGGAGCCGTGTGCTTCTTTGTGAATAGCTCTCACCCACACGTGCACACGGCGCAGCTCTGAAAGCTGGGGGAAATCTGGTGGGAGAACACAGAGAGAGGCTGCCCCTGGTAACCCTCCTTCCGCCACAGAGCACAGTCAGCGAATCCACTTTGATCGCGTTGCTGGCAGCAAGGAAGAACAAAATCCTGGAGATGCAAGCGTCTGAGCCTGATGCCGATGAGTCCTCCCTGAATGCCCGACTCGTGGCCTATGCCTCTGACCAGGTGAGTTCCCAGGCACGGGACAGCCTCCGGGCGGTGGTTCAGCCGCTTATCTTCTGGGTATGAACCCCAGGTCCCTGAGGTTCAAGGCAGCTCAGGCCTGCGAGGTTGTCTCCAGGAGCTGTAGGGGAGGCCCAGCTTCAAACATTGTATTCGATTCCCTTAGTCTGAAGTTCTGGAAGCTTGTGGGGAGTGCTCAGACTAGGGTAAGTCTTTGCCAACAGGTTCCCATGGCTCTTTTAGGCTCACTCCTCAGTGGAGAAGGCTGGTTTAATTTCCCTTGTGAAGATGAAATTTCTGCCTGTGGATGACAATTTCTCACTCCGCGGGGAAGCTCTTCAGAGAGCCATCGAGGAAGACAAGCGGCGGGGCCTGGTGCCTGTCTTTGTAAGTCGCAATGTGTTCCTACACTTACAGTCGTAGAGCTGGGAGGGCAGGAAGGAATGTTGGCAGAGTTCAGGTAAGTAACGTGATTGCAAACAGACGCAGGCAGAAAGGTCCCCGAATGCCAAGGTGCTTTTTTTTTTTTTTTTAAAGATTTATTTATTGAGAGGTAGAGTTACAAAGAGAGAGAGAGAGAGAGACAGAAAAGTCTTCCATTTGCTGGTTCACTCCCCAAACGGCCACAATGGCTGGAGCTGGGCTGATCCAAAACCAGGAGCCAGGAGATTCTTCTGGGTCTCCCACACAGGTGCAGGGGCCCAAGCACTTGGGCCATCCTCCACTGCTTTCCCAGGCCATAGCAGAGAGCTGGATCAGAAGAGGAGCAACTGGGACTTGAACTGGTGCCCATATGGGATGCCCTCTCTGGAGGTGGAGGCCTAGCCTACTATGCCACAGTGCTGGCCCCCTGAATACAAAGTTTTGCAAGTTATGAGTTGCGATTCATTGGTGTGCTATGAAATAAATTTTGTGGGTCATAACCAGCTTTATAAAAATGGAGGATATCAGAGTTCATGCAAAGAGCCAGAGTAGGTACTATTTTGTGATGATTTTATTTCAAAAACACATGCATATGTGGACTAGATTGCTCTGTAAAACATGTTTCTTACTGTAGGTCATGTAAAGCACAGTGTGAAATACACTGTGTTCTTGTGGAATGGGAGGGGTGGATAGTGTCTATCGTGGGATCCTTTTCCAGCCCAGCGGGTCAGGTGAGCCCACCCTGCACCCTGACCTTGCCTTTGTTTCCTTCCAGGTCTGTGCAACACTAGGGACCACTGGGGTCTGTGCATTTGACTGCCTCTCAGAGCTGGGCCCCATCTGTAAGTGACTGTCCTTTCGGGCTGGGAAGACAAGCAATATATTAGGTGCATCCCAGGGCAAGAGCCTGAAACCAGCTCTGTGGGATTATCCTGACCCCTTATGACCAATTGGGAAATGTGGGAAGAGCCAGCAGAGGTCACCAGGGCCCCTTCTGAGCTGCCCAGGTCATGGCTTCCCCAGCGGTGTGACAGGGGCTCACACACAGCTCATGTCCTGCCCTTGGAGGCAACAGTGGGAGAGCCCCAAGTTTTCTCACCCTCTCCCTAGGATGTCAAAATCTACTGAAGCAGGCTGCATCCCAAACACGGGGTGAGGGAGTCACGGTGAAATAGTTTGTATTCTGCTTCAGAAAAGGGGTAGGGTAGGGGAAATCGTGGGAGAGACAAAGGCAGAAAAGACACCCACATGGATCTGTTTAATCCCCAAGTAAGAAACCCACAGGGAAAGAGAGACCTCTTCTCTCTCATCCTTATTTTAGATGCACTAACACTGCGCCCTGGGCCATTGGCAAGTTTGTTTCTGGGCCAGGATATTCTGGTTTGAGGTCAAGGGCATGTCAGACCACTGCCCAGACCAGGGTGAGCCGCGTAGATGCCTCATTAGCCCCACTTCTCCACGCTCACACTCTCTCTTCCCATCTCCGTCCCCTCAAAGGCTCCTTTAGCGAAGCTCAGTTGTTCTTCTTGCCACCTATCACTCGGCATAGGTGCCGGCAACTCCTCTCCTAATGCCCCTCCCAGGTGCCAGCGAGGGGCTGTGGCTCCACATCGATGCTGCTTATGCGGGCACTGCCTTCCTGTGCCCTGAGTTCCGGGGCTTCCTGAAGGGCGTCGAGTTGGCTGACTCCTTCACCTTTAATCCTTCCAAGTGGATGATGGTGCACTTCGACTGCACTGGCTTCTGGTGAGTGTGGCCGCCCAGCTTGGGGCATGTGGGAAAGCCTTGTTTTCTCCAGGGAGACCTTGGCCAAATAACTCCCCTTGGGAAACCCACAGGGTCAAGGACAAGTATAAGCTGCAGCAGACCTTCAGCGTGAACCCTGTCTACCTCAGGCATGCCAACTCGGGTGCGGCCACCGACTTCATGGTGAGTAGCCAGGAGTGGGCAGCCTGGTGGCCTCTGCGGTGGGGACTGCCCATATCTGACCCCCAGAGTGTTTTGTGTATCGGATCCCTTCAGAAGGGAGCACACTATGACCTCCTCTCATAATACTGCCACTGTGTGCCCTTAGTTTTAAGTTGTGCCTGGGGATATTGCACAAGACTTGGACTACTTGGTTGCAGATTACTTAACATAATACCTGTGTGGCAAATGCTCAAGATAGGATAGGTATAATATTCCTAAAAGCTCTTCTTTTAAGCTGCCTAGATTTGCTATAGCAAAGTAGTTAAACACGTAGACACTAAAGCTAGCTGGTGTATGTTTGACTCCTGCCTCTTCATTTACCAACTCATGTGCTCTTGGGCAGATGGCTTATGTGCTTTGTCTAGATTTTCTCATCTGTCAAATGAGGATGATAATGATGATTCTGGCTTCTTAGGCTTACGTGAGGATTGAATGAGTTAATACTCTGAAGCTCTGAGCAAAGTCCTATACCTATGAGTCATTCTTTGTGAAGAGCCAGTTTTGTCTTATTGCCTTGGACAACTGAACTGTCTTGCCCTTTTAGTTTTAAAATTAGTAGTGCCTTCATCATTTGGATACATTGGTTATTTTTCTTTGGTTCAGTTCACATTTTCTTGAGATTTTTGAAGCATTTTTTTTAAAAAGATTTATATATTTACTTGAAAGGCAGTGACAGAGGGAGAGAGAGAGAGAGAGCAAGAGAGAGAGAGAGAGCGTGAGTGAGCAAAGGAGAGACATGAAGAGAGAGATCTATCTGCTGGTTTACTCCCCAAATGGCTGGAATGGCCAGAGCTGGGCTAGGTTGACACCAGGAGCCTGGAACTCTGTTCGGGTGTCTCACATGGGTGTCAGGTACCCAGGTACTTGGACCATCTTCTGCTGCCTTCCCAGGCACATTAGCAGGGAACTGGATTGGAAGCAGAGCAGCTGAGACTCGAACCAGTGCTCTGATATGCGATGCTGGTGTCAAAAGCAGTGGCTTAATCCACTGTGCCAAGTTAACCCCTTTTGAAGCTTTTTTGATTGGAATTTCAGGCAGTAAGCTTGCAGTGTGGAAGAAGTAAATGAAGAAAAAAGAATAGGATTCTCTCATCCCTACTTCCCTTCTTGTGGGCTTTCACAAATTTTAAAATGCAAAAACAAATTCCCTAGCAGCCCAAGGGGAGGATATCTTTGGGGAAAAGGCGAGGTTCCTATCCTGAGTGTGAAAAGCCCATGCTCCTAGGTGTCCCTGGATCATCGTAACTTAGGGCACTGTCTTTATCCGTGTCCAGTTCGGATTTCACATTACTTTTGTTGTTCATTTGCCGCAGCATCTCAAGATCTTGCTAGGGTTCATTTGCATCAGTGTGGAGATTCTCCAGGGCCCACTCTCTTCTAGATAACTTATACGAACATTGAATTAAACTTTCCCAAGCACTGGGCTGGGAAACTTGATGTTTCTACTTCTACATCCAGAAGGTGCTGTTTTCTGTGTCTCCTCCCTCTATCTCTAACCCGATGGGTTGACTGTGCAACTTGTTCAAGTCCATGGAGAAACCCCAGGAAAGCTGAAGCTGTTCTCTGTGCTGTGGTCCTGGGAGTCCTCGCAGCTGCTCGGATCCATGCCTGAGCTGCTCTTCTTCACCAAGGTGGCAGCAACTTTCAAAAGAAGCTCAGCTTTGCTTTGAGATGAGGCAGATAGAGGGCAGCTCCCCAAGAAAGAAGATGTGCGAGCCTGGTCCCTGGGACCTGAAAACCAGGGCTAGATTTCCTGCCACCAGGGAAGCTCCCGTCTCCCCCATGGCACAGAGGGCACCAGCAGATGGGGCGGCGTCTTGCCCTTGGAAGGGGTTATCTGCTCAACTCTGAAATTACAGAGGGGGTCGGGGAATGCCTCTAGTTAAAGGAAAGCCGTGTCGGTCTTTGTAAGTCCGAGTTTCCCAATCCAACAGAAAATGTTGGCTAGAACCACCCTGCTGTGTTGACTTGGGCTGGTTTTGAAACAGTGGCAAGAGGGGAGCAATTGGGAATAGGACGATTGTGAAGAAATCAAAATTAAACCGTCTCTGCCTCTCCTTGTAGATACGCTGTGGAATATTTGGCTATAACCACCTGGAAACCACACCGTATTTCAAGATAACTCCTATCATCCTTTCATTATTCTCTCAGAGTGGAGCAGATTTCTCCCTTACGGGGATTTTGTCCCATATCTGGGTTCTGGTGCCCTCTGCTGGCAAAACTGAAGTCCTCAAGCTGGTCCTTGGCAGGACAGGGAAACCAGTCTTTGGAAAACAGTCATTGTTCTCTTATGTGGCAGAAACTTTGTCTGTTGACAAAGGGGTGATGTCCCAGCTGTGCCTAGCTCATGACATTGGGGCGAAGGATGAAGATGAGGACATTGTGAGGATTTGGCAATCGTGTGGATGGGACAGATATTTATTTTTAGTAGAAATTGCGGTAGGAGATTTCTGACACCTGAGGTCACTAACAACCACGTTGCTCATTAGGGTAACTGCAGATCTTTTTCAAACCCTTTGTGCTGTTTCCAGATCTGTGAAATCAATCAGTTTAAAATTGAGTCAGATGTCTTCAGATCTGTGGTGATGACAGCTTTGAACCTAAGCATTTATTTATTTGAAAAGGAGAGAGAGAGAGAGAGACACTTACACAGAGATCTTTCATCCACTGCTTCACTCCTCAAAGGCCTACAGAGCCAGGGCTGGGCCAGGCCAAAGCTAAGAGCTGGGAACTCAGTCCAGGTCTCCCGTGTGGGTAGCAGGGACCCAAGTACTTGAAGCGTCACCTGCTGCTTCCAAGCGTGTGCATTAGCAGGAAGTTTGAATCGGAAGCAGAGCTGAGACTGGATTCCAGGGACTCTAGTATGGGATTTGTTGTCCTAGGCAGCGTTTTAACTGCTACACAAAACTCCTGCTTCTACCGTTTTGAACTTAAACTCTATTGAATTTGATCACCAGGATAAATGAGTGACTTTTACTCTAATAGAGGCAGAGATTCAGGTACTCTTTTAAAGTCTAAAATCTAGAGTGATGCTTTGATGTCATAGGAACCTCACAGGCAAAACTCAGGACAAGGCAGTGAATTTAAATAGGAATTGTGTTGGTTCTAGACAGAAATATTTGTAGCACCATATTTAATAATCTAAATGGGCAATACTTACTGACAACAGCTCTTTGTACCTGCTGCCTTTGCATCACTTGCCTGGGAGGTGCTGTTTGTTCTCTGTCTTAGGAATGAGCCAGGGAGGTAGCGCTGCCCAAGGTCACAGCTAGGACATAGCAGAGCTGGAGGAGAAACCCAGGTCTGTAGGCTCCAGCATCTGGACTCTTAACCACTGTGCATTTAAGGAGGAATAGAAATAAAACTTTGTTTTGTGCTATTCAGGGAACTTAGGCTCTTTTGGAGAGAAACCGAATTTCCATGTCTTGAATTTCTTGGCTAAGATGGAATATTTAAAACAGTGTTTAGAGCAAGTGGTTCAGGGTCAAGGTCTATTGGCCACTTTCGTCAGACGTTTGGTTGCAAAATGGAGCAGCCCTTTGGGTAACGTGCCTTGGCTTGCTGCTTAGCAACAGCTTCAGGAGTCATGGTGACAGGGGCCGTCCCCAGAGGGGGTGGCAGGCAGCGGAGAATGCTCAGGAGCACCTGGGGGAGTGTGGCATCCTTGTTGCTAACCGTGGGCCCCGTGTTCCTCTGTTTCTAGCACTGGCAGATCCCCCTGAGCCGCCGGTTTCGCTCTATTAAACTCTGGTTCGTGATTCGGTCCTTCGGGGTGAAGAATCTTCAAGCACATGTCAGACATGTATGTAGCATGCACGCTGTGGGGCTGAGCGTTATTTTCTCATGAGGAGGGAGACTGGTCTCTGCTTTGCACACCTGCCCAGGGGATGAGTGGTGTCTGGCTCAGGTGTCTGGGTTTGGGGGCCTTCTGGGACTTGATTATTCAGGGTGGCTGCTCTTTGTTAGCTAGTGGGAGGCTGAGCACAACATGTCCCCAAGGCCTGCCTGTGTCTGTGTTCCCTGCTGAGCAATGAAGAGCGATGGCCTGAGAGCTTGGCTTGCAGAGAGGAAGAGAAAGCAAATCAAAGGATAGTGTGTATGGCCAGGAGAGGATCAGGTCTGTCTTTTAGAATTCCCATGACTGTCATGTCTGGCTGAAACTTTTAGTCACCATTATGGTCATTCTTGAAACATGGCTCTCCTGGCTTGGACAGAAGGCCTACCAAGTCTGGAGCAGCATTGTGTCAACAGGTTATTTACTGAAGGCCATTTGTAAACAAATAGTAGAATTCATTTCAATGCAGTTCAATAACTACAAAATTAATTGTGCTAGGGAAGGCGACACAGGGGTAAGTGAGATGAGACCATCTGCCACATTTTTCATGGAAGCTGTGGGACTTAAGAAAAAGCTATGCATGGGTTTAAAAAATTTGCAACAAAATGTATCTGTAATTCTATTTTAATTTAAAAAAACTACTTAGGAAGGAGACAGAGGGAGAGCACTCCCATCTGCCCATCTGGTTCACTCTTCAAATGCCTGCAATAGCTGGGGCTAGGCCAGGTCAAAGCTGGCAGCTGAGAATTAATCTGGGTTTTCTGTATGGGCAGCAAGAAAGCAACTACTTGAGCCATCGTCCTGCCTCCTTGGGTGTACATTAGCAGGAAGCTGGAATTAAGAGGAGGGCCAGGGCTTGAGTCAGGCACTCTGATATAGGATGTGGCATCCCAACAGATGTCTTAACCGCTAAACTAAACACTTGCCCCTAATTCCATTGTCCCATGAACATTTTTTTTTAAAAGAAAGAACCCTTTATTCTTTTTTTTAAAAGATTTATTTATTTATTTGAAAGGCAGAGTTACAGAGAGGCAGAGGCAGAGAGAGAGAGAGAGAGAGAGAGAGAGAGAGAGAGGTCTTCCATCTGCTGGTTCACTCCCTAAATGGCCGCAATGACCTGAGCTGCACCAATCCGAAGCCAGGAGCCAGGAGCTTCTTCAGGGTCTCCCACATGGGTGCAGGAGCTCAAAGACTTGGGCCATCCTCCGTTGCTTTCCCAGGCCATAGCAGAGCTGGATTGGAAGTAGAGCAGCCGGGACTCGAACACCGCAGGCAGAGAATTAACCTACTGCACCACGGTGCTGGCCCCTCTAATGATAATATGTTGTCATTATCATCACCATTATCATCATTTCCTATCACATGTAACAAGGATTGGTTCCATAAGCAGCCATCCAGTGAGGATTCTTAGCCTTGTGGCCCATAGTGTCTCTGTGGTGAGTGCGCCACTCTGTCATTGTAGCACACAACCCACCATTGGACAACATGTACACAAACGGGCACAGCTCATGACAAAAATGAGCAGTGGGCCGTGTTAGAAGCATGGGCTGCTCTTTGCCTGGCTGGGACCTAGAGTGGCTCAGTTGTACCTGCCTGAGAATGAAGAGCTGGGGCTGGGCTTTGGGCCCCCCTGGCCCCCCTTGGCCAGTCAGGAAGCTGGGAATCCAGGATGCTGGGCCTGGGGAGGAGTTGGAAGAGAGCCCTGACATGCCAAGTCCTCTACAGGTCTCTGATGTGTGAGGGAGTAGGGAGCCACTGGAGATTTTCCAGCTTAGAATCTGAGCAAAATCTGGGGCTGGCGCCGTGGCTCACTTGGTTAATCCTCCGCCTGCAGTGCCGGCATCCCATATGGGCGCCGGTTCTAGTCCCGGTTGCTCCTCTTCCAGTCCAGCTCTCTGCTATGGCCCAGGAGAGCAGTGGAGGATGGCCCAAGTGCTTGGGCCCTGCATCCCATGGGAGACCAGGAGAAGCACCTGGCTCCTGGCTTTGGATTGGTGCGGTGCACCAGCCACAGCGGCCATTAGGGGAGTGACCCAACGGAAGGAAGACCTTTCTCTCTGTCTCTCTCTCACACTAACTCTGTCAAAAAAATTTTAAAAAAAATTAAAAATAATCTGAGCAAAATCAAGTGGAGAAGATAAGCAGGAGCTGCTCAGGGCTCTGCGGTACCGAGATGTGAGTGGTTTCAGAGTACACAGTGGCGCGAATGCTTACACGTATCTAGTCCCTTGCTCGAGGATTAATCTCAGTTCTCTCTCTACTTACAATTCCAGGGTACTGAAATGGCTAAGTATTTTGAGTCTCTGGTCAGGAATGACCCTTTGTTTGAAATTCCTGCCAAGAGGCACCTTGGCCTGGTGGTTTTCCGTCTGAAGGTAAGGCCTGTTCCCAACCCCGGGGCTGGTGGCTGTGGAGTCTCCTGGAGACCTGGGCTCCAGCGGGTGCCTGTGGGCCTGTGATGCAGACCTCACGTCTCTTTGTCCTTCGGACAGGGTCCTAACTGCCTCACAGAAAGCCTGCTAAAGGAAATAGCCAGAGCTGGCCAGCTCTTCCTCATCCCTGCCACCATCCTGGACAAGCTGATCATCCGCTTCACCGTGACGTCCCAGTTCACCACCAGGGAAGACATCCTGAGGGACTGGCACCTCATTCGCGACGCTGCCACGCTCATCTTGAGTCAGCACTGCACTTCCCAGCCCAGCCCCCAGGTCAGGAACCTCATGCCTCGAAGCCGAGAGCCCGGAGCCCTGGGCAGCGGGATGCCCCTTCCGCCTGCGCCCGCGGCGGGAGACGACTCAGCCCCGGCCAGGAAGATCATCAAGCAGCCTCAGCGTGTGGGAGCTAGAGCCACCAGAAGCGAAGACAGCTGCCACGTTGAAGCTTTGCAGGATCCGCTCGACGACTTCTCGGAGGAGGCCCCGGATGTCAGCAAGCACAGGCTGTCCTCTTTCCTGTTCAGGTACTTGTCCGTGCAGCATAAGAGGAAGACCGTGCGCTCGCTCAGCTGCCACAGCGTGCCCGTGTGTGCTCAGAAGCCGCTGGCCACAGACGGCTCTGCGAGGAGCGGGGGCTCCTCCAGGGTCAGAATCTTTTCCAGGTTTCCAGAAGAGATGCTGCTGCTGAAGAAGAGTGCCTTCAAAAAACTCATCAAGTTCTACAGCGTCCCCAGCTTTCCCGAGTGCAGCTCTCAGTGTGGCCTCCAGCTGCCCTGCTGCCCCCTGCAGGCCATGGTGTAGACACGGAGGTCCTTGGCCAGAGCTTGAGATCATGCTTCGGGGTGGGGGGGTCTGTGACCCCCTCAGAATTGTATGCGAGTTTGTGTGCTTATGTCTGTGTGCATTTTCCTTGGGAGCAAGTCTGTAATTTGTATCCGATTCTCCGAGGGGTTCCTGACCCCAAAAGCATATAAATGGAGAGTGTAGGCCAGCGTGATCTAGAAGGTTCCAGTAGCTCATCAAAAAGAAAGGCTGAGGGTAGCATATTGACAGGCAGCTTCTGTGGCTCAGCTTGTGACATGGAATTAACATAGAAATAAATTGTATTTGTGTCTGAAACAAAACCTGTCCCGTGTGACTCATTGACACTGAAACGTTGATAAATTAACCAGGGCGTGTCCTGGAGCCTGAACACAGACACCATCAAGATTCTGTTCTTCAGGGATGCTCAAGATCTGAATGTAACCACGGGAAAGTGGGTTTGCCCTTGGTAATGAAGAAGGCAGGCAGCTTGTATTTGTAAGTATGGTGATGAGCCAGGCACCGTGGCTTACTGTTCAAAAACGAGGACACGGAGGCCCCAGGTGCCTCAGTTTTCAGTGGGCAAACGCAGGTCTCCTTGTTCTCACCACGCAGTGCTGGTCGAGAGGTTCTTTTTTTTTTTTTTTTTTTTTTTTGACAGGCAGAGTGGACAGTGAGAGAGAGAGACAGAGAGAAAGGTCTTCCTTTGCCGTTGGTTCACCCTCCAATGGCCGGTGCGGTCGGCGCACTGCGCTGATCCGATGGCAGGAGCCAGGTGCTTCTCCTGGTCTCCCATGGGGTGCAGGGCCCAAGCACTTGGGCCATCCTCCACTGCACTCCCTGGCCACAGCAGAGAGCTGGCTTGGAAGAGGGGCAACCGGGACAGAATCCGGCGCCCCAACCGGGACTAGAACCCGGTGTGCCGGTGCCGCAAGGCGGAGGATTAGCCTAGTGAGCCGCAGTGCCGGCGGAGAGGTTCTTGATTTGGAGCTCACAGGCCAGTCCAGAGGCCCCTTGGATCCTCCAGGACATGTAAATGTTCCATCTCCAGCTTTGGAACTTGTGTATTCTCCTCCTTTTTTCTGGACTCTGTAGTCAGGTGCAGGGTCTGTTATTGTGGTGCAGGGATATAAGCTGCTGCGGGTGATGCTAGCGTCCTGTGTTGTAGCACTGGTTTGAATCCTGGCTGCTCTGCTTCTGATCCACCTCCCTGCTAATGTGCCTAGGAAAGCAGCAGAAGATGGCTCAAGTCCTTGGGCCCCTGTCACCCATGTGAGAAACCCGGATGGAGTTTCGGGCTCCTGCCTTTGGCCTGGCCCAGCCTTGGCTGTTGTGGCCATTTGGGGAATGAACTAGTAGATGGAAGATCTTGCCTCTCCTCCTCCTCCTGGTCTGTGTCACTCTGGCTTTCAAATTAATTAATTTTAAAAAAAAGCTGTGCTCCCATGCAGCTTAGCCATGATTAGTTCTGAGGCCAAAAAATGATTGGCTTCCCATTTCAGATGGCACCTTTGTAGGGAACGGCCCTGAAATTGGTTGTATGAAGATCCTCAAAGAGACACAAAGCATGATGTTGGTTGAAATGGCAAGGGCAGATTTTAATCAGAAATTCACTTATGCAAAACAGTCCAGTATACACTGAACTCCACTTTGTGCACAGGTGACTGGACATTGTAAAGGGAGAATGGGTTGATGGAGAATGGGAGGGGGCCAGAGAGCACTTGGTAAGCCCAGGAATGTAGAAAGTAGTAAAAGACAAGCATGGGGGTTGCTGCCTTTATTAACTGATCTGGAGGTTTGGTTCCTACACTCCCATAGAGACTGGGAGGTAGGAGGTGGGGCCCTATTTTGAGGTGGAGCAAACAGAAAGCTGTTCAGGCAGCCCTGAGCTTTCTTTTCTTTTTCTTGTTAAGGGGGTCTGGCTTGGGACGGGGGTGGGGCTCAAAGGGACTTGGCTACAGTTTGCTTCAGGGGTGAATCTTTGCCAAGAGCTTAAGTCTTCATGTAGCCCCTTGCCCTCTGTGTGATCCCTGGACTTTGCTGCATCCTGGAATCCCCTGAGGTGGGTGGGTGATGTCTTAAAAAAATGCTTAAAGCCTGCCTCCTACTCCTAGAAATCCTGATCTAATTGGCCTCGGCTGTGGGATTTTTTTTTGACAGCTACCTAGGTGGTTCTATTGTGCAGCAATATCTGGGAAGTATGGCTATAGCTTGGCTTGCCATGCACAGAGGCTGTGCGGCTCAGACACCCTGGAATCCCCAGCTGATTCTTAGGCACAGCCAAGCTAGAGAAGCACTGCTCTAAGCCAGTGGGCCTCAGATGGAGCCCACATCTGAAACACCAGGCCGGCTTGTTAAGATGCAGGTTGCTGGCCTCCCCTTTAGCACTTCTGCTTTGGCTGGTCTGGGATGGGGCCCTAGAATTGGCTGAGTTCCCAGATGCTGCTGATGCTGCCGGTGCTGGGACCATGTACACAACTGCCGGCCCGTGAAGCTGTTCTCTGCCTGCCAGAGCTGGGTGGGAGTGCAGTTCTGACAAGTTGTATGACTTTAAGTATGTCACATGGCCTCCAGCCTCAGGGAATCTTTTATCAGATACAGAGGTTTGACTAGATGCCCCGTAGAACTGCTTTTAGATTTGCTATAGCAAACCACAGTGTGTGTATCTAGTAAGTAGATAGAAGCTCTTGCTTGATATGAATTTCTAAGAACAGTCGCGGGCTTAAGATGAGGGAGCACATCTAGGCCTTTCCTGGGCCTAGGCTTTGAGTTACCCCAGTTCCAGGGGTGACAGGGTACAGCATGGGTCAGAGGAAGTCAGGGCCTGGCCCATTTTGGTTCCTGGAACAGTAGCATCCTGGTCTAAGTGTTGACTGCTCACCTGCGAAAATGTCCTTTGTGATGTTGAAGGCCATCACTGCTATAACTTAACCTCCGCTGACTGCCTGATTCACTCAGGCGGCATTCCACGTAACACAACTGTGCGATGTGATACCTTTTCTTTAAAAAAAAAAAAGATTTATTTATTTATTTATTTGAAAGAGTTACAGATAGAGAGGAGAGGCAGAGAGAGAGGTCTTCCATCTGATGGTTCACTCTCCAGATGGCTTCAATGGCCGGAGCTGCACTGATCTGAAGCCAGGAGCCAGGAGCTTCTTCCAGGTCTCCCACGTGGCTGCAGGGGCCCAAGCACTTGGGCCATCTTCTACTGCTTTCCCAGGCCACAGCAGAGAGCTGGATTGGAAGAGGAGCAGCCAGGTCACGAACCGGCGCCCATATGGGATGCCAGTGCTTCAGGCCAGGGCGTTAACCCGCTGCACCACAGCGCCGGCCCCAACAGTGTAATACTTTCAAAAACAAAGGCTGTGCTATTTCCTATCACTTGAGTTCAGATTCTCGATAAAGCAATGGTAGAGAGCATTTTGCAAAAATTCTCAAGTGCTGACACATGAGCAATAATCATTTTAAATGATTGGCAAAATTCACAAAGATGCAGCCCATCCAGTTTTTCCTTGGGCCAGGAATGTTTATGTTAGACACAATGAGCAGGGGCAGGGATTCTAGGCCCGACTCAGTGACCGTGATGCTCCCATGGTCTAGGACAAGCTCTAGGTAAAAGGACCTGCTCCTGGAACTCGGTTACGGTGGACATGTGTAGAGATACAATAGTTGTACTCAGGACGGGAGGCAGCTGAATGTGATGAGAAAGAGCTCCTTAGAGGTTTCCAACCCCCCCCCCCCGCCAACTCTATGCCATCCCAAAGGCTCACATGTGGTCCACAGACACACTTTTTACAACTTGAGAGATTTCAGAAGGACCTGGATTTCTGTTTCCTGAATAGTCAGAGAATCAGAACACGTTCTGAATTTCTCCATGACAGGGATCAGGTGGTGATGGCTGGGAGACGCTGTCTCCGAGCTCACGTCATTCACTCGCATCCACATCAGCTGTGCGAATCCTCAAGCTGCTTGGGTTTGCAGTCTTTAATGTGTTAAACCATATTTGACGAACAGCTTTTATGCATAGCACTCTGAACACAGAACTTTGATAGGCTCCTTCAAGGACTATAGATGGCATTGGGACTATAGATGGCACTGTCACCTGCTGGATAAAGCTGTATGTACACGATGCTTATGCGTGGGGTGAGTCGCTTTGTTACACTAGAGCTGGATTTCCACTGGGTTTTCCTTGTTGTTATTCCTTCCTTAGCCTCCTCCTGTTTTTTTTTTTTTTAATTTTATTTTATTATTTGAAAGGCAAAGTTACAGAGAGGCAGAGAGAGAGAGAGAGAGAGAGAGAGAGAGAGAGGTCTTCCATCCGCTGGTTCACTCCCCAACTGGCAGCAATGGCTGGAGCTGCGCTGATCAGGAGCCAGGAGCCCCCTCCGGGTCTCCCTCGCTGGTGCAGGGTCCTAGGAACTTGGGCCATCTTTTACTGCTTTCCCAGGCCATAGCAGAGAGCTGGATCGGAAGTCGAGCAGCAAGGACTTGAACCGGTGCCCATATGGGATGCCGGCAGTGCAGGGGGTGGCTTTACCTGCTATACCACAGTGCCAACCCCACCCCCATTTTTTCTTTTCTATTTTTTTTTAAACTCAGAATTCTATAGTGAGTGGAACACCTGCCTGTGAAAACTTATTAAGGAGGTTGTCAAGCTTTGGAGTAAATGACAAAGGATTTTCATTTAGAATAAAGCCAGGAAGGAACATAAAAAACAGTGTCACGTCACATGCTGGTGTTCATCTACTTTATTTATTTAAAAAAATAATGCCCTCCCTCCAGCAAGCTCAGTTTGCAAATACAAACAGTAAGTGCACATTGGAAAATAATTATCTCTAAATCTTTTCACTTGCAAAGGTCTAGTTGTAATTTAAAAAGTGGTCCCTTGCTGGTATGCATAATTTCCTAATAAAAATAACTGAACGTGACAATCTTCGATTAAATTAAAGTTGAATTATATCAAATGGCTGTTCTAGGTCCATTCCATTTCTTTCTGGAACTAGACATTATCCTCTTGGAAATAGTCAGAGTTTCAGAGTTTTGTCACTTATGGCATTATAAATGTCCTGAGTCATAGGCACATACATTTTCGCTGTGTCATCCAAGAAATACAAGGTATCCTTGATGACCGCAGGGTTGAAGCCCTCCTCCATGAGGGTTACTTTGCGGTGTTTGAAGGTCCCAGTGATCTCAATGGCGTCCTGAAAGACATCACAGAACACACGTGAGGCTTGTGCTTGCAGTAGATGAGGGTTCAGGGCAGTGGAGGGCACGGGCATTTGGCATCTCTGGCTCAGGGAGAGCTGCGAAGTGAGCTGTTTTTTTCTTATTTAAAAAAATTTTATTACTATGTAATACTGTACATTCTGAGGGCCTAAGTGCAATATTTCAACACACACATGTAGCATAAACCAATGAAACCAGGCAACTAGTTTTTCCACTTCCTCGTCTTTGTGTTTGCAGCCTACTAGTTGTTTACAAAGCACATTGCTGGGAACTACAGTCATGCCAGGAACCCAGCACCTCTATCTGACCGCCTTGGTGCTCATTACTGATCCTCCCCTCTGCCTTCCTCTTCTCTCTCTCCCAGCCTCTAGTAATCGCTATTCAAAGCTCAGGCCAATTTTTTATTTTAAAATTTCCACATACGAGGGAGAACATGTGGTATGTGTCTTCCTGTGGCTGATTTAGGGAGGTGAAAGTTTAGTGCTATCCATTCAGCCTGCTTTTAGAATCTCCACTAATGAGCCCGACTATCATGAGGTAGTTTTTCTTCCCGTAAAGCCTTAGGGTTGGAGTGGGTGCTTGGCCTAGCATTTAAGACACGACTTGGGATGCCCCTATCCTATATTGCAGGGGCCAGTTCACATCCCAGCTCCACTCCTGATGTCAGCTTCCTGTTAATGTGTACCCTGGAAGGCGGCAGGTGGTGGTTCAAGTGCTTGTGTCCTGCCACCCGCATGGAAGACCTGGATTGATTTCCCAGTTGCTGGTTTCAAGTGAACCAGCAGATGGGCGCTCTGTCTCAAAGCTTTAGGATCACCTGTGGGGAGTGAAGGCTGTGGGGATGCTACCAGGGAGATTCCTGTGTATAGATTTTTGGAAAATTATTTTTCATTTTATTTGGAAGGCAAGGAGACAGAGATCATCCAACTGCTGCTTCAGTTCCCTAATTCCCTCCACAGCAGGGGGTTGGCCGGGCTAAAGCCTGGAGCCAGGAACTCAGTCTGGGTCTCCCACATGTGTGGCAGGGACCCCAACCCTGAGTCATCTTCTGCTGTCGCTCAGATTGTGCGTTAGATTGGAAGTGGAGCCAGGACTCAAACCAGGCACACTGATATGGGACGCAGGCATCCCAAGTGGCATCTTAACTGCTGCACCAAATGCCAGCCCCACTTGTGCGTATTTCTGAGCATAGGGGTGGCACCTGCTGCCTGGTAAGGCCCCGGACATTTTTAGAATATCCTAACTAATGGTGGGAATAAGAGGATAGAGCATTCACGCTCAGACAACCCTGTTTTCTCAGTCTGTTTGCTGATAGACTGAAGACTGGTTAAGACTGGTTTTTCCTTCACGGTTACTGGAAATATCCAAATACCCCTTTTTCATGTTTGTTTACCATTTGGTTGCAAAGTAAATGTCAGTGTTCCATTAACATCAATAGAAACAACCCTATACAGCCAAACAATACTTGGAATCCTAACGTTCCTCCAGTCTGTGGCTGTAGTATCGAATCAGAGCAGAGAGTCTGAGAGTAAGAGTGTTAAACTAACAAAAGGGTTGATGTTTGAGGAAGGAAAAGAATGTCTCTAGAAGAGATAGCTAGGTCTTCCTAGTTCCAAATGGTTAATGATGCCCAATTGTACTTCACACCACCTGGTGGGCAGCCCATATCAGAATGCCCCAGGGAGTCCTGGCTGCCAGGCTTCCAATCCAGCTCCTTGCTAATGTGCCTGGGGAGGCTGCGGAAGATGGCCCAAGGACCTAGGCTGCTGCCACCAACTGGGAGATTAGGATGGAGTCCTGGCTTGGCCCTGCCCACGCTATTGTGACCATTTGGGGAGTGAACTAGTGGGTGGAAGATTTCTCCCCCCACCCTTCCCTTTCAACTCCTGTGTGTGTCACTCTGCCTTTCAAATAAATAATAAATCTTAAAAACAAAAAAGAAACTTGACACCATGAAAAGGTGGAACACGTAGTGGCTTTTTCCATTCTTTGAAACTAGAATCAACAAATCCAGTATGGTCAGAGCGTTTCTTTGTGAAATGTCTGTCATACCTCTCCAGACAGACTTTGTGAGCTCTTGGCCTGCTGCTAAATGAACTGGCTGAACTGGCAAGAAAGGGATTAGGATTAGGATTGGGTTTCTGGTGACTGTATTTCCTGATGTTTCTGTCTTCTGATGTAGATTTATGCCCCTCCTTTCTGAGCTTCCTGAAAAGGGTGGTGAACAATTTGGCAAAGGCAGTCACAAAGCAGGGAAGGGGGGTTGCTCGCTAAGGGACAGAGGTCTCCAAGAGGGAAGAGAATTGAACTGGACAAGAGGCCCACCTGGATTCTGAGAAACCGGGGCCTTGCATAACTAGGCAGGTAATCAACAACGTGCTGAAAGAGTTTCTTTCCATCAAATTCATGGTTTTCTTTCATCTTGATTGAGGCCATGCCAATTCGACCCTCATGACCTGAAAGGAAAGTGAAAAAAAAAAACAATGAGCTATTTGTTTTGCTTATGAGGCTTTGCTCCTTTAAAAAACTGGACTGAGACAACACGATGGTATGAATTTCTTCTGGATAACTGGAGTTTTTTTTCAAATATATGTCAAAGTGTTTCTGAAATGAATACACCAATGCTACGACTGATAGCTATCCATTGACTGAACCTTTATTGTGTGACAGCCTCTACATCATGCATGTCTTATGGATTATCTTGTGGAATCTTCAGTACAACTCCATTACAGTTGAAGAAACGGAGGCTTAGACTTTCAGATGGGGCTGGCTTTGTGGCCTAGGTTAAGCCTTTGCCTGCAACGAGGGCATCCCATATGGACACCAGTTTGAGTCCCAGCTGCTCCTCTTCCAATCCAGCTTCCTGCTAATGTGCCAGGGAAAGCAGTGGAAGAGGGCCCAAGTGCATGGCCCCCTATGCCCATGTGGGAGACCTGGAAGTAGCTCCTGGCTCCTTGTTTCGGATAGGCTCAGCTCTGGCCATTGTGGCCATTTGGGGAGTGAGCCAGTGGATGGAAGACCTCTCTCTCTGCCTTTCAAATAAATAAATCTTTAAAAAAAAGACTTTCAGAGACTTGTTCAGGGTCACACAACAAACACAAAGCAAGCTGCTGCAGATCCTGTACTTGTAACACTTATTCCTCTTCTTAGCAGTCTCTCTAAAGTAATCTGTGTGGGGAACAGGTGGCACTGGTGGCTAAAGGACTTCCAATCAAGGTTCCTAGTAATTCTGCCTCTGCACTTCTGAGAAGCTGGGAGACAGGAGGGTGAAGGCAGGTGCAGGGCTGTACTGTTTTGTGCCCTCCCATTCATGTTCAAGAGTCCCAGGAGGATATGCCCCACAGGCCCCCTCTCCCTCCCTGCCCGAGAAAGCAGACCCCAGCCCCAGAGCTGTGGGTGGGGAGGTGTTTAGCACAATAACCCTTGTTTCCTTTGAAGGCAGTGGTAATTATACTCATGTCTTCCATGTGATCTGGCAGACCTAGGGGGGTCCGGGTCTACCTCCCTGAGCTACATTAGCTGTAATCAGAGAAGGGGAAGAAGCAGGAAGGAGCCGGCCTTGGTCACCTGGGCTCCAGTTTTTGAAGTCTCTCCCATGGTGATTGTGTGTTTACATACGGCTCTAAAGAAGGTAGTGAACAAAAGAGTAGGGGAAGAAAGGCCTCCTATCTGAGGAAGGGAGGAGGGGAGCAGACCCTCTTTTTTTAGGGGCCTCTGGCACTTGTCTCCAATGTCTCCAAAAAGCTCCTTCTAGAATTAAGGTGGGGACAGATGCACCAGAAATCCTCCGCACCAACTGGCCCAGCTTTGTGTTCTAGAAGTGGCATTGTCTGACAAGGCACAGTGGGACTGCATCTCAGGCCTGGAGCCCTGACTCCCAGAGGTTGGTTTGGAACTAGTTCGGCCCCAGGGGAGGCAGGGGTCTGTCTACAGCAATTCTGAGTTACGTCTAAAGATCAGTTCTAGGCAAAGGTTCGCTGGAGCTGCACTGTCCAACAGGGTGGCCGTGGGTCCTGTGTGGCTGTTATGATTAATTATAATGGAAAAAGGTGAAACATTCAGTCCCTCAGTTGCATTCCTCACATTTCAAGTGCTCGGTAGCCACGTGGTAGCTCTGGACTACCACTCTGGACAGGGGAGATACAGAACATTTTCATCACTGCGGAGTCTATTGAGACTGGAAAGTTCTAGAGAGTGGGTGGGCAGTTCTGGGATGACACCTAGAAAAAAATCAACTCATGCTGGGCCTGAACCTAGAAGTTCCCTTTTGGTCCAAAGATCTGTGACGGCCTTGCTCAGCTTCTGTGTCCCGCTGATGGGGCTGCCGCATCCGCCGGCTGGAACGTGGCTGGCCTCTGTTAAGGGGGAGGCCACCCAGCAGCCAGCGTGGCCTGGAGAAGCAAACATCTGAAAGCTGGGAGGGCCTTCGGAGTTCTGCTCCACGATTTCACTGCTGTGAGCGTTCTCCCAGGATCCCAGGTGGACTACAGTCCCTTTTCACATGCCTCAGCTGTGGGCGTTCCCTAGCCCAGAAGACAAGCCTGTTCTGCTGTTGGTCTCACCCAGAGAGACCTCGGGCTAAAATTTGCTCCCTGGTCCTTTCAGTCTGTCCATTTGAGTTCCGATCACCAGAGCAATGCAAAACACACTCGTTCTTGGTTCTGCTTGTCTGATTTCCAAACGTTTTGAAGGCCATTGGCCTCCTACCTTTCACTCTCTAACAGTGACTCCCAAACCTGATTTCAGACTCACTTGGGAATTAAAAATAGATATGCATATTCTGAGTCTCAGATCCCAGAGATTCTGATCATTCCTGAGTTTTAAAAAGTTTTCCTGATGATTCTGATGATTTACCAAAATTTTCCAACCTCCTGGACTCCTGTGCTTTTTAGAATTTATTTAGTGTTTTCTTTTAAATGGTGCCAAAACCACGAACAGCTCCTCATTTTGGCCATTTTAAAGTGTACAATTTGTTGGCAACTAGCACACTCACACGGTTGTGCTGTCATCACCAGGATCTAGTTCTAGAATATTTTCAGCACCTCCAAACCAGACGTTAATGCCTTTAAGAGTCACTGGAGGGCTTATGAAAACACAGTACCCAGGCACTACCCCAGAGATTCTGACTCAGTGGGTCTGGGTGGGCATCATTAATAAACTCCTGGCAATGCTGATGTTGCTGGAACCCTGCTTGGAGGAACTTCTGTTCCATTTCCTGGGTTCTCTCACCTTCTCATAGGTTCTTCCATGTTGGTACCCATCTGCACATACAGTATCCTACGAGGGGTCTGCAGGAGCCGGGCACAGCACCACAGATGACAACCATGACTTGGACACTTGTTAAGTCAGCCTGAAGTCCACTGTGTTTTCCTTGAGACCAGTATGAGGACTCTGTGGCTGCTCACACTCTGGGACCCAAGATGTGGCTAAACTTCCCATTGTGTTATTGTCACAGGGTCATAGAGGAACGGACAAGAGAATCTCGAATATTCTTTAAAAACCAAAGAACGGGGCTGTCACTGTGGCACAGTGGGACAAGCCACGGCTTGTGATGCCCACATCCCATATTGGTGTGCCAGTTCAATTGCTGGCTGCCTGGCTTCTGCTCCAGCTCCCTGCTGATGTGCTTGGGAAGGCAGCACAAGATGGCCCAAGTACTTGGGTCCCTGCCACCCAGGTGGGAGACCTGGATGAAGTTTCTGGCTCGTGGCATTGGCCCCACTCATATTTGGCTATTGTGGCCATTTGGGGTTGAACCAATGGATGGGAGATCTCTCTCCTTCTCTTATTTCTCTCTCTCCCTCTGCTTCTCTGGCTCCAAAAATGAATGAATGAATGAGTAAACAAACAAACAAGTGAATACATTAAAAAAAATAAGAGCAGAGCAAGGTTAGTGAAACCATCACAGTCCAGGGACTTGGGGAAAAGTGACTTTTGGATTTCCACTTTGAAGATAGGTGAGAATCCCCAGTACCGAGTTTGGGCAGGAATAACAATACCTCTAGCACCTTACATTTGGGTGGTGCTTTGGAGGTTTTACCCTTCTCTGACATCTATCATTTTGTGATAACTTTCATATGTATTTGATAAGTATATGGTTAGTATTTATATAATTAAAACGAATTAGTTCTCCTGACAATCTCAACTACATGGCCACTGTTATCCCTCCTTTGAGTGACTTGCCTGAAGTCAAACAACCAGGACTCAAGGTTAGTCCATGGCTTTCCCCGCTCTGTCAGCAGAGGCAGGCCTGCAGTTGAAACCATGTAGACAACGCTCTCTGAGCCTCAGTGGGCTGGGCTGGGGTCAGGAACCTGCTTTAGAGAAGAGGCTGCATGAAGTCACCTCCTGCCCAGTGTTTTCTTTAACAGCTGCACTTGCTCTCAGCTCAGAGCCAAGGCACCACTTCCCAGTTCTCAAGCTTGAGGGGTCTTTTCTTCAGGTGTGCCAGGTACAGCACAGGCCCCTGCAACTGGGGGCCTCAAAGCCCAAGAAGATCTGGGAGCTAAGCCCCAGAGGAAGGCCAGCTTCGGATGTACTGAGTTGGCTTGGTACAATGGAACACAAACCAGACACAAGCTCTTTACTCCCTTGTTGCTGGAAGATTCTCCAGCTGGCAAGAGAAAGCACTGACAAACTTTAACCTGGGGTTACCCTGATGTTCAGGAACTGTTTGGGGTTAGACACAGATTTCTAACATCTGCATGTACCTGGCACAGGCACTCCATACACGTTTACTTCCTCGATGAAATGAACCAGTCCCACTATGTCGGCAACTTCAGTGGTGGCCACGTTTTCCCCCTTCCACCTGGAAGAAAGGGCACGGTTACAGAGGTCACTGGTGGTTTCTGGCTCAGGTTGCAACAGAGAGCAGGCGCGTCTCCTCCTGAACCCCGTGCCGTGGCTCATCTCCTCTTCCCCATCTTGGCCCCTCACATTTTCCAACTTAGTCATGGTGAAGGCATCCTTCTTGAGGTGTAAAAGGCAATAAAACAGGGAATTTCCATCTCGCCATATGAAACATGACACACAGAATGATGTTATTCTAGTGTTAAAAAACAGCCTTTGTGGGACAGGTGTTGTGCTACAGTGGGTTACTCTGCCTCTTGGGAAACCCACATCCCATATCAGAGTACTGATTTCATTCTCAGCTCCTCTGCTTCTGATGCAGCTTCCTGCTAATAACTTGGGAAGCAGCAGATGTTGGCTCAAGTACTTGAGTTCCTGCTACCTACTTGGGAAACCTCGATGGAGTTTCTAGATCCTGGCTTTGGCCTGGCCCAGTCCTGGCTGTTGTGGACATTTGGGTAATGAACCTGAAGACTGAAGCTCTCTCTGTTGGAAGACCCCCCTCTGTCTCCCTCTTTTTCTCTCTCTGTCACTCTGCCTTTCAATTAAATAAACAGAAACAACAACAACAAAAATATAGTCTTGGCGAACAAGGGCACTGGAAATCAAATCTCAACTATTTTTTGCTGTGTTTAGGCATCTTTTCTTATTTATCAGCTTAAGTTGCTATTTAATTAAACTAATAAACATCTATTTCATAGTTTAATATTTGTATTTCAAGCCTTCATGATTAAAAAGTTTTTTAATAAAATTTTTTTTTTAAATTTACGTGCAAGGCAGAGCAACAGAGAGAGAAGAAGAGACAGAGAAACATGTTCCATCCATTGGTTCACTCCCCAAATGGCTACAAGGGCCAGGTCGGGGCCAGGCCAAAGCCAGGAGTTGGGAACTCCCTCTGGGTCTCCCATGTGGGTGACAAGGACCCAAGTACTTGGGCCATGATCAGCAATTTTCCAGGCACATTAGCAAGAAGCTGTTTGAGAAGTGGAGCAGCTGGGACTTGAACTGACATGCCAACATGGATGCTGGTATCCCAAGCAGTGTTTTAACCTAATATACCACAATGCTAACCCCTGCCCCCAACTCCCTGCCAAAAACTCTTAATTAAAAAGAGAAAAATCTTAATTTTGTGTTATAGGTAGATTGTTAATAGAACATAGGCAGGTACTCTCTTTCACTTAATAAAGAGTTGAATTTTGTTCTGTACAAATTCTTAAATCTCTCAGAAGTCAGTGCTATTAGAATGACTGTAACTTCCTTGTGCTGACTTGGGGAGTTCTGTGGGAGACCATTTGGTTGCAGATGGAAAGTGGGAAGGTGGGAGGGTGGGAGGAGAGGAGGAAGGATTAGACTCCCTCACTTCCTCTTCAGCCAGATCGGCTCCACGCTAATTTGCATTTGATTTTATCTGGGGAAAAAAAATCCCATGAATGGAAATTCTGTGAAAATCCCTGGCTGTTCTAAGAGTGATCAGTGGGATGGGCTTTAGGTGCCAAAAATCAGACACAGGTTTCCTGCCTTATTCTCATCTGGTGCTGCCCAACCCGTTGACTGTGCCCTGCAGAGCGGCACTTCCTGTGTTCTGCCCAGATTCTCTGGGAACACAGGAGGTTGAACTGACATGTAAGCAGACAGAAGGAAGTGAAGCATCCTGAGCAAAGTGGAATATGATTCCAATTTAGGAGTAAGCCAAATCGCGCGTGTGTTTGGTGTTGGCTCAATAATTCGGAGAAACCAACCGGAATGTATCTCCAACTCTGTCATGGAAGTAGATGAAATTTTCATGGTCAATCATTAAGAGATCGCCACTGTTGAAATAGAGGTCTCCTTTCTTAAAGACATCTCGCAGTTTTTTCTTCTCTGTCTGGGTCTTTCCTCCAGCATAGCCATTAAATGGTGTAAGTGGGGTAATTTTGCAAACCAGGAGTCCGACCTCACCTAAGGCAGAAGAAAGTAACTTACTATTTTATGAGCTAGAGGCAAGCAAAGTTTATTATCAACCTTCTCTTAAAACTGATGTCATTTGACCCACTGGCAGTAAACTGGCTGCAGATGGTGTCATAATCTATGTATACACAAGGGTATCTCAAAAAGTTCATGGAAAGTAAAATTAAGAGATTATATAGGTGCAAAAAACTTGAAATTCATGAAAGTTTTTGATAATATCCATTTTCATGAACTTTTTGGAGATCCCTCATGGATACGTTGTATATATGTATATACATATCTCATATATACACATTTGTACACCACACATACCTATATTACACACTATTCCATATGACCACATGCTTGTAATTATCTTAATGAGACTCTTCTCCTGAATAATTATTTATACACATAATTAGACAAAAACCTAAAGTTAAAGACTACCTAAAGCTAAGTAGAGATTTGCAACCATAATAATATATTCCTTTCCATAAAACACTTGTATTATAAGCAAGAAGTTGTTAAGGTAGGTTTAAAATTATAATAATTTTGTTACATGTATGGTAAATTAGCATTTTTTAGAATTTCTGTAACTATTTCGAGGGTACTTCAATAAATCTCATTTTCTCCCAGTCTGCTAAGTTTTGCCTCTGTGGAAACAATGTTGGTCCTTGAAAGTCATCTGTTCAAGATAAGAAAAGGCACAGGTTAATTCAACAAAAAGCCCACTGTACCTTTGGGAACTTTGATGCAATATCCATTTTCGTCACGGACAGGTTCGTCTTTCTCCACGTCATATTTAATCAACTCATAGGTTATGACTTTCTAGCAAAATTAAAATACATAGCATTTGAGTAAAATTACTTTAATTTTTCTTTTTATTGGGGTATAAACATAAAACACCTGACATGTGCGATCTGATGAAATTTTGCGTTTGTACATACCCATGGAGCGACCACCAGCTCAAGACAGAAAGCAGTTTCATTTCACCTGGAAAGCTTTCTCCTGCCCCTTCCTAGGAAGCTAACCAGTATTCTGACTTTGGCTGCCATCGTTTGATCTTAAATTTCAAACAATGAAACAAATGTGCGCCTTTGTGTCTTCTGCTTTCACTCAGTATCTGTGATGTTATTCAATCCATGTGGATATTTCTATTAGGGGTTTATTTATTTACATTTTATCACCACACAATTTTCCCTTGTATAAAAATACCACAACTCATTTATCTATTCTCTTGTTAATGGGATTATTTCCAGTTTTGGACCATTATAAATACTGCGATACAAATATTCATATATATATGTCTTGGTGAGTGTGTCACAAATGAGTTCTTAAAATCTTATATTAATATGCTTTTGTTACATGTTTCAAATTTCCAGGGATATGTGATTCAAAATATTTAAGGACCAAAGGCATAGTTATTTCATGCCCCTTACTATAACATTATTAAAACTCAATAATATTTAAGATATAATTCAATGGAACAAAGATTTAATTCAGAAAGAGCAATAATAAAGCATATTATTTTCCCTGTTAACAAAAAATATGATAGTATTTGGAGGTAATTATTAGCCATAGTTACTGAGTTCATTTTAAATTTATGTTCAAGTCTGTGATAAAATAACTAATCATATACCTTATTTTTTTAAATTAATTAATTTATTTGAAAGTCAGAGTTACACAGAGAGAGAAGGAGAGGCAGAGAGAGAGAAAGGTCTTCCATCCGCTGATTTACTCCCCAATTGGCTGCAATTGCCTGAGCTGCGTGATCCAAAGCCAAGAGCCAGGAACTTTTTCCGGGTCTCCCATGTGGGTGCAGGGGCCCCAAAACTTGGGCCATCTTCTAATACTTTCCCAGGCCATGGCAGAGAGCTGGATCAGAAGTGGAGCAGTCGGGACTCAAACCAGTGCCCATATGGAATGCTGGCACTACAGATGGCAGCTTTAACTGCTACACCACAGAGCTGGCCCCTCATATGCCTTATTGGTAGCAGATACTGCCATTGAAAAACAAGTAGCATTTATGGTCAGCAAATTTAGATCTTATTTATTTATAAGAATGTAAAAAATTTATAGGTGGTAGGGCTGGCACTGTGGTGTAGTGGGTAAAGCCTCTGCCTGCATTGCTGGCATTCCATGAGGGCGCCAGTTCGAATCCTGGGTGCTCCACTTCTGACCCAGATCTCTGCTGTGGCCTGGGAAAGCAGTAGAAAATGGTCCAGGTCCTTGGGCCCCTGCACCCACATGGGAGACCTGGAAAAAGCTCCTGGCTCCTGGCTTCAGATCGGCCCAGCTTCGGCTGCTGCAGCCATTTGTGGAGTGAACCAGCAGTTGAAAGACTTCTCTCTCTCTCTGCCTCTCCTCTCTCTCTGTAACTCTGCCTTTCAAATAAATAAATAAATCTTAAAAAAAAAAAAGGCTAGGTGGTAACTAATGCTTCTTCCTACATCAACTGCAGGGGCCTCTTTCTCCTTTATTTGCTTTTATATGTTAATGGGGTTTTATCTAAAGTAGAAAACCAGATAATAAAGCATGACAGTAAAAGTATGAGAAAACAAGGCCCTTGTAACACACAGCTCTAACTTCTGAGGCTGAAAAACAGGTGCTTTTAACTTGCCTTCTGAGCATCAACAGAAGCAACATGGAGAGCTTGCACCAGGCCTCAACTCAGCTTTTTGCACTTCTTGTTTTCAGAACTTATTTAGTCGGGCCAGTGCTGTGGTGTGGTGGGTAAAACCACCACCTGCAATGCCGTCATCCCATATGGGCATTGGTTCAAGTCATGGCTGCTCCACTTCCCATCCAGCTCTCTGCTATAGCCCGAGAAAGCAGTAGAGGACTTGGGCCACTGCACCCACATGGGAGACCCAGAGGAAGCTCCTGGCTTCAGATCAGCGCAGCTCTAGCCATTGCAGTCATCTGGGGAGTGAACCAGCGGATGAAAGACCTCTCTCTCTCTCTTTCTGCCTCTGCCTCTTTGTAACTGCCTTTCAAGTAAATAAATAAATCTTTTAAAAAAAGTTCATAAAAAAACAAAACCAAAAAAACCCAAAAAGTTTTTTAGCTTTGGTACCAAGGTTTGGGTTAGTCCAAGTTAGATGGGAGCTAACCAGAAATGGCTGAGGCCTCACGCTGGCATTTCCAGTGGCCAATGGGAACTTGCTTCTCTGTTTGTAGTTGTGAAACCAGCATGGTTCTCTAGGGTGATGGAAATGTTCTGTATCTACTCTGCTCTCTGTAGTGCTCAGTAACCACATGTGACTGTGGAGCACTTGAAACGTGGACACTGGCTGAAGAGCTGAATGCAACATTTCATTCACATTAAAGTTAAATAGCACGTGTGTGTAGCCAGTGGCTACCCTACTGAAGGCGCAGGTCTGGAGGGCAGGAGAGGAACTTGCATGGTGTTGATTTGGCTGCCATAAACAGGCACCTTGGACCCAAGCTGGACTATGAGAAACAGAATGGCTGAGGATTAATCAATGCTGTCATGTAGCAGGCATTGAGCTAGAAACCCCATAGGCTTTTCATAGTGGGTTTAATCCTTTTAGCGACCCTTTCCCCTTAGTAATATTAAGTATGGACCAGGCACTGGATTCAATATTTTCTCTTTTTATCTCTGTTTTACAGATGACAAAATTGAGGCCTAAGGAACAGAAGTGACTTGCCCAAGGTATGGTGATCTGTTATTTGCTCACCCGAGCCAGAGCTTTGACACACACAGACTCCTGTCCTTGTCTTCTCCTAGTCAGTTCCTGGGGATGAAGGTGGCCTGGAAGCTCTGGGGTGTGGCTAGTTCATGGCCAGGCAGACGGGCTGCCCAGGGACAAAGTGACAATACCGGGTGCTCAAGTCAGTGGAGGTTCAGGATTCATGGACTATTTCTGAAATTTTGCAAATTATTGGTTATTTGGGAGACTGACTGCCTGAGCATAGAAAAAGACAGCTTGTCCAGGGACTCTGGCAATCAAATAACTGACAGGAAAAAGAGACTGCTGTGTGAGCTGTTTTTGGGGCAGTGTTTGGGGCAGGCATTTGGTGCAGTGGTTAAGTTGCTGCTCGAGACACCTGCAAGCCATATTGGAGTGCCTTGGTTCAAGTCCAGGCTCTGCTTCCAATCTCAGCTTTCTGCTACTGTGCACCCTGGGAGGCAGCAGGTGATGGCTCAAGAACTTGGGTCCCTGACACCCATGTGAGAGATCTAGACAGAATCCCCGGCTCCTGGCTTCAGCTGGTCCAGCCCTGGCTGTTGCGGGCATTTGGGGAACGAAACAGCAGGTGGAAGATCTCTGTCTGTCTCTGTCTCTTCTGAATACACAAAAATAAATTTTAAGAAATTTCTGGTAGCATTACTAGGTGAACACCAACATTCACTAGATCCTAGAACTGGGATGCCTCCTTGTTCTCTTGAATATTGCACAGCTTTTAAAAAATGATCTGGGCCCACCTCAGAACAATAGAATCCACAGTCCAAGGGCTAGGGCTCTGCACCTGGGTATGAGGGCACTACAAAAAGTTGTTGGAAAAATAGAATTAAAAGGTGCAAAAAAGTTTGAGACCATGCTTTGTTTTTTCTTGATACACATTTTCCATGAGCTTCCGGGAGACCCCTTTGATGTCTCACCATGTACGTAATCTCGAGGGGCTGGCACCCTCCAGGTGTTTTCTAAGACATCAGTGCAAATGGCCTTGGGGAGACTTCACGCCAGCTGGAGCTGACAAAGGGATAATGTGCTATTATTAATAGAAACAGAGATGCTTTTAACTGGCGGCGCCTGAGTTTTTGAGGGCTTCCTCACAAATGATGTGGACAACCTCTCTTGGCGAAGCAGATGGGTCACGACTCTGGTGCAGCATCAAATTCTGATAATAACATTGTCACAACTTCACTTTCCAGAAATGTCTATGGGCACAGGTATTTGGCCTTGTGGTTAAGACACCAGGACCCCTGTGTCCCACATAGGAGTGCCCGGGTTGCTTCCCATCTCCGGCTCCTGACTCCAGCTTCCTGCTAACGGGCATCCTGGGAGGCAGCAGTGATGCAAGTCGCTGAATCCCTGCCGTCCACGTGGGAGACCTGGATTGTTCCTGGCTTCCGGCCTTGGTCCTCAGGCTCTGTGGACTTGTGGGGGAGTGAACCAGTGAATGGGAGCTCTCCTGTCTGTCTATTCCTCTCAAATACTAATGGAAGAAAAAAAAAAAAGAAATCTCTGTATTCTGGAAAGAGCACATGCTCTGACTTTTCAGTGTACTTACACGCTGTAGGTAGTTTATTCTTCCAACAGCACCAATTTTTCTTGGGTAATTCAGAAATCCGATATTGCCTTCAGTGGAAGCATAGAACTCATAAATGTGAATGTCCCCAAATCTCTTGACAAATTCTCTCCACACATCTCCTCGTAAGCCATTGCCCAGCGCCATTCTCACCTTATGATCACGATCGTTTGGTTTCTGCAGGAGGGGGAGAAGGAGGAGACCAAACTGAAACATCTCTAAAGCCTGTATTTATAAGTAGTAATTGCTATCATTTTTGAAATGTTTAATTTATACTAATCATCGCCTTTATGTTATTACATATTTATGCTGATTACAAAGTCACCTCACATCAGGGCATGGTTTTTCTGTCACCCACAGGCATTGTCCCTTCTTCCTCTAATACAAGCTTTATGGTCTAACAGCTAGAAAGACAAAGACGTGGATTTTCCCATTTTGATTTTTAAGGCACAAGAGAAAACAATTGGACTGAACCAGCTGATGCCATTGCTTAATCCATATCTGGTCCAGATAACAATAAGGGACTGGCATTGTGGCACAGTGGGTTAAGCATCCACTTGCGATGCTGGCATTCTGTATTGGAGTGATGGTTTGAGTCTCAGCTGCTCCACTACTGATCCAGCTTCTTGCTAATGTGCCTGGGTAGGCAGTAGAATATGGCTCAAGCACTTGGGCTCCTGCCACCTATGTGGGACCCCAGGATGGAGTTTCTGACTCCTTGCTTCAGCCTGGCCCACACCTGGCTGTTACAGTCATGTGGGGAGTTAACCAGAGAATGGAAGATCTCTCTCTGTCTCTCCCACTCTTCTTCTGTCACTCTGCCTTTCAAGTAAATAAATGAATAAATAAATTTTTAAACAAGTTAGAATGAGGGATTAGTAATTTCTTGATAGAGCTGGTGGATATCAGTGAATTCCCAGTATGGAGGAGTCACCTGGGAAAGACCTACCAGAGACTGGGACACATTCTATTACAAGAGGGACCCTCATGCTGAAGGCACGGTTTTCACTTGATGAAGAAAACTGGGAACACGGAGGGTTGGGGGAAGGCATCTCTGTTTTCCACGAAGTCACTAGAGAGCAATCATGTTAGGGCCTGGAGGCACCTGGAGAGAAGAATGCTGATCACACCCTCATTTAACAGAGAGACCCAGAGGTCCCAGGACCAGTTAGAGCTGAACTGAGACAACAAAGCTCTCCTAATGGGATGAGAAGGGGAAGAGAAAGAGGAAGCTGGCTCCCAGGTGCCTCAGACGGCTGGCCTGGGAGTAATGGGCTTTGCTATAAATAAAAGTCACAAAGGAAAAGCAATTTTGAATATAAGGACTTGAAAGGAGAGTGTGGGTGAGTGAGAGAGGTGGGGTTGGGAGCAGGCTGCCTTCCATTCAGCCTTACTCAGCTAGCAGACCCCTGTAGACGGGTCCGCACCAGTGGCACTTTTAATGATAGCTTGCATTACTAAGACAATTTACGTCCCTCACGACACCACAGCCTGGTGGAAGGGACAAGAAAACACGGGCAATTCTGACTTGCACATTCTGTTACTCTAGGCCTTTTATTTTAACAGAAAACAGAATGGGACGCTAGGTAACTAGGACTCTCCTCACACACCAGATGTTGACTTCTTGGATCCAATAGCAACTGCTTCCGTTAGAACATTTTCTGCATTATTTCTCCCACTGTGCCATCATTGTGAAGTGACTTTGGAGTAAGAGCTCCTCTTTGAAAAGAGCTGTTGGAGAGAGGCTGGCGCTCGTGTGTGTGTGTGTGTGTGTGTGTGTGTGTGTGACTATGATGTAGCTGTTGAAACCAAACCAAAACAAACCCTGAGCTGGTTTTCATGCAGGAGGAACTACTTCTGGGCCAGGAAGAGGCAAATATGTGTTCAGTTTTGAATAGCTGATTGGTGGAAACTCTTTCAGGAGTCCTCACCGGAGAGGGTGGACAGAACTGGTCAGTGCTAAGAAGTGTGGCTCCCGAGCAGCCTTCCTGGGGAGGGACTGGGCCCCACAGCAGGGGTTCTGAACCAGGGTGTTCAAGGGTGGGGGGACTCCTCTGAGAAGCCTTAGAAGCTGCACGAGAGTTCCCATCCAGCTGAGTGGGACTCTGTTCTCTTCATGGGCTCCCCGGGTCCGTGAGTCATTGACTCGATTCTCTTTTATAACTACACACACATACACACACACACACACATATAGGGAGATGACATTTCTGTTGGCCAGGGCCAGTCCTGACTGATGCCTGTGACTTTTGCTCTCAGGTGTCCCCTCTGCATAATGAATTGTAGGGCCACGCTGGGCACATGACACTCTCCCACTCAGGAAGGGTTGTCAGCTTTTCTGAGACCTCCCCCACCCAACTGCTGCTTTCCTGTTACTCCGAGAATAAAACATCACAAATATTTGAAGAATACTTAGTTAAAAAGAACTTGCTGACCTGGGTGTTTTCCTGCTCCCAGGCCCACGTGAGGAGCTCCGAAGCAGCGTGCCCATGTAGAAGCCAAGACTTTACTCATTCGGCTCCAAATGTGGCTACAGTCAGCTCTCTCCCAACCGTGTGGTTCACTTCTGCATCTAATGCCTGGTGAACACCTAACTGCCCCACTAGATGGTAAACCCCTCTGAGGCCAATACATCTCTAGGGCCCCCACAGTGCCTGGATCTGTGGCTTGCATACAGTATGTCCCTGCAGTTAAATAAATAACCTCCATCAGGAAGGCCTCAATGTGGCAGCTCAATAGCTGGTGGCTGGGACTTCAGTGCAAGGGCAGGGCTTGGGGTGCAGGAGGGTGCAGGTGCCTTGGGAAGCCGGCCAGCCTCACAGGTGCAGCAGTCTCCTGTGGGTGGCAGGTAGCTGAGCTTATAATCACAATACCACGGGCTCAGTTTTCATCATCCAACCGAGGGATCTTATTACAGCTGCAGAAGGGATTAAGGCTCTAGGCTGGAAATGCTCGTGGATGCAAATGGGAGATCCTGGAATCTTCTAAGATGTTTGGTTCTCACCTAAGCTTGTCTTCAACAGGGGCTAACAGTAAGAAACCTGAGTTTTCCCTTCCCACAGGGGAAGCTGTGTTTGTTTATCACCAAAGCCACTCCTTAAAGGAATTGATTTTTAGGTCAAGGGTCACCTTGCTTAACTAGGATCATACATTCTATTCCACAACAGAGCTGAGGTGTAACGTGCAAACACACCTGGGGACTTGAATCCACACTGGGATTTCATGACTGATGAAAGGTCAGAGGTCAGGGTGTCCAGGGAGGAATGCACCAGGCATTAGAGTAAGAGAAGACTTTGGTTGAGGGCTTCTTTATGTGTCAGGCACGTGGCTTGTAGTGTCACACTTCAGTTTCTACAGAACCCCACCAAAACATGGTGGGCATAAATATTTGCTTCATATTGCAACCGAGGAAAGGGAGCTCTGGAAATATTAAAATAATTTGTCTACAATTACAAAAATAGCAAAGTCATTGCTCCAAGATTCAAATCCAGATCTCTATGTTTTCAGAGAGCACTCTTTTCTTTGATAGGAGAAAAGAAAAAAAGGGGCAGGTGTTCAGCCTAGCGGTTGACACCTGCATCCCACGCTAGAGTGCCTGGGATTCAGTTCTGGCTCTGGCTCCTGATTCCACCTTCCTGCTTTCGTGCACCCTGGGAGGCAGTGGTGATGACTCAAGTAATCAGGTCCCTGCCACCCTTGTGGAGACCTGGGTTGCATTTCCAGCTCCTGGATCTGGCTCAGCCCCAGCTCTGGCCATTGTGGGAATTTGGGGTGTGACCCAGTGGATAGGAACTCTGTCTCTATGTTTATCTACCTCTCAAATAAATGAATTAAAAAAAAAGGAAAAACGAAAGCAAGTGACACTCACAGTTTAAGAATGAAGTAGTACTAACAGGCCCTTCCATGAAGACTGCTGTGTGCGTTCCACTTATCTTTTTTTTTTTAACTTTTATTTAATGAATATAAATTTCCAAAGTACAGCTTATGGATTACAATGGCTTCTCCCCCACTCCCGCCACAACTTCCCTCCCACCCGCAACCCTCCCCTTTCCTGCTCCCTCTCTCCTTCCATCTTTTTTCGCTCTTTGCCCCCAGATTACTACATGGGGTGGACACCTTTACCTCTTGTAGCTCTTTCTTCTTATCTCCATATTTCTAAATTCAGTGCTTATACTACTTTTGACTCATTACTTTTAGGTTTCTTATTGTGCTGGATGAAGGTTAAATCCTCTCTCACTTTTCCAGTATCACAAATTTTGCTTACATTCATATCCAGTGCTCATATTGTTTTGTTCATAACACACCAACGATGAGCCCAGTCATTTGGATAAATTCCTGCACAGAGTTTTGTTTCTCTGGCAGTTCATTGACCCCCCCCCCCCATTTACTTCATTTTCTTAGTTTCTTTTTAAAAAATTCTTCTTTGGTTTTTAAAATTTATTTGAAAGGCAGAATTACAGGAAGAGAGGGAGAGACAGAGAGAGAGAGAGTGATCTTCCATCTACTGGTTCACTCCCCAAATGGCCACAATAGATGGAGCTGGGCTGATCTGAAGCCAGGAGACAGGGAGCTTCCTCTGGGTCTCCCACATGGGTGCAAGGGCCCAAGGGTTTGTACTATCCTCTGCTGCTTTCCCAGGCACTTTAGCAGGGAGCTGATTGGAAGAGGAGCAGCCAGGACTCAAACTAGCACCCATATGGGATGCTGGTTCAGTAGGCGGTGGGTTTACCCACTATGCCACAGTACCAGCCCCTTTCTTAGTTTCTATTCATATTTTCCTCACCCTCCAATAGCCTCAAAATAAAATGTCCCTCATGGTGAAATCTACTAGATAATAAAATTTCCTTTTCTCCATTTTCCTCCTGCTCCAGTCTGGACTGGTTGCCCTCCAGGCTTGGTGACATCTTTGACCATTTCGTGGATCCTGCATCTTTCTTTCTCACCCTCCTTTTCCTGTTCTGTTTGGCCAGAACACTTTCTCTAGAAGCTTCCTGAGGGAGGGGCTACAGAGCTTCCAGCCTGCAGTGCTGTTGGCCATTCCAGCGTCATTCCTGTAGAATCTTCCCTCTCGCTCTCTTTTGCTGGTAGTCTTACATTTCATTGTGGCACCTGTCCTGTGAGTTTCACCTCCCCAGCTCTGCTGTGTCAGCCACTGCCATCCTTCAGCTTTCTGGACTATGTCAATCACAGTTGCAATGTCTCTTGCCTTCCTTGTATTTGAGTGACTTCCAAGAATTGATAAGGCAGAAGGGCTTTACCTCTCTCTCACTTTGCCTTTCAAATAAATAAATGTATAAATCTTTAAAAACACTTCCCAAGGCCCTGTTCCTGAGGACTACTGTGCCATACTCCTTCCTGGATGAGGCACCACCTGTTGCCTTACAGAAGAGGCATCTGTGTCCTCCCCACTGCAGCCAAAAGGACAGACTAAAAGTGCATCTCCCATCATCCTTCCACATGGGAACCTGTGCACATAATTTTTTTTTGGGGGGTCAAGCCCTTGCCAGCTGGGCCACCCATCAGCCTGGCTTCCCACTGCACGGCTTGCAGTCCCCAGTGGGCCAGGGCCTTCATCCCATGGCCTCACATGCTGGTCCAGCTGACCTGAAGCCCTCCCTTTCTGGCCTGCCTGGAGCACTTCGTTGTGCTCTTCAAACCTCACCTTCTCTGGCAAATCTTGATTCTTCTCCCTTTCTCTCTTTCTCCTGGCCTGCCCCTGTTCCCAGGACACTTGTCACTCTGTGCTGCTGCCATCAGAATGAGGGTGATGCAGAGATGGAAGACACAGGCTGGAAGGGGCCCGAGCAGTTATCTAATTCTAGAGGGAAGGCAGACAAACACTGGGGAGGTAAGTTGAGTCTATTCACCTCTTTCAGGTTTTGCCTCTCTTATTTCTCTTTCCAAATATGATGATTTTTACACGTGGCCCCTGGAACCCTTTTCTGGTTTCCCCCCTTTTTCCTCCTGCCTAGGTCACACCCTCAGCAGGTGGCACAACACCTCTTTCAGATCTTTGCTGTAGCTCCAGTAACTGTGGGGGGAAGGCAACACTTAGTGCTAGCAATTCTTGTTCTAACAAGTATTTGTTTTCCTAAATTATGTTAATTTTTTAGGCAACCACATAAACAAAATGTGAGCTGACAATAGCACATTGCAAGCAATGACCCAGAATGGTCTTTCATTAGAAACAGGGGCTCTGGAAGTGGAGGCCCAAATCTAAAAAGGGAAGGCAGGCAAAATGGATAAAGGATATTCAACAGAATACTGCAAAAACCACTTAGATCAATAACTTTGCTATTCAACCTCCTATTTAAATTCAGATGGAGGTGCTTAACTGACTGATTTGAATGTCTTCTCTTTTCTTTCTTTGTGTATGGGGCGGGGGTAGAATTTTCACTGATCCATTCAATGAAGATATATGGAGCACTTACCATGAGTTACATACTGTTAGGCATGGAAAATGATAATGATGGTCATTGTTTGGTAAGCATTTACTAAGTTCCAGGTATGCTGTGTGCTTTCCATACATTATCATTTTGTCTTCATAGACCTTCTATCAAGTAGGGACTGCCATTTCTCCTGTTGGCTGATGGCAGCTGAAATGTGACTATCTTACTAATTCAGAGTCCTTGTTCTTACGCATTACTTTAAGGACCTGGAACCAAACCTGAATCACTGAGCTAGGGGAGGCTGGAAATACTCCTCCGCAATCCTCTGGTGGACCACGGGAGCTACTGAACATGGTTAAGAAGGGGGAGCAGAAGCATAGCAGCCAGCACCTCCCAACACTGGCCCTAGAGTTGCCTGATGAGCCCCATCATGCCCGTGGATGGCTGTCATTCTCTTTCCCTGCTCAGTTGAGGTATGAGTCACCTGCCTGCTACCCAGTGGTAGGGAATGGTTGGTAGTGTTAACTCCTACGGGGATAGCCCATTTCTAAGGGTGACAAAGTTACTGATTACACTGACACAGAATATTCCACCATTTTTTTAGTTTTCTCCACTTTTTCTTGAGACATCTTTTTTGACACAATCTTTCTTTAAATTCTTCTTAAAGGCCAACATTTGACCTAGCAGACAAGATGTAGGTTAAGATGCCTGTGTCCCATGTTGGAGGGCCTGGGTTCAAGTCTCCAGCTCCTGACTCCAGCTTCCTGCTGATGCAGACACTGGGAGGCAGTGGTGATGGCTCAAGTGACTGGATCCCTGCCTCCCATTTGGGAGACCTGAACTGAGTTCCTGGCTCCCGGCTTTGGTCCTGACTCAGAATGGACCACTGTGGGAATTTGGGGGAGTGAATCAGCAGATGGGAATACACACTTTCTCTTCCTCTGTTTCCTTCCCTCTCTGCCTCTTAAATAAAAAAAAATCCTCTTCAATCCATAGAATCTGGGGTTCCCATGATGACTATAATTTAAAAAAAATCTTAAAGGAAAGACTTTTTGAGAAAACTCTGATCATTACATACAATTCTTACAAGTATTGCACAGAACTCAGGGTGAGGAAGCAACAGACACCAGGAACTCCAGCCCTGCTTCTAGATTAGGGATCATTTGTGAGTGACACACCAAGTCACAGTAAACTCTGAAAGTATAAAACTCTAATCAGACTGGCTTTGTTTTTCAGCATTGGAGACAACCTTAAGAGAAAAAAGGTGGACCTTCATGTCGGGGGAGGGGGAAGAAAGAGAGAGAGAGAGAGAGAGATTAGAAACAGAGCGAGACTGAAGAGAGCTACATACAAACATGTTTGTTTTTCTCCAGTCTAAGAGGAGTTCCCATTAGAACTAATAGAAGCAACACATGTTCCCCTAGGAGGCTTCTAACTGACAGAGGGATGCCTTTATGGTAAAGAAGAAAAGCCAGGGGCTGGCACGAACCCTGGCTGCTCCACCTCTGATCCAGCTCTCTGCTAATGGCCTGGGGAAGCAGTAGAAGATGGCTCTGGCTCTTGGCTTCGGATTGGCTCAGCTCTAGCCGTTGCAACCATTTGGGGAGAGAACCAGGGGACGGGAAGACCTCTCTCTCCCTCTCTGCCTCTGCCTCTCTCTAACTCTGCCTTTCAAATAAATAAATCTTAAAAAAAAGGGGGGGGGCAGCACTGTGGTTAATCCTCTGCCTGTGGTGCTGGTATCCCATATAGGCACCAGTTCTAGTCCCGGCTGCTCCACTTCTGATCCAGATCTCTGCCATGGCCTGGGAAAGCAGTGGAAGGCGGCCCAAGCACTTGGGTCCCTGCACCCACGTGGGAGACCTGGAGTAAGCTCTTGGCTCCTGGCTTCGGATCTGCCCAGCTCTGGCTGTTGCCTCCATTTAGGGAGTAAACCAGCTGATGGAAGACCTTTCTCCTCTCTCTCTGTCTCTCTGTCTCTGTCTCTGCCTCTCTCTCTGTATATAACTCTACCTCTCAAATAAATAAATAAAATCTTAAGAAAGAGAGAAAGGAATAGAAAAGCCAAACAGCAGGGTCCCATTTGGATTTCTGCTCCTTGTTAGAGAAGCATGTAATCTTGAAGACCAAGTGGAATACTCATGTGAAAAAAATTCAATAATGACATTCACAGAAATTGCTGTGGAAAAGTTCCTAGCTCAGCTCACAGCTAATTATGACCCTCATGAAACTGTTGACTCTGCTAAAAAAAAAAAAAAACAGAATAATATGTGCTAAGCTCAAATATTTTTTGGCAAACATACTTCTATTATTTTCCTTAACTAACTTAAACATGTTTCAGGGACAAGACTTTAGAGGTTCATTCAGCACAATATGTTGATACCTTTGATGTGCCAGTTACAGATCTCAGTGCTGGGGATCAGGCAGTGGAGAGAGCCCTGCTTGCATGGAGCTTTCATTTACTGGGGGGAGGCAGACAAGAGTCACATACACTGTGCTGTCAGCAGTGATAAGTGCCATGAAAAGCAGTAGTGGGGTGGGCAGTGAGGTGTTGGATAATGAGGAAGAGGGGACTCTCTGACGAGGAGATATTGGGCAGGTAATGAATGGAATGAGGGGTACGAGAACTGGGGTGAGAGAATCTTACACTTCCTTCTGTGCCACACAGTAGCTGGTATAGACGTTGAACCAAGCAGGTGCTATCAATATTAGTTGATTAACTTAGTGATCCTTTAAGTTTGTTTTATATTGTTTGAACAGATTGAAGAAATTAGAGCCTGATGAGTTTACTGCATGGTCTAGCCCAGGGCTTTAGTCTGAAGGAAGGCATTTGGCAATATCTGGAGACGATGTGATGATTATGATCTGAGAGTGGAGGCAACTGCAGCTTGTGGGCAGAGGCCAGTGATGACACTAAATGTTCTACATGTACAGAAAGTCCATGCAACAAAGAATTAATGAACCCAAAATGTTAGCAGTGCCACTTAGAAGCCCCACCCCAGTCCCTAGGCTGGCCTCCAGATCCTTGATGAGCCTGGACGGGAGGAGCTCTTGCCAACACCCCATCAAGTTGGCAGGATGTATGCAAACAGGGTACATATCCAAGGCCCTTGGAGTTACCTTGGGGCATCTGTTCCAAGCCTGTGACAGACTTGCTTGGTTTCTCAGTCACATGGGAATTTACTCGTTAAACAGCTTTAAGTAAAAGTTTCCTGCTCGCTTTTGACGTAAGGGAGGGCAAAAAGACAAAATGTGGTCTCTGCCTAGTTACCTAGAGCTGCAGCCTAGTGAGGTGGGAAGCAAGAAGATAAACACCTGCAATGTGGCAAAGGACACAGAAGGATAGAAACAACATGACATAGGGAAGAGAGTCCTGACTCATTTGGAGTGGCCCAAGTAGGTTTAACAAATGAGAGATCATTTGAAATGGGCTTTGACAGTAGCATTTAAAAAGCAGAAAGGGAGGCAGAGGATACGCTCGGTTCAGGGTAAGATGTAAAAACAGGTAAAAAGGCAGAGAATCCTAATCATGATCATATTAATAGCAACTGACATCTAGTAAGTTCCCTCTAAAAGGTAGATATGAAGCCAACCACTTTATCATACCGAACAATTGTGATCTAAACTGCAGATTGATATATACTTGGCTAAAGCCCAGTATGGCCCAAAGTGACTTGAATTCTCATCCTTTCCATTTCAGAAAGATCTTAAAACATGGGGAGTGTTACCTGGGGTGAGTTGCATAAGTACCGAAGTAGTTCACCAATATACTGAATGACAGTGACATTGTATTTTCTACAGTCATCCCAGAACTGGCTGGCTGAAAATTTGGTCCTCAAAGCAATAGTAGCACCTACAGAGAAGGCATAGAAAGCATCAATAAAGAAATTCTACCAAAAAACCCCTCTCCAGTTAGATTTGTCATTTTTGAAAGGTAGAAATGTAAAAATGAATTATTTTCACAAATAACTGTTGAGTGTTTATTCAGTACAAAAAATGACTAAAATACAAGTTGTCCTATAGAAGCTTCCAATCTAGGGAAGAGAAGACACATAGAAAAGTCAGTTTAATTAAAGTCAGTGTGCAGGATACCAGAGGTTCAAATGAGGTTCTAAGGGAGTGTGTGTGTGTGTGTGTGTGTGTGTTTGTAGATTAGTTCTTCTTGGGAGCAAGAGCTGAGAAAGGCTTATTTTGAAAGAAGGGAGATTTACATGAGGTATTGAGAAATAAACATGAAAAGAGATGAGAAAATTCCATGTGGAAGAAAAGGCTTGAGCATAAAGACAGGATGCCTGAGACTCAGCGAGCCTGGGACTGGGATGGGGAAGAGTGGCTGGGTCATGGGACACTCACTGGGAGGAGCAGCTGCAGCCAAGGAGTACTTGGAAGTGCCAGGTGGAAGAGTCAGACCTAATTTTGGGGACAGTGGGGAGCTTAGGTCTTGAGCAAGCAAGGGAGTATTCTCTGACAGGTTAGGTATTCGGAACAGTGGCCCCTGCAGATGTCTACATCCTCATCTCCACAGCTTGTGAACGTGCTGCCTTGCGTGGCCAAAGGAACTCTGCAGGTGTGATTCAGGATCTTGAGATGGGAAGATTATCCTGGATTATCTGGGTGGGCACAGTGTAATCAATCACCAGAGCCCTTACTCGAGGGAGGCAAAGTAAAGGTGGACGAAGGAGATGGGATACTGGAAACAAAAGAATGGAGTGATACGCTTTGAAGATGGAAGAAGGGGCCATGAGCCAAGGGATCCAGGCAGCCTCTAGAAGCTGGAAAACACAAGGAAATGAATCCTCCATTCCCTCTCTCCCCGAGCTCCTGATGGAACACAGCCCTGCTGACGCTTTGATTTTAGGACTTCTGACCTCCAGAAAGTAAGAGAATAAATGTATGGTGCTTGAAGCCATGAAATTTATGGTAATTTGTGATAACAACAATAGCAATAGTAAAATAATTCATGGGAGGTCTCTAAGAAGTTCATGGAAAATGGGTATTAAGAAAAACTATGCATGGATTTCAAAAATTTTTTGCACCAAAATGAACTTATCTATTTCTTTCATGTCTCTCACGAGGGTGCATAAGCACTTGGGCCATCCTCTGCTGCTTTCCCAGGCTTTTAGCAGGGAGCTAAATTGAAAGTGAGACAGCTGGGACTTGAACCAGTGCCCATATGGGATGTCCATGCTGCAGGAGGCAGCTTTACCTGCTACACTGCAGTGCCGGCCCCATAAACTTATCTTTTAATCCAATTTTCCATGAATATTTTGAAGCACTCTCATATATGTATATGCATGTTTGTCTTTTTTTCTAAACACACACACACACACACAAACACATGTGACTACTTAAAATGAAATGCAATGTGGGAGAAAAAGTTTATAGTTCTGTTATAGAGGGAGAAAACTTCCTAGAAGAGGTGAATATTGGACCAGGCCTTACTGTACAAAAGTGGCATAAATTCTGGAAGGAGAGGGAATGGCAACCCCAATCTGAGTAGTAAAGTTTGAGAAGGAAAGCGAAGAGATGGCAAGCCAGATGAGAAGCTGTGGGAACAGGGAAAGATAAGGAACGTGGACCAATAGAGAAGTTTAAATCAGATGCTCTAGAGATGAACATGCCAATTTCTGATGAGAGACGACACTGGAGAGTTACTTATGGAGTTGAAGAATCAGATGTCTGGTAAAGACCTAAAATTTTAAAGGTATGTCTTCACTGATACACTGGACATTTATGGCATTCTATTATTGGACAAACAGGGGCATGAGAAAATAGAAATTCTTTTAGATACTTCTTTGTGATGTATGAAGCGAATGGCCTTGCCAAAAACAACACCATCCCTAACAGATGGGAAAGCAGCTGAATCCTATATCCCTTTTCCTGATGAGCAGGGGGCCTCCGATGGTTCTGGAGAGAAAAAGCTTACCGGTCATGATACATCCGTTCAGGCCGATCATAAGTGCAGCACTGTGGTACAAGGGCAGGGTGGTGTAGATGATATCATCTGATTTAACTCCACTTGTAATGTTGAGGCCAGTTCCTACCCATAAGCGATAGTGATTGATTGTTGCAGCTTTTGGGAGGCCTTTGCAAAAGACACAAGAGAAGGCACGAGTGAGCCAAGACTGGCCATTCAGATGACTGCAAGAGACAGCTGGCTTAGGAAGAGTCATTACATCATGTTTAGAGAATTGCATTGTAAAACACCAGAAAGGAGATGTTTTAGGCTCTGTAGGATTATATAGTCCTCGTTGCAATGACTCTGCTACTGCGGCTGAAAGCCGTCATCAGACACATAAAGGAGTAAGTGTGGTTCCAATAAAACTTTATTTTCAAAAACATGTAGCAGATTGTTTTTGGTTCCCAGGTCACGGTTTGCTGATTCCTGAGTTAGATATTTATTATAGCAGTAATCTGAAGAGAAAGAGAATTTGTGTATATTGAATGTCTGCCTATCATTTTGCAAGATGTTTTCAAAATTTCATTTAATTTTCATCACAAATTTTATGAGATAACTAGAATTACATTCTTCAGTACACAGAGGGGGAAAGTTGAGATTCAGAGAGATTTAAATAGTTAGATTAAAAAGCCCACCAACTAATGATGGTCCTTTGTAATCACTTTTATTAATATCCTGTGTACTATTCTAGAGTTTCTTTTTACCAATGCAAGTATATATTAACATTTTCTCTCTGCATTTTGATTTTTTTTCCTGCCACTTAACAGTTTTTCTTGGAGATGTGTCCTCGTGTGCACATAGAGATCTCCCTCATTTATTCATGCATTGATTCCCTCCCCACTGTGTCATACCTTTTGTATGAGGACATTATCATTTGTTTACACTATTTGTGAAAAAAAGTAAAATAAGCACTGATCTTATTACCTTCCAAATAAGTCTTTTAAATTGTCATAGTAAATCAGGGAGTGTTCATTCTCTTTTTTTCTCCTTCAAAAGGGTTTTATATTTGCTTTTTAAAAAAGGTTTATTTATTTGTTTGCTTGAGAGACATAGTTACAGACAGAGAGAAGGAGATATAGAAAAAGAGAGAGAGAGAGAGGTCTTCCATCAGCTGGTTCACTCCCCAAAGGGCCACGGTGGCCAGACCTGAGCCAGTCTGAAGCCAGGAGCCAGGAACTTCTTCCTGGTCTCCCTTGCAGGTCCAGGGGGCCAAGCACATTAGCAGGGAGCTGGATTGGAAGCAGAGCAGCTGGGACTTGAACCAGCACCCATATGAGATGCTGAGCATTGCAGGCAGATGCTTAACCTACTACACTACAACACCAGCTCCTATATTTGTTTTTTTAAAGCATGCATTGTGAAGAAGTTCCACTCTTGTTTATTTATTTAAAATTTCGTATTTGTTTTCATTTTATTTGAAAGGTAGACAGTAGGACAGAGACAGAGATCCTCCATTTGCTGGCTCACTCTTCAAATGTCTCTCAAGAACCAGGGTTGGGCCAGGCTGACACTAGCAGCCTGGAACTCAATTTGAATCTCCCTTGTGGGTAGCAGGGATCCGAGAACTTGAGCCATCACCTGCTGCCTCCCACGGTACAATAGCAGGAGGCTGAGATTGGAAGCAGAGTCAGGACTTGGACTCAGGCACTCAGATATGAGATGCAGGCATCCCAAATAGTGTCTTAACTGCTCTGCCAGATACCTGCCTCTAAATTTGTCTATTAAAAAATTTTCAATATGCATATTACATTTTATTTATTTATTTGAGAGGTAAAGTGGCATAGAGAGAGAGAGAGGAGGGAGGGAGGGAGGGAGGGAGGGAAAGTGAGAGGTCGAGAGGGCAAGGTGGGGGGGGAGAGAATGAATGTATGAATGTTGTTTTATTTTCAAAATGCCTGTAATAGCCAGAGCTGGTCCAGGCTGAAGCCAGGAGTCGGGAACTCCACTAGGGTCTCCTACATGGGTGGCGGAAACTCAAGTACTTGAACTGTCATCTGCTGCCTGCCAGGTGCACGAGTAGGAGCAAAGGCAGGACTTAATCCCAGGCACTGAGGTATGGGATACAGGAGTCCCACGCATTGGCTCAATCCACTGCACCAAACACCTGCCCTCATATTTAACAATTTAGTACAGGATGAGAACTCCCCATAATTAACTGAGGACTCATTTTATTTAAATTACTTCTAGAATCAAAAGGTTTATAATTGAATTTTACCATTCTATTAAGAAATTACAAGTAGTATCTGTGTACAGTGGGAGCAATTGATTAATTATGTGATCCTTTCTGGTGGCATGAAAATAAATTATGTTCAACAAATTGAAGAAATGATAGACATGTGCTTTGAGCACCAGCTTTAGTATGTCATTCCCAGCTTCTCCTCCTCATATATTTAAAGGAATTATTTAGCAAAAGTGACTGCGTGAGGGGAGCTGGCTTTCGGGTGAAACTCAGATCAGGAAGTGTGAGATTAGATGGGTGCTGAGGGCCCCATGAGGTTAAGGAGAAAACTCTCTCTGCTGGGTGGTGATGAAAAGCTCAAAGGAACCATTAGTCTTATTGACAAAGTTTGGTTATTTTACAAGGAGAATGCATGAATTTATTGCCTGATTAAATTAAAATTTTAATCCAGAGATAAAGGACTCAGATAATCATTCCCCCAAGAACAATAAAATAATAAGCAGGAGGCTGCATATGATACCTTGGTCACTTTTCTCCTGGCCCAGAGTAGGCAGACACAAAATCCCTGTCACGTGAATAAGCCAGGAGGTATTGCAGCAGGGCTGTGAACGTATGAGCTGTAGAGTCAGCCCACAAGGCGAACCCTTATACTTCTCCCTGTCCTGGGAAGTCTTAACCTACACAATGGTTTCTGACTGTAAAACGGGAACAAGAATAGTACCCATCTCATAAGAAAGATGTAAAGCTTCTGGATGGCCTAGTCCAAACTACTCTTAAATGTTGTTTGTTCCATGTAGCAGTGTTCAAGTAACACTGTTAATTGGCAGTGTTTTTCCCTAGTGGCTCATAAAATAGTGCTGCAGCTTTCAGTTGAAGGCATCCAAGACTGGATGGAACATAGTATTTGAGGCTCTGAGCTAACAGTTACCCTACACCTACAATTCCAAGTCAGTACTGCATGGGAAACCAGTCATCAAAATATCTATATAAATACCACTCCATTACTGTCCTCTGGCCTTCTCTGGTGCTCTGTGCACAGTTGGTTATATATTACATATGGGCTCTGGATATTACATGGTCAAAATACAACCAGCATTAGAAAATATGGCATTCTATTCAGTGCCACAGCCCATTCATCATCAAAACTGTTTGTAGTTCTTGGTTAATCTGTTATCTGTTCTATATCAAGTAGAGGAACCTTGTGTAGTTGGGAGAAACCCAAATGGTATCATATGCTCTGAAATTAGATCTGTTCCCATGGGCACAGAGCTAAATCCCCTGAAGTATTAGTTATCTGATAAGCTGCACTACAGAAAGAGAACATTTGAAAACTTAAGCTGAGATTTAACTCCTTCAGGGTAGGTCTATTTCTCTGAGAATCCTCTTTATTTTTACCTGTGGTTCCTGAAGTATAAATGTACAAGGCAGGAGTGGAAAAAGTCACTTCAGACCTCCATGACTCTGGGGTGGGTTCAGTTGACATTTCATCCACTTTGTCCTGGAAAGAGCCAATCCCGTCTGTGTTAGACGTTCTGCTCATATAATAGATGGACACGTTATCTTTCTTCAGGCTTGGCAGCACCTCTTCAACAGCTTCTTGTAGTTCTTAATTTAACAAAAATAATAAAAAATCCAAACCAATTAAATTAGTCCATAAGTTTCTCTTAGCACAATCAGCTTCATAGTCATTTTGTTTTCAGCACAATTTTTTTTTTTTGCAAAAATGTGTGGATGTGGCAAGTAATGTTTATAGCTACATTTTTTAAACATAGGATTTTCTGCATTTGGAAAAATCAGAAGATTTCAATAGTTGAGGCAAGTCTGGGTTTTGATGGCTTTCTAAGCATAGCAGGTGCTCTTGTGGCAAGTACAAACAGTAGACATGAGAGTAAAAGCCAAAAAATACAGATGCGTAAAGGCATACATCTGACAGCACACCATAAATGAAAAAAAAAAAAAAAAGGGAGAAGAGAAATGGAAGAAAAGGAGGCATGCCAACTGGCAAAAATGGTCAAAACCAGCTCCATGGAACAATTATTTTTAAATATATCAGTAACAAGTAGTTCTACAGGAAGGTGTAGCTGATCTGAGAAATAAGCTCTAAATTTCATAAGCATATTCTGTGATCTGAGAAAAAAAGAGGACTGATTAATTTAGAGTTTTTCAAACTGTGGGTTATAATAGTACATTTTTCAAATAAGTTTTAATGTTCCTTTTTTTCTTGTTTATTTGAAAGACAGAGCAACAGAAAGAGAGAGAGAGAGAGAGAGAGAGAGAGAAATCGAGAGAGAGATGAAAAAAATGCCCACAACAGCTAGGGCTGGGCCAAGACAAAGCCAGGAGCCTGGAAGTTAATCTGGGTCTACCATGTGGGTTGCAGGTACCCAAGTACTTGAGGCATCATTTGCTGCCTCCCCGGGTCCACGCTTGCAGCAGGAAGCTGGATTCTAACGTGGAGTTGCTTCTTGAATAAATAAATACATTAATAAAAGTCTTTTAGTGGCTGCTCATCCCCTACCTAGAATCCACCCTCCTATTTTGTGATGTCCTAAGGTCACTCATAGTCTCCCCTGGGGCAGCTTTTCTGGTGTCGCTTCTTATATCTACCTCTTGCTCCCTTTCCTCTATCCACAATGATCTACAAAAAGCCCATGAGGGTACTCAGATACTCACATCTCATTTCTTTTGTCCAGGTTGTTCATCTACTTGGCGTGCCCTCCCACCCCTGGCATCTGTAAGACTCCTGCTCACCCTTCAAGACTCAGACTGGGTGACATGTCTGTCACTGCTTCCCCACCTCCCTCAAGTTGACTGCTTCCTTAACTGGCTTCCACAGGACTTGCACATACTTCTAATAGAGTATGTAGTACACAGTGAGACATGGTTCAATTCTCCTCTTCTGTTAGACAGTGAGATCTTAATTGAGTCATAACTGAATCATCTTTGGATCCTTAACATTATATGGGTGTTCAATAAATGATGATTGAAAGAATCTGCACAATGGGGCTGGCGCTGTGGTGCAGCGGGTTAATGTCCTGGCCTGATGTGCCGGCATCCCATATGGGCGCCAGTTCGAGGCCCGGCTGCTCCACTTCCTGATCCAGCTCTCTGCTATGGCCTGGGAAAGCAGTGGTTGCACCCATGGGGGAGACCCGGAGGAAGCTCCTGGCTCATGGCTTCAGATCAGCACAGCTCCAGCTGTTGTGGCCAATTGGGGAGTGAACCATCAGATTGGGGACCTCTCTTTCTCTCTCTCTCTCTTTCTCTCCCTCTCCCTCTCCTCTCTCTGTGTAACTTTTTCAAATAAATAAATAAATCTTTAAAAAAAGAATCTGCATAAAGCATTGTATTAGTGTTTGGTGGACACAAAATAAACTGCAGACAATTAGTTAAAGAATTCAGATCTTACAATTCTGTGCATTGATCAACCTCTAATAAAATATAATATGAAATAATTTCTGTGATACAGGTAGACCTTACATACAAGTAAGTACCTGCATGGATAAATTACAAAACAACTATTACTGCTACTTGAAGAATTAATAAATTTTCCTTTCTTCCATCCCTTCTTACAGTCTCTTTCCCTCTCCCTCTTTTCCTTCCTTCTTCCCTCTCTCTCTCCCATCTGATACTGAACTATATAATCAAATACATTGCTCAGAAATTACCTGGATTCATCATTTTAAAAAATATTTGAAAGGCAGAACAACAAAAGAGAGAGAGGGATAGAGAGGGGAAGAGGGAAAGAGAGAGGCCTTCTATTCACTGGTTCACCCCCAGATGTCCCCAACAGCCAGGCTGAAGTCAGGAGCCCAGGTCTCCCAAATGGGTGCAGAGACTCAAGCAATTGAATCATTGCCTGATGCCTCCCAGGGGTGCATTAGCAGGAAGCTGGATAGGAAGTGGAGGAAGGACTGGATCCTAGGAGCTCCAATATGGGATATGGGTGTCCCAAGTGGCTGCTCAATCCATTGTGCCACAATGCCCACCCTGGATTCATTCTTATTCCCTTCTACCCACCATTTATTCAACATCTATTTAAAGACTGCTCCCTAGTTGTCACACACTGGGTACAAGAGTAGAGAGGAAACAAGGAATCGATGAAAATAAAGTGCAGTAGGTGTCATGACGAGGGAAGGAATAAGTACTTAGGGAGCACTCGGGGGTGGGCAGCTCTGAGACCTGAGGGGGGAGCGGGAGTCAGCAAGAGGAGGAGCAGCTGAGATGGGCGGAGCCTGTTTCTGCAGAGGGACCAGCGCTCGCAAAGGCTCAGCGGCAAGCAGCACCGTGCCAAACTAACAAAAAGCATCTAGAGTTGATTGGAACGTGGAGTGGGAGGGGAACAAGGCGTGGAGCGGAGGCGGTGACTGTTAGGGCTCAGGTCTGTGAGGCTCTGCTGAAGGTGAGCAAATGGACGGGAGGGGACAAAGCCAGAGGCAGGGAGAGCAGAGGGGCGTGGAGCTTATCTGCACTGGGGTCTCAGCGGTGGGTGGAGAGAAGCAGACGTAGAGACGTTTGAGAGGTAGGAGAAATAGCACTTGGGAACAACCCGAATAAGCAGACAATGATGAGTCAAAGGGGCTCTACATTGTTTTCATAAGCTTTTTAAAAGGAAAAATGTACTCAGGACTACTTATGTTCTTCCGACTTACAAGAGTATAGTAAAAATAAAAGGAAATGTAATTAGGCAGATGTCATGCCTCATCACGGATCAAGCAGCTCAGCACCCTGCATCTGCCACTCCACTCAGGTTCCCAGCTGGCCCTCAGCAGGTATCAACAGAAGTCAGCTGTTGGTGTAGAATTTATTATTTGGGCATTGACTTGAGATTCTGTTGACTTGTCAACTCTCTTATATATAAGGATATACCATGCCAGGTTGTCTTCCCTTATGTAAAAGGTGTTGATATAAAAAACTGAAATCTGGAAGGAAATTCTGGATGTGAACATTGCCTGCCAACTACCCAGTTGATCTATAATCCTTTTTCTTCATTCTTTTACAGATATGGTTAGGAGTACATCTTCTCTCCTTCACACATGATTTCTGGGTGCATGTAGTTCTAATTGTAAAGTATGCCCATCTGACTGGCAGCCAAACAGGACACATAAGCTCAAATAATTCTGCTTGTAGCAGACTGAGTTCCCCAGGACCCTAACACAGAGATTTGCATGCACCAAGGATCTTGGGAGGAGAACCTGTGAGACTGCAAAGGAAGCAGACTGGATAGAGGGAGACACGGAACTGTGAGGCAGTCAAGCAGTGCCCTCCTTCAGCTGGTCCTCTGATGCTGGGAATGGTCCTTTAGATTGTCCCAAATTAAGGGAGATAGGCTGTGCCTTTATGTCCACCCATCAGTCAGTCAATACACTCAGGCTTGGGGTAGTAGTGCTAGGCCTTGGGCAAAGCAGCTCTCTTCCACCAAGGAGAGGTCTCGGTGGAGAGCTCCTGGCCGCTGAGGGATGAGTGGCTCAGTCTGAAAATGGGGATATGGGCGGTGCCCATGGCATTGACTACACCTGCCATCTTTACTCAAAACAAAGCTTAACATTTTGTTTGATTGTATAATAACTTTACATGTGATTTCTATAACAACCTTGTGACGTCTATCCCAGTAACCTTGTTTCCACAAAGGAGGACAGAGGCTGTGCGTGGAAGGCCACATACAAAATGGAAAGTTACACTGGGCTCCTGGGATTCCTCCTTCCCTGCACTGACCACTCAGGTTCAAGGTTTAGTAAAAAGTCTTACTTTCTGGAAGAGGCTGTCCTTGACCTCCTGTTTGTACTTGTTAAATAAATCATGGGCATTTGCCTTTTTTTTTTTTTTAACAGGCAGAGTGGACAGTGAGAGAGAGAGACAGAGAGAAAGGTCTTCCTTTGCCGTTGGTTCACCCTCCAATGGCCGCCGCGGCTGGCGCGCTGCGGCCGGTGCACCGCGCTGATCCGATGGCAGGAGCCAGGTGCTTCTCCTGGTCTCCCATGGGGTGCAGGGCCCAAGCACTTGGGCCATCCTCCACTGCACTCCCGGGCCACAGCAGAGAGCTGGCCTGGAAGAGGGGCAACCGGGACAGGATCCGATGCCCCGACTGGGACTAGAACCCGGTGTGACGGCGCCGCTAGGCGGAGGATTAGCCTATTGAGCCGCGGTGCCAGCCGGGCATTTACCTTTTAAGAGTAACATGGCCAATCTCTTGTTCATCTTCTTAATGAAGAGCATAACCTCAAGCTTTATTAAACTCTTGGGTGTGAGAAATAGTATTCAGAAAAAGTTTCCTGAAGTGTATGGAGCAAATTCACCAGTTTCTCATTCATCTAGGTTTATGTATTTATTTATTACTTAATTTATTTGAAGGGCAGAGATAGATAATTTGATTGACTGATTTTTCATGTAGTGGTTTACTTCCCAAATGCCAGCAATAACCTGGTCTGGACTAGAGTGAAGTTAGGAGCCAGGAACTCCACCTAGGCCTCCCCCATGGGTGGTAAGAACTCCAGTAGTTTGTCATCACCTGCTGCCTCCTAGCGTGTGCACTGGCAGGAAGCTGGGATTACAAGCACAGGTGACACCGGGACTCAGGCACTCTGATATGGGATGCAGATATTCCAAGTGGCGTCTTCACCACCATGCCAAACACCCACCCCTCATCCAAAAGAGATCTTCAGAAAAAGCAGTATACATCTGGGTGATGAAAATTGAGTGATTACCATCCCCTTCCCCAGCACTTTACAGTCTGTCTTGTTCAAAAGCAAATAAAAATATCAAGGTAGCATCCTAAGTGGCCACCCCCCACTTTTTGAGGAAAAAAATGTCTAAATAGACAGGCTCATTCCTGGAAAGCAGGGAGGGAGGGTGGAGAATGAGCTGAATCCATCTATGTGGTGTTGAGCTGCTACTGACTAACCCTGCAGTCTTCCCATAGGAAAAAACATCCAATCAGATAGTTTCCTTTCCTACCAGACTGTCTCATAACTAAAACAACACACCCCAGAAGTGTTTACTCACAAGGTAAGATGTAAACAGGAGGCAGAAATAGCAAAGGAGTGCTGATCATAGTTTCAGGATGAATGGGAAATGGAAGGTGAACAAGACAGGACAGAAGATTGGTCATGTCCTCATTCAGAAAAGCCCCTTAGAGGCTGCTGGTGGGGATCAGGGCTTAAGCTGCTGCCTGTGATGTTGGCATCTCATAGAGCGCCGGTTGGAGACCTGGCTGCCCTGCTTCTGATCTGGCTCCCTGGGAAAGCAGTAGAAGGTGGCCCAAGTACTTGGGCCCCTGTCACCCCTGTGGGAGACCAGGATGGAGCTCCAAGTTCCTGGCTTCAGCCTGGCCCAGCCCTGGCCATTGTGGTTATATTGGGAGTGAACCAGTGATGTAAGATCTCTCTCTCTTTAAAATAAATAAATAAATAAATAAATAAAAAAGAAATTTAGGGAAAGAATAAGCATATTTAAAAAAGTGCTGTTGAGACCAGCGCCGCGGCTCACTAGGCTAATCCTCCACCTTGCGGTGCCGGCACACTGGGTCTAGGTCCTCTTCCAGGCCAGCTCTCTGCTATGGCCAGGGAGTGCAGTGGAGGATGGCCCAAGTGCTTGGGCCCTGCACCCCATGGGAGACCAGGATAAGTACCTGGCTCCTGCCATTGGATCAGCGCGGTGCACCGGCCACAGCACGCCAGCCGTGGCGGCCATTGGAGGGTGAACCAACGGCAAAGGAAGACCTTTCTCTCTGTCTCTCTCTCTCACTGTCCACTCTGCCTGTCAAAAAAAAAAAAAAAAAAAAAAAAGGTGCTATTGAAACACACACTTGTGCCAATACAGCACCTAGAGAAAATTTGAAAATAGTTCTTAAAATGTCATTTGTAACTGTGATTTCGCATCTTTACCATTGGCAGTTTGGAATGATGGTACTTAACAACCTATAGTCTATATAGCAAGAATGTGTATTAGAACACCTTTCAAATAGAGACACACAACTGCCTTTCCTCCCCACACAAAACAAATCACCCTGAGGTCAGAAAAATGTTTAATGCAGGTTAAATTCCAACAGGAGTTAAGTGAAAATTTAACAGAGAACCACATTACACAATAGGGAAAGATACATTCTAGTCACGTCATTAAACAATTCACTTGATATTATTTTTCATTTCCCTCAATGAAAGTTCCTGCTTTCTCAATAGCCTTGGAATCAAGGGAAATTTCTTAGCATAAGGTTATGAGGTCATAGCCAGTCCGATTAATTGTTATTTGACAGCTGTTAGCAACCATGTCCCCTGTCTACCAAGGAGCTGCTTTCCTGTTTCTTAGAGAGGGTGGGGTGGTGCTGTCACATACCAGCTCCTTACACCCACAAAGGATAATCTGAACTCTATCCGGGTTTAATAACTTTAACAGCTGATTCAGGGTTTATTTTGCTTTCACTTCTGTACCCCCTTGTTTCTGATGAGGCTGGGCAGCTTTTCCACATATGCTAGCTCAGTGCTAGTCTGTTGCTGAATGAGGCTGCAACCACCCTGCTTGCAACTTTCGGTGATGAGCAGGGAAAGAAGAAAAACCTTAGAGAACATCTTAAAGCCAGAACTCTCAGGCAGACGCTGAGCCAGTGGCTGGGACTCACAGCCCCTGAGTGTCTTACTCACTCGGTGTCCAGGCATCTCTCTGTCCGTGTAGAGTCCTCCACTCTCCTACTCACAAATCCTTCTCAGTGTGGTCCCAGCCCATCATGTGCTTATCACCTGCTCCTTTTCTTCACGGAGACCCAGAGAGAACACCTGTTTCCTACAGTTCACTGTCAACAGGGCTGGGCATGGCAACTGGTCAGGAGGAGCTTTGGGAAGTAAACAAATCTGTGGTAGCATGAGGCTGCACCTAGGGAGCTTAAGTTGAAATGGATTTTCTGACATCAGGATACCCAAGGGAACTTCAAAAACTGTATGGAAAAATGGAATTAAAAGATAATATGCAGGGCCAGGCTGTGGCATAGTGGGTAAAGCCGCCACCTGCAGTGCCAGCATTCCCATATGGGCACCGGTTTGAGTCCTGGCTGCTCCACTTCCAATCCAGCTCTCTGCTATGGGCTGGAAAAGCAGTAGAAGATGGCTCAAGTGCTTGGGCCCCTGTACCCATGTGGGAGACCCAGAAGAGCCTCCCGGCTCCTGGCTTCGGATTGGCCCAGCTCTGGCTGTTGTGGCTATTTGGGGAGTGAACCTCTCTCTCTCTGCCTCTCTGTAACTCTGCCTTTCAAATAAATACATCTTTTAAAAAAAGATAATATGCTTATCTTGGTGCAAAAAATTTGAAATCCATGTATTTTTTTGGATAACTTGCATTTTTCCATGAACTTCTTGAAGAGACTTCCTCCTTCAGTTTGTTAGATCATTTTTCATGCCCTCACGCTGATCTGAAGGCAGGAGCCAGGTGCTTATCCTGGTCTCCCATGGGGTGCAGGGCCCAAGTACTTGGGCCATCCTCCACTGCACTCCCTGGCCACAGCAGAGAGCTGGCCTGGAAGAGGGGCAACCGGGACAGAATCTGGCGCCCCGACAGGGACTAGAACCCGGTGTGCTGGCGCCACAGGCGGAGGATTAGCCTATTGAGCCGTGGTGCTGGCCCCCACCCAGTGATTCTTAAATTTCAGGGAAGAAAACCCATTACAATCAACCAGAATATTGGAACTCAGTTGGATAAATGTTTATTGAGTGTCCACTGTGTGCCAGGCATTAGTACGGTATTATTTGAAGATATAGGAGAGGATTCTATGCCTTTGACACAACCAGTGCATTAAAGCAACCCATCTACATTACTCCTTGGGCAGGGCAGCCCAAGACGGTGAGAAGAGTGGAGTCAGATTATCCCCATGCCTGATTCTCGACTATAGTTGGCATTAGAAAATTATCTTCTTAGGGCAAGTGTTTGGTGAAGCGGTTGGGATGCCACTTGGGCCACCCACATTCCATATTGGAATGTTTACTTCAAGTCCTGGCTCTGTTTTTGACTCATTTCCTGCTTTTATGCACTTTGGGAGGCAGCAGGTGATGCCTCAAGTACTTGGTGCCTTCCACTCACTGGGAGACCCAGATCGGGTTTTAGGCTCCCATCTTGGGCCTGGCCGGTTTCTGGCTGTTGAAGATATTTGGGGAATGAACCAGTGGATAGAAGACCTCTATTTCCCTTTCTTTCCTTATCTCTCAAATAAAATAAAAATATCTATATTTTAAATTGCCACCTTCCATGGAAGTGTAGAAGCTGCTGCTAGCTATCCCTTAGATTCTCCGAGTCCTTATTTTCTTGACATTGGAGTCCCTTCAGTAATCAGTTTTAGAAAATGACCGTTACTGGGGTGGGTGCTGTGACACTGCTTCCAACACTGGCGTCCTATATCGGTGTGCTGGTTTGAGTTCCAGCTACTCTTCTGATCCAGCTTCCTGCTAATACACCTGGGAGACAGTGGATGATGACTCAAGTAGTTGAATTTGTGCCACTCACGAGGCAGAGACCTGGATGTAATTTCTGGCTCCTGGCTTCAGCCTGACCCAGCCCTGGCTATTGTGGTCACTTGTGGAGTCAAACAACAGATGGAAGATCCCTCTGTCTCAGTCACTCTGCCTTTCAAATAAATAAACTTAAAAATTTTTTTTTAAAAAAGTGATCCTAGTTTAAGTCCAGCCCGTTATTTTAATTTAGTAAAACTCTTTAATGAAGCATCTCACTGTGTTATGGTCAAAATTGCCTCTGGTCCTGCTTTGTCATGAGCATCTCTCCCCACCGCACTTGTCCAGTTCCGATGTCTGTATCTCCAAGAAGCCTACTTTAGTTCTCTGCTCATTTTCCCCACAGCACTTTGTTGCATGCTTATCACCCTCTCCTGGGCATCACAAGGATTTCTGTATGTGGTTTAGTTCTTGCACTGGACTGTCAGATCCTTCAACTAATTCATCTTCTTAGCTCCCCATCCCACCATGGCAACGAGCTTTTACCTTTAAATGTTCCTTGATTTGGAAGTTAAGTTGTTGTACCATCTGCTTTTCTCAACCTAACCTTGCAAGTCTGTATGCCAACTGGAATAGGTATTTGGCCTAGTGGTTAAGACACCCACATTCCATATCAGAGAATCTGGATTTGATATCCACCTCTGGCTCCTGACTCCAGTTTCCCACTAATGCAGACCTCAGAAGGCAGTGGTGAGGGGCGAGGCCTCAAGTGATCAGGTTCCTGCCACTGGATTGAATTCTGGCTCCTGGCTTTGGCCGGTTCAACCCTGGATGTTATTGGCATTTGCGTAGTGATCTCCTTCTTCTCCCCTACCCCAATCCTATCCTTCTCAAATTAATAAATTTAAAAATTAAAAAAGTTTTTATGGCAAGAATTATTTTTGATACTAACACTAGTTTTTATAAATGGCATTCTCCTATTTATAAGTTTTGGAAGTCTATCATATCTTTTGAAAGAGACCCAATTTTGTTTTTTTGCAGCCTTGCAAACCCAGGCCAAAATATGTTATAAAACGTTCCAGATTACCTAGTCTGGTACAGTTTTGTAGTGGAGCTCCTTTAGCTGTTACTGAAGTCTGCACAAGAGAAGTAGCTAGCTGTGGAGCCTCACGTGGTCATGCTGAGCCAGGCAGTGTAGTCCTGCTCAGTGAGCAGACGAAGGGATGCTCAGGGTTTTTGTGTTATCTTCTCAGGAGAAGAGCTAGTTAGTGAAGATTTTTTTAAAAAAGATGTATTTATTGGAAAGGCAGAACAACAGACAGAGAGGAAGGGAGGGAGGGAAAAAGGCATAGAGAGGGGAGAGAGGAGGGGAGAGAGAGAGGAGGGGGGAGAGGAGAGAGAGGGAGAGGGGGTGGGGCGGGGGGAGGGGAGAGAGAGAGTGAATGAATGAATCTTCCATCTCCCTAAACTGCAACAGCCAGGTCTGTGCCAGGCCAAAGGAACTCCATCAAGAGAGGTCTCCCACGTGGACCTCTCTGCCTTCCCAGGTGCATTAGCAGGAAGCTGGATTGGAAGCAGAGTAGCTAGGACTTGAACTGGTGCTCTGATATGAGATGCCAAGAGCGCAAGCTGTAGCTTAACCTGCTGTGCCACAACACCTGGCCCCTAGTGATGATCTTACTGTTAGCAAACATGGAAACAGAAAACTTACAACTTCAGGCCTCCTTTGGATGTTTTCACAAAATATTCCCTATTGTGTGATATTAAATATATATTTCTATTTTACTCATAGTGTGTTTGGAAGTTCCATGAAAAATCACTGGCCCAGGGAAGTTGGCTTCTATGAATTATAACACTGATACAAGTTCAAACAGTCGAAGACAATTTGTCCATGGGATTAGTAAGATCATACGCTGCCATGAAGAAGGCTCTGGAAATGTACAACCAGAGAACATCACATTCTCTGAGAGATGAGTACTTCTGCTTGATTCAGGAAAGTGTGTGTGAGCCTTGATTTTCTGTAAGTATAGTACACTTGGAAGGGATAATTGGGTACTGAAATTCTGACAGGATTGGGCCCTGGAAAGCCTTATGAAGAGTCCTCAAAACTTAGGACAACAGGATCAATCCTCATGATAAATGCCACCGTGCTGGTCATTTCCATACACTCCAGAATTTGACAGACAGCTGGAGCTCAAGAGCTCTTGTAAACCCTGTGGCTGGAATGCACAGTATGGAGTCAAACTGACTTTTATGTACTAGATTTGGACAATGTGATAAAACTAAGAAGTACCCTGGAGGTGAGAAAAAACTGGAATGTGTCCCTGGCTCTCTGTTGCAACTGCCCAAACTACCTTGGGCAATTCATATCACCCTGAGCCCTTGTTCAGCTGTAAAGCAAGTGGAAACAAGACTGCTTCTCAAGGCCTAGTCCTTCAAAATCAACTTGGGGTGGGTGGGACTGTTATAAAAATACACATGCCCACCCTCCCTGCCCCAGTCCCTTTTGAGCAATGGGGCTCAGAAATCTGCTGTTTATACTAAATCTCTCAGGTGATTCTCATGCTCATTGAAGTTTCATTTCCAAACCTTTCTTGAAGTTTAACACGCTTACTAAAGGGAGAGGATTATAGCATTAGAATAACTCTAAGATCCCTCTCAACAGCAAAGAATTTTAAGAAACTGCCCATTCAACACATTTCCATGTGGACACATCCACTAAATGTGCAACTTTGGACTCTGTGTTGCTTCCTTTGTAGGAACTGCCTCAGGTCAGAGAGCACAGTGTACAAAGGTCTCAGGGATTTGAAGAACGGAATGTTTTTTCAAAAGTGGAACCTCTCTCAAAGGTTAGTTTGCACAGTTGTGTCCACACAGGACACGTCTACAAAATGTGCAGCTTTGGACTCTGTTACTGTTTTGCAGTAAACTTTTTAGATCAGAGTGTAATTCTGCATATCATGCAAAAGTATCTCAGTGATTTGGAAAAACTTAATGATTTTCAAACAGGTGGCCTTTTTTAAAGGTCATTTCACTGCCAGAGTTTAACTTAGGTCCCTGGGAAATTCTGGTTCAACTGTGATCTGCATGTCATTATACGCTTCATATAAATGCAATGCTATCCGGCAGAGGATGGTTGGCTGGGGAAGCAGGTACAGGCTGAGTGTTTCAAAACCCCAAATCCCAAATCCCAGATGCTCCAAAATCTGAAACTTTTTTGAGCACTAGCCTAACACACCATGAAACTTTGACTTGGTTTAAATTTGTGCAAAATTATTTAAAATATTGTATAGAAATACCTTTAGGTTATTTGCATAAGATGTATATAAAACCAATGAACTGTGTGTTTAGACTTGGGTCTCATCCCCAAGATATCTTATTATGTTTATGCAAATATTCCAAAATCTGAAATCATAAACACTTTCAGTCCAAAACATTTCATATATGCTCTCTTCAACCTGTATCTGGTTGTAGTTGTGTCTCTTATAATAGAACCAAACCCAATGATAGTGATTTAATCCACAGCTTCTTTGTCAATTAAACTCCAAACCACATGAAAGTCCTCCTAGGGGACCTGAAATACTAAGGAGGTGATAACATCTAGGTGCTTCTATGGTACAAAGATCATTGTGTTAATTTATTTCCTTTAAGTAAGATGGTAGAGCAATAGGCTTGAGAGAGCCTTTCAGTTACTAAGTAGTGGAGTTGCCTCTTTTCATAGGCAACTAGAAATTGTAGGGAAATTTCTTCAAAGTTCAATGCTCTCCAAATTATTTGGCTGTCTTTAAAATCATCCCCTGCTTTTAAACATTTATTCTAAACCTACATTTTTTGAGATTGTTTAGCCTATGCTGCATGAAACAGGTGTGTGAACTTCAGATTCCCATAAGTCAATCGACATTTCATCTTTCTGGTTGAAAGATGAAACCAGAAAGTGGCTTAGCTTGCCTCAGTCTCCCTCGCTATGAAATAAAGATAAGATGGTTGGGCAGGTGGGTGCTTCATGCCTTCTATATCTAACACTTAACATTCAATGTAGAAGAAGACAGCATGATGCAGGAAAGAGAATGGGCTTTGAAGATGGACAGACCTAGGCTGAAATTTTAAGCCTCAGTTTCCTCAACTGCATAAAAGGAGGTGATGTAATAATATGTTATTTCCAAGGGTAATAAATGCATCCATCATAACAGTTGGCACAGACAGGCATTTCAGGAAGGTGGGGCTTCGTGGCTTCCCATGGCCCTAGCCTGTCACCCATGTCCTTTGGCCACACCTAGTTAGTTCTCTTACTGACTGAAAGAAGCAACCCCTGGTCTTCATTCTACAGTGGAGTCAAGTTCTCTGGGAGGTGAAAACCATCAGCCCTGTGGGTAACAGCTCCTGTTACTTCCTAGCCTGTCACCACGTTAGCATGGAGTTGCCACTTCATGTCTGGTTGAAGTGTGGCAGGAGGTGGCTACAGAACTGAAGAGGTCACTATGGCTCCAGATGCAGTGGGGGACAACATGGGCACTGCATCCAACCACCAAAGACTTCTTAGGGGTCAGTGGGGTCACCTTCTTCCTACAGTGAGAAGCTGGGGATGCTCACGTCACTGGAGAGCTGGAAGCAGCCTTAAAGATCACCTCACCTCAGGATCAACTAACAACAGATGCTGGTGAGGATGTGGGGAAAAAGGGACACTAACCCACTGTTGGTGGGAATGCAAACTGGTATAGCTACTATGGAAATCAGCTTGGAGATTGCTCAGAAACCTGAATATAGCCCTATCATACAACACAGCCATCCCACTCCTTGGAATTTATCCAAAGGAAATTAAATTGCCAAATAAAAGAGCTGTCTGTACCTAAATGTTTATTGCAGCTCAATTCACAATAGTTAAGACATGGAATCAACCTAAATGCCCATCAACAGAAGACTGGATAAAGAAATTATGGGATATGTACTCTATAGAATACTATACAGCAGTAAAAAAAATGAAATCTGGTCATTTGCAACAAAATGGAGGAATCTGGAAAACATCATGCTGAGTGAAATAAGCCAGTCCCAAAGGGACAAATATCATATGTTCTCCCTGATCGGTGACAACTAACTGAGCACTTAAAAGGAAACCTGTTGAAGTGAAATGGACACTATGAGAAACAGTGACTTGATCAGCCCTTGTCCTGAATGTTGATGTACAATTTAATACTTTATCCTTTTTAGTATTATTTATTTATTTATTTATTTATTTTGACAGGCAGAGTGGATAGTGAGAGAGAGAGACTGAGAGAAAGGTCTTCCTTTTTGCCGTTGGTTCACCCTCCAATGGCTGCCGCGGCCTGCACGCCGCGCTGATCCGAAGGCAGGAGCCAGGTGCTTCTCCCGGTCTCCCATGGGGGGCAGGGCCCAAGTACTTGGGCCATCCTCCACTGCACTCCCTGGTCACAGCAGAGAGCTGACCTGGAAGAGGGGCAACCGGGACAGAATGCGGCTCCCCGACCGGGACTAGAACCCGGTGTGCCGGCGCCGCAAGGCGGAGGATTAGTCTAGTGAGCCGTGGCGCCAGCCCCTTTTTAGTATTTTTTTTATCTACTTAATACTATTGGTTGAACTCTTTAATTAACACACAATTATTCTTAGTTGTTTAAATTTAACTGAAAAGTGATCCCTGTTAAATATAAGAGTGGGAATAAGAGAGGGAGGAGATGTACATTTCGGCACATGCTCACTTGGACTTACCCCTAATGGTAGAGCTAGAAATGTGCCAGGGGATTCCAATTCCATCCCATCAAGGTGGCATGTACCAATGCCATCTACTTGTTAAAGTGATCAGTTTCAGTTCACAATTGATCAAAAAGATAGGATTAAGTGTCAAAGGGATCACATAAACAAGACTAGTGTCTGCAAATAATTGATAAAATTAAAAAGGAGAGAAGATTCCAACGTGGGAAGCAGGATACACAGCAGACTCATAGAATGGCAGATGTCCTAAACAGCACTCTGGCCTCAGAATCAGCTCTTAAGGCATTCACATCTGGCTAAAAAGCCCATGAGAGTTTCACAGGCATGGAAAGCCAAGACATTGTGGCAAAAAAAAAACAAAAACAAACAAAAACAAAAAAAAAAACAAAAAACACAACCCCCCCCAAAAACAAAAACAAAAACAAAAACAAAAAAACCTAAATGAAAGATCTCTGTGAGTGAGATCTCAGTACAGGCTATCAAAGAAGGAGGTACCTTTCTCTGAAGGAAGGAGAGAACTTCCACTGTGACTATGACCTTGTCTAAATAAGATCGGAGATGGTGAACTCAAGAGGCTTCCATAGTCTTGACAGCTCATGACAAGATCCTCGGGTGATTAGTGACGTCATAAATAAGAGTGTCAATTATTAAATCAACAATGGGAGTCACTGTGCACCTGCTCCCCATGTAGGACCTCTGCCCTTAATGTGTTGTACTATGAGAATTAATGGTAAAACTAGTACTCAAACAGTGCTCTATACTTTGTGTGTCTTTGTGGGTGCAGTATGTTGAAATCTTTACTTAGTATATACTAAGTTGATCTTCTGTATATAAAGATAATTGAAAATGAATCATGATGAAGAATGGGATAGGAGAGGAAGTGGGAGATGGGATGGTTGTGGGTGGGAGAGAAGTTATGGGGGGGGAAGCTGCTATAATTCAAAAGTTGTACTTTGGAAATCTATATTAAGTAAAAGTTGAAAAGAAAAAAAAATTGACCATTTTAGGAGGAAACCAAGGGATGGATCACACAGCCAATCAAGCAATGGAAGTGAGAGGTCTCTGGACCCACTGGAGCTCACACTCAAGACTGTCTGCATTTTAAGGAAGACATGCACAGGGTTAAGAACTTGGGCTTTGGAGGTAGATACCTTGGTTGGCCCTCCAGCCCTCCCGTTCTGTGACTTAGAGCAGGAAACTTCACCCACCTCGTGGGTTCATCTATGAAAGCCCCAGAATAATCTCTGCAGCGAGGACTGAAAGCAACACTGTGCGGATACACCGGGCCCTTGGTATCCAGGGATTCAAACAACTGCAGATCAAACTATTTGGGAAAAAATTGGGTCTATACTGAACATACATAAACTTTTTCTTTCCTCATTATTCCCTAAACAACACTGTATAACAATGATCTACATAGCATTTACATTTTGGTAGATGCTATATAAGCTATATATATATATATATATATATATATAGAGAGAGAGAGAGAGAGAGAGAGAGAGAGAGGATGTGTATAGGTCAGATGCCAAGTGCTACATCAGAACTTGAGCATCCGTGCATTTTGATATTACAGAGGGGATCCTAGAGCCAATTCCCTCGGAGACCGAGGGAGACTGTGGAGCTTAAGCCTGGCACACAAGTAACTTCACAACAGGTGGTTCTAAAGAGCATCCATTAGCGTGGCAAGGAACCTTCATGCCCTCCCTCCCTCTCTACAACCCCGCCTGCACAGCACTATAGCTGGCTTTCTTCAAGGCACAAATGAGCCCTCGTGCAGGCGGGTGGGCAGGGTCGGGGCGGGAAGGATCCTGGGGCTCACCTGGGGAGGCCAGCAGCACCTTCGCCCCGCAGCACTGGAAACAGTGCAACAGAGACTTCGCGCGGATGTTGTAGTTGAGGCACGCCATGGCACAGCCCAGCTTGATTAGCCCCAGCCATAGCCACACGTAGGCCGGCTCATTGCCCATAAAGATCGCCACGCAGTCTCCCTGGCGCAGGCCCAGGTGATCATGCAGCGCCCGCGCCACCTGGTTGCTGCGCCGGTCCACCTGAGCGTAGGTGAACGTCTCGTCACCGAAGAGCACGAAAGGCTTGTGCGGGGTTTGGCGCACTCTCTCCTGGAAGGCCCACAGGATGGTGCGCACCGGCCGCCGCTGCTGGTAGCCGCGCACCCGCCGCACCAAGCCGGCCACCCGCAGGAAGTAGCGCATGTCCTGGAAGAAGTAGGGGCAGCAGAAGTTCAGCAGCAGCGGCAGGAGCAGCAGCCCCGCCAGAGCGGTGTAGATGGCGGGCAGCATGACGGTGGCGGGGCCCCCTGTCCCCGCGAGGGCAGAGGGCGCACTCCGGGCGTGCAGCGCGGCGGCGGGGCGGGCTCCGGCGGGCGGCTGGCAGGTTGCGCGCGGGCGCACAGCGGGGTTCGCGGCGGAGCTGAGGCGACAGTGGAGCTCCTCGGCGGCCGGCTCGCGGGAAGGTGGACTCGGGTGTGGGCAGCCGAGGGTTCCGGCCCGCTGAGCCCGCCCCCTCGTGGGGCGCAGCCACCTGCGCTCCCGGCCCGCCCCCAAGGTCCTCCTAGCACAGCGGGCGACTCTGCGCCTAGGGGTGGCGGGTGGGGGATGGGAGGGTCACCAGCAACGCTCCACCCGAGTCTGAAGGTCTTGGGGTCAGGTCTGGACTCCCCCGCGTGGTGACCGAGGCGCTTTACCTCTGGAAGCCGGTTTCCGTGTCAGCTGGTGGTGACAAGACGCGCTTAGCGGTTGTGAAGAAGATGAAGGGAGATGGTGCAGGCGGGGGCTGTTGTCATTTGTTGTTACCGCCCACAAAGTGGCTCTGGGGGTGGCTTATGGTTCTTGTCTACAAAGTGCCTTGTAGATGCCAGACTGTTTATGCGTAGCGGGTAGCAGGTGCCCCTGCCACAGTCGAGCTCCTCCTCGCCCCTTCCTGGTCCCCAGGGCTTTCTGCCTGGTTTCTCTTTGTTTCTCAGTTTTGCTTCCCCGCCCAAGCCCAGCCCGACTGCCAGGCGGCCCCCTTGTGGGTGAGGCTTCGAGGTGGAACAAAGCTCTAGCGAGGACAAGTCACATTCAGCTCATCCCAGCCTCTACCATTGGATGGGGGCAGCATGTCCAATCCCAGTTGGCCCTGCCTGGAGCCGTGAGCCCTGATTTCTCGAGAAGCATTGCCACATACGGCCACGTGCAATCAAGCTTCGATGTTGTTTTAATTTAATTTAATATGTCGTTCTGGTATGTGCCACCCCCCCCCCCCCCAGTTGTTGCAAAGTTCATGGGTATTAGCCCCATTCAACACACATTCGCTAAGGGGCTCTGTTAGAAATAGTTCAGCATAGAGGACATTAAGTCGATGTTCTTGGCATTTCTGAAGAGTCATTTCTTTGAGAGGAAGTGTGAGCCTCTCCATTTCTCTTAGTTCTTTCATATGAAATACTCAGTTTGCTTGGGAAGGAGGAAGCTCAGAATCTACCCAAACAGTGTTGGGCTAGCACCTTGTTCTGTCCTGTGTCTGTCCACCTAACTCTTACAAGAGCACCGCAAATAACCAATGCTTCCTCTTAGACCCTCTGCTAGGCTCTTCCCTGTGTCAAGATTTGGAGCCGCACAGTATATAAAAAAAATACTCCTGTATCCTTATATAGAGACAAGAAAGGGGAGCTTAGAGAGGCAAATTAAGAGTTAGTAAGTTTTGATTTGTCACTGTGTACCTGCTCCCCATGTAGGATCTCTGTCCTCAATGTGTTTTACTATGAGAATTAATGGTAAAACTACTAGTCAAACAGTACTCTATATCTTGTGCGGTTGTGTGGGTGCAGTCTGTTGAAATTTTTGCTTAGTATATACTAAGTTGATCTTCTGTATATAAATATAATTGGAAATGAATCTTGATGAAGAGTGGGATGGGAGAGGGAGTGGGAGATGGGATGGCTGTGGGTGGGAGGGAGGTTATGGGGGAAAAAGCCACAACAATGCAAAAGTTGCACTTTGTAAATTTACATTTATTAAATAAAAAAAGAGCTAGTAAGTAATTTCTGGATTTAGAAACTGGAATCTGTTTGGTCTCAGGGAACCAACTCTTAGCTTACTCTGAGCACCTATGTTATGCTCCTCTTCCAATCTAGGTTTCTATGTCCTCTCTCTTCCTCCAGAATTAAAAAAAATCTTCATCTCCTCTTTTTTAGCCCCCCCCCCCTCTCTTTTTAATTTCTTAGGGAGGGAGCAAAAGAAAAAGAGAGGAGAGGGCACTCCCTTCTCCTGAGTCACGTCCCCAAATGCCTGCAGCGACTTCAGTCCAGGTCTCCTGCCCAGGCCCGGCTCCTTGGGCCATCACTGCTGCTTCCCAGGATCTGCATCGCAGGAAGAGGGGAGGGACTGGAGCCGGAGCTGGGAATCAGCATCAGGCACTTCAATGTTGCATGTAGATATCTTAACCGTGAGGCCAGATGCTTGTCCCAGCCCCTTCTTTCTGTTGTTGGTGCTTGCTCAAGCAACCCTTTCCCATTTCCTGAGATTCTCAACACTGAAGGCTGGTTGCATCATTTCCTTGGGGATGAGTTGGGGGCCTTCATCATCCCTAAGGAAAAGGCAGTAACATTAACCAAAATAGTGGTCTCAACAGAAACCATTCTGGTGTGCGGTTCTTCTACATCGAAGTGTAGATCCAGACTTCCTTCTTCATCCCGGCGCCACCCCCATCCCTTTAGGATTAGGCTTTTCAATGTAGCCTCTCAAATCAATCCTCCTTACCTTTTCCTTAACAGTTGCTCTCTATCCAGAGTATTAGATTACCAGAAATGTCTATTTTCTTCTGTTATTCTGAGGATCGCTTTGACCTTGTACATGAGCAATCTTTTAGTTGCAAGTAAAAGGGTCCAAAATGGCTTAGGTAGTCACAGGAATTTAGTCAGGCACTGCAGAGTCCAGCAGTAGGCTAGCCTTCGAGTGAGCCTTATTCTACGGCTTACCTCCTGGGGCCTGGACCCAGTTTCTGTTTTCCTGTTTCTCCTCGCCACCTTCTCTGTTCTTGTTCACAGTCTCCCTTCACGACTTAAAGGTGGCCACCAGCAGCCCTGAGGGGTAATATTTCCTGAGTCACCTCGGGGGAAATACACAGATCTTTTCCTTAGAAGCCCCCATCACAAAATCCTGATTGGAATATGCACACGTTTCTCTAGGGCCTGGGGAAAGAAATGCCAATGATTAATGCCTATCAGGGCTCAATCGTGGGGCTGGGCTACAGTTATATAGACTGTTTTGTGCAAAATTTCAGGGTATTATTAAAACGTGTGTGTGGAAGGTGTAGGGGAAGGTGGAGCTGGGGAGAAGAAACAAATTTGGGGAAGGAGTTCTCAAATGTCTGTACCTTGGAACTCTTCATTCCCATGATTCTCACTTTGAGTTTAGGATCGACTCACTTTTGCTGTATCACCAGATTAAAGGTTGTCCTGGTCCATTTGGTTTGCTGTAACAAAATCCCATAAGCTGGGGAGCTTGTGAACAATAGATATTTATTTCTCACAGTTCTGGAGGCTGCAAAGTCCAGGATGAGTATGTGGTGCAAGGCTGCTTTCTCACAGATGGTCACTTTTAGATGTGTCCTTTCCTGGTGGAAGGAGCAAATGAGTCCCTTGGGCCTATTTTGTAGGGATACTAATCTCATTCATGAGGACTGCACCCCTATGATCCGATCACCTCCCCAGAGACCCCCACTTCCTGATGCCATCGTTATGGTTAGGATTTCAAGTTTGAGGAAACATAAGCATTTTGTGAATTTTGAGGAAATTTTGAACTCAATTTTGAGGAAACACAAGCATTTGATATTGTTAGCAGTAGTTCACCGATATCCCCACTATTCATTGATCTTTAGTGGTTACCCCTACTTCCCATTTCTCTTCCACTCATAACATGTGTAGACGGTTGTTATATTTGTACAGCATATTATTATACACCTGGGCTGGAGCTGACCAGATGCTTTGGTTACTGGCTGGCTCCCTTGGAGAGTGATCAATAACTTAGCACATTGAATACTCATTTTTGGCATGTGTATTAGGAAGAGTTAGTCTATAAAATGAAGTTCAAACTTTTTTTCTGTCTTCTGGATCTGACTCACACTTTACTACCTTCCAATAGCAAGTATTTTTTGAGTTTTCTACTATGAGCAGAATATCATCAGTCACTTTTTTAAAAATGAAAAAGAAACAAACCCCTAAATTCCAGTTACTTCTTCTGAAGAGCTTCTGCTTTAGCAAGTCCGGTCTGTCCAAGTCTAAAAGTGACCTGCATGCTCCTCTGGTTGTAGCTTTGCCCTTTCTTCTCTCTTCCTCTAAATGCTCTAGCCCTCTTAATCTCAATTTCCTTTAAGGTAGTGGTTGTTAGATATCTGAATTTCCTCAGTCTAACAGCATTTCAGAACAAAGTTAGAGACAAAACAAAATAAGGAGGTAATTTTTAAACTACTTATTCAAAATTGTTATTAATATAAAGATAGCAGATTCTTCAAATATTTCATAGATACAATTCTAAGAAGATAACTATATTTGCCTCCCATCCTCCCTCCCTCAAATCTTCCTCTTTCTTTCTTTTGTTTTTTCCTATAATTCTTGCAATAACATTCTTTGGATTTCATAATTTTTAGGTGAAAGTTTCTTTAAGTGAAAACAATTCTCCCACTACCCAATTGTAGTATATTTTCATTATTATTTTATAAAATCATGGCATTTTGAGCCCTAAAAAAGAAAAGTATGCCTGAACTATACTCTTAAAAATAATAAAAATGGTTAATGTTATATTGTGTATATTTTACTTCAATTCAAATATCCTTTTCAAGAAAGGATGATAACTCCAACATGTAAAAAAGATTAGGATTTTTTCAATGTAGAAAATCAGTTTTTATTTGGTTTCTTACAGAGAAGTCATCTATATGTTAATCCATTCTGAAATGTGAATTCAATAGTAAGGTATGAAGTAGAACCAAATTGTGGACTTTAACAAAATTTAGGATTGAGGTTGGCCCTGAGATCTCAAACATGGAGATTCCCGCTCCCATTCCCTTGGTGGATCCTCCTAATCCCTGCCTCTCTCAGTCTCTTGTCTCCACTGAAACTACTCATTTTCTTCCTCAAAATTCTGCTCCCTTCGTGGGCTGTCATGTCAGTGTGGCCTCCTAGACTGCACTTTTCCTTCAACTTTCTACCCAGAGCACTAGATGACTTCAAATGCCCACTTGCTTCTATTCTGTTCCAAGGCATTGCAGGAGGAGGGGAGGGGCTGGATGAGATGACTAAGCTTCTAGCCTACTTCCCGCTCCTGCATGCATGCCCATCACCTCTCTGCAGACTGAGACGAGGTCTCCTAGAGAGAGAGCTAGTGAGGCCATCCCTGCTCCCTTTACAGCCCTCGAGCTGAACTTTCAGAGCAGGTGGTCTCCTGTGGGGAGCAACTGAGACTAGACTAAGTTACTGGAATTAAGACTTATTCTATGCATCTGCTCTCCCACAATATGGCGCTGAGAGAGAGAGACCAAACAACCTCTACGCAGCTGCCTCATCAGTTTGATAAGCTGCAGGAGCTGATCCTGTTCCTGATTGGAGGAGAGCAGCGTGCTCGGCGTGTGGGTAGCAGAGTTGGGATTGGTGGAAGAGGACTATAAAGGAGGGGCCGGCAGCTAACCTGGGATGGCGTTGTTCCTCTGCAAGTGAGGGAACGGCAGCTAACCTGGGAAGGGAAGAGCCGAGCAGACAAAAGAACAGCGCAGGGTTCAGTGTCGTTCCTCCGCGAATGGGGGAGCAACAGTCTCCCTCCTACATGATGGGGAGAAAACAACCCCCTGTGTCACATGTTAAAATACAACTTGCTGAGCCCCGTCTTACAAGCTTCTGTGTGAGCAAGTCTTGAGAGTGGGGATGTATATGTTGCTATCACGTGGTATGGGATTAAGGACAAAAACATGAGTCTACACAAACACTTGAAATATACCCTTCTTTTGTAGGATCTCTGTCCTTAATGTGCTGTACATTGTGATTTAATGCTATAACTAGTACTCAAACAGTATTTTTCACTTTGTGTTTCTATGTGGGTGCAAACTGTTGAAATCTTTACTTAATATATGCTAAACTGATATTCTGTATATAAAGAGAATTGAAAATGAATCTTGATGTGAATGGAAGGGGGGAGGGAGAGGGAAAGGGGAGGGTTGCGGGTGGGAGGGAAGTTATGGGGGGGGGAAGCCATTGTAATCCATAAGCTGTACTATGGAAATTTATATTCATTAAATAAAAGTTAAAAAAAAAGAAAAAAAAAAGAAATATACCCTTCTTTGTCCTTGTTACAACCTTTGTCTAGTAATTTTTCATGTCTGATGTTGTTTTTTATTTCTAATATCACCACGTGACTTTATAGTTAACATCTCTGCTGGTATTCTCTACCTTCTCAAGTATGTTATCTACCTTTTCCACTAGATTCTTTTTTTTTGTTTTTAAAGATTTTTTAAAAATTTATTTGAAAGCCAGAGTTACAGAAGGCAGGGAGAGAAGTCTTCCATCTGCTGTTTCATTCCCCAAATGGTTGCAATGGCTGGAGCAGGGCTGATCTAAAGCTAGGAGCCAGGAGTTTCCTCTGGGTCTCCCAAGTGGATGTAGTGGCCCAAGAACCTGGGCCATGTTCTGCTTTCCCAGGCCATAGCAGAGAGCTGGATTGGAAGTGGAATAGCCAGGACTCAAACTGGCGCCCGTATGGGATGCCGACACTGCAGGCAGCACTTTTACCCACTATGCCACAGCTCTGGCTCTTCCACTAGATTCTTAAAACCTTTTTATTTATTTTTTTAAAAGATTTATTTATTTGAAAGAGTTACACACACACACAGAGAGAGAGAGAGAGAGAGAGAGAGGTCTTCTATCGGATGGTTCACTCCCCAGATGGCTGCAATGGGTGGAGCTGCACCGATCCGAGGCCAGGAGCCAGGAGCTTCTTCCTGGTCTCCCATGTGGGTGCAGGGGCCCAAGGACTTGGGCCACCTTCTACTGCTTTCCTGGGCCATAGCAAAGAGCTGGACAGGAACTGGAGCAGCTGGGTCTCAAACCAGAGCCTATATGGGTCTCGAACCGGCGCCCATATGGGATGCTGGTGCTTCAGGCCAGGGCGTTAATGCACTGCGCCACAGCGCTGGCCCCAAAAACCTTTTTATTTGCAAGTGATTTTAATTTAACATTTTCTGATAGGAATTTGGTGTTGATGTTCAGTTTTTTTTTCTTTAAAGCTTTATTTTATTTATTTGAAAGAGTTATAGAGAAAGGTAGAGTTGGAGAGAGATCTTCCACTGGTTTACTCCTCAAATAGCCACAACTACCAGGGCTGGGATAGGCTGAAGCCAGGATCCAGGAGCTTCTTCTGGGTCTCCCATGTGGGTGCATGGATCCAAAGGCTTGGACCATCTTCTGATACTTTCTCACGTACATCAGCAGGGAACTGGATCAAAAGTAGAGCAGCCGGGACACGAACTGGCACCCACATGGGATGTTGGCACAGTGCTGGCCCCCTGATGTTTAGTTTTATCTGAGGGATAAAATACTGGGATATATTGAACCTCCCCATCTAAAATAATACAAAGAACTTCCATATCTTTATTTACCCGGACACACCTTTTCTAATATTGAGTCATCTTTCATTCCTGGTATAAACTCTACTTGATCATGGAGTGATCCTTAATGTGGTATTTGGAGTCTGTTTACTAAAACTTGGCTTTATATTTTTGCCTTGATAATCATAAGTGATATTGGTCTGTAACTCTTTTTGTGATATTTTATGGTATAAATGTTAAAGTAATGTTTACTTCATAAAAGCAGTTTGGCTATTTGGAGGGACATATAATTACAATTTAGCTAATATTGCCACTGGCCAGTGCCTGAGCAGCTCAAAAGTGGCTCTATTGTGAATCATTTCTATTTCAAGTTTCTAAAAGCACCTGATGTTCTCCAAAGTTGTCCTGAAGGTTTTCAGTTACGTTCTGGGGAGAGTTGCAACCACCAGCCACCCTGTATTGGTTCAGTCCCTACCAAGAGCAAAGCAGGCACAGATAGGTCAAAAATTATCCAAAGGTCACTCTTTGCTTCTCTTTAATTCTAAGGTCTTCACCCCAGGAGGAGTTTAAACTTGATAATTAAAACATGCAACCTGTGTTAGAGCATGTTTCTGAACTGCACTGGCATGAACTAATACCCACTCCTACATGTGTTGACAAGAACTTCCCTTCTCTTAAAGATACCTGTTTCTGGGGCCGGCGCTGTGGCGCAGTGGGTTAAAGCCCTGGCCTGAAGTGCTGGCATCCCATATGGGCGCTGGTTCTAGTCCTGGATGCTCCTCTTCCAATCCAGCTCTCTGCTGTGGCCTGGGAAAGCAGTAGAAGATGGCCCAAGTCCTTGGGCTCCTGCGTCTGCATGGGAGACCCAGAAGAAGCTCCTGGCTCCTGGCTTCGGATTGGCACAGCTCTCTGGCTGTTGCGGCCATTTGGGGAGTGAACCAGCAGATGGAAGACCTTTCTCTCTGTCTCTACCTCTCTCTGTAACTCTGTCTTTCAAATAAATAAAATAAATCTTTTTTTTTTTTTTTAAAAGATTACCCGTTTTCCCTGCTTGTGGAACTAAGGCTTTGAATATGATTCCTGTGGCCCCCTTGTTTGCTGCAAATAGATCATTTTGCATGGCAGCTCCTTCTGGTGATTTTTTTTGAGCTTGTTAGGAAACAGGCCTACAATTTTGGATGAGTGACAAAATGGACAATCTGGTATTTAAAGTCTTTGGAATCTGATTTTTGGGTGGTAGGTTTTTGGTAACTTTCCTTATTTTTTTAATTCATGGAAGTTCTTCTGTTTAAGACTTTAGTCTCCACTGGGGTCAATTTTGATAAGCTACAATTTGATAAGCCTAAGAAATTATTGACTTTTTTAGGCTTACAAATATATTCGCAAAGAAATATACAAATTATCCTTTTGTGATTTTTAAAGATTTCTTCTGTACCAGCACTTACTTTCTCCTTGCCTTTTATTTTGTTTATTTCTGCCATAGAGGAGAAAAGACAGTGTTCTCCTCCACCCTTCATGAGTGTAAGAAAAAAGAAATTGAGAGAAAAACAAATTTAATAACATGTATACCTCCTGTGTACATGGGAAATAATCCAGAGAAATGAGTAAATCTTTGGAGTAGATCTTGGACTTTAAACTCAAATACCATTATTTGCTGAAATAAAGCAAGAGTGGTGAGGGGAAAGACTGGCTAAGACCGGGTGGCCAGGAAAATCACCCAAAGGAAAGGTTTGCTGAGCAAATACAAGTTGATGTTTTCTCCCATCCATAAAAACCCTAGTGATTTAATCGTCCTGTCCTGGTGCAGAGGGAGACAGTCTTAAAAACTGGGGTTTTCTTCATAGATATACGTTTTTTAAATAGAAGGATAACTCCCACAGTCTCTCTATCTGCAGTTTCTCAAAATACTCCTTACGCTAGCAAGTCAGATTTGGGGTGCTGTGCCCTGAGTCCCATCAATCTTTTCTCCTTTCCCCTTGATGCCGTTAGCTTATGCTTCACCATCTGTGTTCATGCTTCTCTTCTCTTCTCTTCTCTTCTCTTCTCTTCTCTTCTCTTCTCTTCTCTCTTCTCTCTTCTCTCTTCTCTCTTCTCTCTTCTCTCTTCTCTCTTCTCTCTTCTCTCTTCTCTCTTCTCTCTTCTCTTCTCTTCTCTTCTCTTCTCTTCTCTCTTCTCTCTTCTCTCTTCTCTCTTCTCTTCTCTTCTCTCTTCTCTCTTCTCTCTTCTCTCTTCTCTCTTCTCTCTTCTCTCTTCTCTCTTCTCTCTTCTCTCTCCTCTCTCCTCTCTCCTCTCTCCTCTCTCCTCTCTCCTCTCTCCTCTCTCTCTCTCTCCTCTCCTCTCCTCTCCTCTCCTCTCCTCTCTTCTCTTCTCTTCTCTTCTCTTCTCTTCTCTTCTCTTCTCTTCTCTTCTCATTTATTTGAAAGGCAGAGGTGCAGAGGAAAGGAGAGACAGAGAGAGAGAGAGTGCGCTTGCATCCACTGGTTCACTCCTCAAATGGTGTAATGGCCAGGGCTGGGCTAGGCTGAAGCCAAGACCCAGGAGTTTTTCCTGAGCGCAGGGGCCCAAGCACTTGGGCCATCTTCTGCTGCTTTCCCAGGTACATTAGCAGGGAGCTGGATCTGAAATGGAACAGCTGGGACTCGAACCAGCACCCATATGGAATGCCAGTGCTGCAGGTGGAGGCTTAATCTTCTACACCACAGCACCAGCCCCTATCGTTATGTTTTCAGATAACAAGATTTTACTTTGTTTTTCTACCTACTTCAATCATTTATCCTCTCATCTTTATAATTTCTTCTTTTTTTAACCTTTAGAGTGTCAGAGTGTCTTAGTTTGCTTTCTGTTGTGAATTATACAACCCAACAACCTGAGTAAAGTACAAGCAGTTTTATTTTAGCTCCTGGTTCTGTGCAAAGGGCAAGGGCTGTGTGCACGATGACCTTCTCACTGGCAGAGTCCCAGAGTGGCACAGGGTATACTGTGACGGAGACAGGGTATGCATGTGTGTATCCTTCTGGTCTCCTTCTTATAAAACCACCAGCATTCATTTGTGGGGACTCTACCCCAATGACCTTATCTAATCCTAATCATCTCCCAGAGAGCCCTGCCTTGAAACACTATAGTTGAATTCTGTTTCCACCCTCTCAATACTTCACAATGTGGATTAAACCCAACATGAGTTTCAGAGGGGGCAAACTGTATTCCAACTATAGCACTCACCATTAACCACTACCCCAACTCAAATCTTTCTCACATAGGATATGCAACCATGCCATCCAAATACCTCCAAAGCCTTAGCTTGTTCCAGCATTAAAAAAGTCTCATCTGAGACTGAAGGCAAGCTTCTTCCAGCTGTGAGCTTTTAAAATCAAAATAAGTTGTCTACTTCTAATATACAATGGTGGGTCAGGCACAGAGTATACATTCTAATTCCAAAAGGGAGACATAGACAAGGATAAATGAATAGTTTGCTCAAATCATGATGGAAACCTAGTAGGATAGATGTTGAATCTTTTAAAAAAAGATTTATTTATTTACTAGAAAGAGTTACAGAGAGGCAAAGGCAGAGAGAGAGAGAGAATGAGAATTTGTCTTCCATATGCTGGTTCACTCCCCAAATGGATGCAATGGCTGGAGCTGCGCTGATCTGAAGCCAGGAGCCAGGAACTTCTTCCAGGTCTCCCACACAGGTGCAGAGGCCCGAGGACTTGGGCCATCTTCTACTGCTTTCCCAGGCCATAGCAGAGAGCTGGATCGGAAGTGGAGCAGCCGGGACTTGAATCAGCACCCATATGGAATGCTGGCACTGCAGGCAGGGACTTTACCTGCTACCCCACAGTGCTGGCCCCTAGACTTAACTCTTACAGCCCAAGTCCAAGGTCCCTTGCACACTGTGGTGTAGGGGGTTGTGTTGGTCCCCCAAGGTCTTAGACAACCAGACTCCCACTGTTTTATGTGGTAGACCACATGGTTATTCTCTCAGGCTGGTTTTGCGTGCTATCTGCAGCTTTTCCTGGGAGGTGTCGCAGGCTGCTTGTAACTACTTTTCTTGGGTCCTTGCTGTGGCTCCACTGGCAGGGCTCCCCTAGACTTTACCCCATTAAGGGCTCTCTGCAGGTGCTCTGACCTCAGCAAACTGCTGCTACCGTGACCCTGAACTGTTGTGTCTGGGTACCTGCAAAATCCAGAAACGCGTGGACTCCAAAGCCTGCTGCCAGCACAAACTGGGCCCGCTTGGTTTGCTGCAGTGCTTTGCCAGAAAACAAGTAGAATCCTCAGGTGACCCTGGACCGAAAGCCTGCGGAGCGGGCCTTGGTGCCCGTCCCTGAAACAGCTCTGCGCTGGGAGGGATCTGGGCTGTGGAGGGAGAAGCTGCCGCAAAGATTTCAGAGATGCCCCTGATGCTTTCACCAGTTGTCCTGCTGCGAAGGAACTGGCTCCTTTTTTTATCTCCACGAATCTCTTGGCAGGAGGTAGCTTGACCAGATCGTCGCATGCTTTTTCTTTGCTCATGTCCTGGCCAGGCTGTGAATTTTCCAAATCTTCCCACTGTTTCTCTTTGCTATCAGATCATGTTAAAAGCAGCCAAAAGCATCCATGCAGCCCATTCTATATTTTTTTTCCTGAAATTTCTTACACCAATATTTTGTACTTCTTGAAGTTGATTTTCTATAAAGCTCCTGGACATGGACACAGCTCAGCCAAGTTCTTTGTGATGATGTGCTCTTTTCCCCAGTCTTCAGTAAGGTCCTGATTCTAGCTGAGGCTGGCTTCCTGGTCTCCTCATCTTCTGAGCCCCCTCCAGAATGACCTGTAATGTTCCACTACCCCAGTCTTATAGTACCGATTTTCAGTCTTAGTCTGTCTGCTGTGGCTCTCTAGCAGACTGGAGACATGATAAAGGGAGTCAGTCTATTTAGGCTCACAGTTCTGGCTGAGGGGCAAGCAGCCACGTCTGGTGATGGCCTTCCTGCTGGCAAAGTCCCAAGGCAGTGTAGCCAGTGGCCGAGTGCAGTCCTCTGTCCCTCTCCCTCTTCCTCCAGAGCCACCAGGACTCATTCATGGATTTCCACTCTGATGACCTTATCTGATTCCAGCCATCTCCCAAAAGCGCTGCCTGGACACCTCATGGCAGGCTACGTTTCTATCCTCTAAATGCCTCACGTCGGGGATTGCGCTCACCATGAGTTTCAGGGGGGATAGGTCGTCTTCAAACCGTAGCATTCTGGATTTTTTGTTTTCTGTCTATTATTTTCTGTGTCAAGAATTTATTTTTTGTTCCTTCATTTTTATTGATGTGCTGTTTGGGGTTATGCTTTTCTCTGATCATTACATTATTGCTTAGATAAATACCATGAATTCTGGTGAAAGTAAGGTTTTCACTATTTTTCAGACATTTTATAATTTGTTTGTATTTGTCCTTTCACTCAGGAACCAATTTAAGGGCGGGTGTTGTGGTGCAGCGGGCTCAGTTGCCACTTAGGAGGCCCACAGCCCACATCGGAGTGCCTGGTTCAAGTCTCAGCTCCTCCTCTTCCAGTCCAGCTTTCTGCTGACATGCCTGACAGACAACAGTTGAGGGCCTAAGTACATGGGTTCCCACCACCCATAAGGGAAACCCGGATGGAGTTCCAGGCTGCTGGTTTTAGCCCGGCCTACCCCAGGCTGTTGGAGGTATTTTGAAAGAGTGAATCAGTTGGGTGGAAGCTATCTCTCGCTCTGTCTGTCTCTCTCTGTCACTCCGCCTTTCAAATAAATAAATCCTTTTTTTTAAAAAGATTATTTATTTGAGAGATAGAGTTATAGACAGAGAGAGGGAGAGACAGAGAGAAAGGTCTTCTGTCTGCTGGTTCACTCCCCAATTGGCAGCAACTGTTGGAGCTGTGCCGATCTGAAACCAAGAGCCAGGAGCTTCTTCCGGGTCTCTATGTGGGTGCAGGGGTCCAAGGACTTGGGCCATCTTCCAGTGCTTTCCCAGGCCACAGCAGAGAGCTGGATTGGAAGTGGAGCAGCTGGAACTAGAACTGGTGCCCATATGGGATGCCAACACTGCAGGTGGCAGCTTTACCCACTACGCCACAGTGCTGGCCCCTCAGATAAATAAATCTTTTAAAAAGAGAGTTAATTTAATATAAAATCTTTTAAAATTTCCAGGCAGAATGGGCTTTTTGGTTTTTGTTTTTACTTTAAAAAATTGATTTATTTGAAAGCAGAGAAACACAGGAGAGAGTGAGGGAGCGAGCACACTGCCATCTGCTGGTTCACTGCCTAAATGCCCACAACAGCCGAGACTGAGCCAGGCCAAAGCTAGGAGTCTGGAGCTCCATCTGAGTCTCTTGGTGCAGACAGCGGGAGCTACTTGAGCCATCACCCGCTGCCTCACAGGGTGTACGTTAGCAGGAGACTGGAGTTGGGAGCAGAGCTCGGACTTAAATCCAGGCACTGTGCTGTGGGATGTGGGTGTCTTGAGTGGTTTCTTAACTACTGCGCCAAATATCTGTCCCTTTTTGTATTTCCAATAGTAGTCTTGTTTCACTGAGATAAGATAGCATTATTTTTGATATTTCTATGTTATGGAACTTGCTGGGTTTTCTGGTGTGTTCTATCCTATTATAAGGTAAATTGTGAACATTCCTTTTTAACTTGAGAAGTTACCTTCTCTACCTATGGTCAAGGTGTGGTTTTTGAATGTTTTAAAAATATTTACTTTATTGATGATATTGGTTGTATATTTTATAATCTTACTTAATTTTCTCCTTTTGATCTGTTTCATACCGAGAATGATGTTTAGTCTATTAGTATTTTTCTATTTCTCCTTGAATCTCCTATAGTTATTGGTTTATACAGAAATTATATTATTTGATATATAGATCTGCAAAATTATTTCATCTTTATTATGAAATGCATTTTTTTAACATTATAAAGTCCCTTTCTTGGGTTTCATTTCCTACTTTTTGTCTTGATTGTCATTTTACTTTTTATTTGTGTTACAAATCCTATTTTCCCATTGTTTCTGTATTTTAGGATCTAACCGTTTTTTCCTCTGCAAGAGTGTGTCTTAGAATCTGACAGAATGGGAGAAAAATATTTGCAAGCTGCTTATTCAACGAAAGATGAGTATTCAGAATATATCAGGAGCTCAAGAGCTTAACAACAACAAAAACCCCAGCAATCTGGTTAAGAAATGGGCCGGACATGAATCGACAGTTCTCAACAGAAGAAATGCAATAATCAACACACATATGAAAGATTGCTGAATACCTCTAGCTGTAAATCAAAATCACAATGAGATATTACCTTACCTTTGTGAGAATGGCTGTTATCTGGAAGAAATTGCCAAAAGTTTTCTCACAAGAAAGGGGAACTCTTACACACTGTTGGTGGGAATGTAAATTAGTGCAGGCACTGTGGAAAACAGTATGTAGATTTCTTTTTCTTTTTCTTAAAGATTTGTTAATTTATTTGAAAGTCTGAGAGAAAGAGAGGCAGAGAGAAGAAGAGGCAGAGAAAGAGAGGTCTTCCATCTGCTGGATCGCTCCCCAATTGGCTGCAACAGCCGGAGCTGCACTGATCTGAAGCCTGGAAAAAGGAGCTTCTCCAACGTGGGTGCAGGGGCCCAAGGACTTGGGCCATCTTCTACTGCTTTCCCAGGCCATAGCAGAGAGCTGCATTGGAAGTGGAGCAGCCAGGACTAGAACCGGTGCCCATATGGGATGCCAGCACTGCAGGTGGCAGCTTTACCTGTTATACCACAGCACTGCCCCCCGGATATTTCTTAAAATACTAGAAAGAGAACTGCCATATGATCCAGCAATCCCACCACTAGGTATGTACCCAAAAGAAATGAATACGTTGTATCAAAGAGATACCTGCCCCACCATGTTTATTGCAGCATTGCTCACACTAGCCAAGATATGCAATCTACCAAAGTGTCAGATGAATGGCTAAAGAAACTGTGATAAATATTCACAACAGAATATAGTTCTGCTGTAAGAACAAAATCCCGTCACTTGCAGCAAAATGGATAGAATTGGAGGACATCATGTTTAGAGAAATAAGCCAGATATAGAAAGACAATTATCACATATTCTCCCTTAGTATGAAAACTTAAACTCTCAATCTGAATATGAAATGGTGATTATTAGAGTCTTGGAGGGTTAGGGAGGATACAGAGTTTGGGAAATGGGACTAATTTAGTTCCAAAGAATATGTTCCAGTATTACATAGTATAGTGGGAGACTTTAGTTCACAGTAGATATTGTGAAACTGGGTAGATATTGTACAAAAAATAGAAGAAGGCCCAAGCCTCCAATCCTAAAGTAATATAAAAAAAGAGGAAGTATTGATTACCCTGTCTTGGCTAGTGTACATCATTTTCATGTGCTTACATGTCACAATGTGACCCATAAATAATTTTTAGTAGAAAACATTTTTTAAAAAACATTGTCCTGTTAGACACAAAATACCAAATTTCAAAGAAGTTCCCAGTGACTGACAAACATTTCCTATTGTTGGTGCACTTGAATGCAGCTTTGATGTGGGAAAGGGAGGGAAGTAAATAATTAAAAAAAAAAAAAAAAAAAAAGGTGTTGATTTGGAAGGTGGGGGTAGAAGCGTAATTAGACCGACAGAATGTATGACATTTGGTAACATTTCCACTAGATGGCAGTAACACTCCAAGAATAAAGTTCCTAAGTGCCTGCCAACAGCATTGACCACGTTTTTGGAAGGCTGAGCTTTAGAGCCGACTTAGGACGGTCTCCCATTGGACAGAGAAGCTTTTAAAGTAGAATCACTCCTTAGGTAGTACCTTTTTAACTTTTAAAACCCAATTCAAAATTTTATTCATCTGTCAGTAATCTGAAGTTTTATGAAAAAATAAAAGACCCTTCTGATCCTGAACCAATCTACAATTGATCCATGATTTGATGGTCTCTCAAAGCAGATGGCATACTGTAAATAGCATAATTTTTAAAGAAGAATTATTTATTTGAAAGGAAGAGTTAGAGAGAGAGAGAGGTAGAGAGGAAGTGAGATCTTCTATCTGGTGATTTACTTCCCAGATGGCCGTATTGGCCAGGGCTGGGCCGGGCTGGGCCGGGCTGGGACAGGCTGAAGCCAGGAGCTGGGAACTTCCTCCAGTTCTCCCACATTGGTGTCCAAACACTTGGGCCATCTTCCACTGCTTTTCCCAGGCCATTAGCAGGGAGCTGGATCAGAAGTGGAGCAGCCGGGACATGAATAGGCACCCCTCTGGGATGCCAGGGACATGAATAGGCACCCCTCTGGGATGCCAGTGGTGCAGGCACTGGCTTTAATACCACAGCTCTGGCCTCTAAAATGTATTTTTATTCCCAATGTTAATTAAGTTCTATTGAAACTATTTTAATTATTTTTAGTTCAATTTTATCTGATCCTGATTTTAAGAACAGGTAAAAATATAAAATATGCAAAAAAATAGGCAAAACTCAAAAGTAAACAGATTCATTCTAAGTCAGATTAGGATCTGGTAGCTATTTTCTGTAATTATAGAGGTAACACCACATACCTGATTAACTCAACATATTTTTGCAAAAAGTGCAGTTTAACCTCAATTACAGTCTTCAGTGGCTCTGCTAGGTTACAGGACTTAAGTCGCCCAGCAGCCAGGCAGATTTAGAATCCATCTCACATTATGTGGTTGGTGTTGTGGTACAGTGGGTTAAGCCACTGTCTTCGATATCAAAGCATCAGTCCAAGTCTCAGCTACTCCGTTTCCGATCCAGCTTCCTGCTGATGTACCTGGGAATGCAGTGGAAGATGGCCTGGTTACTCAAGCCCCTGACACCTATATGGGCGACCTAGATGGAGTACCTGGTTCCTGGCTTTGGCTTGGCTGAGCCCCAGTCATTGTGGTCATCTGGGGGAGTGAACCAATAGATGAAAAACTTCATTCTCTGAATCTTCTTCTCTCTCTCCCACTCTGCCTTTCAAATAAATAAAATAAATCTTAAAAAAAGTTAGTCTTCCCTTCAAAAGCCATACATCTGAGGGCTGAAGAGAAATGTAGCACTTGCAATCTGGACTCCCAACTGCAGGATTCCTGTGCTCCAACCCGTCCTTTGGCTCCCTATTTTCTAGCCTGCGGCTGAGACTCAAACATTGATTCATGGTAGCACTGGGCTGGGCTGGGGCATTTGAAGAAATGCTAATACAATTCCAAGAAATGAATTAATGAGGCCAGCACTGTGGCACAGTAGGTTAAGCCTCTGCTTGAGGTGCTGGTATCGAATATGGGCACCAGTTCGAATCCAGGCTGCTCTACATCTGATCCAGCTCTCTGCTTATGAACTGGGAAAGCAGTGGAAGATGGTCCAAGTGCTTGGGCCTCTGCACCCACATGGGAGACCTGGAAGAAGCTCCTGGATCCTGGCTTTGGATCAGCCTAACTCTGGCCGTTGTGGCCATTTAGGGAGTGAACTAGTGGATGGAAGATCTCTGTCGATCTGTCTGTCTGTAACTCTGCCTCTCAAATAAATAAATAAATCTTAAAAAAAAGGAAATGAATTAACAAGAGCAAGCACAAGACTCAGTGGTGTAATATGATATGAAACCAGCTGTTTCCATAAGTATGGATAGGAGCCTGATTAAGCCTTTTTATTCTAATGTAAAATTAGAATATGTTATCTTAGAAGCTAAGAAAAAAAGGTTGGGAAGAAGGAGGGTGGGAGGGAGGGAGGAGGGAATATCATTATGTTCCTAGACTTGTGTATACATATCATATTGACTCTATTAAAAATTAACTAAAAAGAAAATAAAAGAAAAAGGTCCTGAAGAAAGTAGTAGATAAAAGTTAGTAGTTGGGAAAGGTAGAGACTATGATTAGAAAGAAAGATATAAAACAATAGAAATAATTGCAAATTAAGCCATCTGTCCAAACCATCCATCCATGATGAATATAACAATCTGTCATGTTCACTAGAATTATTTGAGAAAGTTTCTCCTGTCTCTCTCCTTTGTATTTCTATCAGCAACTTCAAAATATAGGCTTTTATTCTGTCCTCTTCTGATCTGGTTTCCTCTTTGTTGCTAGAACTGCCTTCCTAAAGCACAATCCTATGCGTTTCTTTCTATGCTCCAAAGGGACCTCGGCTCACCCTGCCGTGGATCGGCTGCCAGGACGCCAGATGTGCTAATGTTTCACAGTCATTGCCAGCCACCCTTCCATGGGGAAGGCACGTGTGGCTCTCTGTCATCCGTAGGTAAAGCTGACCCTCCCTCTCCAGACGTGCAGAGTGCTACACAATGAGGACCGGTGTTTTCCAAGCTTTCCCTGCTCAACTCGTCATCAGTTCACTTCAGCCCAGTCGGGCAGAGGCCACTTGTTCCTGCCCTGGGCGCACACAGTGGATGCGACTCAGGCAGAGACCAGTTGTAACACTCTACCTTTAACCTGTGTTACCACTGTCAGAAATGCGGAGTGCCCCTCCCCATTTCCACTGTAAGTGTTTAAGTCATAGAACATCTGGAATCTGCGTGAAGCCTCCCTCCACCATGGTGGTACCTCTTAGGTGACCCTCACTGATCTCCACTGCCCGGCACTCATGCCCTGTGCAATTTCCATGCTGAACCAGAGCTGACTCAGTGTGAGCAGTAGAACACCGGGAAAGTGAAACTGTGTCCCTTGACACCAGCTGGTCAAAAGCCTTCTGACCAGCAGGTGTTCTCTTCGATGGGTCACTTGCTGTGAAGTAGCCAGTGGCTCTATTCTGGGGACACTAAAGCAGCTGTATGCAGCGGTCCACTCAGGAGAAGCTGAACTCCCTCCTCAAAAATGAGCGCAGACTGGTCAACCGCGTGAGGGCACTATGCACACAAAGTGAGTTACAGACTTTGCATGCTGGCAACTTCAGCTAGTATTTGACCCACAGAGGTCCAGCCACAACTACTCAGCCAAGTTTCTCTGAATTCCTGGCCTACAGACACGACATCATTGTTTGAAGCCACTAAGCTCTGCGGTATTTATTACACAGCAATAGATAATACAACTATCAAACCTCTGACGGCACAGTTTAGACAGCCGACTAGAATGGCTTGCTCCTCAATGCCTATTTTTAGAATAAAAGTTCTGGTTTTTGAGAAATATGAGGATTTTAATGGAGATTAGATCCCTTAAGGCAGGCTCGGGATTCTTCATGTCTTCAGCTTCTTTCTCAAGTTAGCTATTTGATTTATTCCCTCTTGCTAAGCATTATGTATATTCAGACACTAAAACAATTTATTCCTTCCCAAAAGAGAGAGGAGCAGAACTGTGGAGGGCAGGGGGAGTAGCATTAAGGCCATAGATCATCAAGCCAGACATGTCTGCATCTGAATCTCAGCTCTACCGCTCCCTGCCCGCATCACTGTTGACTGTTGGGTTGTATGGAAATCAAATGTTCAGATCTACATTATGTCCACATTTCTACACCTGCAAAGTATCCAGGACTCAGTGGATGCTACTGTTATTACTAAGATTCCCTGTACATCAGTCACTGCCTTAATCTAGGGCAATCCTTATCATACCTCTTAGCTTCCTACCACCATTTCTTTCTATGGCTGACTTCCCTCTACAGAGCTGTCAACATTTTTACTTCTTCCAGGTAAAATATAACTGTGTTGCTCTCCTGCTGAAAGGAGAACTCAACCAGAGAAAAACCACATTATAGGACTAAAGGCAGGGTGGTGGTTTCTTTTTGGGAGAATGGTGGGAAGGGGTATGAAGGGGGACTTTTGAGGTGCTGATAATGTTTCTTAATCTTGGTGGTGGTAACACAGCTGAATACTCTTTGATAACTCTAAGCTATATCCTGACGCTATATTTTTCTGTATATATGTTAAATTGCAATGAAAACCAAGCATATAAGAAAACACTGCTGTTGCTTTCATTGCTGTCAGGGGTGTTGTGGTTTGAACGTGTCTCCCAAAGTTCATGTCCCCCAATGCAATAGTGTTGAGAATCAGCACTTTAAGAAATAACTAATGTTACTGTCATGGGAATGGATTTGTTATCATAAGAGTGACTTTGTTATAAAAGTGAGTTCAGTCCTGTCCCTCTCTCTCCTCACCTCCCTCTCTTTCTCACACACACATGCACACACACACACTTTTGCCTTCCACCATGCAATAGCAAGAACACCCTTGCCAGATTCTCCCCCTTGATGTAGACATCCCAGTCTCCAGAACAAGAAGGAAAAAAGCTCTGTTCTTTGTGAATTACCCAGTCTGTGGGATTCTGTTACAGCAGTGCAAAATGGACTAAGCTGGGGAGATGATCTCCTCCTTGACACTGGCATGCAGGGCCTCACTGAGGCAACTGTGCAGAGCCTACCTCCCTCCACCGTAACCTGCCCCTGTGTCCCACATACCCTGTGGTCCTGCTTATCTCTCAGTGTTCCCTGAAAACACCACAGGACTATTCTTTGCCTTTGTACATCTGTCTGCTTCCTCTTTCTGTATCCCAGTCCTATGCTGTAGGAAAAACTCTTTCATCTATCTAGAGACTCTCCAAGATGCCATGGATGGGGTGGGTGTTTGGCCGACTGGTTAAGATGCCAGGTAGGATTCCTGTGTCCCACATCAGGGTGCCTGAGTTTGATTTCTGGCTCTGGCTCCTGATTCCAGCTTCCTGCTAATGTGGACCCTGGGAGACAACAGTGATGGCTCAAGAAAATGAGTCCCTGACACCTCTGTGGGAGAACGGGATTGAATTCCTGGATCCCGGCTTTGGTCCCCTGGCCATTGTGGATAGTTGGGAAGTGAGCCAGTGGATGGGCGCTCACTCTGTCTGCATTACTATCTCTCTGCCTCTCAAATGAAAATAAAAATAGTTCTGGTAAACAGAGGCCTTATGTTAAAAGAAAATGCCATAGGGCTGATATTGTGGCACGGCAGGTTAAGTTGCTGCTTGGAATACCTGCGTTCCATATCGGAGTGCAGTTTGAGTCCCACACCTCCACTTCAGCTTCAGCTTGCTGTTACTTCACCACAGGGGCCAAATACTTGGGCCCCTGTCACAAATGTAGCCGACCCAGATGGAGTCCTAGGCTGCTATCTTCAGCCTGGCCCAGCACCAGCTGTTGCAGGCGCTTGGGGAGTGAACCAGTGGTTAGACTCTCTCTTCCCTTCTCTTTTTCCCTTCATTCTCTTTCACAATCTCCTCAAGAGGACTGAGTTACTATCTCCTCTGTGTTACCAAAAGGCCACTCTCAGCGTCATGCAATAAAACTCCATTTCCTGAGGGAAATGTTCTGTGTCTGTGTTGTCTGATAGGGGAGCCATTGTCACATGTGGCTATTGAGCAATGCAGATCTGGGTAGGGTGGCAGGACATGAATTTTAGACTTCTTTGTTTTTAAAATTTTTACTAATATAAGGAGAACAGATTTCATGTATTTTGTAGATATAATTCTAAGAAGATAATCATACTTGCCTCTCTCCATCAATTCCCCCTTTTTTATTTAATTTTTGCAAAAACATAAAGTCATCGGTCACTTCACCATAATGCACAAAGCCACCCAGATGGTTAATGCTCTTGTCAGACAGGTCATAGTTGGCAGAGGCATTGCCATCCTCGACCAGGTAACCCTACCCAATGTTGTAGATCTTCTTGTTGATCTCTGTGCAGTGATGGTAGCCTTTCTGCCCAGCCTGTGTCAGGGAGAAGGCCACCCTTGCAGGGTGCCACACTTCAATACAGGCGACCTTGCCCAACCCTGGTGGGTCTTGCATGGCAGTTTCTTGGTGTGCCAGCAGCTGGTGACCTCTTTGTAGCCTTTGCCCTTGGTCACCTCAGTGACATCGATCATCTGGTTCTGACCAAACATTTGGTTCGCTGAGACCTGCTGCTTCAGCCATTCCCAGACTCAGTTTCTCAGCCAAGGTGCTGCCATTCACCTGGATCTGCAGCAGGGGGGCTTTTTCTGCTGTAGAGGAAGAAGGCGCATCTGCGTGTGGGCACTTACTGATGCAGATGATCTGGCAGCACTTCTTCATGCTGGTGAAGTCCTTCTTGCCCTTGTCATCCTGCCACTTCCTGCGCTACTTGGTGAAGGCCTTCTTCATCGATTTATGCCAGTACCAGAGTCCAGCTCCAGCAGTAAGGGGGTTCCTGAAGATGTGGGAGGCGTTGGCACAGGGAGAAATGAGAGACACACTCACAGCAAGGCTGATGGCATGGCTCTGGCTCTCGAGCACCAGCCTTTATTTTTATAACATAAGTCACATAGTGATTCTTTTTTCTTACAATAACAAGTCTGTTGTCTCTTTTCTTAGAACCTTTGACCTTGTATTTTATGTTGCCTTTAGAGTCTATGTCTATATCTAGTTACAATTTCTTTGATTTTCAAGGGCATATTCAGAGCATGGGTTATAGTCACAGACAGGTGGGAGACAACGGGCTGCTCATACTAACCAAGGCCTGGAGTGCTGCCGAGCTATGTTGAAATTAGTTACACAAGTTAGAATATTACCTTCCTAATCTAATCTTTACTAGAAACCCCAATGTTCAAAGCAGGCCCTTTTTAAAATGTATCCCCTCTTTTGCAGTTTTTTCTGTAATTCTAATTTCTTTATTGTACTTATCTAAAGGTTCACTTAGATCTATTCCACAGTTTTGACAACCTAACCAATGTTGTATTTGTTTCACATATAGAATTAAAGCTTTAGTAACATTTATCTTTGTTTTAATGGGAAGTATACACCAGGGAGCCTGTTGCCTTTTAATTCTTTCCCACAAGCAGCTCAACCTTGCATAAAGCATTAACCCCTTCCCCTATACTAGCATTCTGCTTGATTAAAATTCTACAAAGCAATGGACATTTTGGGGATTATGAGACTAAGTGCTCATCCCTAAAATTAGAAATACAGAAATCGTTAGCGGGACCACCAGGAAACTCCAGCTTTCTTATGCAGAGTGTAGTTCCCAACAAAACTAAAACCACCAAGAGGACCGCAGCTGTCCTTCTCATGCCTTGCTGAGACAGACCTTCTGCTGTGACCTTGTCAGGCAGCCGAATTTGCCTTGGCCTTGCTGTGCCAGTTCTTGTAAAAGTGCCTTTTGCACTCATCACTGATAGGCTCAGCAAAGATTGTCTTGAAGATGCAGAGGCCTCAAGGGTTTCCATGTATCCCATGGTGTCTGCAACAACCATGGGCGGTGTCTCCACCATGGTCACAGCCTCTACAACTGGCTTCTTGTTCACCTTGGAGTCCAGCCTGTTGACTTCCCCCACAATGTGAGTTATGCTGTGCTTGGAGCCCAAGAAGGTGGTGAGGTGTATAGGCTTGCACGAGTCATCCTTGGGAACACTCTTCACCTTCCCCCATGCCTGCTGCTGTGCTTCCATGTCTGGGCACAGAACTTCCTGTGAGACATCTCACTGCCAAATCTGCCAGTAGAGCTGTTTTATTGTTCTTTAGTTTCTTGAGCTCCTTATAGGTCATTAATCCTTTATCAGTTGCATAGTTTTCAAATATTTTCTCCCATTCTGTTGGTTGCCTCTTCACTTTGTTGAGTGTTTCCTGTGTAGTACAGAGGCTTCTTAGCTTGATGTAATCCCCTGTGTCAATTTTTGCTTTATTGCCTGGGCTTCTGGGGTCTTTTCCAAGAAGTCTTTGTGTATGCCAGTATCTTGAGAGTTTCCTGGATGTTTTCCTCTAGTAATTTGATGGTGTCAGGTTATGGATTTAGATCCTTGATCTATTTTTAGTTGCCTTTTTATAAGGTGTAAAGTATGGGGTCTAGTTTCATACTTCTATATGAGTAGATCCAGTTTTCCCAACACTGTTGAAGAAGCTGTCATTTCCCTAGGGACTGATTTTAGCATGTTTATCAAAGATTAGTTGCTTGTAGCAGTGAGGATTAATTTCTGGAATTTCTATTCTGTTCCAAGATGTTTTGATGATAACTGCCCTGTATTACATCTTGAAATCTGGTGTTGTGATGTCTCCAGCTTGTTTTTTCTGTGTAAGATTGCCTTAGTTATTTGGGGTCTCTTATGTCTCCATATGAATTTTAGCTTTGTTTTTCTGGATCTGAGAAGAATGTCCAATTTCAATTGGGATCACATTGAATCTGTAAATTGCTTTGGGTAGTATGGACATTTTGATGATACTAATTTTTTCAATCCAGAAACTCTGAAGATTCTTTAATTTTTCGGTGTCATCTTCCACTTCTTTCTTTACTCTTTTGTAATTTTCATTGTAGAGATCGTTCACATCCTTGATTAAATTTATTCCAAGGTATTTAATTTTTTTGTAGCTATTGTGAGTGGTATTTAACATACAAGTTCTTTATCAGTCATGGTTTTGTTTGTGTACACAAAGACTATTGATTTTTGTGTACTGATTTTATATCCTGTAACTTTACAAAGCTCTCTTATGAGCTCTAATAGTCTGTTAGTGGAGTCTTTTGGTTCTTCTATATATAGGATCCTGTTAACTGCAAAGAGGGATAATTTGACTTCTCCTTTCCAATTTGTATCCCTTTGATTTCTTTTTCTTGCCTAATGGCCTAGTTAAAATTTCTAGAACTATATTGAATAACAGTGGTGAAAATGGGGATCCTTGTCTGGATCCTGACTGTAGTGGAAATGCTTCCAACTTTTCCCCATTCAATATGATGCTGGTTTTGGGTTTGTCATATATTGCCTTGACCATGTTGAGGATAGTTCCTTTTTTACCCAATTTGCTTAAGATTTTTATCATGAAATAATGTTGTATTTAATCAAATGCTTTCTCTGCATCTGTTGAGATAATCATAAGGTTTTCTCCTTTATTTTGTTTATGTGATGTATCATATTTATTGATTTGTCAATGTTGAACCATCCATGCACACCAGGGATAAATCCTACTTCATTTGGTGAATGATGGTTCTGATGTGTTGTTGGATTCTATTAGCCAGAATTTTGTTGAGGATTTTTGCATCTATGTTCATCAGGGATATTGGATTTTAGTTCTTTTTCTTTGTTATATCTTTTTTTCTGGTTTTAGAATTAAGGTGATTTTAGACTCATAGAAGGAGCTTTGGAGGATTCCCTCCCTTTCAGTTGTTTTGAATAGTTTGAGAATTGATGTTGGTTCTTCAAAAGTTTGGTAGAACTCAGCAGTAAAGCCATCTGGCCTTGAGCTTTTCTTTGTTGAAGGGTCTTTATTGTTGATTCAATATCCATCTTGATTATTGGTCTATTTAGCTTTTCTATGTCTTCATGACTTAATTTTGGTAGATTGTACGAGTCTAGGAATCTATCCATTTCTTCCCGATTTTCCAGTTTGTTGGCATGTAAAGATTTGTAGTAATTCCTGGTGATTCATTTTATTTCTGTGATATCCATTGTAACTTCTCCTTTTTCATCTCTGACTTCATTAATTTGGGTCTTCTCCGTTGGTTTTTTTTTTTTTTTTTGGTTAGTTGGGCCAATGACATATTAATTTTGTTTATTCCTTTTTTAAAATAGCTCTTCATTTCACTGATCTTTTGTATTTTTTGGCTTCAATTTTGTTTTTCTTCTTTAATTTTAATTATTTCTTTCCTCTTACTGATTTTGGGCTTGTTTGTCCTTGTTTTTCTATACAATTGAGATGTATTGATAGATCAATTATTTGATGCCTTTCCAATTTCTTGATGTAGGCACTAATTGCTTTTAACTTTCCCTTTAACACTGTTTTTGCTGTCTCATAAGTTTTTTTTTTTTTTTTTAATTTACTTGACAGCTAGAGTTATAGACAGTGAGAGACAAGAAAGGTCTTCCTTCCGTTGGTTCACTCCCCAAATGGCTGCCACAGCTGGCGCTGCGCCAATCTGAAGCCAGGAGCCGGGTGCTTCTTCCTGGTCTCCCATGCGGGTGCAGGGCCCAAGCACTTGGGCCATCCTCCACTGCCTTCCTGGGCCACAGCAGAGAGCTGGACTGGAAGAGGAGCAACCGGGCCTAGAACCTGGTGCCCATATGGGATGCCGGTGCCTCAGGCAGAGGATTAACCAAGTGAGCCATGGTGCCGGCCCCATCTCATAAGTTTTAATATGTTGTGTTGTCATCTTCATTTCTTACTAGAAGTTTTTTGATTTTCCTTCTGGTTTCTTCTATCACCCACTGTTCATTCAGGAGTATGTTGGTCAGTCTCAATGTGTTTGCATGTTTTCTAGAGTTTCTTAAGTTGCTAATTTTCAGCTTCATTCCATTGTGGTCAGAAGTATATATGGTATGATTTCAATTTTTTTTTTAATTTGTTAAGACTTGCTTTATGGTCTAGCATATGGTCTATCCTAGAGAAAATTCCATGCACTGGTGGAAAGAATGTATATTATGTAACTGTGGGATGTAATGTTCTATAGATATCAATTAGATCCAGTTGGTCCATAGTGCAGATTAGCTCTGTTGTTTCTTTGTTGATTTTTTTTGTGTTGAGTTCATATGTCCACTGATGAAAGTAGGTTATTGACGTTCCTCATTATTATTGTATTGGAGTCTATGTTTCTCTTTAAGTCCATTAATATTTGTTCTAAATAGCTGGGCACCCTAGAATTGGTGCATAAACATTTATTATAGTCACATCTTCCTGTTAAATTGATCCCTTAATCGTTACATAATGCCCTTCTTTCCTTCTTTGTTTCTTTTAACAATTTTTGAGTTAAACTGTTTTGTTTAATATTAGGATGGCTACTCCTGTTCATTCTTGATTTCTGTAGCATAAAGTATCTTTTTTCTATCCTTTCATTTTCAATTTGTGTTGTTATTTATTTATTTATTTATTTATTTATTTTTTTGCTTTGTTGGTGAAATGTGTTTCTTGTTGGCAGCAAATATATCAATCTTGTTTTTGAATCCATTCAACCAGTCTGTATCTTTTTTTAACTGGAGAGTTTCAACCATTTACAAGTTTATTATTGATAATATATTGACATTTCAAGGTTATTATTGATAAGTAATGGCTTGGTCTTGCCATTTTCCCATGAATATTCCTAATGTTTGTTTTGAATTTCCTTTGTACTTTTACTAGGAGATTTTCTGCCTTACATTCTTTCATGATGCTGACTATCTCTCTGTGTTTCTGTGTGATGGTGTCCTGCTTGCTGCTACATGATTGTAATGTCCCCTTTGCTCCAAGGTGTCTGTCTTGTTTTTGTAGAATTTCCACTGCAAACCTTTCTTCAACTGTCCCCTGGGAATGCAGTTCCTCTCCTTTTCTTCTGTTGTTTCCCCATGGTCAGAATCAGCACATCTTTTCCCTATTCAGCCATCTTGGATCTCCCATCTGCATCTGCATGATTTTAATTTGCATATGATCTTGCTTAATTTGTGAATTTTTAGTAATTTCATGTACATATCTATGAATAAATCATGTTATCAAATAGACTGGATACTCTGACAGAGAGTTTGTGTCTTAAATGCTTCTACTGAATCTTCCATTGGAATTTTGGACAGTCTCATACCTTAGAGTGGGTGATTCAACATAAATTTCTTAATTTCATAATTTTTTTGAAATTCTAAATTTCTTCCTAATTCTAAATTCTTGACATTGACTGCTCATATCCCACTATTTTTCTTCATATTCTGTTAGATATTACATATAGAGGTATTTGAAGGGTTTATTTGTGTGGAATCTCTGTAGGTTTCCACATTGAGAACTTGAGCTCTGTTGGTATTAAAGGGGGCAGGACAAGGAGGATCCAGGACTTGGTAAATAGATAACACCTATGAGAGGTGGAGGTCCCCACTTTGGGGAGGACAGGTTACTGGAAATGGGGAGAATGGAACCAGTGGAGAAGTAGGAACCGGACTGATTCAAAGGCCTGAATTTCAGTCCTGGAGAAAGGGGATTGTTTGGTAAAAATACAATAAATCCCAGGATTTTTTTTTTAAAAAGATGTATTTCTTTATTTCAAAGGCAGAGTGACACACACATACATACCGAGTGTGGGAGAGAGAGAGAGAGAAGAGAGAGATTGATCTTTTATCTGCTGGTTCATTCTCTAAATGTCTGCAAAGACTAGACCTTGTCCAGGCTAAAGCCCAGAACTCCATGGGTCTCCCACCTCAGTGGTTGGAACACAGGGTGCTTGGACCAGTCTCTGCTGCTTTCCCAGACACATCAGCAGGGAGGTGAATTGGAGGCAGGACAGCCAGGACTCAAATTGGCACTCCAATATGGGATGCCAGCATCATAGGCAGAGGCTTAACCCTCTGCATCACAATCTTGGCCCCAAAACCCCAGTTTTCAAAAGTATGTTCCAGCCGGCGCCGCAGCTTACTAGGCTAATCCTCTGCCTGAGGTGCCAGCACACCAGGTTCTAGTCCTGGTCAGGGCGCCAGATTCTGTCCCGGTTGCTACTCTTCCAGTCCAGCTGTGGCCTGGGAGTGCAGTGGAGGATGGCCCAAGTCCTTGGGCCCTGTACCTGCATGGGAGACCAGAAGGAAGCACCTGGCTCCTGGCTTTGGATCGACGCAGTGTGCTGGCTGTAGTGTCCATTTGGGGGGTGAGCCAATGGAAGGAAGACCTTTCTCTCTGTCTCTCTCTCACTGTCTAATTTTGCCTGTCAAAAAAAAGAAAAAAAAAAAAAAGTATGTTCCAGGCAGATACTGTGCAAGAAGCTGGGTGTCAGAGAGAATATTATCTGGCTTCTAAACTGGGATACAAACTTTATTGAGCACCAATAACATGCTGGCATTTTGCTAGGTCCTGGGGAGAAGGCCATGTGTGGGGAGCAACTGAGACTAGATTAAGTTACTGGAATTAAGACTTATTCTATGCATCTGCTCTCCCACAATATGGCGCTGGGGAGGAGTAAACTTCTACGCAGCTGCCTCTCGCCAATTTGACTGATGAGCTGCAGGAGCTGATCCTGCTCCTGATTGGAGGAGAGCAGCGTGCTCGGCGTGTGGGCAGCAGAGTTGGGATTGGTGGAAGAGGACTATAAAGGAGGAGAGAGACAACATGCACCGGGAACATCTGAAGGAACACCTGAGCAGCCCCCGAGAGAGCCGGCCGGCGGTGTGCCGCTCCTCCGCGGAAGCGGGGAAAGTGGCAGGGGGAGCCGCCCCTCCACGGAGGTGGAGGGGTCAGCAGCCAACCTGGGAAGGACCAGCAGCAAACCCGGGAAGGGCCGAGCAGACAAAAGAACAGCCCAGGGTCCTGTGTTGTTCCTCCGCGAATGGGGGAGCGACAGCCATGAATGAGGCAGTCTTTGTTTTCAGAGAGATAAAGGTCTTAAGGAGAAGACAGTTATCATTGATCAAAAAGTTACAAATAATGAAATAGTGACAAGTGTTTAAAGGAGTCATATAGGACAATACAGAAATGTATGTCTTTGAGACTAAATTTCAGTAAGACTTAGATGTGCAGGGTCAGTAAAAGATCTTGAGATCTTGGAGGTAGGAACCAACTGGGAGAGCCTGTGGATAGAGTAGGCTGAGAGACATCCCTGGACAGTGGAAGCTTGGTCTTATGGGTCTAGTTATTTCTCCACCAAACCCCCATGGTATAATATCTCCCTACTGTTGTGAGACTTTTTCTATAAGACAATACTTACTTTGCTTATCCAGTTTTAATTTCTGTCTACCTATTAAGCAGGTAACATCCTGCTGTGTAGTTGAACTTAAGGTAAAATATTCCTGACAAAAATACTTGCCTTTCAACATAGCAGTTAATTAAATTATTTTCCTTCATATTCACTGATAAGCAATGAATTTACTCAAGTTAAAATGGCAAGTTTTGTAGGAATATTGTTAGCAGTGAGAACTACCCAGTACATGAACTGTTAGTCTGGCATATCAAAGTTACTCCAAGTTGTATTAACTCATCTATTGAACAAATTGAATTACTTTATTTATTCACAAAACTTCTCCATACCATCAGTTGACCATGTTCATATCTACTTTGGCTTTGGAAAAAAAAGAAAAAAGAAAGAATGTGCAAAGTAGACACCCTTCTTGAATGGTGGGCACAGGAATTGGTAGTGGTGGTTTTATTGGCATAGGAGGGAAATGATGGAAGAAATATCAAAATAATAAGTGACTGGAAAGTATTATTTTCATTTAAAATATTTTTTAAAGATTTATTTATTTGACAGGTAGAGTTACAGACAGTGAGAGAGGGAGACAAAGACAAAGGTCTTCTTTCCGATGGTTCACTCCCCAAATGGCCGCCATGGGCAGAGCTACGCTGATCTGAAGCCAGGAGCCAGGTGCCTCCTCCTGGTCTCCCAATCGGGTGCAGGGGCCCAAGAACTTGGGCCATCCTCCACTGCCTTCCTGGGCCACAGCAGAGAGCTGGACTGGAAGAGGAGCAACTGGGTCTAGAACCCGGTGTCCATAAGGGATGCTGGTGCCGCAGGTGCCACGGTGCCGGCCCCCTGAAAATATTTCTAATTCTGGTTTGAAATCAGGACATTTGTAGTTAGTAAAATTCAGTTGATTTTACAAGGTATGTTCTTTCAAGATATGCTCTTATGTATAGTTCATACTTGACATTGTGTCTTTAATTCTGGTACCTGTCACCAGGTGGTGAGCAATGCCTGGTAGACTGTCAAGGTGTGGCAATGGTGCCTTTAGAGTGACCAAGAGCGGCTAACCCATGACTGAGCAGCTGGTTCACTTAAATATGGTATCTATCTATGCATGGGTTTAAAAAAATGATGGCAAAGATTTAGAAATCCATGCCCATGAGAGGGCCTTCAAAAGTTGATGGAAAGTGCATATTATGAAGATACCATGGATGAATTTCAAAAAATTTTTTGTCCCAAAATAAGCTTATATTTTAGTTTCCTTTTCCATTTTTTTGAGGTACCCTCTTGTGTGTGCATGTGAATGTACAAACAGCAATGCCCTGTCCCCCAACATGTTTGTACATCATTTCTTTCCTGTACATTCTCAGAAATAAAATTATTGAGTCCTAAGATATCCACACATAGGTGGTGTCTGATATATTGCCAGACTGCAATGTATATACCCTTTTGCCCCTAAGTATGAGAGAGACCATCTCAATGTGATTTTCAGATTGCAGAAAGATGAAATGCAATAATATCTCTAGAGTCATACTGAAATGGACATTACAGTTGGCAAGCTATTTTCCCAACCTTTACCAAAGTGTTGACACCATTGGAGGTGAGGACCTTGGTAAAAGGGTGGCTGATTGGACAGTCTTGAAATCTTTCCACTAAGTGTGGTGCAGTGGGAAGATCATTAAAGTAGCAGTCAGGAGGCCTGGGCTCTGGAATTTATAAATGTTGAATTCCTTCTACTCCCTGTCTGACCATCAGCTCATCTCTAACTCAAGGGATGTCTTGAAGGGTTGTGTGCAGCACTTCAGGAAGGAAGCATGGGAGAGTTGTTAAAGAGGGAGGGACATGAGCTTCCTTGCGGTGAAGAGTGGCACAGAACAAGGCTGTTTTTCGCTCTGGCTGTTTATTATGCATTTCCTGGCACTGTGCATGGTTGCCCTCAGAGCTGGTGATTCAGATCTTATCTCAAGAGCACATTCATTCTGAGAAGCTTCTAATAACTGGAGTACAATGCTGCTGATAGTAGTTAGTTGAAGATATTCGAACTCAGTGGTGGACCCCGGGAATCATGTTGGTGCATGCAAAAGACATGGTGACTCTCCTCTGCCACTATTTCACAGCCGTATGTACAGTTTGCCAGTCTTCAGAATGAGTCTCCTAGAAAGTTCTGGCTAAACACAGGTGATCAAGGCGTCTCCCAAAATGTTGCTTTTTCTAGAAGAGTTCACTCATTGATTGGTAAAAGTTATTTGTATTAGGAAGCTGCCTTTGGCCAGCCTGTTGGCTGGCACATTATGGGTCCTCAGTGGATGAACAAAGCACAAGGAGAATGACAGTGGAAGTATTCTTGGGAAGACTGATGTGAATCAGTGCGAAAGTGTTGCTTGATTTTGGGATTATAATATACATAAGAAGCCTTAATGTAGTTTGAAGAGGAGATGGCTCCAGAAATCATGCAGATGTTTAATTCTCAATGTGCTGAGTTAATGGTACTAAGAAGGGTGAAAACTTAATCCAAATATGGCACTTGGGAGGGGGGAATAGTGGGAGATCTTTGGGTCACGGGGGGAACTTGGAATGCAGCTCTCATGAGAAAGTTGATTGTAAAAACTGAGCTAGGCTTGGCCTCTCTTCTTGCTTTCCATACCCCCATGTGACCCTTCCTCCACACACACTTTGCCATTACCATCTTCTGGCCTCTCCAGATGACCAGATCAAGGGAACCCACTTGATCTTGGACTATGAACTTCCAAAACCGTGAGCCAAAATAAACCTACTTCCTGCATAGATAGCTTACCTCAGGTGTTTTCTTATAATGGGAAAAAACATCTAATACATGCCTCTTGTACAATGTTTAGTGCATAGAAAGGCATTGATGTGTATTATAAGTGTTTCAGTAAAGTAGGGATAAAAGCTATGGGGATATAGGACTTAGAACCTCAGTAAAACAATTTTTATTGATGTTGCAGGGCTTAATTCCTGAGCTGAAAAGAACTTTCATTTCTATTGTCCGACGTTCCAATTATAACAACAAAATAATGTTCGTTCGATACTTTCCAGGTACTGGGCACATATAATCTTATTTGATGCTCACAGCTTAATGAGGTCAGTACCATTATTAGCACTCCAAATTCTCAAATGAGGAAACTGAGACACACAGTGTGACCTGTCCAATGGCACTGAATTACAAAGTGGCAGAGCCAGGCTTCACACACAGCCAGAGCCGCTACTCTCTCCACTAAGCAGTGCGGCCTCTTAAGATAGGTAAGGTAGGGGCCGGCGCCGTGGCTCACTTGGTTAATCCTCCACCTGTGGTGCTGGCATCCCATATGGGCACCAGGTTCTAGTCCCGGTTGCTCCTCTTCCAGTCCAGCTCTCTGCTGTGGCCCAGGAAGGTAGTGGAGGATGGCCCAAGTGCTTGGGCCCTGCACCCACGTGGGAGACCAGGAGGAAGCACCTGGCTCCTGGCTCCTGGCTTCAGATTGGCGCAGCGCCAGCCGTGGTGGCCATTCGGGGGGTGAATCAATGGAAGGAAGACCTTTCTCTCTGTCTCTCTCTCTCTCACTGTCTACCTCTATCTGTCAAATAAAAAGAAAGATACACAAGGTTCTGTGTTCTTGGTACCACATCACAAAGCATAAGTCCTCCAAATGGGACATCTGGTCACTTTCAAAAACAGAGCAAAGGGAGGAAGTGAATTCATTTCCACTTACCAATTAAGCACCACTCATTTAGTAAAGGAGCAATTAGGATACAATATCTTGATCATGGAAAAATCAAACAGCCGTTCCAAACCAACATTTAAGCCACATTTGCTCCAGCCTAGTTTTATCCCTGCATGGGCGGTGGAGTGACTGGCCTTTTCTTTTTTCTCCTGGAAGTTTTGACATTTTGTAGACACACAGAATGCATTTGTGAAGTGCCCATAATTTGCAGTTTCTGCATAGCACTCTTCCCTTTAGTCCATGCCTTGGTAAACATGCCCAGATATCAAGTTCACGGAAGGCTGTGAGCTTTGAAGTCCTTGAAAAATCTGAAAATTATATGACGATGTTGTATATGTAATCACTGGTGAGAGCAAGCCGACATTTCCCTGAGTGCCAGACACATAGGCCCTATAAATCCTGGGCTAAGAGCAGAGAGGGGTGGTCCTGTTTACTTTAACTCCAGGATGGAACTGGCATGGTTAGCATCACAGTAATCGATGTAATTAGGAAAGCCAAAGGGAATTGCTGCTACTTGCGTGTATTTACATGTCATGCTTCTATCAATAGTTCAGAGGAGAAAGGTATCCACACTCAAGGTTGGATTAAATCAAAGAGCTTCGCCTTTCACTGAAATGCATACGAGAGGATAATTAAATGTCTGAGGACTGTAGTTTAATTTTGGGGAGATATGGTTTATCAGAGAAAATTTAACACTCTTTCGAGGCTCTTTGAAGCTACATCTGTGGTCCTTTAACTGGATGGAAAACTTCCCAATCAAACATAAGAGGAGCCGAGGACTCTTCTCTTTATGGGTCTCTGCTCTAATGTCATCAGTGTTCAGTTACAGTCTCTGTATGTCAGATTTCAATTAAAGTGGCTCATGAAAATATGTTCAGGAAGTGTTCTCCAAGTGCTTGCTTAGCAGAGAGCATCTGCTTGTTGTGTTGCCACGTCAAGTCCTGTGTGGAATTCTTGCACCTGGATTTTCAGGGAGTTGGTTCCCTGCACTTCTTTTACATTTAAAGAATGTCTCGGAGCATAGGTACACGTGCACCAAAAAAGCCACCTAAAGCAACCTCAGTGGACAGATGTGACATGTCACATACCCTGGGGATAGCTCAAGCAGTTCCTACCAAGCACAGCAATAATAGTTTCTGGAAACAAGGTTAAAATGGAGATTCTCTGAAGTGTGACACCATCAAGTGACGCTGGAGTGGTTAAAGACTGACGGCAGACTATTTATAAATTGGTTGAGGTAAAATCCAAAAGATGAAACATAGAGCAACTCTTTGATCAATTTATGAGCTGAGACTTTGTCACACTAAATATTTAATGTGGATGAAACTGAGACAGTTTATAAATGAATGATGGGTTACACCACATGTCAAAAGGAGAAAAGCTAGCTTTCAGGTTTCAACTGGCTAACAACTAAGGACAAAGATCCTGAAACTTCTTGAATTTTCCTCTAAGATTAGATTTGGAGGTTCTAAGTTAAGGCTTAGTTGTTTCAGACAGTCTGCCTGAATATTCAGGAAACCTGAAGGATAGTGTTAATAATGTTCAGGTTTTGTTTAACTTCTGTGAAGGCAAAAGCAACTTCACCCTCACATCTGATGCGTCACAGAGAGATTGCTGGGCTTGACATGTTTTCTTCTTGAGCTTCGTGGTGAGCTGAGTGCTTATATACAGAACTCAAGTAGATGAACCAGAACTTGTTTCACCTTCTCTCTCTCTCTCTCTCTCTCTCTCTCTCTCTCTCTCTCAATCTTGATCAAAGTTATCAACATTCCTCGTATTAGTCAGCTTTCCATCTCTATAACAGGTACCTGAGAGGGGCTGCTTATGATGGGAAGATGTTTATTTTGGCTCACTTTGAAAAGACTTTATTTGAAAGGTAGCATAATAGAAAGAGAGCTAGAGCTAGAGCTAGAGCTAGAGCTAGAGCTAGAGCTAGAGCTAGATAGAGAGAGAGAGAGAATATATTCCATCTTCTGGTTTACTCCCCAATTGGCTGTAACAGCCAGGGCAGGGCCAGGTGAAGACCAGGAGCCAGGAACTCCATACTGATCTCTCACATTATTTGGGCTATCATCTGCTGCCTTCCAAGGCACATTAGCAGGAAGCCGGATCAGAAGTAGAGCAGCTAGGACTTGAACAAGCAGTCTGATATGGGATGCCAGCATTACAAGCGGTAGGTTAACTTGCTGCTTTACAATACTGACCCCTTGGTTCAGTTTTAAAAAAATTGATTGTCATTTTGTTTCAATGGCAGAAAGACAGAGATAGACACAGAGAGATCCTCCATCCTCTGGCTCACCCTCAAATGTCTGCATGCTGGGACTGGGTCAAGTTGAAGCTAGGAGCCCAGAACTCAATAGGAATCTCCCATGTAGGTGACAGGGCCCCAGGTGCTTGTAGTACATGGTTTCGGAGGTTCATAGTCTGAGATCAGGTGGGCCCCGTTGGCTTGGCTCAGGTGAGGCTGGAGGATGGCAGTGGTAAAGTGTGTGCTGAGAACAATCACGTGGTGAGTCAGGGCACAGGGGGACAGAATGAATGCTATTTTGTTGTCCTTTATGTGATCTCTCCTTATAAAGCTACTGTGGTTTGATCATCCGTGATTTCCCCTAACAACCTAATTAAATTTAATCATTTCCCAAAGGCCTTGCCTTCAGACACCATAACCGGGTTAAGTGTCTGTCCTTAATCCACTAACCATTAATATTAATCCATTAACAATTAACATAAGACTTTGAGGACCAAGCCTTTAACACATGGGTCTTTGAAGGACACCCAAACTAATATCCAAGCCATAACATTCCTTAGCCACAAGGGCAAAGAATGTGGTGTAGTCTTTGACTTTTCTTCTATCCCTTCCCCACCGGTTGCCAAATGTTGTTGATCCTATCTTTGGAGTACTTCTTGAATATATATTTTACTCTCCATTCCTGTTAATGCTACCTTAACATAAGCTCCTATTATCACTTGCCTAGATGATTGTCAGGGTTATAATCCAAGCCTAACATGTATTTTATTCCTTATTTTCTATTATCTTCTATAAATTCAAGTTGCTAGAAGCACAATATTTGATGTTCCTTGTGAAACTTTGTTTTCTGACTTCTCTATCTTTCTTCTCCTCCATGAATGGTTCTCTTTCCCTGAATGGTTTCATTCCCTATTGTTATATAACAATATATGTATATACATATGAACATACTTAACAATTTATTGAAATGAAATGGAAAGATAAGTTTAATTTGGTGCAAAAAATTGAAATCTATGCAGTTTTTTTTATTCTATGTGATTTCCAAGGACTTTTTGAGGATCCTTCATGTGCGTAGATTTCAAAATATTTTTTGTACCAAATTCATCTTTTTTACTTTTTATTTTTTAAAGATTTATTTATTTATTTGAAAGAGTTACACAGAGAGAGAAGGAGAGGCAGAGAGAAAGAGAGAGAGGCCTTCCATCTGCTGGTTCACTCTCCTAATGGCCACAATGGCTGGAGCTGGGCTGATCCGAAGCCAGGAGCCAGGAGCTTTTTCTGGGTCTCCCACATAGGTACAGAGGCTCAAGGACTTGGGCCATCTTCTACTGCTTTCCCAGGCCATAGCAGAGAGCTGGATCGGAAGTGGAGCGGCCAGGTCTCGAACTGGCGTCCATATGGGATGCCGGTGCTTCAGGCCAGGGTGTTAACCCGCTGCGCCACAGCACCAGCTTCAAATCCACAGTTTCTGTCAATATTTAGACAAGGCCATAAACAAAGTGGAAGTCCTCTCCTCCCTTCAGAAAAAAGTACATTCTTTGATGGCCCCTTCTTTCTGCTGGGGTCTCATTCGCAGAGATCCTTCATGTAGGACATTATTTTATTTTATTTTTGCCACAGTATCGTGGCTTTCCATGCCTGGAATGCTGCCATGGGCTTTTCAGCCAGACCAGAATGCCTTAAAGGCTGATTCTGAGCTGACCTGATCTTGACTCTCTTCTTACCCTGCCTCCTTTCCTATTGAAACTTCCCTTCCACCTTTATTATGAATTTTTTTATTTTTGACAGGCAGAGTTAGACAGTGAGAGAGAGACAGAGAGAAAGGTCTTCCTTTTTCCATTGGTTCACCCCCCAAGTGGCTGCTACGGCCAGTCTGTTGCGGCCGGCGCGCTGCGCTGATCCGAAGCCAAGAGCCAAGTGCTTCCTCCTGGTCTCCCATGCGGGTGCAGGGCCCAAGGACTTGGGCCATCCTCCACTGAACTCCTGGGCCACAGCAGAGAGCTGGACTGGAAGAGGAGCAACTGGGACAGCATCTGGCGCCCCGACCGGGGCTAGAACCCGGTGTTGCGGCGTTGCAGGTGGAGGATTAGTAGCGAGCCACACTTCCACCTTTATTACAGCATTTTCATTGCATCATTTGCCATAGTATTTATGTTATGCTTTATTTCTCCTACTAAATTCCAACTTTTAGTACTACCAACCCTTATCTTTATAATTAATATTAATTATAATATAACTAGTGGTACTTTATAAATGAAGGTTGTAAAATCATAGTGCCACTACTCTTTTTTTTAAAGATTTTATTTATTCAACAGGTAGAGTTATAGACAGAGAGAGGGAGAGACAGAGAGAAAGGTTGCCACTACTCTTGCACCTTCTTGAATACTATTTTTTTGTGAATTTTAAGGCAGTTAAGTATTTTTATTATATGCTTTTAAACATACAGAAAATAGAATAGTATAGTGAAATCCACATCCATACTATTAGATTCATTAACATTTTGCCATATATGTTTCATAAACTCACACATACATTTTGCTAAATCTTTTCAAAATATATTGGAAATACTACAACACTTCACTCCTAAATCTTTCAGTGTGCAAATTAAAAGACATTCTTCTATAAACTATGTGGTTCTTATCCTAGCAATAATTATCCAATATAATTTAAAACCCAGTCCATACTCAAGTTCCCTCAGTGCTCCCTTGTCACGTCTCTACAATGGCTTCTATTTAAAAAAATTATTTATTTGAAGGCAGTGGTATATCTGTATCTATCTATCTATCTATCTATCTATCTATCTATCTATCGAGAGAGAGAGCAGTTCCATCTTCTGGTTCACTCCCCAAATGTCTGCAATGGCTGGGGATTGGCCAGGCCAAAGTCAGGAGCCAGGAGCTTCTTTCTGGTCTTCCACATGAGTGTTCGGCTGCTCCTGTTTCTTCAAGGTTCTGAGGTGTCAAGAACCACCAGTGTTTTGAAATGATCCAGATTCAACCCTGTGTCCCACTCCTCCTTTTTTGTAAAGTACTCTGTTGCTGGATGGACTTCTTATGTCAATCTATAAAAAAGTGGAAGCTAAAAATAACTCCTGAACACTTACTATGTGCAAAGAAGGCACTGTTCTTCCCTGATAGCCAGAGATACATCGTTTTGAGGAGTGTTTCACTCACTGGGGCCAATAATCTATTTCAGGACCTGGTTTAGCTGTGTGGAGCATTTGCCATTTGGAAATGAACTGTTAGAATGCCTTTTACAAGTAGCGTTACCAGTTGTTTGGCTTGGGGTTAGGTTGTCTGGATGAAAAGCTGGGTCCTCTTGTTCTAGAACACACAGTCCAGAAGGCATGTGAAAGGGCAATTTACATGCAAATCACCTGGTTTTGATGAGTGGACTTGCACAACAGCAAGCTCCAGGCCCCACTGTTCTGCCTGTGTCTAACGGCTTTGGGTGTTCAAGAGACTCCTTGAGGGAAAGGCAGACTGCTGCCGGTGCTGGTCCCCAGAAGTGACTTTTAGCACTCAGGGCTTTGGCTGTCTTTAAAAAAAACTCATACCATCTTGAATTTAATGCAGTGGTGGATTTATATTTTTAATTCCTGTAATTTTAACAGTAAAGTAAAAAACTCCTGTATTCCTTAATGTTGGTCTCTAGCCATGCTTAACTTCTAGAAGAGTGTTTCCTGCTTATGTTCTTTCATTTTCTTTTGTTCCCTTTGTGCGTTAGTTGAGAAATAACTGAAACTCAAGTGTAAGTCCTTCCACGGAGGATGGAAAAATCCCACATAGGAAATGGTACCACCAGCAAAGGGTCGGTGGTTGGTGTTGGCCAATGTAAGGAAATCTACTTCCTTTCGAAAAAAGGGTCAACTATCTACGGGAAGTGTGGTGGGGAAATTGGAGGAGGAGAAGCTGAGTTATCTTTTTTTGGTGAACTTTAGCCCAATTCACCAAGGAAAGTACTAGAAAAATAAATGAAATTACAAGAGGTTAGAAAGCTAACCTTTCATTTTAGATAAGAAAGACCAGGAAGGTGTGTTTGATTTAAAAACTTCTACGGGTATGTTCCTGAATGGGAGGAGAGTCCATATCAATGATGAAGGAAAGAAGGCGTGGTGGTCCAGAAATCTTATTAGTCTACCCTGTCACTTACCGTGGTGAACAAGGCATGAAAAATGATGCCCTGTAATGTGAGAAGATATTAGCCCTTTCATTATCCTCACTGATTTCACCCTTTTAAGATTTCTATTTTCTGTGTTATTTTATGGTCTGTCAGAAGGATCTGCTTGGAGTTTACTGCCCTTGAGAGGAGAAGGGAGGTGGTTGGATTGAGATGGAAAGAACTGGAGGTATGGAGTAGCTCAGAACTTACAGGTCTTCCTTCTGTTCTGATAAAGGAAATATGGTAGCCACTAGGAAGATTCTGGAGAGGCAGAGAAGACATCGACCTCTGCTAGACAACAACCGTGTGACAGGTGCTGGATGACTTGTTGTTTATTCACTGCAAATGCAGTTTACACTCATTCTTTTATTCAATTGCTGTTCATTAAATAATTATCTCCTTTAATCTCCACAAATAACTGGAGAAGGTTTTATAACCAGGAAGCTAAGATGGATGGGTAAGTAATTCACACAACTTTGAATGATTTCTACTGCAGCAATGCACAGACTTTCAAGTATGGGTTTATGGTCGGCTCCTCTCAAAGGAGATAGTACTTCAGTAGGTTCAAGTTGGCTTCTTGGAGCAGGTGATTGTTCCAGATTTTGCCTACAGAATCGTGGACCTACTTTGTTCTTGTCTTCTTTCATTATTTATTGCATCTATAGAAATCATAATTTTAGGCCGGAGCTACTTCTCAGTCACTTAGGCTGATACCAAAGATTTAGTTTAACTTTGCCGTCTGCTCAATCTTTCGTGTGGGCTGAAAAGCAAGTAAGCCAACAACAGCAAACACTGAAACTATTGTAATGACTGAATTCCAGGGAGTTAATTGGATCTTAATTAGTGTATTTCACTGAAATTATATTGAATGGACATAAAATGACTCAATCTGCTGTTTGCTGTTCCCATTCTCAATGACAGAAAAGAGCCTTTTGTTGTAGACTCCCTTCGCCTTGTCTGAGTTCTCGGAGCAGATGATCAGTGGCTCAATAGCAGAAGTTGCGTTTTCTCCTTCTCTCTGTGTCTCCTGATGTTCCCAGCAGAGCACCTGTGTGTGCTGGATGAACGCATTTGTTAAGTCTGTTTCTTATAAGTGTGAATTTTAAATCTATGGGTCAGGGCGTTCCACTTGTGGCAAGTGGTTTACTGATGTTTTTCAATATGTTATTCACTGTCAACAGAGCAAGAGATATTTATAGCTTCTAGGAAATAAATGATGCTCCTTGTTCTATTTAGAAAAGCTGTGTAGTTTCAGATTCATCAAAATAAAAATTCCATTCTTGCCTTTTGATGAAATGTGTGAAAAGTTGGAGGAAAGGGTAAGAGGGTGAGTAAATTAGGAAAAATTTTACTCTCCATTGCTCATATATTTAATTCCTTTAACATAATTTACTGTATTGTTCTGAGGACAAGTTGAGGTAATCATTGAGAGGTCTTCAGAAAATCTAGACTAGAGATGTAAAAGATATTTGCAAAAGGCAGAAGTTTAAAGCAAATGAAGGTCTTTTAAAACACAGACTTTCAGACATTCTGACAGTGTAGATGCTGCCTAATGGTGTTTAAAGATTTAGCCTTGCTAAGGTACCTTTGGTAAAGGGAATAAGAGTATGTTTTTTAATATCCTATGGTGAGAATTTAAAATAAGTTTCCTGGCTGGCAAGGCCTTGCAGTCTGCCGCTAATATCCCTCCAGAGGGTGGGTGTGCTTCCTGAGTACCCTTTTTCCTGCTCTTTTACAAAGGAAAAGCAGAACTGTCTTGAAAAAATTGTGGTAAATACATATGAAACATAACATTTGCCATTTTTAACCATTTTTACTATTAAAATTCACTCAACACAATATTCTCCAGTTTTAACCATTTTGCTGAAAATGAGGTAATTTCATTCTTTTTTGAAGCTGAATAATATTCCATTATATATATGTGTGTACTTAATATATACTAAATCGATCCTCTGTATATAAAGATAATTGAAAATGAATCTTGATGTGAATGGAATGGGAGAGGGAGCAGGAGATGGGAGGGGTGCGGGTGGGAGGAAAAAAGCCATTGTAATCCATAAACTGTACTTTGGAAAATTATATTTACTAAATAAAAGTTTTTAAAAAAAGAAATGTTTTTAACAAATGAGATGACCCTACACGTAATTCTTCTGCAACTTCACAATCACACATGTTTGTTGAGTATCTGCAATGTCCCGGGAGCTGCTTCAGTGGCGACAATCCTATGGAGTAAGAGCTGTAATGATCAGCTTTTTACAGATGAGAAACTGAGACCCGGAGAGGCTTGTCCATCACTGGCGGGGCCGGATCTGAACCCCGATGCTCTGATTTGTCACTCCAATTCTATCCTTTCTTAATGGCTGTACAGTGATCCTTTGTATGAATGCACCTTATCTTATTTAGGCAGTCCCCTGCACCTAAACTCTTTTTCTTGATTTATGTTTGCTGTCAGCGACAGGGCAACAATGAACACATTGGCAAATATGTTGGCACAGGTATGTGAATACTGGAAGGTAAATTCCTGGGAAATGGAACCATGCATTTGGGTAATTGATAGGCATTACTTAATTTTCTCTTACGCATATTTTATCAGTATGAACTCCCATGAGCGATGTAGGTGAAGAAGCTAACTTCCTTACATCTTCTTCCACAAAGGGACTTACTAAACATAGTATTGCCAGTGTGATAGGTTGAAAAAATGGCGCGGGGGTGGAACGAGGGCAGGACCTGTGGTGGGACCCAGAGCAGAGAGCAGGTCCATCGCTTCTGTCTCAGTCCCGGCTCCCACACCGCCATCTTTCCAGGCCTCTTGCTTACTTTGTGCCTTCTCTGGGCTCATGCTTTTCCTTCCCCAGCCATGCCGGAAGGCGTGGACTTTTACTGATAGATGTGTGGACAAGGAGTTCAACCAGGCAACTCCCCTGATCAGGTGGCCTGTGTGATGCTGGGCCGGTAGCCACCTCACAGCCCTCAGACAACACGAGGCGCACGCTGCGCCACCTCCTCCTGTTCCAGTAGGTGTCTCCCACACCCAGCACTGAGAACCCTGCGATGCTGTTTCCCTTCCTCCGGTGGCTGCCTCTTAGGGCAGCTTCTCCTGGTGGACCACAGACTTGCAACACCCTGCGATGCTGTTTCCCTTCCTCCGGTGGCTGCCTCTTAGGACAGCTTCTCCTGGTGGACCACAGACTTGCAACACCCTGCGATGCTGTTTCCCTTCCTCCGGTGGCTGCCTCTTAGGGCAGCTTCTCCTGGTGGACCACAGACTTGCAACAGCTGCTCCAGGCAAACTGCTCTAGAGGAGTCTGTGTTATGGTAGAGGTGAAATTTGCAGAGAATCAAGCACATGGCCACACCAAAGGGTATTCTAAGGCGGGGGTGACCTCTGACAGCTCTGTTCCTAAATCGTTGAAACTTCTGCCAGGAAAAGTTCTTCATGGAGAACTGGTTGTGAGGTGGGCTACCTGGAGGTAGTGGGTCAGAAAGCTGTCCTGTTGGGAAGAGAGTGTGCTGCCCGCACAAGGGTTTCGGTTGGCTTAGCAGTCAACAGTTTTTATTGTACATCAAGGAAAGGGCATTCTGGCTTAGGGAAAAAATTATACAGAGGCTATACTTCATAATTTTTGTCGTTTAAAGTTGTTTTTCATTTTAAACAAAGAAATGATGGTTCCTCCTCTGCACTGTCCTTAGTCCTCTTTATCATGTAAGGAAAAAATCCATCGCTCTCATTTGCAGAAATCTGTGTTCGCGCTGCTGTGAAGACTTGGTAGGGAAAGGTCCTCCCTTCTGCCTCTCTGCAAACCTGAGGGGCTGCCGTGGCGACAGTGGGGCTGATGATGCACACCGGGCCAGCCTGCTGTGGTTACAGACATGCGGGTGAAATCCATCTGGCTTCAGTACTTAACTGGCAAATCTGATGCAACCTTTGGCAAATCTCTAAATGGCTTTTAGGCCTCCTCAAGAGGAGCCATATCCTTCCTTTCACAAATATTCATAAACCAAAATATTTTGTTTTCCTCTAATCCCACCTTGAAAACCAGAACCCCCTCACAACGATTCCAAACTATAAATAAATAAATAAATAAATAAATCCATTTCCTAGGCGTGTTTGTTCCTCAGTAGTCTCAGGGTTAACGTTCGCTTCCTCTGGGCTGAAGTGGAGGATGTCGGGAAAGACGAAGTATCTTTGCTTTTCATATTAGACATTGCCTGGGTGTGCTCAGCTCTCATCCCAAAGAGCTGGACTTCATTTGTGATGATTGGAAAAAGCCCTGCTGCTACTTGCCTCAGCTCTGAGCAAACAGGTGGGAACCGAAAAGATGTTTGCTTTCAGCAGTCGAGGGCTGGTACATGGTGAGCGGCTGTGGTGCTTGGCGCCCTCTTCGCGCGTTCACTTCCACTCTCCTGAACTCTTGGTTCCCACAGAAGCAGCCATCCCAGAAGCCAGCCTCCTGGGAGCTTCCTTTTGTTTCTCCAGGATTAACCAGTTCTGCCCTGACACCAGTGGCAGGCAGCCACAGGAGGAGAGGTGCTTCCTGGCTTCTGGCGCTTTCCCGGGGGGCGTTTTTCTCCCCCAGTTCCTCAGTACTGGTGAAGCCGCCCTCTCACAACCTCTTCCTCTTTTTCTGATGAGATAACTCGTTCTGGTTGCCACCTAGCAGCTTCCCGTCATGGTAAGCGGTCAAGAGTGTTTTTCCAGGAGTTGATCTCGGGGTTTCTGGAGACCTACTTTGTTTTCTATGCAATTACTCGAGCCCTCGGTTTAGCCTTGCTTTCCTCACTGATATGGCCGTGGAATGGATCCCTGTTTGAACTTCCTGCGTGGCTGGGGAACCTCCCTTTTAGGGGAACAGGCTAGGTGCAGTTTGAGGTGAGTTGGTGGGTTAGTGAGATCAATGGTGGGTTAGCAGCCAATGGTTAGTGAGATCGAATGGAAAGTTAGCTCTGTGCTGGTTGAGACCTGCTGTTTCTTTTTTCCAGATTCCTGTTTTGTTTGCATCAGGGTGGTTGAGGTTTAGAAAATATTCTTTAATGTTATCCTCTTACTAAAAAATAATTTTGGGAGAAATTAGTTGGGGATAGGGGATACATGACATTTTCTTTTATTTGAAATGCATATTTTTATTCTATTAAATGACTGATGTGAGTAGCCCAGATACCAATTTATTTTGTTTTGTGGGTCTTTGTCTCTTCCTTTGGTTGTAGTTAGTTGAATTTTTTTTTCCCCAAAGAATTGGTATTTAGCCCACCTATTTGAGATTTTGTTTTTTCTCTGATCAATTTATGTTTTGGATGTGAACAGTTTGCACTGAGTGGTCCCCCTGGGGGTTGAGGTTGTGTTTTCAGGGCTAAGATTTGTCTGCAAAGAGAAATAGATCCTTCTAGCTGTGTGGCTGGTAGACTTGAGAATATCCTTAGTCCCAGGTTAACAATTAGCTGTTTTGAAGAAAATGGAAACTGGTGAGAACATTAATTGGGGGCTGAAGGCTTATTAGAAAGAAGAGGTGGAAATACAGGCGTTCGTATGGGATTACTAACACCTGGGCCCACACACAAAAAACACAAAAAACCTTTTGCTCAGGTGTTGTGCTTTGCTGGCCTTTACTGCAAAATGTGAACTCAGTGATTTCTTTTAACCGGTATTTCTCTATCTTGTGCTATGATATCGTCTCGTGTTGTATGGATCTTTAAAACTGAGGGATCAAGTGACTTTTTGTGTGTTTGCCTGTAGGATGTTTTTGTGCAAGGAGAGCTTTATTTTGTTCTTACACAGAAAATTACACATTTATTTAGTAGGAAAAGACTTAGCCATTGAAAAATAAACTGAAAATCGTAGCTCTCTTTGAAATAAAACTTCTTTATGTATTCCAGATGCTTGTCAGGCAGGGCAAGTGTGAGAATTAGAAGCCAGTATCGTGTTTTTAAGATTTCTAATGAAAAGACATGAAAGAAATTGGTAACCTCTTATTAACATGAAATATTTTAAATAGTAACATTTAGTTCTAACTAGATATTAAGCATACATATTAAATATTTTAATTTTTAACCAATTCAATATAGTTTGTAGATATAGCATAAAATATTGACCATCATATTTGGGAAACACGTTCCTTCCTTACTGAGAGGGTGTTTGTTTCCTCTCTGATTTTATTTTTTAAAGATTTATTTATTTATATGAAAGAGTTAAAGAGATTTTTTTAAAAGATTTATTTATTTGAAAGTCAGGGTTACATAGAAGGAGAGAGAAATAGAGAGAGAGAGAGAGAGAGAGAGAGAGGTCGGTTTTCGATCCACTAGTTCCCTCTACAATTGGCTGCAATGGCCGGACCTTGCCGATCCGGAGCCAGGAGCTTCTTCTGGGTCTCCCACGTGGGTGCAGGAGCCCAAGGACTTGGGCCATCTTCTACTGCTTTCACAGGCCATACCACAGAGCTGGATCGGAAGTGGAGCAGCCGGGACTTGAACTGCTGCCCATATGGGATGCTGGCATTGCAGGAAGTGGCTTTGCCTGCTATGCCACAGCACCGGCCCCTCCTTTGTCATTTTATTTACTCAGCTACTGTTTGTTGAGCACCTGCTCTGTTCCGTGCATTGTGCTGTGTGCCTCAGTGAAGAGGGCGTGGTGGGAAGGCCGCAGTGTTTCTCCCTTCACTGCTATTGTTATCCTCACAGTTAATGGCATCTCTATGCTCGTAGTGTCCCAAGGCAAGAACCTAAAATCAACCTTGTTCCATAACCCATTCTACGAAACATTCATAAACTCTGCCAGTTCTACTGTGGAAACATTTCTAGAATCCAGTTCTGCTTGCCTGTTTTCACTAGGTCCCATACCCAGTCTGATTTCTTCCTATGCCAGCTTATGCTGTGAGAGTAACCTACCTAAAAACTTTGACAGCATGGAATGGAATGGAGACACAAGGGAGCAAGGGCAATGACAATGGACAAGGGGGGCTGGATTCTAATTGTACCATTGTACTCTTGCCTCCCCATTATCTACAGGATCAATCACACCATCTTGACAGCAGTAATGCTATGTGTCTCCTCATCTGTAAATGGAGGTAGTGACAATTCTTCCCTGTAGAGGTTTGATGAGGATTAAATAAGATAATACACATGAAATATTCAGCACAAGGCTAAGTGCCTGGCGAATGATGTAATGATGGGTTCGGTGATGAAGAAGATGATGTCTTTTGGAATCCAACTCTTGTCTACCTCCCTTGCAAATTCTGTGTTACACAAGTCTTCCCATGCCTCTCTGATCTGGTTGCTTTGACAGTCACTGCTCCCCCAGCCTCCCCTTCTGGTCTTTTCCACATGCTGTTCCTCTTGCCTGTGTGTACCTTGTTTAATTTATCAAGCCCTTCTTTTCCTTTGAAAAGTTCTCAGTTTGGAATCTGCCATCTGTCAGGCCTTAAGGCAGGCTTGGTGACTCCCTTCCCTCTGTCGTATTTCTCCATCCCTCCTCCTGATAAATGTTTGATGATTGAACATCAGTTGGGAGAAGAGATGGCTCCAAAATTTGATGGGTTTTTCTACATGTGGAGAGCTAAGAAATAAAGTAAGAAAAAAATAATAGCATTCCATTATTGAGCGCCAACTGTGGTAGGAAACACTGTGCGAATTCCCTTAGAGCATGGCCGGTTGTGTTTTCCCCAATGACCCTGCAGGGTTCTTGATTGTTGCTGTTTACTGATGAGGAAACTGGAGCTCAGCAGGAAGAACTTGCTGGCGGTGATGAAGGTTAACAGGACCAAATCCTGGGGCTTTGGATTAGCATAGCCGGAGAACTAGGCAAGTGCGAAGGGAAAGGAACATGACTGAAGCAGGAAAGAAAGGATGGGGTGAGGCGAAGGAGCGGAAATGCGCAAAAGAGGCAGCGAGGGCCGGCTGACAGGAAGAAAAGGCGAGCACGAGATCAAGGTGGAGAGTGAGCGGGGAATAAACACCGGGAGGCAGGGAAGCTTTATCGTGAGCGGCTGGGGAATGACCGCACGCCTGACAGTCCACAGGCATCCGAGTGGACGTGGCAGCTCCCAACAAGACCAGTCTAATAGATATTGCACAGAAAACGTAACAACTTACTGTGAGGCACTGTAAATAGATACAGTTGCTGAGTAATTGATAAATCTGGCTGTACGAACCATCCCACTCAGACATGAGCACCCACATGCTTCCACACACAGATTGACTTAAATTTTTCTCACTTCTGCTTTTGTGTAATGCCTGCTGTCTCCAAGTACAGTGGCTGCAGCCAGCTGTCACTGATACCAAATGCGATTAAAGCATTCCCCATGCCTCCCACCTTCACGTTCATGCTCCAAGCTCACACATGCAGGACAGGGCTCGGACTTTGTCCTTACCTCTTCCCAAGGCTGAGCTTGCCCTGCGTCACGGAGATGTTCCTATTGTGTGGCCCTAGTGCTGTTTCAGTTTCCCACTGCCAGCTGTCGTCAGAGGGCTACCACCTCAGGTGACATTGTGGGTCGCAGTGGGTATGACTCCGCGGTCAGCACCTTCAAGTGTGAAAGACTTGCGAAGGCTCTGCTCTTCAGCTTCAGAGCCAGAGGGAGGAAAGGGACAGCAAGAGGCGAGAAGTGACTGGCTCCTTCATTCTATCATCCTAGCTTCCCACCCCTAGGCCTTCAACTGAGTAAGCAGGTGGACTTTTTAAGGTTCAAGCTTTACTTAAGTCCACACTGGGGCTGCCATCACAGGCTGCCCGTCTCTCCATTCATGGTCGGATTATTCCTCCTAGAGAAGGTGAGTTGGGCTGAGGAGAAAGTGCCTGAGTGAGAAATAGGAAAAGTTAGGGGAACAGGAAGGGAAGCTGGGAGACTGAAAGAGGATTAAGTAGGAGGGGGAAAGGCAGATTGTGGAGGAGGGGAGGAAGACAGACACTCTAATGGAGTGAAGTGAGCATACAGGCATACTACACTGCACAGCAGCTTGGAGGAAGGCACCATCACCTGCATCATTTGGAGGTGGAGTCGTAGGAAGGGGAAGTGACTTGATTAAAGTAATGCTAGATAGAAAGGGAGCTGAGATTTGAATCTATTTCCCTAACAGTCTTTCCTTTATAGTAGTTTGTCTCCAAAGGGGAAGGAAAAGCAGAGTTGGAAGAAAAACAAGGCATATAGGACAAGTTTGAGCATGGAGATTAGAAGCAGAGGGCTTCTACTCTAACTTCTATTAACTTGATTGATTGGCCTCAGACCCTTAAAGGGACCCTGCAGTTTAACCCTTTGCTAAAGTTGAGCCATCTGCACCCATGCGCATTCATTTTCACTGTAAAGTGAGTTCTTGTGGAATCTCGGGATGGCCTCTTCCCCACTTACCTGGTCACTGAACTTTTCCAACTTGATGTTGTGTTACTTCATTCTCAAGGTGTCTGATGCCAACTCCTTATTTTCCCTGTACAAACTGGCATCTCTTGACTTTGCCATTCCTTTCATTAGAAGAATTATTTTCTGTGAATTATTTTATGAAAAACCTAAACTTGAAAGTTAAAGGAAAAAAACTCATGGCAATATAATTTGCAATATTTAAAAAAAGCACGCAATTCATTTTAAAGGAATATATGAGTAAAGCCCCAGCTATTACTTCTGCTACCCTTCTTTCTCTTCCTCCCTCTCCTGCCCTTCTTTCCTAAACACAGAACACACCTACTAGGACTTTTACACAAGGAAACCACCATTTAAACCCTTGCATGAGATGAAGGCAAGGTAAGTTAAGACCTATCTGGGGCCGGCGCCGCGGCTCACTAGGCTAACCCTCCACCTTGCGGCGCAGGCACACCGGGTTCTAGTCATGGTCGGGGCACCGGATTCTTTCCCGTTTGCCCCTCTTCCAGGCCAGCTCTCTGCTGTGGCCCGGGAAGTCAGTGGAGGATGGCCCAGGTGCTTGGGCCCTGCACCCCATGGGAGACCAGGAGAAGCACCTGGCTCCTGCCTTCGGATCAGCGCGGTGCACCGGCCACAGCGCGCCAGCCGTGGCGGCCATTGGAGGGTGAACTAACGGCAAAAGGAAGACCTTTCTCTCTGTCTCTCTCTCTCACTGTCCACTCTGCCTGTCAAAAAAAAAAAAAAAAAAAAAAAAAAAAACAAACTATCTGGAAGCTAGTATTATTCCTTACTCTATTTCCTTAGGCCTTTATGGTCCAAAAGTTCAACAAAAGATGAGTTTCTTTACTCTCGTATCTTAGAGATGCTGTGAGTGTCAGCTAGGGCATTTTTGTCAGTTAATACATGTATAATAAGAATGAAAGGATTTTATTTTACTTCCTCCAAGTTAAACCAGAATCTCCTACATTCATTACAGTGAATCCTCAGTAAGGATGCCTGGCTTGTTACTGCTTCACAGAAGAGTCAATTTGGGGAAACATAAACTTAAATGCTAATTTTCTTATTGGAACTTTATATATTAGAGTAAAAGAACTTGAATTACAGCATTAATAAGTAATAACTTCTGAAAATCTTAGAGAAACATTGTTTAACGCACACAACTATGATTCTGTTTATTCTGGATTAATTATAAGGTAAAGAATATGCATGTTGGGGTCAGTGTTGTGGTGCAGTGGGCTAAGATGCCACTTGAAATGCCAGCATTCCATATTGGAGTAATGGTTTGAGTCTTGGCTGCTCTGCATTTGATCCAGCTTCCTGCTGATGCTCCCGGGAAGGAAGTGGAAGATGGCTCAAGTATTTGGGTCCCTCCACCCATGAGGGAGACCAGGATGGTCTCTTGGCTTCTGTCTGGACCATAACTTGCTGTTGCAGAGATTTGGGGAGTGAACCAGCAGGTGGAAGATCCCCCCTCCATATCTCTCCCCCCACTCCATCTCTCCCCACCCCTGTCTCCCCTCCATCTCTCCCCACCCCCGTCTCCCCCATCTCCCCACCCCATCTCCCTCCCAGTCTCTCCTCCCCTCCGTCTCTCCATCCTCTGTCGCCCTCCTTCTCTCTCTCCACCCCTCCTTCTCTCTCTCCACCCCCTCCTTCTCTCTCTCCACCCCTCCCCCTCTCCACCCCCTCCCCCTCTCTCTCCACCTACTCCCTCTCTATCCCTTCCCCCTCCCTCTCCATCCCCCTCCCCATCTCTTCCCATTCCTCTCCCCCTCTCTCCCCACCCCTTCCCCCTCCTCTCTCTTCCTCTTCCTCCCCCACACGCTCCCCCCCACCTGTTCCCTCCCTCTCTTTCTCCCTCCCTCTTGCTTACTCCCTCCTTCCCTCTCTCTTTGACGTTCTTTCCAATAAATGCATAAATAAAGAAATCTTAAAAGAATATGAGCATTATCTACAAAAACAAAGATGGCTAAAATTAAACATGGACTTATTCAATATTTCCAAACAAAATTTTAAAGATATTTTTGAAGGTTGCATTAGAAAATTAACAGTAACAACATAGCCATATGACTTAAAAGTAATTTTAATAAGAATATGATATTGTTTTATGCTTGTCCACTAGCTTTTAAAATGTGAAGTGCTAGCAGGAAGATCTAAAATAACACAGGGAAGGGGTTACATGGATGTTTCCTCTTTAGTTATTTTCATATCATACAAATATATTCAGTTTCCTCTTGAAAACCAATCTAGCAAGCCAGCAAGGAGAAAGAAAGGGTAAGCTGGCCGGGGCCAGTACTCCTGCTAGCTTTGTGTGTGTGTGCGCACTGCTTTCTGTCAGGGTGTACAGTGCCTGTCGCCATCTTCCTCAAAGGATTGCTCTTCCTTTCATCTGCTCCAGGGACTCAGCGCCCATGAAAACAGAACGTGTTGACTTAGTCCCCCGAGAACACTTTCGAGCCCTGACAAGTCATGTTAGAACTTGCTGAGGAACGCTCCCTCGCTCTCTGGCTGGAGGGGCCCACCACAGACAGATGTCATTACCACAGGGTTCAGGTCTTCCTTCTTGATACCATTTTGGATCTGCTGTGACTGTTTTCTTCTGCTTGTGACTGTTTTATGAAATAAACAACAAAGAAAGCACTTCCTGGGTGGAAACTCACTTCTGTCCATGTTAGTTTTCACAGGAAGGACTTGCCCTATAAAAATCTTTGTTGCAAATTTTCCTTTATTGCAACAGGGCCTGCTCATTGTCCATCTCCCCCAAGATCTTCCTACTTCCCCCTTCTTTGGCCTGCAACATTCTTCCTATTACAATCAAATCTGGCTCATCATTTGAGGGTCTTCATGAGTTATAGATAGGAGTGCAGAGAACAGAATGGGGTCCAACAGAGAAAGGGAGTAGCCCAGAAATCTGCTACCTCCAGCTTGGGAAGGCAGATCTAAGGCTCTCAGGCACTCAGGTCTGGGAGCCTTGGACGGCATAACTGCTGAAAGGCATATCTTTCCATGTCTAGAAGCTCTTGTTGCATTCCTCGTAGAAACCGGGGACCTCATTCATTCATTCATCTTTCATTAAGCCAGTGTTTATAGGGCATTGTTAGGCGCTAGACAGGTATTAGATATTGGAGATTCAACTGTAGGTCAGACAGGCGATGTCCTGGACCTACTGAAGTTTGTGGAGTAATGGGGAGATAGCCAGTGTAATTGGAAAGTACATTTTAGAGTGATGGGGGCCTGCAATGGGTCGCACCAGGTTCAGTGGGAGCACATGGAAGTGTTCTTGTCTCTGACTTGTAAGGTGGATCAGGATCTTCTGTATATAAAGAGAATCAAAAATAAATCTTGATGTGAATGGAAGGGGAGAGGGAGTGGGAAAGGGGATTTTTGCGGGTTGGAGGGATGTTATGGGGGGGAAGCCATTGTAATGCATAAGATGTACTTTGGAAATTTATATTCATTAAATAAAAGTTAAAAAAAAAAAGTGGATCAGGAAAGCTCTCCAGGAGGATTTGTACTGGAAAGGTGGGTGGTGGTTCGTCTGGTGAGGGTGTAGAGGTGAAGTTAGATAGTTACCGGCAGAGGGAAGCACACGGGTCAAGGCCCCCAAATGGAAAGAAACTAAATTGAGTGTTTCTGGAGTGTAGACATGAGGAGGAGCAAGAAGACATGGGCTGATGGGAAATCAGGCTAGAATGATAAGCAGGAAGCAGGTTACCAAAGTCCTAGGAGTCACATTAGAAGTTGGTCTTTTTTTCTTAGGCTGCCTAGAGGCCTTTAGAGGGATTTTAGCATGGGAATAACATGATGTCATTTTCCTTTTATAAACATGACCCTGGGGCCCATGTTACAGCGCACTGGGTTAAGCTGCCACTTCTGATACCAGCATTCTTTATCAGAGTATTGGTTCAAGTCTAAGCTACTCTGCTTCTAACCCACCTCCCTGCTAATGGCCTGGAAAAGCAGGAGAAGATGTCCCAAGTACTGGGCACCCATCACCCATGTGGTATACTTGGATAGAGTACCCCCTCTGCCTCCTCTCCCCCTCTACCCTGCTCCCACCTCTTCACCCTCTCCCCCCTCCATTCTTCTCTCCGCTCTCGAACAAGGGATTTTTGTTAGGAGGAACAGTGTGCAGTGTGTGTGTGTGTGTGTGTGTGTGTGTGTGTAGGCAGGTAGGGTGAGAGCAATCCCTGGTCAGCAGGAATGTTTTAAGAGACAACTGCTACTTGAGCTGGGGGGTGGGGAGTACTGAGGAGAGGGTAGGAGGGGTAGTTTTTTTTTTTTTTAAGATTTATTTATTTACTTGTGAGACAGTTATAGAGAGAAGGAGAGAGGGAAAGAGGAAGAGGGAGAGAGAAGTCTTACATCTGCTGATTCACTCCCCATATGGCTGCAATGTCTGGAGCTGGGCCTATCTGAAGCCGGGAGCCAGGAGCTTCTTCCAGGTCTCCACCATGGGTGCAAGGGTCCAAGGACTTAGGCCATAGCAGAAAGCTGGATCAGAAGTAGAACAGACAGGACTTGAATTGGCATCCATATGGGATGCCAGTGCCATAGACAGAGGCTTAACCTCCTATGCCGCAGTGCTGGCCCCAGGAGGGACAGTTTTGGACAGCCCTGGTTGTAGCTGGTAGAAGGTGTGGAGGAAGGAACAGAGGAGTTACTAGCAGGTTTTGAGGACCTAGCCCTGCTTCTAGAAGCATCTGGTAGTAGCACCCCTACCTTCTTGTTTGGATTCATCAACTTGAGTCACTTGGGCTCTAGAGAAGCACTGGGTTCTGTAAGTTGTCAGTGTCTCTATTTGTCAGGGATACCCCAGAGGGGACAACAGGGAGAAATGCTGATGGCTGAGGCTTTTTAGATGCTGGGGGATTTGTAATTGGAGCAGTGGGCGTTGATGAACTTCCTCTGCAACCTCTCTTATAATTATGAAGCCAAAGCATTGCTCTTCCCCTTCTCTGGTCTCTGTATGACTGACCAACTTCTTCTTTATGTGCATTTACTACATCTTGCTGTACCAGTTCTTGAAGCAGGAAGCAAATAAGTGATTTCTCCTGTCTGAAAGAGCAGGTATTCAGGACCCCTGCCTACTGCGTCTTGGGTGTGTAAAGGTGTTTGTGTTCATCTCTGTGGTCTATTTGGTTCTGAATGTTTGAAATGATTTGCTTCTTTTTCCATTCTAAATGTTTACTTATCTATTTTCAGTTTACTCGAAGGGGAGGGGAGAGGGAGATGGAGAGGGAAAGATAAATCTTTAAGTCTTTTTCTTTTTCAGATTTACTTATTTGAGAGGCAGAGTTAAAGAGGGGAGAGGGAGGTCTTCCATCTGCTGGTTGACTCCCCAGATGGCTGCAATGACAGGAGCTGGAGCTGAGCCAATCGAATGCAGGGGTCAGGTGCTTCTTCCAGGTCCCCCACATGAGTGCAGGGGCTCAGGCATTTGAGCCATTTTCTGCTACTTTCTCAGGCCACTAGCAGAGAGCTGGATTGGAAATGGAGCAGTTGGGACTTGAATTGGCAATCATATGGGATGCTGGTGCCACAGGTGGAGTATAGGCTCCAAAATCTTTAAATCTTTAATCTACTGATTGATTTCCCAAATTCCTGCAACCAGGCCTGGGCCAGGCTGAAGCCAGGAGTCTAGAACCCAGTTTGAATCTCCCACATGGGTGGCGGCAACCCAAGACCTGAGCCAATACCTGCTGCCTTCCAGGGTGTGCATTAGCAAGGAGCCAGGGTTTGAACCACACTTTCCAATATGGGGTGTGGGTGTCCCAAGTGACATCTTTAACCAGTGAGCCAAAGTACCTCTGAAGTCTTTAGTAGGATTTACCATATGAAAGATTATTTCTGTATAGAATTCATATCTGGATAGAGTTAATAATGACAAATTGAATATATTGCTTATAGTATCAGTGACTTCCTAGCCATCTAGATTTGTCTAGGGAGAAACGTGTGGTTTGTCTAGGTGTAAATGTATGGTGATGGAGCATTTTTCAAGTACTAATGTTGTGTTCTTCTGTTTTGTTACGTAGGTCGCTTGTTGAGACCTGGTGAAGGATCAGTGCAATAATGTTCTGCAGTAAAAAGAAATTGCTTGGTGAGTAGTGAGCCCTTCAGGTGACTCAAAGAAATGTGAATTTTAAATGTTTATTTTTGGTGGAGAATGAACTTACGTACAAAAACTCCACAGATCTTCAGTGTTCGGTTCACTGAACTGAGAATTGCATGTAGCTGTATCACTACCAAAGGTATATAGAATAAGATACAAAGCGTTTCTTTCACTCCACTATGTTCCTCTGTGCTGCCTTTCACCCACCTCACTGTACTCCCACAACCATATTCTGATTTCTAGCATGTTAGTTTCACCTATTTTGAAGTGAGTATTAATGAAATCATACAGTATGCTTCATTTTGGCTTACTGCTTCTGCTCAGTATGAGGTTTTTGACATATTTTATAGTTACATGTGTGAATGGTGTGTTCTCATTTTTTATTTCAAAGCAGCATTCCATTGTGTGAATACACCAATATTTAAAACTAAGTTCATAGAGTTAGAAATAATTTTGATCAAGAGAGCAGGAAGTATATTTATTTTTGGTTGAGTAATGGGCCTACTAGATAGTATTAATGATATTCTAGTTTCTTTAACATAACATCTTATTTTAAAAAATACTTATTTGAGAGGCAGAGTTACAGACACAGGGAGAGACACACACACACACACACAGAAGTCTTCCATCTACTGGTTCACTCCTCAAATGTTCACAGTGATTGGAGCTGGGCTAATCCGAAACCAGGAGGCAGAAGCTTCTTCTAGGTCTCCCACATGGGCACAGGGGCCCAAGCACTTGGACCATCTTCCACTGCTTTCTCAGTCATAGTAGGGAGCTGGGTCAGAAGTGGAGCAGCCGGGACATGAACGGGTGCCCACGTGGGATGCTGGTGCCACACGCAGAGGCTTCACCTATGAGGCCACAGTGCTGGCCCCTAACATTGCATCTTTACAGTGCCTATAGTCAGTGACAGACATTATGAAGTTTTTCCTACACTGGATGTGTATCTAATATATTCCTACCATATTCTTTATTTTTTGACCACAGACTCTTTAGAAACTAAAGGCTGTGTTAGAGTTTATGCCCTGCTCCTCTTTGTAATAACACCCACCACAGGTGGTTAACTTCTTCCATCGGTAATTATCTCATGGTGTAGTCCATTCCTTTGTTGTACATTAAGATATTGGACTGCAAAGAGATAGTTCGTGCCTACAACACTTGAGTGAAGGCGTACCTATATTTAAATATGCTTCAACATTACTAGGAAGCTTAGATCACCCACTGAGGATGTATATGAAAATAGGACAAACCAAGATATGGGTGTTGTGGAAAACCAGTAATTTTCTCCAAGATTTACTTTTTATTATCTCCATATTCACATCAGTCTTACTTTCTTCAAGATGTGAAAAATTCTAGCCAATAGACTCAAATATTTAAAACATAGTAATTGTAGTTTATTTTGTTTCTTGGAATTCATCCATTCTGTGCAGCATGTGTGGAAACTCAGACAAATATTTTAGAGCATCTTTGTGCTTTTCCACAAGGCAGTCGGGACGAGCTTTGTGCATGTGTAGAATACCTAGTGCATATCGGATTAGCTCAGTAAGATGGGAGGCAAAGGAAGCAGATACTTGAGGGCTTAGTCGAAACGAGCTGAAGTTGTTCTTCATTTAGAAATGAGGGGATTGTGGAACCAGCACACTTCACTTCATCAGGGAAACCCTTCCTATGTTTGTGGGTTGCTTAGGAAGAATCAGATCAGAGCTATGCTATGTCTGAGTTGTAGGTACTCTTTGTTGCGTTTTTCCTACATAAAAATAATAAAAATTGTTTTATTACTGCACTACAGTGAAAACATATAATCTAGTCTGGATCCATTACCATGATTTTTTTTTTCTGATTTTAAAATAAAGGAAAGCTAAAACATTTTTGTGAGTCCTTAAAAGTATCAGGGATCTAACCCATTTTATCTACTCTGCTTATGCCTCACAAAAAAGTAGGCCCTGAATCAGACACAGTCATGAGCCAGCAGCCTTCCAGAGAGCACCTCTGTATGTCCTGGGGGTGGAGGGAGGACACACACAGACACAGAGAGAGGGGTGGGGGGAATATCCTTAGATCTGTTTGTTTTGGTGAAGCTACTTACAGAAAGTAGCCTAAGGTGCTTGTAATGATAGTTGGACTTTGAAGCTATTAATCCTATATGTGACAAAACAGACAATCCTGCATGTGACAATACAGAACTGTGTGGACCCCAGTATTTCTTATGCAACTGAATTCTTCAGTTTTGATTCTTGTAGCTGTGATGTAACACAATTCTTCCAGGTCAGTAGTGTGAGAATTCACTGGGTTTGACCAGAATGGGTGCTATGGATGTATAAGGCCCTTTTAGTTTTGCTGCGATTTTCCTTGGTGGACACTGTTAGGATGCTATAGAAACAACATGAGTCAAAAGCAAGAAGACTGAACCCAGGCTCTTCGATTTACCAAACACTGGTACTCACACTCCCTGAACCTCCCTTGTAAAATGGGGGCAATACCTACCGTCCTGTTACTGTGATGATGAGCACATAATGCAACAATCTATGTGAAGTACTTTATAAATTATAAAAGTGCTATATGTCTGTTAACAGTACTGAGTAAATGGATAACTGGTACAGTGCATTGGTATCTTGACTTTCCTCCTGAAATCTTGTATTTTACAAAAATGTTTTTGTATGGTTAATTCCTCAAACGTCTGCAACAGTCATGGCTGGGATCAGGCTGAAGCCAGGATCCCGGAGTTTCTTCTGGGTCTCCCACATGGGTGGCAGGGCCCAAGTCCTTGGACCATCTTCTGTTGCTTCCCCAGGCTACTAATAGGGAGCTGGATCAGAAGCGAAGCAGCCAGGAGAAAAATGGGGTGGCAGCATAACACACTATACCCCAGGGACAGATCTTCCATCTGCTGGTTCATTCTTGAAATGACTGCAGTGGTGAAGCAGTCAGGATTTGAATTGGTGTTCATGTGGAGTGCCATCATTGCATACAGTGGCTTAAACCATTATGCCAGAACACTGGTTCTAATATTCCAATTTTTAAATTATACAAAACAAAACAAAAACAGATTAACACTCTCAGTGGACAGACCTGTTTTTTCTTTTTAAAAAGATTTGTTTGCTTATTTGAGAGGCAGAGTTGCAGATAGAGAGAGGGAGAGGTAGAACCTTCATCTACTGGTTCACTCCCAAAATGGCCACAATGGCAGGAACTGGGCCTATCCGAAGCCAGGAGCCAGGCGCTTCTTCCAGATCTCCCATATAGGTGCAGGGGACCAAGGACTTGGACCATCTTCTGCTCTCCTAGGCCATAGCAGAGAGTTGGGTTGGAAGAGGAGCAGCTGAGACTGGAACCAGCTCCCATATAGGATGCTGGTGCCACAGGCAGGGGCTTAGCCCACTATGCTACAATGCTAGCCCCAGACAGACCTGTTGTAGTAGACAAATAATACCTGTAAGCAGACATAACTGTTGTAAAATTCAGACCTAATCAACAATTTACAAACATTAGTTGTATTAGCTGTAATGGTGCAGCTGGAGGATGTTGTGCCTTCTCCAGGCTGCACAGTGAGAACTGTGAATAGTTAGTTTGGAACTTGTGACTCTCCCCAAGGTCATGGCATTTATGGCCTGCAGATGTCAGCCTACACAGCTCCTTGTGCGTGTGGACCAGTTTGGTAATCTACCAGGTGTCAGCATTACTTTGGATAGCTTTACAGAATGGATCAATGAGGATAACCTTAAAGAGTTTGTAGGTAGAATCCTCACCAACCCAGTAAGAACTTAGGCCTCTCAGAGCTCTGCAGTGGCACCCAGTTCATTCCTTGGCAACAGATTGAAGGCTTTGTCTGAATTTTAGCTGGAGAGTGGGGCAGCTGGGACTTGAACCTGTGCTCCAGTGTGGAATGTTGGCATCAATGGTTTAAGCTTCTGTGCCACAATGCTGCACCTCCTCCAGTTTTTATTGAGTTGGGTGCTGTAGAGAGAAGACAATTGCTATTTCCCATCTTTAGAGAAAGTATTCTGATTGTGGCCCAGTCCATAAAAATGCAATTTTGCTATAGATCATCAAGTTGTCAAAGAATGAATTCACAAAAGAATAGAATAGAACTGGCACACAGAAGAAAGCAGTCAGTTTTCAACAAGGCCTTGGGAGAATATTCTCAGTAGGGCCTGCTCAAAGTCTCCAAAGAGAGGGCAGAGAAGTCCACCAGAGAGGCCTCCATGGTGCAGCAGGGGCCAACCCTGGAAGCAATGAAACAAAGAGTCATGGAGCCATGAGGTCAATGTGAATGTGGTGTGTGATTGGCAGTGCATCCTGGAGTGTTGCATGTGGTGAGAGAGGCCTCTTCTCCCTGTCCTTGACCTCTGCACCCAGGCACATACCCATTTTCAGTTTCCTAGTCAACTGGTCAGTAGTGCTTACCTTTTCCTTATACCCAGTTTCTCTTCCAAGCTCCTTTCCTAAGGGAGGCAGTTCTATATTTAAAGTCTGATTCTACTACATAAAGTTGCTAGGGCTTTTTCATCTCCTGGTCTGTAGAGTAAAGCTAAATAGCATTTAGACGATTAAATAAATGATACATGTTAAACTTGTCATATGGTATTAAGCTTTTGCATTAGCTGTTGTATTTATTATAGTTAAGTCTTGAATCTCCACTCAGAGGGAGCTACATGTTGAGGGCTTAGATGAGATTTTGCTGATTTTGCTTGTAATTTGGACAACCCAATTGATATATGCTAGAAGAATAATGAACTGGTAAAATTTTTATATTTCTTTGTGAAGCTCTAGTAAGCTATGGGAGCAATAAATCTAAATTTCCAACTATCTGGACCCGATGAGGAAGTTGGCTCAACCAAGAAGAAAACAAACCCAAGGGCCTTTGGTATTTTTTTGAATCCCCTAACTCTGTTTCAAGCTCTTTTGTGAGGAAAAGCATATAAAAAATTGTGGGAAGATTTTTTTTTTTGCTTCTATTCTCTTCAGTTTTCTGCTTAAATGTCAATAAGTCCCAGAGGCTGCAGGTCACCAGCGGGTTTCAATAGGAAACCCCAATTTGGGACACATATTTCCCAATTGTATCAGAATGTGTTCTTGGAGTCAAATCAGGAAATCTTGGAGGGAGGCTCGGGAACTCTTTTCTTTAAAGCTCTCCCCACTCATTGTTCTTTCCTCATGTCTTTAATGAATTGCTTTGGCTTCCAACCATACAGACCAGATTGTGAAGAATGAAAGAAAATTATGAAAGGAAAAAAGCTTAAGTTATTGATTTAGCTTGAGGGAATTCTTCCGAGATTTGTGACCCAACCCAAAACCCAACAGCTACCTCAAAGTCCAAATGATACTCCATGTTTGGAGACATTCTTCATCTTTTGGTTGTGTACCAGCCTTGTTTAGGGAATATCAGCCTATGCCATCAGAGTTTTATATAAGGACCCCAAATTCTTTGTGGCACTTTCATCATTTCAAGATCTGGGAGGTCTGGATCCAAGCGCCTGGAGGCTGTCTACTAAGCCACATTTGGTGAAGAACCAAATGCTCTGGAGTTAATTGAAGAAAGACAGTTGTGTTTATTAATTATGGACTTGTACTTGCTCTGATCACTCCTGGGTCCAGTGAAAGCCTTTTCAATCTTCTCTTTACTCTTGGTCTTGTTAGCAGCGCTCTTACGGTCATTAGCTCTTGTTACACACTGAGATGTTGTGAATTATATGTAGAAAAAAACAACTAAAAAAGACGTGACTGGTTTTCTCTTTTACTGGAGGTGTAAGGTGGATAATGTATAATTTATTATGTGATATTGGAAAACAGCCTAGATAAGGAGCTGGGTGTTGCTTTTGAAGACCTGAAGGAAAATCAATGGACATTTGCCAATTTCCACTGAAACTATTCAGAACATTACTTAAGACTTTCCCAGGAAATAATCATATAAGCAACATTAAGGCTATCCAAGCTTAGATAACTTTTTCCCACATATTTGTTATTTTTCACTATTTTTTTAAAGAAGACTTTGGTATTTTTCCATTTACAAAATGCTCTTCTTTCTTTAAAAAAAGATTTTATTTATGTATTTGAGAGGTAGAATTAGAGAGAGAGAGAGAGAGACAGACAGACAGACAGAGGGGTCTTCCATCTGCTGGTTTACTTCCCAAATGGCTGCAATGGCAGGAGCTGAGCCAATCCGAAACCAGGAGCCAGGAGCTTCTTCTAGGTTTCCAACACAGGTGCAGGGCCCAAGCACTTGGGTCATCATCACTGCTTTCCCAGGCCATAGCAGAGAGCCAGATTAGAAGTGGAGCAGCCGGAACTTGAACTGTCGCCCATATGGGTTGCTGGTACCACAGGCAGTGGCTTTGCCTGCTATGCCACAGCACTGGGCCCCTACAATTTATTTTTGGGAGTGGGATGGGGAGAGGAAGTGGAGGGTTTCAGGCTGATTACCCTGAAGCTAGGTTATTTGTTTTGTTAAGTGTTGCCTAACATATAACTGACTTAAAAATGACCACTTTCTAAACTAAGTGGGGTGTCAACATTTAGTTAGCTTGGAGAATGTAGCAGGAAATGCTTGGCTCAAAAATAAACATTCTATGAGAGTTTCATGAATTTTTTTAATTAAGGAAGACATCAAATTATATTGGATTCTGTGATGTTTTAGAGGAGTAAAGGCTACTCCAATCATTCTATGTGGAGGAGGATTTTGAAGGCTTAATTTTATATATATATATATATATATATATATATATATAAAATTTTTTTTGGATAGGCAGAATTAGAGAGAGAAAGGTCTTCCTTTCCGTTGGTTCACCCCCTACATGGCTGCTGATCCAAAGCCAGGAGCCAGGTGCTTCCTCCTGGTCTCCCATGTGGGTGCAGGGGCCCAAGTACTTGGGCCATCCTCCACTGCCTTCCCGGGCCACAGCAGAGAGCTGGACTGGAAGAGGAGCAACTGGGACTAGAACCTGGGGTGCCGGTGCCGCAGGTGGAGGGTTAGCCAAGTGAGGTACGGCACCAGCCCGAAGGCTTAATTATATTTTTTAAATTCTGGAGCAGATTTAAAACAAGTACCTAAGAGAATTTTGTCCTGTTGCTGGCGGCTCTCTTGGATCACTGGCATGGCAAAGGAAGGCTTCCTGTCCAGGCAGTGTCTTTCGTAGGCTTCTTAGATGTCACAAAAGAATGCCAAGACCACTGCCAACTTCATCTGTCAAATGCATCCTTTTTTTTTTTTTTTGACAGGCGGAGTTAGACAGTGAGAGAGAGAGAGACAGGTCTTCCTTCCGTTGGTTCACCCCCCAAATGGCCACTACGGCCGGTGTGCCATGCTGATCCAAAGCCAGGAGCCAGGTGCTTCCTCCTGGTCTCCCATGTGGATGCAGGGCCCAAGCACTTGGGCCATCCTCCACTGCACTCCCTGGCCACAGCAGAGAGCTGGACTGGAAGAAGGGCAACTGGGACAGAATCCGGCGCCCCGACCGGGACTAGAACTCGGGGTGCCGGCGCCGTAGGCGGAGGATTAGTCAAGTGAGCTGCATCTTGTACTCAGCAAGCAACACCAGTTAGCAGCTCTCCGGGTATTTTCCAGAAAGTTCAGTTTCAAGTTCATAGACACATTGCAGTTGAGAGAAATGATTAGGATGATTGGTTGAAGGACATGCTTTTCAATGATGCATCCAAAAATTCTAAAATATATCCTTAATTTTAATAAAATTATCAGTGAATGAATACAGAGACTGCCATTGATCTTGATTTTTGGGTGATATCTGCAGGGCTATTAAAGAGTACAACTCTAAAAACCTCATTTTGAGTTATCTAGATCAATGATTTCTTCATGAATGTTCTTAGAGATATTAATGCTTGAGCTAAGAACAGGTATTAATTGTGTTTGTGTTGAGAAACTGGTTTATTATCTCCTAACAAACTTGTGAAATGAAGTACAGTGGACGGCTGTTGCATTTTTCTGTAGAACTTGTGACTCACCTGTGGCAGGTTTGTGGTTCATGATGTCATACATCTGTGTCTTTTTACATTCCACTTTACTTTTAAAAGTAAGATTTTTTTTCTATTGTTTTTTGGAGATGGTCTGCATATAAACATTCTTGTAAATCTGAAAATGTGTTCACTTCTGCCTCATGTTGGATTATTTGGTGGGATATAGAATTCCAAGTTTGAAAACACTTCTCTTTAAAACCTTCAAACATTATTCCAGTGTCTTCTAACATACTTGTTGCTGGTGAAATATCATGTTGGTCTGAATATTCTGTTTCTGGGACTATACAATATGTTTTTCTTCTGGGAGATTTTAGTATTTTCTCCTTGTCCTTAGGGCTCAACATTTTGTGAAAATGTTTTTTTCATTTACCCTGAGTGACATAGGTGCCCCCTTCACTTTGAAGAGTTATTTCTTACTCTGGTACAGGGAAAATTTCTTCTATTTATTTATTTCCTCTCATCCATTATGTTCCCTTCTCCTAAGTTATCTTTTCACATTTTACCCTCTTGGTCACTTTGATATACAGTTTAAGAAATTTCTTCGGGCTGGTGCCTCAGCTCACTAGGTCAGTCTTCCGCCTGCGGCGCCAGTACTCCGGGTTCTAGTCCCGGTTGCTCCTCTTCCAGTCCAGCTCTCTGCTGCGGCCCCAGAAGGCAGTGGAGGATGGCCCAAGTACTTGGGCCTTGCACCCGCATGGGAGACCAGGAGGAAGCACCTGGCTCCTGGCTTCAGATCGGCGCAGTGCGCTGGCCGTAGCGGACATGCAGGGTGTGAACCAATGGAAGGAAGACCTTTCTTTCTGTCTCTCTCTCTAACTCTGTCAAAAAAAAAAAAAAAAAAAAAAAAAGAAATTTCTTCATTCTTTCATCCTGTCCATTAAGTGTTTTTAATTTCCAATAACTCTTTCTTGTTCTTTTGTGTGTGTGTGTGTGTGTGTGTGTGTGTTTACTCATTCTTGATTCATATTGTTAATGTTAAGTCTTCTTGAATACCTTCAAGATACTAACTGGAATTAAAAATCAAACCCCGCCCCTCACGTGCCTTTAGCGTTACCTCCTGCTCTTGGGTCCCTCTTGTTATGTGCTGTGAGTGTCTCTCCGCTGACTGGTGACTGCTTGGTCTTTGCAGGTGCAGGACTAGATAGACCAGTGAAGTTGGAAGGTATTATTTCTTGCCAGACATTTCCCTTAAGTAAGAAGGCCAGTGAGTAGCCAGCAGGCAGAGAGACTTTTCTGTAGGTTAGTCGAGCAGTTGGGCAAATCTCACAACTGCCTCCATGAGGCAGTTTCTATGTGAACTGAGGCTACTGAAGCTTCTGCGGAGGGTGACAGCCGCTCCTCTATTGGGCCAAACACCGCTCTTGGTTTCCTGCTCTGGTGTGCTGCTGACTGTCTTTAGTGGGCAATGAGAGGGTCTAAATGACCCAATTAATAGTTAATTACTCGGGGCCAGTTAATCCTCTGCCTGCAGCACCTGAGTCCCATATGGTCGCCAGGTTCTAGTCCCGGTTGCTCCTCTTCCAGTCCAGCTCTCTGCTGTGGCCCAGGAGGGCAGTGGAGGATGACCCAAGTGCTTGGGCCCTGCACCCATATGGGAGACCAGGAAGAGGCACCTGGCTCCTGGCTTTGATTGGCGCAGCGCCGGCCGTAGCGGCCATTTGGGGAGTGAACCAATGGAAGGAAGACCTTTCTCTCTGTCTTTCGTTCTCACTATCTGTATCTCTACCTGTCAAATAAAAAAATAGTTAATTACTCTGATCTGTAAGTAAGGTGACAATATAACGACCATTCAAACTGGGACAGTTTTAAGAGTGAAGGAGACCCTGTTAATTATTTAGACAGTATAATAGGTGCACCCTGGGCTGTCATCCTGTCTAACACACTCTTACTGACTGAGTTGGGAGCCGCTCTGGGGCTCTGTTAGGAAGATCACTCTCCTGCTCCTGTGGCTGGAGTTGGTCCTAGCCTTCCTTCCCCAGTCACAGTGAGCCCATCTGCTTTCTATTTTATTTTCTAGGCTTTGTTCAAAATTTATGAATCTCTAGTAGCCGCTGTTCTTGTTTTCCAGCACTGTTAAGTTTCTATTTTTTTTTTTTTTTTTAAGAATTCGCTGTTATTTTCATGGGGCCTGAGAAGGAAGGGAGGTAAAGCATACCCAGTTTGCCATCTTACACTGGAGGCTCTTTGACCTCTTTTACTCCACTTCAGAAAAGGCTGGCTTCCTATGTTTTCAACATCCTTGTATATCACTTTACTTCATTTTGGAGCCAGACAAATTCAATGATCATTGTGCAGGAGTGGTAGGTCATAAATCCTTTAGTCTACTTTCCTTTCATTATTGAAATTACACCTGGAGTTTCCCATGGTGAATCCAAAATATTGGACATTAAATCATGGAACTTCCAAGCCATTCTCAGTGGGCATTGTTATGGGGGTTTGTTTTCAGCTTCCTCTTCTTGCAGGATGTGACTTGTCGCCAAGAGAGGTTTATGCCTCTCATAAACTGTGCTAGCATATGGAAGAACATTGATTCTTAGAAAGATAATTCAGGCCTAGGATATTTTGGTTAAAGGAGAAAACTGTAGGGATTTAGAACCAAAGCTAGAATTTAGCACAAGTTAAAGAAGGATGCAAAATTTCCTGCCATAATTAATCTCTGAAGAGTCAGTTCAGGAGGATGATTATTACTGCATGTGCAGGAACAAAGATTAGACTTAATAATAAAGATTTAGAAGCGAAAAGAGGGGCTGGCACTGTGGTGCAGTTGGTTAAAGCCCTAGCCTGCAGTGCCAGCATCTCATATGGGTTAGTTCTCTCATTTTTTTGTGCAGTCTTTCTCTTTAATTGCGTCATCAAATATTTTTTCAGCAACTTTCACAGTGCCAGTATCAGATTTGCTCTTTCTCTTTCTGCTGCAAAAAGTAAAACTTTAGCCTATTTCTCTATCTTCTTAAAATTATTACCACCAATATCTTCCTTTATTAAATGCTTTACAAGGAATCTAAACTTTATTGTAACTACTTGCACACAGGCATGTTCGGTTTAAGAAAAAAAAAAGAAGTCCAGCATTGTATCTAGTAGGTTAATCTGCTGCTTGCAATGCCAGTATCCCATGTGGGTGCCCATTCATGTCCCAGCTGCTGCACTTCCAATATAGCTCCCTGCTAAAGGGCTGGACAAAGCAGTGGAAGATGGCCCAAATGCTTGGGTTTTGCCACCCATGTGGGAGATGCAGAAGAAGCTCCTGGCTTTGGCCTGGCCCAGTCCTGGTCACTGTGGCCATTTGGGGAGTGAACCAGTGGATGGAAGACCCTTCTCTGTCTCTCTTTCTCTGTAACTCTACCCTTAAAATAAATAAAACAAATCTTAAAAAAAAAAAAAAAGGAAGCAGGGGCAGGTGCTGTGGCTTGGTGGGTTAAAGCCCTGGCCTGTAGCGCTGGCATTCTTTCTATGGGTGCCATTTTGAGTCCTGGCAGCTCCACTTCCTATCCAGCCCCCTATTAATGTGCCTGGGAGAGTAACAGAAATGGCCCAACTGCTTGGGTCCCTGCCACCCATGTGGGAGACCTGAAAGAGTCTCCTGGATTTGGCCTGCTCCAGTCCTGGTCACTGTGGCCATCTGGGGAGTGAACCAGTGGATGGAAGACCTCTCTCTGTCTCTATTTCTCTCTGTAACTTTACCTTTCAAATAAACAAAATAAATCTTTAAAAAAAAGCAAAAAGAGCACTTCATGGCTTTGATGAGGTCTTGTGAGACAAGAGCAGTCTGGACACCCTAAAGAGGATCTCGACTGTCCCCATCCTTGTATAATGTGATTGCATGGATGCTCTGGACAGGACGGTTCTAACTGGGCTCATAGAAACAAGACTCTGGTGTTTGGAAGGATAAACTTAGGCACAGAGCGATAGAATTCTGGTCTTGAATATGCTTCATACAAGGGTAAAATTTAAAAAATGACTGTCATCTGAACATATGTTCTAAGCTAAAGTCAATTAACATGCCAATTATGTAGTATATCTGATTTTTTATTCCTAAAATTAATCTATAAATTACATGTAAAATGCTATCGGACCAAGTCTGCCTTTTTCCATGCAGAAATGGTCCCTGCTATCCCCATCCTCCCAATATTATACATAATTTTTCTATTAGCAGTTTTATTGCTCCTGGGTTATTGTAGAGATATATAAATAAACTACCTAGGGGTGGTTATTAGGTCTAGTGGTTAAGACACTGGTTAAGATGCTACATTCCGTGTTAGAGTGCCTGGGTTCAATACCACCTCCAGCTCCTGACTCCAGCTTCCTGCTAATGCAGACCCAGGATGGCAGCAGTGATAGCTCAAGTGATTGGGTTCCTGTTGCCCACATGGGAGACCTGGATTGAGTTCCCATTAGCTGGCTTTGGCCTGATCTAGTCCCAGCCACTGGGACTGTCATGGTAAGTGGAGGCATTTGGAGAGTGAACAAGTGGATGAAATCTCTGTGTATCTATCTGTTATTCTCTTACTTCTCAAATAAAAAATAAAAATTGAATTTTAAATAAATTATCTACCTCTTAAGCTTTTAAGTACTCTCATTCTGAAAAGTAACATTTTGGGCTTTGTCATTTTTGCTCTTTGTTGACAAATCACCAAGCAAGAAAGGATAGTGCTTTTATAGCCAGGATATTTAACATTGCTTTCAGGTGGCATTTGGTTGACAGGTTGCTTGCTTCCTGGTGAGTTTGGGATTTCAAAGTTATACATAATAAGGGCAAACTCACTAAGGTGTTGTAATCTGTTGACAGTCCAATATTCTTATTTAATTATTTTTTAAAAGATGTATTTATTTATTTGAAAGTCAGTGTTTCAAAGAGAGAGGAGAGGGAGGGAGAGAGAGATGGTAGGGGGAGAAGGAGGGAGGGAGGAAGGGATGTCTTCCATCCACTGGTTCACTCCCCAATTGGCTGCAATGGCCAGAGCTGCGCCAATCTGAATCCAGGAGCTCCTCTGGGTCTCCCACGTAGCTGCAGGGGCCCAAGGACTTGGGCCATCTTCTACTGTTTTCCCAGGCCATAGCACAGAGTTGGATTGGAAGTAGAGCAGCCAGGTCTCAAACTGGTGCCAATATGGGATGCTGGCACTTCAGGGCAGGGTGTTAACCCGCAGTGCCTCAGCACTGGCCCCACAGTCCAATATTCATATTAATAATTGAGTCAGATTGGAAGACAGGAAAAATCGCAGGGAATTTGCTGTATTATACAGGCAGTAAAGAAATCATGCATGTAGGCACCAAACAGATGGAACACTCTACAAGTGGAGGAAATCCACTATAGCCAAAACAGGGTGCCATTTATTAGGAGCTGTCCTCAGATGTGATCTGCAGACTTGAGAGTTGATCCACAGGGCCTCCTGAGGCATTTAGATTTCTTCTGGACTTTTGGGAAATACTAGTGAGTTCCTAGGTTTCATGGTTTCTGGAATATGGGGGGTGGCTGCTAAAATGTATTTCTTTTCTTCATCTTTCTTACTTTCCTTTGACCATCATGCCTTCTCCTCACTTTGTTCTTGGATTTCCCTCCTTCATCTGTAACATATGCCTTCAAGTTATTTTCCACCCTCCATGCTCCTTTATCTCTGTGGTTGTATATACCTTCTCTAAACTCAGACGCTTAACTCCATCCCTACACACTTCACCACCTGTGACTAGCAGTTACAACTGTAAGGTTGAAGAATCTCAGGTGAGATGTCAAGTCACTTACCATGACAGTCCATCCTTGACAGCTGATTGCTTTGTGACTTTTCACTGGTATTTTTAAATCACTCTGTCATAAACCTCTGCTTGGCTTTGATAGTACCTCCAATTGCTATTATTACTACAAAACAAGCAGCTGATGGACCTGGAGTTGATCTTTTCTTGTGCTTTTCAAATTTTAATTTTTGCTTTCTTATGATCTTGTTTTCCATTTTTTTTTTTGGTGTACCGGTATTTGAATTTGTTTTAAAAAGATTTTATTCTTTGACAACTTCCATTTAAAGGAAGATCTGATGATGTTCCTCCTGATATTCCTGGATTGTTTAGAAATCTCACGTATGGGGGGGGGTGCTGTGGCATAGCGGGTAAATTGCTGCCTGCATTGTGAGCATCCCATATGGGCACCAGTTTGAGTCCCTGCTGCCCCACTTTTGATCTAGCTCTCTGCTATGGCCTGGGAAGGTAGTAGAAGATGGCCCAAGTACCCATGTGGGAGACCTGGAAGAAGCTTCTGGCTCCTGGCTTTGGATCGGCACAGCTCTGGACATTGTGCCAGTTGGGGTGTGAACCAGCAGATGAAAGACTTCTCTGTCTCTCTCTGCCTCTCTTTCTCTCTCTCTGTATAACTCTTTCAAATAAATAAATAAATCTTAAAAAAAATCACCCATGACTTTATAATCATAAGTTCAGTGACCTCACTGTTTACGTCTATATGGTTTTATTTATCTATGTTATATATTGTGACTTTGTAGCCAAAATAAGTCCTTCCTAGAGTACATTTGACTTTGAGTGGCATCTTGTCCTTTAGGAGCTACTTGAAGTGAAAAGTCTCTGCAGAGCTGAAGGGACATAACAATTGGAGACACATAATGTTTCTCTTTATGACTGGTATCAGTAAGACAATGAGAAACATTTCAGCTTTTCATTTTGGGACTTTCCAATATGTGTTCCAACATTTAGGCTGGAAAAAGCCAATGCCCTTCAAATTTCAAAGGAAAGAATTCTTCCAACCTTGACAACAACTGAAGTAACCTGAGTGATGTTACTGTAATGAGTTACATTTTTATAAGTCTAAAATTTGACTTCATATCTGTTATCTCTTTTCTTTAGAAGTGGAACGGGTGGTGAAAGCCAATGACCGTGAATATAATGAAAAGTTCCAGTATGCCGTGAGTAGCACACACACAGCGTGTATATGCTGGATGCATTTTACCTTAAGGAACTTCAGTGGGATTCCTGCCTGCTAGAACTTGGTGACATCACTAAAAACTTTGTTTATTGGGCCATTTTAATAGCAAGCTGCCAATTTTTCTATAAATACAGATCTTTGCAATTATATTACACACTTATTTTTCTCTTCAACTAATAGTGCTTGGTATGTTTTTTGACATGGGGTGATAAAATAATCTTTCTCAATGATTGATGCTTAATTAAGTTCATTTTGGTGCCCATTTGGATATTAGCATACATAAGAATAATTTTAAAAATTGGCCTTTTTCATAGTATTTGATGGTGGAGGTGGTTGGTAGTGGCTGATGGTTGGTAAACAGCATTGGGGGATTTTTATTTTTTAATTCAACAATATTTTTTGTGATAACATATTTTTAATTTACATTGTAGTCAAAAGTTTATTGACACCACTAAATCAAGAGATCAACAAATACCAAATATAAAGACCATAGTCTCACAGGAAAATAGGCAAGGGCTATAAACAATTGTCAAATGAAAAAGTGTTTAACTGCATTCATATTAAGTACATTTTAAGTCACAAAATCATTGAAACTATGGTAGTACTTAATTTATATCAATTTTTTTTACAAAAATTTAAGACAAAATTTGACAAAACTGTATTTGCAGCAAAACTGATACACTCGGGCATTTTAAAATTAATTTTAGCTCCTACATATACAGGAGAACACGTGATATTTGTCTTTCTGTGTCTGGCTTATTTCAATCAACATGGTGTCTTCCATTTCCAATCTTTTGCTGCAAATGATAAAATTGTGTATATATATACATTTCACATATATATATAACTTACACATATACACATATCACATTTATACATATCATATATATACATTTCACATATATATTAACACATTCACACACATGTATATTTACATATCACATTTTTAATCCATTCATCTGATGATGGACACCTTGTTTGATTTCATATTTTGGCTACCATGAGCAGTGCTACTATAAACATGGTTGAGCAGGTATCTCTTTGATGCAATGAGTTCATGTCTTTTTAATATATACCCAGCAGTGGGATTGCTGGATCATATGGCAAGACTATTTCTATTTTTTTAAGAACTATCCATACTGTTTTCCACAGTGGCTATGCCAATATACATTACCACCGACAGTGCAGCAGTGGATGAGTTTGGAGGGATTTTTCTTTAAGCAACTTGAGCAGAATGTAGAAAGGTACATGTGGGAGAAAATTTCCAGGTTCTGGTCCAGAATTATTATATTTACAAAGGGAGTGTTGAGGATGATTAAAGTATGTAATTTTAAGTTGGTATTGAATTACTATTTTAATTACTTAACTTTAAAACATTAAGGTTTTCTTTATTTATATAAGAAATATTCATTGAGCATCCACTAAGTAGCTGGCACTGTTATAGGAACTTGGGCTTCATTGGTGAATAGCTTCATGAATTACATCAAGGACCCACACAAAATTCTTATCTTTCTGTGACTAAAGTTGTCACACAGTCTTTTTTTTTTTTTAAGATTTATTTATTTGAAAGTCAGAGTTACACAGAGAAGGAGAGGAAGAGATAGACGGAAAGATCTTCCATCTGCTGGTTCACTCCCCAGTTGGCTGCAATGGCCGGACCTGTGCTGATCCGGAGCCAGGAGCTTCTTCCGGGTCTCCCGTGTGAGTGCAAGGGCCCAAGGACTTGGACCATTTCTACTGCTTTCCCAGGCCACAGCAGAGAGCTGGATTGGAAGTGGAGCAGCTGGAACATGAACCGGTGCCCATATGGATGCCGGCACTGCAGGCAATGGCTTTACCTGCTATGCCATCGTGCCTGCCCCACACAGAGTCTTTTATAAGCTCTAGAGAGAGAACTCGTTGAATTGCTTTGTAGGTGACATATGGTCTATAACATCTGTAGTAAGGCTGACTGTGCAACAGCGCATTTGATGACAGAGGGCTTGGCTGTTGAAGCATAGAAATATGATAGTTAAGGGGGAAAACTGGCAGCATCCATTCAGGTTCTGACTAGAGAAGAGTTTTGGTCAGCAGATTTTTTTTTTTTTAGTAATCTGTTCCCATTAATGAGTATATAGAGATGGGTGAATTGAGCAAGGTACCCTGATTATTCAACAGAGGTGGCTAACAACTGCTCTTTTCTCATGCTATGCCAGTCATACAAGCTTGTGATTATAATTTTATTTTCAATGTAGGTTTCCCTACAGGCAGTAATTACGCTGTCTCTATGCTGGATTTCTCATTGTAAAACAGTTTATTGGTGCTCTGTTTTATTCTTCAGTCTTGTAAATTGGTTAAAGCAAGTCTGCCTTGGGATAGGGGCCACCTCTCAGGAGGCTGATGAACATGTTTTGTAGCCTGAGAGGGCGGGCTTGTGACTTCGCAAGGTGGTGAATGCCCCTCTGACATATCTTCATTTAGACCTTCTGGGCATCGCCAGACTTGGCCCCATGCCTTCCTATCCATTTTGAATCCAGTCCCCTAATTATAAAGAATGATCTTGAAAACCTTGAACATCAAATCTCAAATCAAAAGAAAATATGTATGTATATTTAAGTCCTTAGAGAAAAAACAGTGACATTTAATCTTCTACGGAGTATTCATTTAAGTACTTGGCTGTGTTTACTTGTTTTCCAGTGTATAGTAAATATTTTCATTCTGTGATTAGCAACTCTACAAGAAAAACCTTATTTTTATTTCCCTTTTAAAAGATGATACCATATTTTCTATTTATAGTTATTTTTACTTAATTTATGAGATTTCAAATATATAGAGCAGTATGGGAAATATTATAATACCTGTGTGCCTACTATTCAGATTACATAGATGTTAACCATTTGCTGTGATTGCCTTTAAAATTAATAATATGCTGATGATACAGAGGTAGCTTTCTCTTGAGCTTTCATGATATTGAATGAAAGCACATGGAATGCAACTGCAGCTGTGTTTGTCATTGGGTTTCCTAATAACAACAAGGCTGTAGATCAGTATTCTATTGCCATAGCTGATTGACAAGGCAGCAACTCAGTGTTTAAATTAAAACACACCAGGGACCCGTACTGTGGCTCAGCAGGTTAATGCCTTGGCCTGAAGCGCTGGCATCCCACATGGACGCTGGTTTGAGACCCGGCTGCTCCACTTCCGATCGAGCTCTCTGCTATGGCCTGGGAAAACATTAGAAGATGGCCCGAGTCCTTGGGCCCCTACACCCGCGTGGGAGACCTGGAAGAAGCTCCTGGCTTCGGATCGGCGCAGTACTGGCTGTTGCAGCCAATTGGGGAGTGAACCATCGGATGGAAGACCTCTCTCTCTCTCTGCCTCTTTTCTCTTGGTGTAACTCTGACTTTCGAATAAATAAATCTTTTTAAAAACATTAAAACACACCAAAGAAAAAACAAAATCCATTATGGACCAGAAAACTAAGAGCAATAGCTAAAGTTGAGAAAGGCAAGCAGCCTAAAGGGTTTGAGTGTGAGGGGCACAGGCGTCCCTGGCCCAGTGAGCTCGGGAGGAGTGAGCACTTGCCAGTTCCTAAAAGGAGCATGGAGCCTCACTATACCTGGCTGGTTTTGCCTTGAGGCAAGAGCTCCCAGTGAAATGGCTTGCCATGCAGTGAGCTTTGGGGCCTGGCTCAGCCTCAGTCTAGTCAGCTACAAATTGGGGATAAGAAAAATCCCAATTTCACAGAATGATTGTAGAGTAGAATAACATATTGATCCCACAAACTAGTCTATGCAAAGTTGGGGTTTGAACCTATGATGATTGGATTTTAAGGTTGTTTTACTACTTCCTAATAGAATATCCTTTTAAGAGAACAGCAGCCTGGAGAGTTTGGCTCAGTCTTGCTTAGCTTTAAAGGATATCACTCCAAGTAGGCATGGATTCAGAGAGACTTCAATGGACCCTACCCAGAATGTTCATAATAATAAAGAAGTGATATTCCCACCAAAAGGCAGAGGGCAATAAGCCAAAACTTAATAGCAAGAAAGAAAAATAAAAGAAAAAGAAATAGTGAAGTCCTCTCAAATGAATGTTTTGGGATAAGATAGATAATAGGTTGGATCCTTTCTCTCTCTTCTTGCTAACTTGTAATCTTGATCTGTTTGTTTCTCTGAGTATCAATTATTTCATCTATGAAATTGGGAAATTTCCACTGAAGGGTTCTTAATGGATTAGATAATTTACATAAGATATTTGACGATTGGAAGACTAATATTTATTAGAGGCTTACAGTATAATAGGCCTTGCACTAAGCATTTTCATTTTTTAAAAAGATTTATTTATTTAGAAAATCAGAGTTACAGAAAGGGGGCGTAGAGAAAGATATCTCCCATCTATTGGTTCACTCCCCAGATGGCCTCAATGACCAGTGCTGGGTCAGGAAGAAGCCAAGAGCCAGGAACTTCATCCAGGTCTTCCATGAGTGGGTCAAGGACCCAAGCATTTGGGCCATCTTCTACTGCATTTTCCAGGCTGTTAATAGGAAGCTGGATTGGAAGTGGAGCAGCTGGGACACAATCCGGCCCCAACATGGGATACTGGCATCATAGGCAGCAGGTTAACATGCTAAGATACAATGCCCTGTTTTTTTTTTTTTTTTTAAAGCTGAACATGCCTGTGTACAAGCAGTCACAATAAAGTTTAGGTTCCTTGTAAAGCATTTGATAAAGGGAGATATTGGTGATAATAATTCTAAGAAGATAGAGAAATTGGCTAAACTTTCACTTTTTGCAGCAGAAAGATCAAATCTATGATACTGGAGCTGTGAAAGTTGCTGAAAAATTATGTAGATGATCCAATAAAAGAGAAAGACTAGGGGGCTGGCCCTGTGGAACAGTAGGTTAATCTTCTGCCTTCAGTGCTGGCATTCTGTATGGGTGCCAATTCAAGTCATGGCTGCTCCACTTCTGATCCAGCTCTGGCCTGAGAAAGCAGCTGAACATGTCCCAAGTGCTTGGACCCCAGCAGCCATTGGAAGAAGCTCCTGGCTTCAGTCTGGCCCAATGCCAGTTGTTGTGGCCATTTGGGAAATGAACTGGTGGATGGAATACCTCTATCTCTGTCTCTCTCTCCCTTTCTCTTTCTCTAACTCTGCTTTTCAAATAAATAAATAAGTTTTTTTTTTTAAAAAAGAAAGGCTGCAGGTAAAACAAGAGAACTAAGAAGGTGAATGATTTATTCCTCTTTCCCAGATAAGTCATATTGAAATGGTAATAATCCACTATGAGAAACAATGACATGATCAGCCCTTGTCCTGAATGTCAAGGAACAACTTAATACTTTATCCCTTTTAGTATTTTTTTCTACTTAATACTATTGCTTGAACTCTTTAATTAACACACAATTATTCTTAGTCATTTAAATTTAACTGAAAAGTGATCCCTGTTAAATATGAGTGGGAATAAGAAGGAGGAGATGTACAATTTGGGACATGCTCAATCGGACTTGCCCCAAACGGTAGAGTTAGAAACGTGCCAGGGGATTCCAATTCAATCCCATCAAGGTGGCAGGTACCAATGCCATCTCACTAGTCAAAGTGATCAGTTTCAGTTCATAATTAATCCTAATGATAGGTTTAAGAGTCAAAGTGATCACATAAACAAGACTAGTGTCTGCTAATACTAACTGTTAGAATTAAAAAGGTGAGAATGATCCAACACAGGAAGCAGGATACTCAGCAGACTCATAGAATGGCAGATGTCCTAAATAGCACTCTGGCCTCAGAATCAGCCCTTAAGGCATTCGAATCTGGCTAAAAAGCCCATGAGAGTATTTCAGGCATGGAAAGCCAAGACACTGTAGCAAAAAAAAAAAAAAAAAAAAGACCTAAATGAAAGATCTCTGTGAGTGAGATCCCAATGGAAAGAACGGGCCATCAAAGAAGGCAGTACCTTTCTCTGAAGGGAGGAGAGAACTTCCACTTTCACTATGGCCTTGTCTAAATAAGATTGGAGTCGGCGAACTCAAAAGGTTTCCATAGCCTTGGCAACTCATGACTAGAGCCTCAGGTGATTACTAATGTCATAAATAAGAGTGTCAATTGTTAAATCAACAACAGGAGTCACTGTGCACTTACTCCCCATGTAGGATCTCTGTCCTTAATGTGTTGTACTATGTGAATTAACGGTATAACTAGTACTCAAACAGTACTTTACACTTTGTGTTTCTGTGTGGGTGCAAACTGTTGAAATCTTTACTTAATGTATACTAAACTTATCTTCTGTATATAAAGATAATTGAAAATGAATCTTGATGTGAATGGGATGGGAGAGAGAACAGTAGATGGGATGGTCACGGGTGGGAGGGAAGTTATAGGGGGAAAAAGCCACTGTAATCCAAAAATTGTACTTTGGAAATTTATATTTATTAAACAAAAGTTAAAAAAGTGAAATGGTAATAACCCAACAGGATACTTATTCTTTACTTTGTGTAAAACAGTTGACAAGCTCAGGAAGCTTTCCTGCAATCTTAACACGGATAATGACATATATTCCATTATGATGGTAAGATGATAGCTTAATACATGTAGTGCTTATCATAAGAAAGGTATAGTTCAAAGCATCCTGCTATATTGAACTTCTTTAATCTTACAGTAAGACCATACAGTAGCTTTATTATTTTACTTTTATATGTGAAAATCTGGAGGAATAGAGATCTCACTTAAGTGACTTCCTTAAGTCACACAGATAGACAGTGGCTCCCATTCATCCAGCTGTGAGCTAGGTGCTTTGCACATACTTCAGTCTTCCATAAAACCTAGAAAGATGAAGGATGTGGAGCTCCACTTAGTGACTCCTTTAAGGCACCAGTTAAAATCTGGCAAAGCTGGAACTTTAATTCACATAGTCCAGATTCCAAGGCCCAGGGTTTTGCTTTGTACCATGCTACACTTTTGACCTATTCTGGAAAACAAACACAATAACAACAAGATCAAAAAAACCACCAAAACAAGCAACAAAATCAAACCATTCCCTTCTCAGTTTCTTCTTCTTCCCTAAACACCTATTAGAAAAGATTGTAGTCTAAAGACAAAGGTTTAAAGAGGAGATAAAAATTTTATAACATGAGGCTAAGAATGACTGTAAATTTTATCTGGCATTTGTAGGTGGGGATTTGGGAGAAAAATTTACACAAAGTTCAGATAAATGGTGCAGAATCCACAAACACTGAGTCTGGCCAAACAAACTCTTTTCTTTGGAGACTGAAGAAAAACAATTCATTAGCTAGAGAATATTAATTTCGCAACATATAAAAGCACTTTTGAAAGATAAAGGTTTAAAGCATAAACAAAAAATGAGGTCAATGAGTCTATGTAAAATGGTAAATTAGATACAATATTTTGAGAACTGGAAAGTGGGAAACAAGATTTTAAGAGGGATTTTAAACTGCCAAGATGTGTAGGACAAAATGAAATTGGAGAGCGGAGGGAGAGCCAAGTGCTAGAATTATTATTCTCATTAGAAGGACATCCAAAGTTTTCTTGGTTAATCATAGGAATGAATAACAGAACTAATGAAAAGAGTTATATTAAAACATGTTAATGCTAAAAATGTTAGAAATATTGTGAGAATGAGCCAAATAGCCACACTCATTATCCCTATTAAAAGGAGGTCAAAACGAATGGTAGACATAGCAAAAACAGTTGTGTTAAAATGAATTGTTGTCAAAAAATGCCAGAAAAAGTGTTATATTAATTATGGCTATTTTCTGACTTCATTTAAAAAGAAAGACATGATGATAGAACTCATTCTTTTTCATTTGTTCATCCTTTCTCTCTGTTTCTCTATCTCTGTCATAGGCCCAGCATGCTCTATTCATTTCTCTTGAATTTTAACGGGGTGTGGGAAGGGAGATGAACTCATTTGAGTGGTGAGAAAGTTATGCTGCTTCCAACTCAGGCTCCATAGAGCTAAATACTCAATACATTTTATTCATGCACAAGTAGATGGAAAGTTTCAAAAAGATTTTCTTCCTGAATTGAATGATCAATCTTATTCACGAAGTCCCCAGGCTTACACAAGTTGGTGAAGATTTAACCACATAGTTTTTAAGGCTTATAAAGAAAGTCTTCCATCCAAAAGTTGTCATGTTCTAGTTTATTTCTAGAATCTTAAAATGCCATGTTAATGGTTATTGGATGGTATCTGTTGTTGCTTTTGTGGGTTTTGTGATTGATAGAATAATACTTGTTTGGGTTTCCAAAAATTGTTGATTCAGTGTAACAAATATGGCTCTGACTCCCAGTGGTCAGTGCTACAAGGACATCCCTAAAGCTCCTTTCAACATGAGTACCATGTTTTCCTCTCACCCATTTAAACAGGGATATGTTTGTTTCCACAGTCACTTTGCTTTCCTCTCAACTCAGAATCTGAGTAGTTAAGAGTCAAGTAGAAAAATATGGTCTATCATATTCTTCTGTTTTTTTTTTTCCAAAATCATTAAATAGTTTACCATGTTCATTATAGTTGTAATACCATAAAACTTTTAATTATTATTTAAAATATTATTACTGTTACTATTTTTGTTGACACATAATATACATGTTTATGGGGTAAGATGGGAAGTTTTAATTCGTGTACACATTGTGTAGTGATCATGTCAGGGTAATTGGCATATCCATCACCTTAAACTTTCATCGTTTGTTTATGAGTTCACTCTTATTCTGATGGTCACTGCACCCCTCTAAGTTTCCAGGGTCTCCTTAGGTCCATATTATGGTGATGTATCTGTGTTTCTATGGGAAAAGACTGGCCTAACAGTTCAATTTCATGTGTGTGTGTGTGTATGTGTGTGTGTTGATTGTTGTTGAATAGATGATTCATTGTTTGCTTTTTAAAAAAATAAAAATGATATTTAAAAATTGAATATTTATAATGTAACTGCTTTATACCTATCAACATGCATGTTTATTGCTTTATTAACTTTTTCCCCAGAAATATTTTATTTAAGGTATATAAATATCATTCATTTCATAAATACAACTTTAGGAACATAGTGATTCTTCTCACTGTACCTGCCCTCCCCCTTGCTCTCCCACCCTTCTTCTTCCTCCCTCTCCAATTCCACTCTTATTTTTTACAAAAATCTATTTTCAGTTAAGTTTATACACAAAATATTAACTCTATACTAAGTAAAGAGTTCAAAAAATAGTATGAGGAAAAACTATTCCTCAACAGTTTTTTGATATCTCTTTTGGTTTCTTCTATGACCCATTGTTCATTCAGGAGCATGTTGTTCAGGCTCCATGCATTCGCATATGTTCTAGAGATTCTTGAGTTGTTGATCTCCAGTTTCATTCTATTGTGGTCAGATAAGATACATGGTATGATTTCAAATTTTTTGAGTGTGCTCAGACTTGCTTTATGGCCTAGTGAGTGGTCTATCCTAGAGAGTGTTCCATTGGAAGAATGTGTATTCTACAACTGTAAGATGACGTCTTGTAGATAACTGTTAGGTCCATTTGGTCTATAGTGTTGATTAAATCTACTGTTTCCTTGCTGATTTTCTGTCTGGTTGACCTGTCCATGGCTGAAAGTAGGGTATTGTAGTCCCACATTATTATTGGAGTCTATTTCCCTTTAGATCCATTAACATTTCTTTTAAATAGCCAGGAGGCCTGTAATTAGGGACATATACATTTGTTATAGTGACTTTTTCTGTTGAATTGATTCCTTAATCATTACATAGTGCCATTTTTGGTCTCTTTTAACAGTGTTTGTGTTAAAGTCTATTTTTTCTGTTATTTTTTTATTTATTTATTTTTATTTTTTGACAGGCAGAGTGGACAGTGAGAGAGACAGAGAGAAAGGTCTTCCTTTTGCCGTTGGTTCACCCTCCAATGGCCGCCGTGGCTGCACTGCGGCCGGCGCACCGCGCTGATCTGATGACAGGAGCCAGGTACTTATCCTGGTCTCCCATGGGGTGCAGGGCCCAAGCACTTGGGCCATCCTCCACTGCACTCCCTGGCCACAGCAGAGAGTTGGCCTGGAAGAGGGGCAACCGGGACAGAATCCGGCGCCCTGACTGGGACTAGAACCCCGTGTGCCGGTGCCGCAAGGCGGAGGATTAGCCTAGTGAGCCGCAGCGCCGGCCTATTTTTTTCTGTTATTAAGATGGCTACACCAGCTCATTTTTGGTTTCTGTTAGCATAGAATATCTTTCTCCATCCTTTTTTGTTCAGATTGGCTTACCTTTTTTCCTTTATTTCTTAAGGAATACAAATTTTATAAGTACAATTTTAGGAATATAGTTATTCTTCCCACCATATCAGTCCTTCTACCCACACCCCTACCCCTCCTCCCCTTGCCATTCTCATTCTCCATTATGATCCATTTTCAATTAACTTTGTATACTTAAGACCAGCTGTATACTAAGTAAAGATTTCAACAGTTTGCCTACACAAACACAGAGACACACACAAAGCTGAGAACTGTTTTATAGTTATCTCAGTACAACTCATTGAGGACAGAGGTCCTGCATGGGAGTTAGTGCACAGTGACTCCTGTTGTTAATTTAACAATTAACACTCTTATGTATGACCTCAGTGGCCACCTGAGGCTCTTGAAATGAGCTGCCTAGGCAATGGATGCCTCTTGAGACTACAAATTCCATCAGTATTTGGACAAGGCCTTAAGCAAAGTAGAAGTTCTTTCCTCCCTTTAGAGAAAAGTACATCCTTTTTTTAATGGCCACTTCTTTCCACTAGGGTATCACAGAGATCCTCCATATAGAACATTTTTTGCCACAGAATCTTGGCATTCCATGCCTGAAATGCCCTCACAGGCTTGTCAACCAGACCAGGAAGCCTGAAGGGCTGATTCTGAGGTCAGAGTGTTACTTAAAGTGATTGTCATTCTATAAGTCCACTGTGTGGAATACTTCACATGTTGGACAGTCTCTCCTTTTTAATTATAACAATTAACATTAATTAACATTAATTAACATGTTAATTAATTAAATTAACATTTTAATTAACATTTATTAACATTAATCATATCAATCCTATTGATATGATCTCTTTAACACAATCCTATCTATATGTTCACTTTAACATTTAATATCGATCACTTTAACAATTAAGATGGCATTTTTACCACCAAGTTTAATGGGATTTGGAGTCTCATGACAAGTTTTTAAACTGCACCCTTAGAAGTAAGTCCATTGGAATGTATGCAGATCTATACAGCTTTACAGTTAGAAACTTCCTCCTCCCTCATTTCCACTCTTACTTTTTATTGAGATCTATTTTCAATTGACTTTATACACACACATATGATTAACTCTATATTAAATAAAGAGTTCAACAACTAGTATGAAGAAAAAAAAAGATGGAAAAACAAAGAAAATGGAATTGTTCCTTGACAGTCAAGACAAGGGCAGCTCAAGTTATCCCTTCTTGAAGTGTCAATTTCAATTCTACAGATTTCGTTTTAGGTGCTCTATTAGTTCTCATGGATCAGGGAGAACATATAGTACTTGCCCCTTTTGGACTGGCTTATTTCACTAAGAATGATGTTTTCCAGATTCATCCATTTTTGTTACAAATGACTGGATTTCATTTTTTTTTACCATTATGTAGTATTCCATAGTATACATATTCCATAATTTCCTTGTCCAGTCTTTGGTTGACAGGCATTTACGTTAATTCCATATCTTAGCTATTGTGAATTGAGCTGCAATAAAAATGGAGGTGCAGATAGCACCTTTGTTTACTGATTTCATTTCCCTTGGGTAAATTCCCAGGAGTGGAATATGATAGGTCTATATTGAGATTTTTGAGGTATCTCCATAATGTCTTCCATAGTGGCTTTACCAGTTTGCATTCCCACCAACAGTCGATTAGGGTAACTTTTCCCCCACATCCTTGCCAGCATTAGTTGGTTTCTATATGAAAGCCATTCTAACTGGGGTGAGGTGAAACTTCACTGTGGTTTTGATTTGCATTTCCTTGACAGCTAGTGATCTTGAACATTTTTTCATGTGTCTGTTGGCCATTTGAAATTCCTGTTTTGAAAAATGTCTGTAGAGTCCTTGACCCATCTCTTAACTGTTTTTTTGTTTTGTTGTTGTGGAGTTTCTTGATTTCTTTGTAGATTCTGGTTATTAGTCCTTTATCAGTTGCACAGCTCGCAAATAATGTCTCCCATTCTATTGGATGTCTCTTCAGTTTCCTGACTGTTTTTTTTGGTGTATAGAAACTTCTCAATTTGGAATAATCCCATTTGTTTTTTTAAATTTATTTATTTATTTGAAAGAGTTACACAGAGAGAGGAGAGGCAGAGAGAGAGAGAGGTCTTCCATCCAATGGTTCACTCCTCAGATGGCTGCGATGGCTGGAGTTGCGCTGATCCCAAGCCAGGAGCCAGGAGCTTCTTCCCAGTCTCCCATGTGGGTGCAGGGGCCCAAGGACTTGGGCCATCCTCCACTGCTTTCCCAGACCATAGCAAAGAGCTGGATCAGAAGAGGAGCAGCCAGGACTAGAACCGGTGCCCACATGGGGTGCTGGCACATCAGGCCAGGGCATTAACCAGCTGTGCCACAGCGCCGGCCAAAATCCTATTTGTTAATTTTGGCTTTGACTGCCTGTGCCTATGGGGTCTTTTCCAAGACCTCTTTGCCTGTGCTAATGCCTTGCAGGGTTTCCCCAATGTTCTCTAATAATTTGATGGTGTTGGGTCATAGATTTGGATCTTTAATCCATATTGAGTGGATTTTTGTGTAAGATGGAAGGTAATGGTTTTGCTTCATAATTCTGCATGTGGAAATCCAGTTTTACCAGCACCATTTGTTGAAGAGACTGTCCTTGCTCCAGGGATTGGTTTTCACTCGATCAAATATAAGTTGGTTGTAGATGTTTGGATTGATTTCTGGTGTTTCTATTCTATTCCATTGGTATATCCATCTGTTTTTGTACCAGTACCAGGCTGTTTTGATTATAATTGCCCTGTAGTATGTCTTGAAATCTGATGCTGTGATGTCTCCAGCTTTGTTTTTGTTGTATAAGATTGCTTTAGCTATTCGAGGTCTCCTGTGCCTTCATATGAATTTCAGCATCATTTTTTTCCAGATCTGAGAAGAATGTCTTTGGTATTTTGATGGGTATCACATTGAATCTGTACATTTTGATGATGTTGATTCTTCCAATCCTTGAACATGGAAGATTTTTCCATTTTTTGGTATCTTATTTTTCTTTAATGTTTTGTAATTTCTCATCGTAGAGATCTTTGACATCCTTGGTTAAATATATCCAAGTTATCTGATAATTTTTGTAGTGTTGTGATTGGTATTGATATTAGAAGTTCTTTCTCAACTGTGACATTGTCTGTGTATACAAAGGCTGTTGATTTTTGTGTATTGACTTTATATCCTGCTACTTTACCAAACTCTTCTATGAGTTCCAATAATCTCTTAGTGGAGTCTTTTGGATCCCCTATATACAACATCATGTCATCTGCAAATAGGGATAGTTTGACTTCTTCCTTCCCAATTTGTATCCCTTTGATTTCTTTTTCTTGCCTAGTATCTCTGGCTAAAACTTCAAGTACTATATTGAATAACAGTGGTGAAAGTGGGCATCCCCGTCTGGTATCAGATCAGTGTGAATGCTTCCTACCTTTCCCCATTCAATATGATGCTGGCCGTGGTTTTGTTACAAATTGCCTTGGTTTTGTTGAGGAATGTTCCTTCTATACCCAATTTGGTTAGAGTTTTCATCATGAAAAGGTGTTATATTTTTTCTAATGCTTTCTCTTTATCTATTGAGATAATCATATGGTTTTTGTTCAGCAGTTTGTTAAAATGATGTATCACAATGATTGATTTGAGAATGTTGAACCATAGCTGCATACCAAGGATAAATCCCACTTGGTCTGTGTGGATGATCTTTCTGATGCATTGTTGGATTTGATTGGGTAGAATTTTACTGAGGATTCTTGCATCTATGTTCATCAGGGAAATTGTTCTAATTCTTTTTTTCTGTTGCATCTTTTTTAGGTTTAGGAATTAATGTGGTGCTGGCTTCATAAAAAGAATCTGGGAGGATTCCCTCCATTTCAGTTGTTATGAATAAATTGAGAAGAATTGGAGTTAATTCTTCTTTAAATGTCTTGTAGAATTCATCAGTGAAGCCTTCCATTCCTGGGCTTCTCTTTGTTGGGAGGGCCTTTATTACTGATTCCATCTTGGTTATGGGTCTGTTTAGGTTTTCTATGTCTTCATGGTTCAATTTAGGTAGGTTGTATGTGTCTAGGAATCTATCCATTTTTGATAGGTTTCCCAGTTTGTTGGCATACAGCTCTTTGTAATAATTTCTGAAGGTTCTTTTTATTTCTATTGTGTTTGTTGTTACATTTCCTTTTTCATCTCTAATTTTATTGATTTGGGTCTTCTCTCTCCTTTTTTTTTTTGGCTAGCTGGGCCAATGGTGTGTCAATTTTGTTTATTTTTTTAAAAAAAAACCCAGCTCTTTGTTTTGCTGATCTTTTGTATTTTTTGATTCAATTTTGTTGATTTCTTTAATTATTTCTTTTCTCTTACTAATTTTGGGTTTGGTTTGCTGTTGTTTTTCTAGATCCTTGATGTATTTAAAGCTCATTTATTTGGTGTTTTTCCAATTTCTTGATGTGGGCACCTATTGGTATAAACTTTCCTCTAAACACTGCTTTTCCTATATTCCATAAGTTTTGATATGTTGTGTTGTCACCTTCTTTTGTTTCTAGAAATTTTTTGATTTCTCTTTGATTTTGTTAATGACCCACTGCATTCATGAGCATGTTGTTCACTCTCCATGTATTTGCATATGTTCTAGAGATTCCTGAGTTGCTGATTTCCAGCTTCATTCCATTGTGGTCCAAGAAGCTGCATGGTATGGTTTAGATTTTTTTGTATTTGCTGAGACTTGCTTTAAGGCCTAGTATGTGGTCAATCCTAGAGAAAGTTCCGTACACTAATGAGAAGAATGTGTACTTTGCAACTATAGGATGAAAAGTTCTGTAGGATATCTGTTAGGTCCATTTGGTCTATAGTGTTGATTTAATCTGCTATTTCTTTGCTGATTTTCTGTCTGGTTGATCTGCCCATGCAGGAAGTGGAGTATTTAAGTCCCCCATTACTATTGTATTAGAGCCTAAATTTTCCTTTAAATCCATTAACATTTCTTTTAAATAGCCAGATGGCCTGTAATTAGGTGCATTTATGTTTATAATAGTTACATCTCCCTGTTGAATTGATCCCTTAATCATTACATAGTGCCCTTCTTTGTCTTGCATTTCTTTCATGTCATCATCTTCACAAGCTAATATTGAAGTGTTGTGTTCTTTTGAGGGCATCATGTTGTGTTCCTTATTCTTGTTTCTTGGATTCATGCATTTGTTTTTATGCGTTTAGAGGTACTTGTTGGTTTCTCCTCCTCCTCCTCCTCCTTTCTTTTGCTGTGGCAGCTTTTATCTTTGTACTATGAGTCTGTAGATAAAGTGGAATGTCTACTTTCAATGAATATCTAGAGATTTGTAGTGGGTGTAGCCAGGGGCTCTGTTCATTTCTCCAGGAGTAACGGCATGCCTAAGGTGACACATCCAGTTTGGCGTGGCAGATCTTCTCTCTCTCTCTCTTTTTTTTTTTTTAAATCAGAGTGGAAATTTGTTCTGCTCAGCTGAGCTCCTCTTCTCAAAGGAGACCAGTACCTGAGCACTAGCCCCAGTGGGTACAATATTCATCTGCTCTGTCCCAAGGACCACACAAAAGATCTGTACAGTCATCAGTTTAAGTTCAGATTCCCCAGCAATGTCTCTCATCAGGTAACAAGGAAGCCCTGAGCATGTGGAGTCTCCCACTGTGACTGCAAAGTCCCGGCCACACCATGGGTCCTCCCATACACCCTCAGTTTTTTTTTTTTTTCACATTCCCATCACAGAAGCCTCCCACCGTCATTCATAAATGAGAGATTTGCAGGTTACAATATTCTCGGTTGACAGTTTTTTCTTTTAAGACTTGGAATGTATCTTGCCATTCTCTCCTAGCCTTTAGGGTTTCTTATGAGAAGTGTGCTATGAGTCTAACAGGAAATCCTCTGAATGTAGTCTGGTGTTTATCTCGTGTATATTTTAGAATCTTTTGTTTTACTGTGGAGAATTTGACTACAATGTGTCATGGTGGGGATCTTTTCTGGTCATGTCTGTTAGAAGTTTTATGTTCTTCCTGTATTTGGACATTCATTTCTCTGTTCAAATTAGGGAAGTGTTCTGTAATTATTTCACTAATTATTTCACTGAAGATGCTTAAGGATGTGCTACACACAGAAACACAGAAATGTGGTCATCACTTGAAAGAAGGTGAAGGCAGAAAATCTTCCAGTAAAATTACAAAGGAAATATAAAATAAACAATAGGAATATTTATAGAAAAATGCAAGGCAAAGTCATTATTTATCAACTATTTCTCTCTTTCCATGACTTCAGGAACTTCTAAGACCCATATGTTGGGTTGTTTGATAGTCATTCTATAAATCCCCAACACTCTTTTTTTATTTTCTAATTTCTTCTTTTTTTTTTTTTTTGGTCTAACTGTAAAATTTTCAGAGATTTGTCTTCTAACTTTGATATTCTTTCTTCTGCCTCACCGAGTCTGTTAAGGCTTTCCACCACATTTTCTGTTTGATCTATTGAATTCTTCATTTTCAATATTTTGTTTTGATTTCTTTAAAGTCTCAATCTCTTGGGAAAAAAAATTCATGTCATTTATGGATTTATTTAATTCATGAATTTGCTTCTGATTATTTTTAAGTAATCCTATGATTACTTTTTTGAATTCCATTTCTGGCACTTTTTCGATCTCTTCATTTTCACATTCTAGTGTTGAAGTGTTGTTGTGTTCCTTTGGAGGCATCATGTTGTCTTCCTTATTCTTGTTTCTGGAATTGCTATGTCTATTTTTAGGCATTTGCGGAGATTGTGGAGATACCTTTTATTGTTTTCCCCCCTATGATGGCTTTTATCTTTGGACTATGCCTCTGTGGATTAGTGGAGTGTCTGCCCTTTCAGTGAATACCCTGAGGGGTGTGCTGGATGTGGCCAGGGAGCTCTGTTTGGTGCTGAAAGGTGAGGGGAGTGTCGACACCTAAATTGGGTATGAGTAATCTCTCTCTCTTTTTTTTTTTAATCAGAGGGGAGGTTTAATTTGCTCTGTTGGTGTAGTCTCATGCTTACCTCCTCCCCTCTAAGGAGACCCTGGTCGCTAGCCTCAGTGGGTATGATATTCTTTTGTGCTGCCACAAGAACCACACAAAGGATCTGTGCAGTCCTTGATGTAAGTGTGGATTCCACAGCAATGAACCTCACCAGGGAATCAGGGAGCCCTGAGTGTGCGGAGTTGCCCACAGAAACTACTCAGAGACCCAGGCATACCTTATGCCCTCCCATGCAGGCACAGTGTTTTCACAGTCCCGACACACAAGACTCCCACAGTCACAAACACCCAGCCCCCTGTCATTTCTCCCAGCCAGACTCAGGAGTCTCCTCTCAGCTGGTTGCTGGGCGTGTGAACATGAGCTGGTGCAGCTGTTACATATGTCCAAAATGGTGCCCACCTCCTCTCGGCTAGTTACAGGGCACCAGTGCCAGCTGGTTGGGGAGAGAAATGTGCCCCCTTTTTCTGCCCTCTAGGTTGGCAGTTACACTGTGACCCACAGGGCTCCAAACTGGACTTGTGTCAGGCCCTTCCTGCAGCTTTATCACCAGTGACTTGGCTGCTGTAGTCTGGTCTTACCTCACTCTCCAAAGCTGGTGCTGAGGCTCTCGGCTGCTGGGGTCCTGAGTTGTGCATGTAGATCCACAGTGTCCCTCTAATTTGTGTGGCATTTCCTGTGCCCTTTTCTCCCTAACTCTTCTTTAAAATTGTAATCTTTCCATGTTTTTAAAATTATCTTCCCCTAGACTAGAGCAGTAAGTTGCCTCCCTATTCCGCCATCTTGGTTTCTCCCTCACTTTATTAACTTTTCAAAAAAGATTTGAGGCAATGTACAAAGAGAATATAAGAGTCAAAGGGATAAAATTATGTGAGGAAGCTGGTGTAGGCAGAGTATTTTTGGGGGCCTTAAAGTGTATGATAGAAGGACCCATTTAATTGGAATAGCAGTGTGTTGAATGTTACTGGGGTTATTAAAAAAGATGGTGTACATTCTGCTTCCCAAATTTAAGGACCATATGTAATATTCTCAAGACGAGAAGACCAGCCCATTAGAACGAACCTAACCTAATAGTAGATAATAATGAAAAGGCAATGCTGAATTCTAATTTTGTTGCATGGCTTGTAAATATTATGGAAAGGAGAGCTCTATGTGAGTAAAAGTGTTTGAGTAAGTTTTGCAGCAGGAAATGGAAATGATTCCAGCCTTATTCATTTGTGCTACCAACATTAGGTGAGACCAGGATGTTTAAAGGGTGATTTTTGCATATGAACTAATAGGAACTCAGGAACTGGGGAGTAACAGAGTGAAAAAGGAGGGGCCAGCGCTGTGGCGCTGTGGGTTAATACCTTGCCTGATGTGCCAGCATCCCATATGGGCGCTGGTTCTAGTCCCGGATGCTCCTCTTCTGATCCAGCTCTCTGCTATGGCCTGGGAAAGCAGTACAAGATGGCCCAAGCCCTTGGGCACCTGCACCCACATGGGAGCCCCGGGATAAGCTCCTGGCTCCTGGCTCCTGGTTTCAGATTGGCGCAGCACAGGCTGTTGCGGCCATCTGGGAAGTGAACCATTGGGTGGAAGACCTCTCTCTCTGTCTCTGCCTCTCTTTGTAACTCTTTCAAGTAAATAAAATAAATCTTTAAAAAATAGAAAGAGTTAAAAAGGATTTTGTTTGCCTTTCATATTAAATAGACCAACCACCCCAGTGGAAATGCCCAGATTAATATGGAACAGAACTTGGGTGTGGTGAGAGTTGCAGATTTAAGAATATCAGTTGGAAGGAGATAATTAAAACTAGGAGAAAAATGGAGCTTGTTAAGGAGCGATGGCTGAGCCATGGTGAGTGGGGATGAAAACTCACAGCTGGTTAGGGGGTGAGAGGGAGGGAGTTTCAGCAGGAACAGAGAGCAGTAAGGATGGGCAAGAACAGAGGGGTCACTGAGATGAAACCCTTGGACAAGGGCGCCTCTTGGAAACAGGGCACAGTCAATCAGGCCTAATGGCAGGTGCCCAAGAGGTTTGGAAAAACTCATCTTTAATCCAAAGAAAGTAACTGGAGGACCTCTAGAAAGAGGTTTGCAGTTGGAAAAAAATGTTGTGGTTTGAAAGTAAGGAACCACTCCATCCCCCCAACTGCATGAAGATAGGATGGGGGTATAGCCTAGTCAATTAAGAATTTTTTTTTTTTTTTTTTTGACAGGCAGAGTGGACAGTGAGAGAGAGAGACAGAGAGAAAGGTCTTCCTTTGCCGTTGGTTCACCCTCCAATGGCCGCCGCGGCTGACGCGCTGCGGCCGGCGCACCGCGCTGATCCGATGGCAGGAGCCAGGAGCCAGGTGCTTTTCCTGGTCTCCCATGGGGTGCAGGGCCCAAGCACCTGGGCCATCCTCCACTGCACTCCCTGGCCACAGCAGAGAGCTGGCCTGGAAGAGGGGCAACCGGGACAGAATCCGGCGCCCCAACCGGGACTAGAACCCGGTGTGCCGGCGCCGCAAGGCGGAGGATTAGCCTAGTGAGCCGCGGTGCCGGCAATTAAGAATTTTTTATAATAGGGAGACAAAGAGTATAAAAGCTTTCAGGCTCACTGAAACTAAGCAAGGCAATTTTGAACCAATATCTTCAAGTATTGTGGCTTTTTCAGGTATATAAAAATCATGGGGAAGGTGAGATCCTAAATATTCTCTTTGAGAGACTCTTGGGATACCAACATGCTGGGACACATCTCAGCCAGATGGGGAATCCGAGTGTCTTTGTTTTCCTCCTGGCAGTAGAGTTGCACTGCCAGGAAGCGGAAGATTGGCATCAATAGGCCTGATACGCTGAGCAATTCACGTATCAACCAAAGAGTACAGATGATGACAAGCAGTGTGGCAAGTGGGGATTAGTCATAGAAAGTGCCAGTAACTTGCATTTGGCATGGGTTTCTGTTGCTTTCTTGTATTGAGGCGTTGCCATAGTAACATTGGCTTTTTAGCAAACATTGAAAATGCCTTCTGCTTGTTTGCTATTAATATCTGTGTAGGTTACTCTAAGTTCTATATGACTATATGAAATTTTTCTTTTTTCCTTAGTAATTTACTTGTAGGAGAAAAGATATTTTTTTGGATATCTCTCAAATTTATTTTCTTTCTGGAACCAAGCCATGATGTTTTATTTTTTGACATTTTATTTAACTAATTAGTGTTATTATTTGGTTAAGCATTTGTCTGATTCCTGTTTTCTTAGTTAGCCTGTTTTCATCTTTTGTTTTACTCTCTGAATTCCTGTTTCTAAATGTTAAATGTTCTACAATGGCACATGAAAGCATTTAAAGAAACAAGATAAATGCTAACACTCACAGGTGTTTGTTATTTACTTGGTGCAGGTTTGAGGGTTTGAGATAATTTCAGTATCCTCAAAACCAAGTTCCTATTCCATCCAGTTTTTAAAGTAAATTTTAAGTGAAACCACACAGGTGTGGCTTCTGGTTTACTTTCTGCATTGCAATGATATGAAACTGAAAAGCATGCAATCAATATGTAGTAGGAATCAGAAGAGTTAAGATAAGCCAATTTTGATGGTAGAGTTTTGGAGCTCTGCTCCAGATGGGCCAAAGCAGAACAAATTTAAGCTAAGACTGAGCAAGGAAAAGAGCAGAAAGAAAAGTAACTTCCCTTGTGGAGAGAGAGCTGCAAAGGCAGTTTCCTTTGTTGGCAGATGGTTTATGAACGCAATCCATAAATCAACTGTGTGGCTGAAATTGGACAAGTTCAGTAACAATTGAGAGGTTAACAGAAAAACCGTCAACTCCAACAGTCTCAAAGTGGTTTTTATGGTTTTTTTTTTTTTTTTTAAACTGGGCCAAATAGTCTGGTTCTGTGAATCATGTTGCTAGACAACGATAACTATCATATTTTATATTTTATAGTTCACAGATTAGTCAAATCGATCATGTGAAAATGTAGTCTCAAATTCATGTCCACTATTATCGACCAGTGTTCAGATTATTGTTGCATTGTTTTAATCTGACCATCTATGTGGTTCCTTTTATTCAAATAAAAATCGTGTATGTTTGTGTTATATGATTTTTTTTGATAGGCAAAGTTAGACAGTGAGAGACAGAGAGAAAGGTCTTCCTTCCGTTGGTTCACCCCCCAAGGGGCCACTATGGCCAGCGCATTACGCCGATCTGAAGCCAGGAGCCAGGTGCTTCCTCCTGGTCTTCCATGCGGGTGCAGGGCCCAAGGACTTAGGCCATCCTACACTGCCTTCGAGAGCCACAGCAGAGAGCTGGCCTGGAAGAGGGGCAACTGGGACAGAACGGCGCCCTGACCGGGACTAGAACCCGGTGTGCCGGCGCCGCTAGGTGGAGGATTAGCCTAGTGAGCCGCGGCGACGGCAATAAAAAATATGTTTAAAAACATCATATTGGGCCAGCGCCGCGGCTCACTAGGCTAATCCTCTGCCCGTGGCACCAGCACCCCGGGTTCTAGTCCCGGTTCGGGCACTGTTCTGTCCCAGTTGCCCCTCTTCCAGGCCAGCTCTTTGCTGTGGCCCGGGAGGGCAGTGGAGGATGGCCCAAGTGCTTGGGCCCTGCACCCGCATGGGAGACCAGGAGAAGCACCTGGCTCCTGCCATCGGATCAGCGCGGTACACTGGTCGCGGCGGCCATTGGAGGGTGAACCAACGGCAAAGGAAGACCTTTCTCTCTGTCTCTCTCTCTGTCCACTCTGCCTGTCAAAAAAAATAAATATTTTTTATGTATTGTGGAAGGGCTAAATCAAACTATTTGTCATATACATTGCCTCAAATACTTTTTCTTTTTGTGATAGAGACACTTAAAAACTAATCTCATAGCAGTTGTGTTTAGAGGACACAAATTCCTTAGAAAAGTGAGCTCATAGTGCATAAACTTGAAGATACTTAAAAAGGGTCTGGAAGTTGGTTAGGGCCTAGAGTATGTGGGTAAGTGCATGAGTGTTGGCAATGTAGGTATGGTTGTGGTTGTAAGGATGTGCTTACAGCTTTGTAAGAATGTTCTGACTTGAATAGTGAGTCACTCTTCTTTGAGGAATTAAACAGAGGACAGAGATCAGAGTCACGTGTCTAAATGGGTGTTCTATGTCTCTAGCTACTACCGCCCTTGACGGGACGGCTCTAGCAGCCCTTGTCATTTGGAATTTCCCATGTCCTCCTTGGTCATCCAGCTCGCTGTGAATCAGGGCCACAGCAGAAGAGTTGCGGTTGTTCAGGTGATGGTGATGTCATTCTGTTCCATTTGTCCAAAAGGGCAGGGAAGAAGGGTTGTTTAGTATAAAAAGAAAAAACCGGACTTCTCTGGTACTGCAAGAAAGTTAGCTTATGTTTATTGTAGCATCTCAACATGGAATTTTCTTTTAAAGCTTACCCATCCAAGTCTATGCACAGAACTACAAGTTCATTCTGCAGATAGACCTCTACAGGAGGAGAACTTACTCCCTCTTTTTCTATCCAAAGGACAGTTTCAGTCATTAGACATTTGTTCCATCAATTAAAAATACATGTCCTCTTGCTTTATTACCTATTGGTTTAAGCTTTCTTCAGAAGCCAAAGCTGAGCAAACTTGCTTCTTGTTTCATGGGGCAGCACTTAATGATATTTGTTTTTAAAACATCAAACATGATTTCATTGAGTAGACTAATTTCCAGGAGAATCACCTGAAAATGTATTTTTCCCCGAAGAGTTTCAGATTTTCTATAACCTCTTAAAGTGGGTTGCTTGAAAACGAGACACAATATTCTAGAATTTATTTGATCAGCTAGATTTTGTGGTAGTTGTTGACTCCTATTAATCTCATGTTAACTCCGTTTTCATTGTTGATGGGTCTTGTATCACATTTATGTCTGGATCTTGCTTGTCATAGAAATTGGGATGTGACAGGCATTCACTCTGTCATTAAACCGTCCTTTCATCATTGTGTCATGTATGGGCTTACTGAGCATGTCTGCTGCATCTTCAGTGATAACTAAATCAGTGGCACCATTAAAGCAGAAGCCTTGGGAGTGCAGTCCAGGCATTTGAAACAACCTCCCTGTGTGAGTCTGGGCAGCCTGCACTGAATAATGACTGTAACAGTGATTTAAGTAATAACATCAGTGACTGCCACACTGTTAACGACAGTCATTTGCCTTATCACTAGAGACCTCATGATAGGCTGCTAGTCCAGCTTGCTTACTTACCTTGTACTGATTTCTATAACTGTCCTTGCTCCCAACCCAGTTTTCATTTGTGCTTTATTGTTGCTCTTTGTCTTAAAAAGTAGGAATTCATAAAAAAAAAAAAACTCACTGTAGTGCTGGTTTAGATGATTTCTGTATGGAAGCAGAAAGATGGAATGAATAATTGAACTTTGAAGAATCCTTTCCAAGTCATGTTTCTATGATTCTTACAAACCACTTAGTCTCATGTTTGATATTTCAAACACTCATGTAGGCCAGATACCACAAAAATGCTATTGTCCTAAGCAAGGCATTTTTGAGGTTAGATGCACAAATGGGCTGAACTTCTTTGTAACATTTTGCAGAGAAAGCATTGTTTAGAATTTTCTAGGTGAGAAAATCAGCTAAAGTAATATTTGATTTTTCTTTCTCTGAGTTACTCTGATATGCTAAGATCAATAAACTGCATGTTATGCTAAGTTATGTAAAAATTCTATGTTTATGTTAGTGCCTATCTTTGGCAAAAGTACTTCTCTAGGATGTGTACTAGAAATCACAGGAATGTGTTTTGAATTATGAACAATGATATCAGCTCATTTTCTTATAAATGGAGTTTTTTTCCTCATGTCTTATTCTGTATTTTTTTCTTTTTAAGATTTATTTATTTATTTAAAAGTCAGAGTCACACAGAAGGAGAGGCAGAGAGAGAGAGAGAGAGAGAGAGAGAGAGGTCTTCCATCTGATGGTTCATTCCCCAATTTGCCGCAATGACTAGAGCTGTGCTGATTCAAAGCCAGGAGCCAGGAGCATCCTCCGGGTCTCCCACTTGGGTGCAGGGGCCCAAGCACTTGGGCTATTTTCCATTGCTTTCCCAGGCCATAACAGAGAGCTGGATCTGAAGTGGAGCAGCCAGGATTTGAACTGGTGGCTATATGGGATGCCAGCACTGCAGGTGGTAGCTTTACCTGCCATGCCACAGCGCCGGCCCCCTCTGTATTTTTTTCAGTTGGGTTTATCAGCCATATATAGGGTTATTATTAAATGTTTATCATTTTGTTAAATGCTTTAGAGATTTAAAATGTGAGATGAGGTCTCAGCTCTTCAGGAGTTTGCTATCCTCTTGAGATTTTGCTATTTCATATGCATAAATAAAATAGCAGTATAAGACCTTATAAAATTAAATATGCAAGTGAGTGGACTGAGACTAATAATTAACATTTTCCGCTATATTTGGAAAAGGAAGACAATTTTATGGAAAGAGACTAATGAATTTCTTTTCTTGGTAATAAATGTCTTTAAAAATGTAAGAGAGTGGTAAAATACTACATTTTAGGGTAAAAATGGTCTGATGTGGTTTGAAAATTTACCAGTTTGCACCGCAGTTTGAATTCTTGTTGTGATTTGGAGAACCCCTTGGCTACCTGAAAAGCCAAGTACCAGTCACTTTTGAGCTGATGTATGGAATTTCTTCCATGTGTCCTTTAGTCCAACTTCATGCTTGATCTGATCTTTTTATTTGCCAGAGCTTAAATTGAAAATGCATGACATGATATCTGATTTTTAAAATAAATTTTCTTTTTATCCAATATTATTTTTCTTAAAAGATTGAAAGAGAAGTTCAGGAAAATACCTTCAGCTGAGTCAAAAGAACAGTTTGTGTGTATAACCTGAGTCTGGAGTAAGGTATTTCAGTGTTTTACCACTCACATTCAGTTCCATGCTCTACTGGTCATTAAACATCTCTTCAGGTCCAAACCTATATGCACAAATGAGGCTCTCTTGGATTTGTGTAAATTAACTTCCTCCTGAAAACTGACACTTGCATAGAGATCTGGATGAATATTGTTTTCTAACTCTTGCCCTAGTTGTGACTCAGGAGGAAACTGGGGAAGAGGAATACGAAGGAAGTGGGATGACATGGTGGGAAAAGTTTGGAAAAGTGCACCTAGGGGCTCCTCATTCATTCATTCATTCATTCATGGAATAGGAGAAAGGATTCGATCTGCTTTGTTGCAAGTCAGCTTTGAACTCTCACTATTGTTTCTACCTGTTTTCCCTAGTGTTCTGGTGGCTCATTAACCCTTAGATAAATAATCCCCACTACTACCTGACTTGGAGTCAGGGGCTTAGAATTGCTTCTGTGAGAAGCAGCTCAGTTGCAAATCAATTCAGTGGCTTTGAGCATTGTCCTGGTGAGGTTTGATTGGAGACTCATTTTGAAAGCACTGTGCCTTTTCTCTGTTAACATGATGAGAACTCTCGCTCTGCTTGGCACTCACAAGGGCATCGTGTTGGATCTCCATGTAGGTTCCTACAGAAGACACATACCTGGTTTTTTCTGTGTCACTAGGGAGTCCTACTGTCAGTATCCAAAGCAAATTTAGGTAGTCTTTATTTAACTCAGTCCATCTTAAGCATAATTTACAAATTTTGTGAAAAGTCATCAAATCTGTTGTGCATCATGGGATCACAAAAAAGATTGATCCTTCATTTTTATTTTTTTTGTGTGTTTTAATGATAGGACATTCTTTTTAAAGACTCCTCCTTCGTGCCTTCTCCATCTCATATAGAGAATTTTCCTTACCTGTTTCACAAACTGTCCTCTATTCTCTCCCTCTCCACTGAAACAAAAACCATTCAACAAACCAAAACCACAAAGTCAGGTGTTGTGAGTTTGTCTGAATCTGGATCTGTCCCCCAATCCCGGCTGCAAAGGGACTGGAAGCCAGAAAAGGCGAGAACATAGGAGCACCCCTCCCTGAGTGGGTCAGAGATCCCAGTTTCCCAGCATCCTTTGTGGGTGGATCCTCAGAGTCACTTGTGCTTCCCATATAATCCCCAGGGATTCAGGAGAAAATCACATAGCTCCTCCTGCAGTGATGTTACGTATGCGGAGCTTTAGTGCAGGAAACTGCGTCCTGGGAGGGATCTGACCATTCACTGTGTGCTATTATAAAGCCTTGGCCTTTTGGGAAAGATACCTTGATGGGTGCCTTTCCTCACTAATTGTGCCTTTGTTATTGCCATAAACACTGAAGTCCTGCTTGAAATTTGGCCCAGTTCCCAGACTGCATAGCAGTGTGCACGTGGTCTAGTTTTTAGTACTAATAAGCAAAGCAGATTGTATGCACTAAATTGTCAAAAAACTACTTTGTAGTTCAGGAAACAGGCCTGAACAAGCCAGCCCCTACATAAGCTCAAAGATATGGCCATCCTGATCATAGAAGACCTCTAAAACCCATGCTGAGGTGGGCCGAGAGCCTACTCCCTGGCAGACACCGGATCTGCAAGGAGGAGGCATAGAGGAGCTCTGGCAAAGCAGAAGTAAGAGGTAAACAGGTCGTTAGGGATCAATGCCCATGCAAGTCCCATTGCAGTGCAGCCTTTGCTTTCGTGTCTTTTCTGTTTCCCATGCCTTCCTCTTATCTCCCTCAATCTCTCTCTCTCCCCCTCTCTCTTCTTCCTTCCTTCGTTTTAAGGGTATTTTCAGATGTCACAAAAGAAAGCTTAACATTTTATTTGGAACTATCTCAAATGTTGTTAAGTATCTAAACACCCTGGAGAAAAAGAAATTAGCGTGATTAAATTAATCTCAGAGGGAAATTTAATTTGTTCCCTTGGTAATTGTCCAAAATTAGTTCTTTGTAGATAAATCACTATTCATAGGCCATTTATTAGCTCTAGAACAGTCTTTCAGACACTGGAACACTGGACCACGGCCTGGGGGTGGGAGAGAGCGCAAGGTTTGTGGTGCTGGTACTGATTCGCTTTGTCAGGAGACAGGCCTGGATGCTCTTGTCGGCACAGGCTGTGGTTCTGAGGTCTAGATGGGAAATGAGCTCCCCAGACAAGGTGACAATGCTCTCCCTAGATTGAAAGGACTGGAAGTGACTGCTTCAGCTGATTGAATTATCTTGAGCCCTTCAGTTTACAGAGGTTCTGTTCTGATGGCCTAGGAGGGTCATGAACCCATTAATCCAGAAACAGTCCCGAGACTCCTTGCGTCTGACTCATTTCCCAGGAATCACTGACCGTGTGGGAGAACACAGGTCTCTATGAGACATTGCCTCCATAAGCAGCCCTCACAACTGCTCAAAACCTGTTTCCTTGTTTGACAAGTGCTGCAGAAACAGTAACAGCTCATTGACTTTGAGGACCACCTGTGGGGATGTATCTATGTGCTCACCTTCAGGTGTGGCACATGCAAAAAGACACTAGCTATTAGCTGGTGTCATTCTACAACACAGACCTTAACAAAGAAAGTCACCCATTCTCTTTTTTGTGCCTAAATCTTGGTGACACACAGGTCAGACTCTGACCGTAACAGTATTCAGTCTGCAGTTTTTGAGTTTTGTTCCCTATTTGTAAAAAGAAATCTCTATGTGTGTATATATACTTGAGTATAGTATATACAGATTGTCTTTACTACAGATGTACGCATGTATACATACATATACCTATCCTGTCTTTACTATAGACCTGTATGTACAGTACTCATGTAAACACATGTATGTATACTACTACAAAGTAAAGACAGTCTATGCATTAAACATCAGTTACTTTGACTTTTACATTTTTAATTAAAATATATATTGAAGTTCTTTTTTTTTTTTGTTAGGCTGAAGGATTCTTTGAGGCAAGCTGGGGAGTGGGCATGTCCTGGCGTCAGGTGCCCTTACTTGTGCGGTAATACTGAGTTTGCATTACCGTGGAAGGTCAAACAAGGTGGCTTTGAGTCTCGGTAGGCAAGGTGCTCCTGTTCTGTTGCTCATTGCTTCCTTTATACCCATCACTTTCTCAAATTGTGTCATCAGTTTGCAGGTTTATTGTCCACATATTTCTGCCTCTCTCCACAACTGAAGTGCAAACTTGCTCTGTGATGGAAGTGACACTTTTTTTCACATCCGTAGCCCTGGCTCAGTCATATAGTGCCTGACACCTACAACGTTTAACAGAGATTATCGAGTGAATGGATGAGTGTTGGAGGAAAGGTTCCCCCTGTGCCTTCCTGCTCCAGATATATTTTTTCGTTCATTGCTGGGAGCACAGGCTCCTGGGGTTGTTCCAATGATTCTGGTGGTGGTGGTGATGAGAATGAGGGCTGTAGCTCATGTTTGCTGATGGCTCTCTTTAAAGTCTTGTCTGTGGTCGACCATCCTAGCAGTGTGCACAGAGGAGCGCTGTCCCCTCTCCATTCCTCCCCACCCTGAGCATGAGGACCCTGCATGAGGCAACATTCTCCTAGTACTGAGGAGCTGTGGTTCTGCACGGCATCAGTGAGGCGCCAGACGTCCAATCTCCACTCCCATTTGCCCCATACATGCATTCTTTTGGGATCTTTGCATAAACAGGGTGTTTCACATATTTCCTGAGTTGTGCAAATGCCTTTTAGCCACTTCCTTTTTTGTGCAAGTGGTCTGTGGACATAGTTTCTTTTTGGTTTTTGTTTTATGATTTAAAGATAATCTCCCCCTTAAGAGTCAAGGATTATTTTTCTCCCTAGCATGTAGATTGTACTATAACAATACGTATGTGCCTCCTCTTGTGGCAAGAAAAGCCTGACATTTTCCCCCTAAAGTGCCCAACGGTTACTTTTTATAGCTAACATGACAAAAACATGTTTCATCAAATGTGGAAAGATATTTTGATAGTGCTGAAACTGTGGTACTCATTGCGAAAGCTCTGGGGGTTTGGCTTGTGGGATTCACAGATGCAGGCAGTGTCCCTAGACAACCACTGAGCTCATTTATGTTTAGCCTTCCGCAATATATTCTTTAAGGCAAATGTAGAGATAATAGTAAACTATCCTATAAAAATATGAATTGATCATCTCTGTATTATTAATGCTCTTACCTGGTGTTTGGTTGGTTGGGAGCAAAAGAAAAGCCAACTCAAATTAACTTAGATAATAAAAGAACAAATCATATAACTAAAAAGTCCAGAGACAGAATTAGTCTTGGGACAGGATTTGTCTAGTTTATTTTTCTGCATTTCTTTCTTTCTTTTCTTTTCTTTTTTTTTTTTTTTTTTTTTGACAGGCAGAGTGGACAGTGAGAGAGAGAGAGACAGAGAGAAAGGTCTTCCTTTTTCCATTGGTTCACCCCACAATGGCCACTGCAGGTGGCCTGCCGAGGCCGGCGCACTGCACTGATCCGAAGCCAGGAGCCAGGTGCTTCTCCTGGTCTCCATGCGGGTACAGGGCCCAAGCACTTGGGCCATCCTCCACTGCACTCCCGGGCCACAGCAGAGAGCTGGACTGGAAGAGGAGCAACCGGGACAGAATCTGGCGCCCCGACCGGGACTAGAACCCAGGATGCCGGTGCCACAGGTGGAGGATTAGCCTAGTGAGCCATGGCGCTGGCCTTTTTCTGCATTTCTAGGTCTGCATCTTGAGTGTTAAGTTTATTCTTGGCAGACTCCCTACTCATTCATGGTCACAAGATAATATCAGTGATCTCTAGGCCTACTTGCTTCCGGGTGGGAATGCAGTAGGAAAAAAGAAAGCCTTCGTTTTTGAGAAATTCTGGAATTGATAGAGGTCATGTGGCAGCTTTGAACTCAACATTTTAATGGGAGGATGCAACATGTAGTTAGTATTAGCTAACCTAGGCTTGATCCTGGAACCACTGATAGGAGTTGAATCCAACCAGAGCACACAGGACTAGGAAACTGGGGCACTGTTAGCTGGGTGTTGGTGGAGGTGGGGAGGGATAGTCAAATGTCTGTTATACTTGGCATTAACAGGACTGGATTTGAAGCACTGAGGTTGGTTTTTGATGCTTTTGGGAGCTGAAATATCTCACAGTCTGAAAAATATCAGGGTTAGTTTGTTTCCATTTTGGTTGTGGTAACAACCAAATAACAACCGTAATAATGTCCATTATCCATGTTTTTTGCTTTTTGTCTTTTGGAAACATGATGACTTACTTGGGCAAGGAGTTGTGAACACTGGGGTTGAAATCTTAATGCATGGGCGTGAGACTCCTCAGGACTTCCTCTTTCCCTTTAGTACCACAACTGGAAGCTGTTGAGATGGTGGCTGGTCTGTTATGAATGACCATGATGAGAGACTCATGTAGCATGAGCAAGAACTAAACTACTTGTTAAACCATGGAGATTTTTGACTTGTTTCTTACTGTGGCAGGGACAGTTTATTCTGCCTAGTACATTATGTGTATATTCATTCCCTTTATTACTTGAGAGTTACAAATATATTTGCATAATTCTTTTAACTTAGTAAAAACATTTTTACGTTTATGATCTCATCTGTGTAATAGTACTATAAGTATGAGGGCACCTTACAAAGTTCATGGAAAGTGTATATTATTAAAAAATTATTCATGGATTTTAATATTTTTTGCACCAAAATAGTTATTGAAGCCTTTTTGTAAATTTGTATTTTAATTCCATTTTCTATGAGCTTTTTGAAGTGCCCTCACATATAGATGAGGAATAGTATTACCATTTGCCAATGAAAAAATAGAGATAAATTCTCCAAATGTTCTGTTGGCTGATTTAGCAGTCTTTTTTTCTATTTGTTTTGTTTTCTTAAGTAATACATATAATGTGGCTATAGTGAGAATCTCATTACAAAAATACTACTTCCCATTTTATTCATATTTTATTTGACAGCTAATCTGTGAAGCATTTATTATTTTTACTTTATCCCTTTGCCACTTCTGCTTCTCTTGGAAGCTAAAATCATCTGTACTGTTTGTGTGTACGTTTTTTTAGGGACCAATAGAATTACTCTTGAGGGGAATTGAGAGAAAACACAAAGGGACTTCACAACATCTGTAAGGTCAACATGTGTAGGATCGACAGATGATGTGAATTTTCTAGAAGCTTCTTGAAGTTCTCACAGACAGGAAGCTGTAATCTTGTAGCAGGCAATAGATAACAAAGGCTCCAACCGAGAGGATGGACTGGAGAGGAAGAGGTGGATATTCTGAATTTCCTTTGGTAGGAAAGTGGCAGAAGATTGGAGGAGTTAGCAGTAGCTATTCTGACAGCAGAAGAAACATCTCATGTGCAGTGAACTGGGGGCGACAATATGGGAAAGAAGCTGTGCTCTGGATCCAGCTCTTGACCCTCCACTTATCAACCGAATACCCTAGTGTAGAGTGCCTAATCTCTGTGAACCTTAGATTTCTTTCCTATACAAGGATAATAGTGCCCATCTCCTGAGGATGTTCTGAAGATAAACAGAGCTATGGAAACAGTACGCATAACAAGAGCTTGATAAGTATCAGCTCTTTTTATCTTCCTTCTTCCTTGTTGTTCCTTTTGTCCCCACCCTGGTCCAGGCCACCCATTATTCTCTCAGCTGAATCTATTCAAAGACCTCCACATTGCTCTTTTGACACCTATTATTGTGTCATCTCCAGTTTATTCTATAGCCTGTAACTAGGAAAATGTTGGAAAATAAAAATCTCATCAAATTCTTTCTTTACCGAAAAGCTTTTGGTAATTTCCCCTTGTGATTTTTTTTTATTTTAAAGGCAGAGTTACAAAGAGGTAGGGGCAGAGAGAGGGAGTGGGAGAGAGTGGGAGACACACACACATACACACACACAAAAACACACAAATACACACACCTTCTATCTGCTGATAGAAATGGCCTGGCCAGGAGCTTCTTCCAGGTCTCCCATGTGGGTACAGGGGCCCAAGAACTTCAGCCATCTTCCACTGCTTCTCCAGGCACATTAGCACGGAGCTGGATCAGAAGTGGAACAGCCAGTACTTGAACTGGAGCCCATATAAGATGCTGGCACTGCAAGTGGTGGCTTTACATGGTGTGCCACAGCACTGGCCCCTTAGTTGTGGTTTTAACTTTATCTGGTAAGGACTAGGATTGTAGAACAGATTCCAAGTAACTTCTCGCTCTGGCCCCAGTTTGTGCTGACCTCTCCAGCCTTATAATCCCTTTTTTAGATTCCCAAATGTGTTGTCATCTGTCCACTTTTGTATTACTGTATTTTAGAGGAGCAATGCTTTGTCTTCATCCTGACATTGCTTTCCAGGTGGAAGAATCTCTACTGGTATGACACTCCTCTCTTTACCCATTTATTTAATTAATTTATTTTTTAAAGATTTATTTTATTTATTTGAAAGAGTTACAGAGAGAAGGGGAGGCAGAAAGAGAGGTCTTCCATCCGCTGGTTTACTCCCCAGGAGGCCTCAGTGGCTGGAGCTGTGCTGATCCGAAGCCAGGAGTTCTTCTGGGTCTCTCATGTGGCTGCAGGAGCCCAAGGACTTGGGCCACCTTCCACCGCTTTCACAGGCCACAGCAGAGAACTGGATCGGAAGTGGAGCAACTAGGACTGGAACTGGTGGCCATATGGGATGCTGGCGCTTCAGGCCAGGGCTGTAACCTGCTGTGCCACAATGCCGGCCTCTATTTATATATTTTTAAATATTTATTTATTTATTTATTTGAAAGTCAGAATCACAGAGAGAGGGAGGGCAAGACAGAGACAGATAGATCTTCCATCCACTGGTTCACTCCCCTAATGGCCGCAACAGCCAGTGTTGGGCCAGATGGAAGGCAGGAACCAGGATATCCATCCATTCAAGTAGCCACATGGTGGAATGGGCCCAACCACTTGGACCATCTTCCAGTGCTTTCCCAGGTCATCAGCAGGGAGCTGGATCAGAACTGGAGCAGTTGGGACCCCAACTGGTGCCCATATGGTATGCCGGCACTGCTGGTGATGGTTTAACCTTTTACTCACCCTGCCCCAGGGCAGAGGGAGTCACTTATCTGATGAGTCAGTCTTGGAGGAATACAGGGCCTCAGCTCTGCCCTCCTCCCCCTCAGAAGTGATCTTCCTACCAGGAGCAGGTGGTTTCCCATGTTCCTCTAGGGGAAGGCTCTTTCTCAATATGTGTGTGGTTTGTCCTGGTCCAGCACTGCCTATGACTATCTGCCTGAGACTGCCTCCTTCTCACGGGGCTAATTAACCAGCCCACTGGCTAAGAAACTAAAACCATGGCTTCTAACCCGGCTTCTGTCAGCGCCAGAGATGTTACATGGCTCCTCCACGTGCCACTCCTTCCACCCGCTCCTTTGTTTCCGGATGGCCATGTTTCTAGTAGTCCATGGTGGAAAAGTAGTTTAAGAGGAGAGAGGTGGAGACTTGTGTTTTATTATGGAATGACTTATACTAAAATCTGACTGTAAGTCCACAGGCTCAACAAAATGACTTAACGTACCTGATTTAAGGGCAGGGGAAATGGAAAAAGGTGTGCATGTTGTTTTGTTTTTGACTGAAAAATGAAGAAAAGTAAATGGATCTAGAGATTTTTCCAGGAGGGGGAGCCCTCGTTCCTTGTTCCTAGGCAAAGCTGTGAGGGTTTGCATCATCTGTGACTAAGTTACAACAGAGCCAGGAGAACACACACACCCATTTGCTATATGTCAAACTAAATAAGTAGGCGAACATTGGCCCAGTTTCTGTTGGGCGTTATCACTTCATCCCACAAAATTAGCTCTTCACCTGCGTGGAATTCAGCTTTGTAGGCGAGTTTCCTCGTGATTGCGGCAGGGGTTTTGTCCGTCCCAGGTGTTGGATCTTTCCTTTTCTCAGGATACCAGCTTCAGCTCTATTTTAGTTTTAACTTAGAAGGACGATGTAAAACAGAATACGGAATACAATATCCTTTTAGTTCATTATTTTTTCTCCTTTGCTTTCTTCTTCCCTCTTATTTTCTCCAAGTCCCTTTGGAAAATCATGTCACGATTGATAGTTCTTATAGCCTTCCTTCACAGAGAACTCTTGAGTGAGTAACACTAAAAAACCCTGGCTCTCCGCTGGGTTTTTTCCTGACTCCCCTCATCCTGGCACACAGCTGGACACCTTGATCCCTGGGAATTGTTAAGAGCAGTCATCTACCAGATGCCTCTGTTTTCTTTAGCCGGTTCGTAGTCATTAGAGGGGCAAGTGTAGGCTCACTTAACACAGGTCAAACAAGCTAACTTCACTTAAAAAATAGTATTCTGAGCATATTCATGCTAAATTTCAGCAAGACCCATCAGCTCAAGCTACTTAGGCTATCTTTGTGGATAAGATAGAGTTAAGCCTCAAGGGAATACAGTTAGATGGATTTGTAAATGGTTAAATAAAGCATACATAATATGTTTTATTTTATACCTTAAAGAGCTGTTAACATTAATCTAGTAGTTCGTGGGATTTTTATTATTTTACTTTTTTTTTTCCTTTGGCCTTGTACTTTTTAGTGTCATTTGTCTACAGGGTTGGAAGAATAACCTCCCAAAGATTAAAAGGCATGTGTTTGAAATTTTTTTGATGACATGCAAGTGGGAGGAATATTTAATACTTTAGATAGTATATTCAAGATGAAAAGATAATTGCTTATTAGACTCATAGAATAGGAATATACATGAAAAACATATTTAAATACATCATTATTTAAAAAATAAATGGTAGGGCCCAGTGTTGTGATTTAATAGGTAAAGCCACTGCCTATGATGCCAGCATCCCATATAGGTGCTGGTTTGTGTCCTGGCTAGTCCACTTTTGTTCCAGTTCCCTGATAATGGCCTGGGAAAGCAGTGGAGAATGGTCCAAGTATTTGGGCCCATATCACCCATGTTGGAGACTTGGATGAAGCTCCTGACTCCTGACTTTGGCCTGGCTCAGCCCTGGCCTTTGCAGCAGGGGAGTGAACCAGTGAATAGAAGATCTCCATCTCCTTCCCTCTCTCTCTGTAACTCTGATTTTCAAATAAATACATGTCTATTAAGAATAGCTATAATTGTTTAGAAAGGGAAATTTAATAGAGATTTCCATAAAATGATCTAGTGATATTACTTAAAATTTTTATTTATGTAATTTATTTGAAATGGAGTGGAAGAGAGCAAGCTTATCTACTGGTTCGCTCATCAAATGTCTTCAATAGGCTGAAGCTAGGAGTTAGGAGGTTAATCTGGGTGTCCTGCATGGGTGGCAGGAACACAACTACTGGAGCCATCACTTGATGCTTTCCAAGGTGCACATTAGCAAGTTGAAATTGGGGCCAGAGCTGGACTTGAACTTAGGTACTCTGATTATGGAATGTGAACGTCCCAAGTGTTGTCTTAATCCCTAGGCCAAATGCTTACCTGATCTAGGAGTTGATCAAAACTCAATATGAATATGCAGTGAGATACAATTGTCAAAATACTAATGAAATTTTAAGGCACATTAATACAAAAGTTCAGAAAATTGAACATCAAGTGTAAATTGACTGTACAAGGATTGGTTGGACCAGATCTGCAATTTGTGTTTGGTTTGGTGGTGTTTGGTTCTAGATGCCATGTTTCATGAGAGATGCCAAGAAATGGGGATGGATCTCAAAGAGACTGACTGGGAAAAAATGTCTACAAAATGAGTCTTGAGATGGTTGAGAGCTTTGGGATCTTCTAGTCAGAGTAGTGAAGATGAACGGGAGTGCACTAAGCGTTCTTCAATTATTTGAAGGTTATCAACCTAGAAGGACCTCAGACTTGGTCTGGGTGACCCCAGAGCAAGAACTTGGCATATGGCAAGAAGTCAGAGAGAAGGAGATTTTGGGGTTTCTTATAAGAAAGATTTTTCCAGGGACCACTTTTGTGGCATAGTGGGTAAAGCCACCAACTGTGAGGTAGGCGTCCCCTATGGGCACCGGTACACGTCCCAACTGTTCCATTTCCAATCCTGCTCTCTTCTAATGGTTTGGGAAATCTGAGGAAGATGGTCCAAGTGCTTGGGCCCCTGCTACCCACTTGGGAGATCCATATGAGGCTCCTGGCTTCAGTCTGGCTCAGTCTTGGCCATCTGGGGAGGGAAGCAGAAGATGGAATATCTCTCCATCTCTCTCTAACTTTGTCTTTTAAATAAGTAAATAAATCTGTGAACAGAAGACCTTTCTAGCAATTCCCACTTTGAAACAGGAACATTTGAAATGGGATTTGGTTACCTTGTGAGGCACTTGGGTTCTTATAAAAAATAGACTGAGGGAGTCCTTTGTCAGGCCCTTAGAGGAATTGTATTTTGGAAAGGTGGACTAGATAGTCTTCAGTGTTCTAGCTGGTGGGACCTGTGTAAGCTCCGTTTCTGCCTACAATAGATACTCAAGCCACAAGTGCAAAATGACTGAATGTATAAGTGTCAAAGTCTCAGTCTTGAGAGTGGACTTTTGCACGTGATGTTTTTAGTCAAGGGTGACTTTATGGCAATGAATAGCAATTTTAGTTAGTACGAGGAGCATGCCATTTTGGGAAAACTGAAGGCCTTGGGCCACAGAGTTTTACATTTTCTGCATAACTGTCTTCTTTTTTCTTGCCCTAGCACTGCTCATGCTCAGCTTTGTAAATTTTAGGGCCATTTCTGATAATGAACAATACTTTCTTCCGAACTAACACCATGCTATTTCTTTTTCAGGACAATCGTATTCACACATCCAAGTACAACCTTCTCACCTTCTTGCCAATTAATTTATTTGAACAGTTCCAAAGAGTGGCAAATGCCTACTTCCTTTTTCTTCTGATTTTACAGGTAATGTTTAGATTGTATGTATTCAATATCTGTTTCATAAAAGTGTTCATGTATTTGAAAAAAATAAGGTAATTTAGTAACTTTTCATGATTCAGTAAAATCATCCTTATCAGATTTTTAATGTTATTATTGCTGGTTCTTGTCACAAATGTAGGAGGACTCAGAATGGGTAAAAAAGAGTACATTCATCATCTTAAACTCTGAGGTCATTTAAAAATGCAGGCTTGCACTTTATTTGAACCAAACCAGAGCCTAAAAATTGCTGTTTGTAGCTTCTCTCCTTTCTTTACCTCCCTCTCATCTTGACAGTACAGGGATTGCCAGAGTCCAGGCAGAGTCCTAGCTGGCTAAGACTGAGCAGGTTGTGGAACTCAATTTGGCAAATCTCATATTTTTCTGAGAATAATGACATAATTTATGAATTAAAATATTTGATGGGTATTATATGTTATTTCACTGTTGGATGCTGAGTTTTACAGCGTGAAGTGTTAATTGGAAACAAATAGCCTTTCTTTATTCCCTATCTGAAATTTGGGTTAATTGAAATTTGAGCTCTTACTGATATTTTGGGAAGGAAGAGGGGATAAATCAGGGAAGACACATACATGTGTGCTCACCTTAGCCAGTTATTTCCACAGTATTCATTTTAGGGTAATTTTGTCACATGAAACTTATAGATTCAGAACATTCTGGACTTTGTATTAATTATATAAGGTAAGAAGGTTGACTAGTCATGTGTCATCTAGGTTAATAGCTTTGAATACTATTTTTCTTTAATTGAATAACTTTGCATTAACCATCTTTTGGGGCTGGTGTTGTGGCATAGCTGGTAAAGCTGCCGGCTGCAATGCCAGCATCCCTTTTGTGCATTGGTTCTTGTTCCTGCTGTAACACTTCGAATACAGCTTCCTGCTAATGGCCTGGGAGAGGCAGTGGAAGATGGCCAAGTGCTTGGGCCCCTGCCAGCATGTGGATACCTGCATCAATATCCTGGCTGGTGACTTCAGCCTGACTCAGCCTGGCTATTGTGGCCATTTTGGGTGCGAACTAGTGGATGGAAGATATCTCTTTCTCTCTGCTCTCTCCCTCTCTCCGTGTAACTCTGGCTTTCAAATAAAATAAATGTTTTTTAAAAAGGAATTTTTGATTATAAATTAAATCTAAATTATATAAAAGGTGACTATATTCAGGGGCATATATGACATTTCCAGTATAACTGGATTCATGAGCAATAACAATTTTATTGGGATGTGGTTTCTCTTTCTCTATTTTCTTTCATCTTGGCTTGACTCTAAGGTAGGCTCTCTACCTGGTAATCCTGACAGCTCTAAATTTCTATTTTCCTAGCTCCAACTCAAGTCTAACACAGGAGAAAGCGGAGGAAGAAGAGGGGGAAGAGAGAGTGTGTTACTTTTTATTGTTGCTGCAGCAAAAGTGTTTTCTTTTTTTTTTTTTTTTTTAGATTTACTTATTTCAAAGGCAGAGAGAGAGAAGTCTTCTGTTTATTCTCTCTCCAGATGGCTTCAACAGCCATGCCTGAACCATGCTGAAGCCAGAAGCCAGGAGCTTCATCCAGGTCTCCCATGTGATTGACAGGTGCCAAAGGACTTGGGGCCATCTTTTGTAGCAAAAGTTTGGGATTAACTCCGATTGGGGTGACAGCTTCACTCATAAACCAATCACTGTGGCTCAAGAATTTGGGGCAGTGATTGACTTGACCTACATTGTGTGCCAAAACCTGGAGTCAGAATGGACTCAATCTGTACTGAAATTTTGTGGACTTGAAAATAGAGGGGATGGGGCGGTTCCCCAATAAAGAGGAGTAGAATTGAAAAGAACTGGATGTGGATCAGGGGAAAAACAGAATAAAAAAAAACAAAAGAAAAAAATGAATTAACATCTTACTATTTATTAAAGAAACCTTAGAATCCAAGATTTCTTCCTCTTTTATCCTCTTACAAAATTGTTTTTGGTTTCTTCATCCCATTCCAGAATTTTGTTTATTTCCTAATAGCTTTCTTATTTGTGGTCAGAGGCTTTTATTCATAGAATTTTATATCTGGAAGGGACCTTCAGGATGGTTTAGTCCAACCTCTCTTCTTTTTTGATGAAGAAATTAGACCCAGCGAGGTTAGGTCACATGTAAAGCTCTCACCATGAGTTAATGGTAAACTTGGACTGAAATCCAGCTTTTCTGCCACCTAGCCCGGTGCTGCTACTATCTCAGAGACTTTTAAATTTTTTGAAAATCTTGCATGAAACATGTTGTATAAAATTGATTCCATTTGGAGTTGTTTATTAAAGAAGTTAATTTATTTATTTAGTGATTCCATCCACTGGTTCCCTCCCCAAATGTTCACAATGACCAAGACTGGACTGGAACTGGGAGCTGAGAACTCAATCCATGTCTTGCACATGGATGGCAGGAACTCAGTTACTTGAGGCATCACTGCTGCCTTCTCAAAGTCTACATTAGCAGGAATCTTGAATCCGGAGACAGAGCTGGGATTCAACCCATGGCACTCTGATGTGGGACACAAGTATCCTAACCCTTAGGCCAAATGTGTACCTCTTAGAGTTGTACTGAGGAGGCCTGGTTTCTGTCTACTGACAATCTTCATGCTGTCCTCCCTGCCTGATGACCCTGAACCAGCTCCAAAATGAAGCACCTTTGAAAATCATCTGTCTATGGCCGGCGCAGCGGCTCAATAGGCTAATCCTCCGCCTGCGGCGCTGGCACCCCGGGTTCTAGTCCTAGTTGGGGTGCTGGATTCTGTCTTGGTTGCTCCTCTTCCAGTCCAGCTCTCTGCTGTGCCCAGGGAGTGCAGTGGAGGATGGCCCAGGTCCTTGGGCCCTGCACCCCATGGGAGACCAGGAGAGGCACCTGACTCCTGGCTTTGGATCGGCGCAGCGCGCTGGCCACGGTGGCCATTGGTGGGTGAACCAACGGCAAAGGAAGACCTTTCTCTCTGTCTCTCTCTCTCACTATCCACTCTGCCTGTCAAAAAAAAAAATCATCTGTCCAAGAGTTATGTCAATGGTCACTAAGCCTCTTTTCACTGAGGGGCTTTGGAGTTACAAAGGAATAGGCTTGGAGTAAGAAAGAAACTAAGGTTTAAACTTCAGCAGTGTATGTTTATGGCTCAGTTTTGTAACCCTCAGATACTTAATTTATGGAATGGAAATAGGACATCCTGTGCTTTAGGTCACTATTTGTAATATATTCTCTATCATATACTCCCAGGGATGCTAACTACACAGAATTAAAAATGCTATGTGTTTATGCAAACCAATTCTAATACAGAATCTAACTTGGTGGTCTTCCGCTGAGGATCAAATGTTGTACTATATAGAAGGTACTTGACACAGGGTATAGTGCAGGGTAGATGCTCGAAGAAACTCTTTCGAGGAATTGGTGAGGAGAAAGTTGGTTAAAAGTTGAGAGGAGAACCTGAAAATTACATGTGACATTTAATATCTGAGGAAAGATCTTCTGTAGATGATTTTGAGAGATCTACTTCTCAACTCTCTGTAAAATTTGTATTTTTTGTCAGGTAGTTTGAAACCTGGTTCAATGATATTCCTATTCTATGTGTATGATAATAGAATGCAAATAAATAATTGAAAATAATTTTACATTTTTATGAATAGCTGAAAATAACTGCCAATGACAAGAATTTGGATGATATATATTATCCTAAAGTATTTGAAATGTTTGTTTTAGCTAATTCCAGAAATCTCCTCCTTGACCTGGTTTACCACCTTTGTACCTTTGGTCCTGGTAATAATGATGACAGCTGTCAAAGATGCTACAGATGACTATGTGAGTATTTGCTCATGAGAATTCTTGAGGTCTTGATTTCGATTGTGTCTTCTTGGAAGTGGAAAATGATATCTATTCGAAATTCTGCATGATCTCTTTCAGCCAATAGCATAGAAAATTCTTTTGCTACTTAGTAATTAATACTGATGTCACAGAACCAGAGCCTTTTTAAAAGCAAGAAGTCTTCAGTAGACTTATTTCTCCATTTTATAGATAATGAAACTAGAGCTTGTAAAGAGCTAGTGATTTGGTAATCAAAATACAACAAATTCATGGAAGGGTGAACTAGAATTAGACACACATTCAGTAAAGTATTATTTATCTTGTATGTCTTTAAGTTTTGGGAATAGGTAAGTATTAGGTACTCTCACATATTCTGCTCAACTCACCAGATGCTTTACAAGTAAATAGCTTCAAAAATCATGAAACTAATGTAAATAAGTGAGATATAGGGTAATAGAGAGTTTTGAAATATGCTAATCCCAAAAGAAGTCATTCCATGAAATTTGTATTCCTTAAAATATAAATTAAAAACAAAGAAAAAGTCATTGAAAAATTTAAAACAGTGTTGGGAAAACCAACATTCAAAATCCACACAAATTATAATATCACCCTGGGTTATTGTATGGGCAGTTATCTCATTAACTATATATATGCAAATGACTTACATAGCATATCTAAGGCCTCTCCTTGGTTACATTTCCTACTGTAACCTATCTGTGTCTTTAAGTGGGTTTCTTGAAAGAATATAGTTGGGTAATTTTTTTTATACAATCTGAATATCTATGCATTTTTTAAAAAAATTTATCTGACAGAGTTAGACAGTGAGAGAGAGAGAGACAGAGAGAAAGGTCTTCCTTCTGTTTGTTCAACCTCCAAATGGCTGCCATGGCCAGTGTTGCACTGGTCTGAAGCCAGGAGCCAGGTGTTTCTTCCTGGTATCCCATGCAGGTACAGGGCTCAAGCACCTGGGCCATCCTCCACTGACCTCCCTGGCCACAGCAGAGAGCTGGACTGGAAGAGGAGCAACCAGGACTAGAACCCGATGCCCATATGGGATGCTGGCACCGCAGGTGGAGGATTAACCAAGTGAGCTACGGCGCCTGCCCCAATCTATGCCTTTTAATTGGAATGTTTAACTAATTTATATTTAATGCCATCATAATTAGATTTAATTCTATCATCTTGCTGTTGATTGGTTTATTTGTTTTTTAAAAGGTTAATTTGAAAGGCAGAGTTATGGCAGGGAGGAGTTCGGGAGGGAGAGGGAGAGGGGGAGGGAGATATCTTCCATCCACTGGTTCACTCCCCAAGTGGCTTCAATAGCAATCTGAAGCCAGGAGCCAGGACCTTCTTCTGTGTCTCCCATGTGGGTGCAGGGGCCCAAGGACTTGAGCCATCCTCTGTGTTAGTAGGGAACTGGATTGGAAGTGGGGCTACTGGGACTGGAACTGGTACCCATATGGGATGCTGGTGCCACAGGCAGAAGCTTAATCTGCTGATGATTTATTATATCCCACTGGCTATTTGTTTCATTTTGGGCCCAATTTTAGATTTTTTTTGGAATCCCATTAAGCTCACTAGACTATTTTTTGTGGTTGTTTTAGGGTTTAACCTCTTATAGTCTACCTGGGACAAACTGGCTTGCGAGAACTGGCCTTTATATGCTACACTTCTTTGTGTTAAGCTATATGGGGGATGCAAAAATGAAAGAATCATCTAAACTGAAGTTTAAGAAAAGCTTAAAATGCAATAGGAGGAAATAGGACTTGTATATGAATAATAATAATATGAGATAAATGTCATGTAAATCTTAATTAAAAACAGACAACATCTCATTTCTTAATGCAAGGAAGATCCCCTTCAACGAGAGACTAGGTTGATAGGGAAGTAGAGTGTGGAAGAGAAAATTACAGAAGGCTGTATGGCTAAAGTGTGAACTTAGGTCTGCTATGAGTGGTTGAGTATGGAAAGGCAAATGGGACAATTTGTACTTGTCAAGTTGATTCATATATTTCATCAGTTATTTATAAGTTTTTGATAAATCAAAAATTTGTATCATTTGAAATTGCATACAAGTGTAATGCATTTATCTTCATATACCATGTTTCTACAGTATACACAGGATATAATTCTTCATTCTTAATGAAATGTCTATCCCACTTAATAGTGCACATTGTGACCAAAACCTTTGAGGTTGGATTTTTCACAAACACACAGGACCCATCCATACTGACATAATTTCCTGTTAAAGTAGTCAGTTTGGAATATTCCTGGAATAGGTTGTCATTGTTTGGATTATTTGGGGAGTCTCTGTTATAGAATTGTCTTTTCTAAAAGATTTATTTATTTACTTGAAAGTCAGAGTTACATAGAGAGTGAATTCAGGAGAGGTAGAGAGAGAGAGAGAGGTCTTCCATCCGATGGTTCACTCCACAATTGGCCACAATGGCCAGAGCTGCGCCGATCCTAAGCCACGAGTCAGGAGCTTCCTCCTGGTCTCCCATGCAGGTGCAGGGGCCCAAGGACTTGGGCATCCTCCACTGCTTTCCAGAATTGTCTTAATGGTCGGTATACATTATACAGAACAAAGCCAGTCTTAGGACCTGATGTTCATCCAGCTTTAGAAACAACTGTCATTTCTCAGCCTATTAAAAATTTTATTAACCAAACCTGTTTTCTAAGAATGGCTTTCATGTATTTCCAAACATAATACATCTGTTTTAAAGGTTAAAGAGTTCCATTCTCCAAGGACAAAGAAAGGACATTACAAACAATAGGCAATTAGCTTCAAACTTAAATCTAAGGGAGGAAATTTTAACAATGATTTCACTCATTGGAGTAAATGTGTGATATCCCCCCGTTTCCTAATCTTTCGGGGAAATAGATGCGTTAGTTCCCACATACTTGCTTTAAATATCTTATTATAGTCATAATTCATAGACAATAAAATGGTAGAGTAGAAAGAACATGGGCTTGGGGGAAAGATACCTCACCCTACCACGTACTAGCAGTGTTACATGAGGCAAACCAGTTAACATCTGACATTTTCCTTTTTGCAATGGCATCAACACTGACAAAATGAGATGATAAGTGCGAAGCATGAGGCACAGGGCCTGGTTCACAACGAGCACACAACGAATGCTCCCTTCTTGTCCTGGGGCCCTTTCCCTGTAAGATTTTGTATTTACTTCCAGGGTAGAAGTTGCCAAGAACAGTCAGCTTGGGTGTGAGATGACAATTTTTAAAGCTTCTGGACTTTAACTTCTCCTATACAAAGACCCCTTGACAAAGTCTGAATAGAAGTGAGAGTCGTTCTGTTTGAGGCCCAGAGAATGAGTTACTCAGCTCTGAGGGATAAGCTGATTGATATTTTCCCATGGTGTCCAGCTAGTCAATTTAGGGGATCATTTTAGGTTGCTTACTAATGTGAATAAAAACTACATCCTCTTATTTTTTTTTTTAAGATTTTTTTTTTCACTTGGAAGGCAGAGTTACAGAGGGAGAGAGGGAGAGAGGAAGAGAGTGAGAGAGAGATTTTAAGATGCCCATGCCCCATGTCAGAGTACCTGGGCTGGATACCCAGCTACCGCTCCTGACTTGGGCTTCTTGCTAAGCAGACCCTGGGAGGCAGCACTGATGGATCACATGGTTGGGTTCCTGCCACTCCTTTGGGAGACCTTGATTGAGTTCCAGGTTCCCAGCTTAGCCCAGTCCATTCTTGGCTGCTGCAGTCATCTGGGGAGTGAAGTAGCAAGTGGTGTGTATTTGTCTTTTATACCCAGTGATCATTTTTCTTATTGTATACCCCAGTAATCTAAACATCTTAAATTGCTTGGAGAAGCCCAAATATTATGAGCTTAATAGTTAACTCATCAACTAGAAGCCATTAAGATCATCTTAAAATCTGCTGGTTTACTCCCCAGATGGCCACAGCAGCCAGGGCTGAGACAGACTGAAGCCAGGAGCTTCCTCTGGGTCTCCTTTGTGGGTACAGGAGTCCAAGCACTTGGGCCATCCTCCACTGCTTTCCCAGGCACATCAGCAGGGAGCTGGATCAGAAATGGAGCAGCCAGGATTCAAACAGGCACCCATATGGGATGCTGGTGCACAGTGATTTTACCCGCTATGCCACTGTGCCAGCCCTACATCATCTTTTGATCTTACTGTAGTTAATACTTGAAATGTGAGTTTATTTTCGTGATGATATATGCCAAACTAATAACTGTATCTTTATCAGTTGGGGTCCTGGCAGAAAAAGATATCTCTCTGAAAAGGGGAAGATTGGAGGATTTAATAACGGAAGGACCACTAATAAGGAGTATAGGCAAAATATATCATATATGGTAGCACCATGGGTGGCATAATATTTCCATGCCTGAAGAGGCAGATAAAGGCAGCAGTTAACCAGATTCGGAGCTATAGTTGAGGGTTGTTTGCAGCAGTTGGGGCTATTGCCAATGAAAGCAGCTATTGCCAATGTAGATAGAAGAAGCCAGGAAATAGGTACTCCAATTTGACTCTTTTCTGCCTTTCAGATATTCTGCAAGTGTCAATTCTATGCCATACACAAAAAGAAGTCACAGGCAATGACCTTACAGGCCAGCTTCTCATTGGCACAGAGCAAGGAGGAGATAGGTTGTAGACACGGAGGACCAGAAGGAATATTCTGCAACCCCTCCAAAGCCTGCACTTAGATAAAATAGTGTTTCCACTTCTATCATTCTGTTGGCAGGAAGAAGTTTGCATGTTAATAGATGGACTAACTTAATTTATTCCTCTACCAATATTGTAAACTATTTTTTTAAAAAATGTTACATAGCTTTGTTTTCTTATTTTTCCTAGTAATATCCATTAACTAAAACTTGCCATTCTGTGTGTGTGTACTATACATAGTGCAATAGAATGATTGGGATGGGTTTGGTAAGGGTATGGGAAAACAGAACAAGAGGACTGATTGAAGGCTATTTTTAAAAAATTTATTTATTTGGGCTGGTGCTGCGGCTCAATAGGCTAATCCTCTGCCTAGCGGCGCCAGCACACGGGTTCTAGTCCCGGTTGGGGTGCCAGATTCTGTCCCGGTTGCCCCTCTTCCAGGCCAGCTCTCTGCTGTGGCCCGGGAAGGCAGTGTAGAATGGCCCAAGTGCTTGGGCCCTGCACCTGCATGGGAGACCAGGAGAAGCGCCTGGCTCCTGGCTTTGAATCAGCGCAGTGCGCCGGCCACAGCGGCCACTGGGGGGTGAACCAACGGAAAAGGAAGACCTTTCTCTCTGTCTCTCTCTCTCACTGTCCCTCTGCCTGTCACAAAAAATTATTTTTGTTTTATATAAAAAGCAGAGATAGAGTTAGCACTAGCTAGCTTCCACTTGCTACTTCACTCCCCAAATGACTGCAGCAGCCAAGAATGGACTGGGCTAAGCTGGGAACCTGGAACTCAATCAAGGTCTCCCAAAGGGGTGGCAGGAACCCAACCATGTGATCCATCAGTGCTGCCTCCCAGGGTCTGTTTAGCAAGAAGCCCAAGTCAGGAGCGGTAGCTGGGTATCCAGCCCAGGTACTCTGACATGGGGCATGGGCATCTTAATTAAGAGACTAAATGCTCATCCCAGGTACAACATTTTGAGTGAAACAAAAAAAGCACTACCTAGGAATTCCATTTTGGGTAATTTGTTAAAATAACTTTGTTTCTATTCTAGCTAGTCTGTTTGTATGCTATTTGTACTATTGTCTCTATAGTACCCTTGCCTCTATTTTAGCCTAGTAGTATATAATGTTGACAGTTCATGTAGACAGATTTATCTGAACGGCTTCTAGTTCATGAGTCAACTATTAAGCTCATAATATTTGGGCTTCTCCAAGCAATATAAGGTGTTTATATTACTGGGGTATACAATAAGAAACATGATCACTGGGTATAAAAGACAAATACACACCAAATATGGTTCACTATTGCATTCTGATTTCTGTTTAAAATGCTCAATATTTCATAAGTTCACTGTTAACAATTAGAATTTCTGGAGAATAAAAATACATGTTATAAGTAATTTCTTGACTTCAAAGAAATCCATAAAACAGAGTGAATGGTGTTTCAGTAAAGTATTGAGCACATATGTGAGAGACATGGAAGACCCCATTCCTGGTTGAAGACATCAAAATTAATGTATTTTTTTTCCCTGGGACTAGACATCAGAGTATAGAGCATATCAAGTAATAATATGTGGACAGTGGAGAGCATATGGATAGACTTATTATATTAGTGACAGAACGAGGTTGGGTGAGATGGGTCTTGATTCAGATTTTGAACAAGAACCTGGGCTCAAGGTAAGTATAAATTGAGTTCATCTTGGGCCAGTGGCAATATTGTCCAACAGACGATTTCATAGTATTACTAGTATCCGTATTTGGGTTAACAAAGTGTAACTTGTTGTGTTTTCTCACAAACACATCGATTTTTTTCAGTTTCGCCATAAGAGTGATGATCAAGTGAATAATCGGCAGTCGGAAGTGCTCAAGGATAGCAGGTAAGAAACACGTTACTTTCGTTATTCTGAAGATTCCGGCACCCCCCAAGCCGGGTATTACTTAATGTCTTTCCCTTTTAATTAAATGTATATTTTCCCCCCTCTTGGTTTTATTAAAAATTTAAACGTAATTCCCTCTCATCTTCATGGATCTTTTTATATTCAGCAAATGTGATGCTACCCACTGAACATCTACTTCAAATTCCTTTGGAATTTCTCTTGTGGAGCACAGATTTATCTTGCATTTCTAGAGCTAATACTATTTAGATTTGGTACACATGTGATATTTTGTATCTAGTAAGAGGTTTCTTGAAGATTTCATTGAATTATATCACTCATAATTTCTGGGAGATATTACAAGAGACACTTATTTTTTAAGAGAGAGAGCAAGAGTGAAAGAAAGGGGCTGGTGCTGTGGCTCACTTGGCTAATTTTCCGCCTGCGGTGCCGGCATCCCATATGGGCACTGGGTTCTAGTCCCAGTTGCTCCTCTTCTGGTCTAGCTCTCTGCTGTGGCCCAGGAAGGCAGTGGAGGATGGCCCAAGTGCTTGAGCCCCTGCACCCACATGGGAGACCAGGAGGAAGCACCTGGCTCCTGGCTTCGGATCGGTGTACCTCCGTCTGTAGCGGCCATTTAGGGGTGAACCAACGGAAGGAAGACCTTTCTCTCTGTCTTTCTCTCACTGTCTAACTCTACCAGTTTAAAAAAAAAAGAGTGAAAGGAGGAGAGAGCTCCCACCCACTGATTCACTCCCAAAATGCTGGCAACAGTTGAGGGGCTGAAACCTGGAGCTGGGAACTCATCTAGACCTCCCATAGTCTACATTAACAGGAAGTTGGAGTCAGGAGCTGGGGCCAGAAATCAAACCCAATACACCTGTTTGAGAGATACCTGGGGGTCTGACATTCTATCCTATAAGCCAAAAATACCCAGCACAAGAGAGGCTTCTGGCACATTATTGTCAAGTGATAGTGATAAGATTTTTGTATGTACTTTAAAAAAAAAGATTTATTTTACTTATTTGAAAGGGTTACAGAGAGAGGTAGAGGGAGAGAGAGGTAGAAAGAAAGAGAAAGAGAGGAAAGGAGGGGATGAGGGAGGGAGGGAGGGATAGAGAGGTAGAGAGAGAGGAGGTTGGTGTTCCATTGCTGGTTCACTCCCTAAATGGCTGGAATGGCTGAGCTGAGCCAATCTGAAGCCAGGAGCCAGGAGCTTTTTCTGGGTCTCCCATGTGGGTGCAGGGGCCCAAGGACTTGGGCAGTCCTCTACTGCTTTCCCAGACACATTAGCAGGGAGCATCTAGGTCTTGAACTGGCACCTATATGGGATGCCAGCGCTGCAGGCCAGGGCTTTTACCCACTGTGCCACAGTGCCAACCCCTTTGTATGCACTTTATAGTCAAATTTAGAATGGGGTATCTACCATAACATATGTGTTTTATTGCTTTTAAATTCATCTGTCAATAAAGAAACACCATCTTTAAGAATGGTACTAGAATTATAAATGCTTTAATACACAAACATTTCTACACAATAGTATAAATATCCCTGGAAAACTTAGCAGAAGTAGATTTTAAAACTTTATTCCATTTTTTTTTCACTTTCTTTTTCTCTGACAGGGTAAATTTGTACTTCAGTCTGGAAGTCACATTAGTCATAGTTCTGAATCCCTTAAATACTGTGAAGAATATAATTTAAAAAAATCATAAAGCAAGTTAATTGTGTGTGAGGGAAAATTTTAAAAAATGATAAAGGTGTCAAGGAAGGCTAGATGGCCTAGACAAAATTGAAACAGATAGTATCTGTTATTAAAGTGTCTACTAATCACTAATGCATATAATGAAATAATTTAATTTTTCATTATTAACTCACTTTAGAAAGTGGTGGTAACTGATCTTAATACAAAACCATTGTTTTAGAGATGGAGCCTTGGAAAGCGTGGTCCTGTTTTCAGGTGGATAAGCCATAAAGATGCTTGGAACCATCAGGTTCATTTCCAGTGCTAGTAGGTTTGAAATGATTGACAGTATAGCGTGGCATTAAAAGCTTAGGGTTTGCACTGAGAGGGACTTAAGTATGGATTTCATCCTGCCCCCAAAGAATTCTGTGATCTTGGGCAAGATTTTATCCTGTATGCATACCAGATGCCTCACCTATAAAGTGGGATTCTGATGGGGTCTCTTCATGTATAGAGTTGCTGGGAAGGTTAAATAAGCTACTGCAAAATGGTTGGCTTCAATGCTTGGAGAATGTTAGTATTTTCCACATAGACTCATTGCTTCTTTAAGAGATTAAATTAATGTAGGTGTGTAATTTTTTATTTGAAGTCTTGGAGTTCTGACTGGGTATCATATTTGACAATATGATACTGCTACTTTCTCAAGGAACCTTTGATAACAGGGTCATTACTTTGAAGTATCTTTTCATATAAAGTACAACAAAATACATATACTTACATAATGAATTTCAACTAATGGCCCTAGTGGCCTTATAAAAGACTGCTGGAAAGGAAGTGCACATTCTCAGCTTTAGGCTACGGAGGACTGTTTGCTGACTGAATCCGTGAATACCCACAGAGAAGCAAATGTTTCAAGGGCCAGTGTTGTGGTGCACTGAGTTAAGCTACCACTTGAGACACTGGCATCCCTTATTGGGGTGCTAGTTTGAGGCCTAATTCCTCTGTTTGAGCTCCAGCTCCCTGTTAATGCACCTAACAATGCAGCGGAAGAAGATCCAAGTGTTGGATCCCTGCTACCCACGTGGGAGATCCAGAAAGAATTCCTAGCTCCTAGCTTTGACTTGGCTATGCTCTGGCTGTTGTGGCCATTTGGGGAATGAATGTGTATATTGCAGATATCTCTCTCTTTATGTCTCTCTCTCTCTGTCTCATGCTATGCCAAATAAATAAATAAATCTTTAAAAATCAAAAATCAATGTTTCATAAGAGGATATTTCCTCAGGTCATGCTAATTATCTTTGTCTACAATGGGAGCAATTTGCAGGTGAGGGGCAGATGAGAGGGCCCGACCCTGAAATACACAGGAGTCAGGAAATGAGAACACAATCCAGGTCTCTTATGTAGGCAACAGGGACCCAGTTACTTGAGCCATCACTTGCACCTCCCAGACTCTGCACTGGTAGGAAAATGGAGTCAGGAGCTGGAGCCAGGAATCAAACCCAGGTACTCTGATGTAGGATGTCGGGTTTTTTATTTCTTTCTCTTGATTTATTTATTTGAAAGGCAAAGTTACAGAGAGAAAGAGAAAGTCAGAGAAATCTTCAATCTGCTGATTCACTCCCCAAATGGTTGCAACAACCAGGACTGATCTTTCTACATTCATAGTTCCATTTGCTGTAAGACTTGGCCTTCCTCCTGGTCTTTGATGTGGTGCAGGGGCCCAAGAACTTGGGCCTTCTTCTGCTGCTTTCCCAGGCACATTAGCAGGGAGCTAGATTGAAAGTAGAGCAGCTGGGACATGAATTGGTGCCCATATGAGATGCTGGTTGTTGCAGGCAGCAGCGTAACTCACTATACCACACTGCCAGCCCTGGGATGTGGTTTTCTTAACTGCTAGGGCAAAGGCCTGCTCTGGGCTCACATAGTCAAACACTTGGCCAGTCAATTAGTTTTCCATCTTTTTCTTTCCTTCAGAAATTCGAATTTTAACATTTCCCATTTACATCTTTTACTTTTCATCCATTACACTTATTACCCTCAATACTGCATCATTTGCTGCCTTTCACATATTTATACAACTTCCAACTTTGGTTGTTCTATTCCATCAAAATGTCTAGTCCTACAGATTTTAGGCATGGAGGGAGGTGTGAAGAGCCTCTGCTATCCAATTAGGTAGCCACTGGCAACATATGGCTACTGAGCATTTGAGTTGTGGCTGGTTCAAATTGAGTTATACTATAGGTATAAGCTACATACCAGATTTCAAAGACTTAGTGCCACAAAAGAATGTAAGCTATCTCATTAACAATTTGTTTTATATAGATTCTATTTTGAAATAATTTTTATACATCAGGCTAAGTAAAATATATTCTTAAAACTAAGTTTATTGGACTGGCATCGTGGCATAGCAGGTTAAGCTCCTGCTTACAATGCTGCTGGCATCCCATGTGGGTGCTGGTTTGAGTTCCAGCTTCTCCATTTATGATCCAGTTAATGCACCTGGAAAAGTAGAAGACCCAGATAAAACTCCTGACTCCTGGCTTCAATGTGGCCCAGGCAGGGCCATTGCAGGCCATTTGGGGAGTGAACCAGCAGATAGATGATTCTCTCCTTTCTTCCTCCCTGTAATTCTGTTTCAAATAAATAAATCTTAAAAAAAAAAAAAAAACCTCTGCCATTCTATGAGTCTGCTGTGTATCCTGCTTCCCATGTTGGATTGTTCTCTCCCTTTTTAATTCTATCAGTTAGTATTAGCAGACACTAGTCTTGTTTATGTGATCCCTTTGACTCTTAGACTTATCATTATGTCAATTGTGAACGGAAATTGATCACTTTGACTTGTGAGATGGCATTGGTACCTGCCACCTTGATGGGATTGAATTGGAATCCTAAACAGCACTCTGGCCTCAGAATCAGCCCTTAAGGCATTCGAATCTGGCTAAAAAGCCCATGAGAGTATTTCAGGCATGGAAAGCCAAGACACTCTGGGGAAAAAAGAAACAAACAAACAAACAAAAACCCCACAAACCTAAATGAAAGATCTCTGCGAGTGAGATCCCAGTGGAAAGAATGGGCCATCAAAGAAGGAGGTACCTTTCTCTGAAGGGAGGAGAGAACTTCCACTTTGACTATGACCTTGTCTAAATAAGATTGGAGTCAGTGAACTCAAGAGGCTTCCATAGCCTTGGCAACTCATGACAAGAGCCTAGGATGATTACTGATGCCATAAACAAGAGTATCACTTTGTTAAGTCAGCAACAGGAGTCACTGTGCACTTACTCCTCATGTAGGATCTCTGTCCTTAATGTGTTGTACTATGTGAATTAACGGTATAACTAGTACTCAAACAGTACTTTACACTTTATGTTCTGTGTGGGTGCAAACTGTTGAAATCTTTACTTAATATATGCTAAATTGATCTTCTGTATATAGAGATAATTGAAAATGAATCTTGATGTGAATGGAATGGGAGAGGGAGCGAGAGTTGGGAGGGTTGTGGATGGGAGGGAGTTGGGCGGAGGAAGCCACTGTAATCCATAAGTTGTACTTTGGAAATTTATATTTATTAAATTAAAGTTAAAAAAAACCCTCAATTTACCCTAAGCATTTTTTAAAATGAGGCTACTAAAAAAGTTAAAATTACTTGGGGCTGGCATTCTGTTTCTGTTGATTGACATTGCTGTCTACAATAACTTTAGTTGTGAGACAATTGAACAGAGAAAAATGAAGCTTGTAGTAAGAGCCTGGCCTTCGACTACTCATCAGCTAGGATTCTCTGTCCATTCTTCCAGGATGGAAGCATCTGTGGTTTGTGGCATAAGTAACAATAGAGTCAGCATCACTTCCTGATATTTTCACTTCCCTAACATCTTCTGAGCTCATACTTCTGCATTGGAACATCTGACGTCACAGGCTCCAGTGCAATGGACTTTCTTGCAGTCAGGATGTCTCCTTGCTATCTCTAGATCTCAACAAGGACTTGAACATCAGCTTTTTGCGCAACACATTCCACTTTGTTTTCCTGAGCATTCATAAACTTTGTATAAATCTCCCATGGTCTCACAAAACTGTTCACTTCAGTATTGCACATTTATTTTTCTCCTGGAAACTGTATCATGGTGAGGGATAAGGGCTTTCTTTTACTACAGAAGAGTATTGTCTCTGAACTATTCAAGCCTAGTATTCCTATATGTTGCATAATTATGAGAACAAATACGTATTGTATCAATAGGAACAACTTTTCTCTTTGTTTAATTGACTTATCCAGTTTGAATGATAACTCCTGTTGGATGTTAAGATTTAAAATTTTCTTTATTAGTATTTTTTTTATTGTAAAGGCAGCATTTGTTAAGATTTGTAAAATAAGAAAAGATAGATAGAAGAAAATAACATGTCTTCCTTCACTAACCAAATATTAATATTGTCACTGTTTTCTTAGAATTTTTTTTCTTTATCAATATTTATGTACCGATATTTATTGTAATCATGTTGCTATATTTTTACACTTTAGTCTTATATAATTTCAGTTATTTATGTCTTCATATGGTCTTTTTTTTTTTTTTTTTGACAGGCGGAGTGGACAGTGAGAGAGACAGAGAGAAAGGTCTTCCTTTTCCGTTGGTTCACCCTCCAATGGCCGCCGCAGCCGCTGCACCGCGCTGATCCGATGGCAGGAGCCAGGTACTTATCCTGGTCTCCCATGGGATGCAGGGCCCAAGGACTTGGGCCATCCTCCACTGCCTTCCCAGGCCACAGCAGAGAGCTGGCCTGGAAGAGGGGCAACAAGGACAGAATCCGGCGCCCTGACCGGGACTAGAACCCGGTGTGCCTGAGCCGCTAGGTGGAGGATTAGCCTAGTGAGCCGCGGCGCCAGCCCATATGGTCTTTATACACATAACATGTAACATTCCATTGAGGGCTGGTGCCGTGGCTCACTTGGTTAATCCTGCGCCTACAGCTGGAATCCTATATGGGCTTCAGGTTCCAGTCCCGGTTGCTCCTCTTCCAGTCCAGCTCTCTGCTGTGGCCTGGGAGGACAGTGGAGGATGGCCCAAGTGATTGGGCACCTGCACCCATGTGGGAGACCAGGAGGAAATGCCTGGCTCCTGGCTTTGGATTGGCGCAGTGCCGACCGTAGTGGCCATTTGGGGGGTGAACCAACAGAAGGAAGACCTTTGTCTCTGTCTCTTTCTCTCACTGTCTAACTTTATCTATCAAATAAGTAAAAAAAAAAAAAATTCCATTGAGTACATGCCTCACATAACAATTTTTCTATTGTTTGATGTTTAGTCTACTTTCAATTTTAAATATAATTTATTGATCTTTCTAGATTCATAGTTCCATTTGCCGTAAGACTTGGCCTTCTATAAAACTCACCTAGGATGGTCATAGGAACCCGTCTCCTACTTTCAGTAATTAGAACTTAAACGTTTATTATTCAGTCTATTATTAATAATCTTCATCCGATTATCTGAGATTTAAGTGTGGGTAGAGCCGGATTGCGTGTATTAGTTGGACCTTTGGGAGGTTTCAATGCCATCTTATATGGTGGTTTCTTCAGTGGGTGATGTGAGAACACTACCACCAAGTACCAAGTTACTTTTTGTAACCATAGCACAACAATAAGAAGAAAAATCTCAGTATGTTATGCTTTAAAAATGTATTAGTGATACATTCAAACCCCCAAGCATTGGTAATTTGCAACAGTTTGAGTATAAATTTTATCTTATAATTGCTAACTATATAGCACTCATTTGTGAGATATATACATCAGTTCCGGTCTGCAGCACATTTGGGCAGCAGTTCGGAAATGTGGCAACCAGACCATTCAGGCAGCTGTGAAGGAACTGGTCCCAGCGTCTTTGTCCTGCCAGGTTGGAGGCATGTGGAACGATGGTCAAGAGATCTGTCACTTGCTACTGAATCCTTAAGAAAAACTTATTCAGGAAGTAGAGGAAGGGGTTCTTCATGTTTGGTGTTGCCATTTGCTGGATTTTATCCAAAATGTCTGTTTTGGCTGGCTGAGAGTGAATTATTATTGTTAAATATGCTCTCATTTTTCTACTTGCACATCTGCAACAAAAAGTCAAAGATCATTGCACTGAGAGCATCTGCAGCTAACAGTTCGTGTGTCTTCAGGCCTGCAAGTGGGAGAGGGACATTCTGTTGATCCCACTCAAGAACAGATGCACCTTCTATTGAGTTATCGTGTGTCAGTTGTGAGCTTGCAATTGGAGTAGAGACTTCAGTGGTTGAACACAACACAGAGGACCAACCGAGTCTTTTATCTCCAGCCCAGTCAGATTATTTATACATTAGGATGATTCCTTTGGTCCAGGGGCAGCTATTTAGGGTCTATTTGAAGAGAACTGAAGTTTTGAAAGGAAAATTTGAGGAGAAAAATACTTGATCCTTCTTTTTTTAAACAGCATTGCTAAAACATACTTTTATGGGCTTAAATAACAATGAGTTCAAAAGCAAGCTAATTAGAATAGTCTCAGTACTTTTTGGGCAGGGTGAAAGTCCAAAAGTGGAATTAATTTTTAACTCACAGTAAAAGTGTTTCAAAAATAGTTTCACAATCGTAAATTAATTTCAGTTTCTTAAATCTTGGATTGATTGTTTCTTGAACAATTTCTGCTTGTCAGCTTTGCAGATGGAAGGGTCATTTGCCACTGGGCTGGTTTCTGTATGTGAGCCGTGAAATTGTTACAGTTCTTTTAAATGATTTTCCATTGTAATCAATTATTATGTTGAGTGGACACAATGTTTTTCAAGAGTAGAATTTCTAAATGGTGACTATTTCCCCAAATGAGGTGCATCTTAAAATAACAGGAATTTGTAACACTTTCAAAACTCTGCACATGGGGTTTTCAGTGGCATCTCTTAATTTTTTAAAGTTGATGTAATCCAGATGCTAGCTGTTCCTTTTTCCTCTTCGTAAAGCCCTTTCAGAAGGCCCTTCACATAAAGAACACTAGACAGCAAGGTAGAGTGCGTTGCAAATTTTGTGGGGAACATAGTAGAGGAGGTTATTCACACATTCCTTAGCAAATACTGTGAAATCTCTTCTTAACAGTCTTCCCTGCAATGTTCTCCTTTTCTAAAAGCTGCTGGCCTTTTAAATCTCTCCTTCCCAGTAAGTGCCCAGTGTGACTGCTCCAGCACCCTCTCAGTATCTGGGGCTCTTCGTTTCTTTCTCCCCTTTATTACTCAGTCTTTTTGATTGTTCCTCCCTCAGCTCTGAAGTCAAACCCTTTGCAGCTGCTCACCAAAACAGCAGGCTTGTCTGTAACCAGGGCTTACTTATCAGATGACAATAGTAGTTAAAAATACACCAAGTTCTCTGTAGCATTTTCAACTCAGTTCTCTGTTTTTTTAAAAATAGGTTTATGCATCTCTTCGTGGTTGTCATAGCGAGAAGATCAAGTATTGCTTTTGAAAAAAACAAACCCAAGCCTAAACCACAAACACCTTGGAGGTGCTAGAACATTAACTTTAAAAATACAGTCGTCTTAGAATCTTAACATCTTTTAAAAGCTAAAAAAACAAACAAACAAAAAAAAAACAGAAACAAAAGCCATAATATTAGTGAAGAGCTAGTAATTTTCTATTCCAAACCAAACTAACATTCTAACAGTATTTATTGATTCATTACATATCCCTCTTCATTTTTTCCTTACCATGAAGGTGCATTTTGCTTTAGACTTCTCAGGATAATCTCAAATGGTGAATGACTCACATGCATTTGAAATTGGTATATGATCTGTCTGTTGTGGGTGGAAAATTAAGAAAACCTGGAAGAGAATAAAGAAAAGTAAAATCACTCGATTTCATTGCCTAGATCTGTATGTTCTATTGTGTCCTGTTCCGCCTCCATCTTAGCTTTTCCTTTCTACTCCACACAATTTCCATTTTAAAAATAATTGAAATTATACTATATCCTACTGTCATAGTTAAATCGTGCTACCCCCCACTAAAGATAGGTCCAACAGAACTTGTAAATGTGATCTTATTTGGAAAAAGAAGAGTTTTGTAGACTCAATCTAAGATTCTAGAGATGAGATCATCTTGAGTTAGTGTGTCTTTATGAGAAAGGAGGGATGAGAGGCAGCAAAAAGAATGTTTAACTGTGAAGACGGGCAGAGATTGGCAGTCAATAGCCTTAAACCAAGGAATGTCCTAGGATACCAGAAACTGAAGGGGACGAGAGGGAGGTTCTCCCGTAAAGCCTGCAGGGGGGGTCAGCCTTGCTGCCACCTTGACTTCGGACTCTACTCCTCCACGACTGTGAGAAAAATGGAGTTCTGCTGTTTTAAGCCATAGAGTTTGTGGTAAGTTGTTACAGTAACTCCAGGAAATTAATCATATTTTTAGTTTTTACTTGAGTTCTGTGTTCCTTCATTTGTTCATTTTTTCACCCAAGAAAATTTTTTTTTGTTATTTTTTTAACTTTTATTTAATGAATATAAATTTCCAAAGTACAGCTTATGGATTACAATGGCTTCCCCCCCATAACGTCCCTCCCACCCGCAACCCTCCCCTTTCCCACTACCTCTCCCCTTCCATTCACATCAAGATTCATTTTCAATTCTCTTTACATACAGAAGATCAGTTTAGCATATATTAAGTAAAGATTTCAACAGTTTGCACCCACATAGAAAGACAAAGTGTAAAATACTGTTTGAGTACTTGTTATAGCATCAAATCACAATGTACAGCACATTAAGGACAGAGATCCTACATGAGGAGTAAGTGCACAGTGACTCCTGTTGTTGACTTAACAAATTGACACTCTTCTTTATGGCATCAGTAATCACCCTAGGCTCTTGTCATGAGTTGCCAAGGCTATGGAAGCCTTTTGAGTTCACCGACTCTGATCATATTTAGGCAAGGTCGTAGTCAAAGTGGAAGTTCTCTTCTCCCTTCAGAGAAAGGTTCCTCCTCCAAGAAAATTTTTTTAAAGTGTCACAAACCTTTATTAAAAGTAAATGTAGTATAATATGTACAGGTGGCATATGGTGCCAATTTTATTTGCAGATACAGTATTCCAACTCAAGTTTATAAGTTACACCTTGGTCACAGCCTTGGCTAAATCTTGAATCAGTGCAGAATTTAGCTGGGCTAGAGTGCTGATCTTAGCATGCTTAGATGTGGCATTGTTACATGCTACTGTGTAGATTGTTACATGTAGAATGCTATATGCTGGGGCTACAAAATTTCTTCCTAAATACAATCATATATAGATGGTACATGATAGGTTTGTCTTTAAAGTTTCCATGTAACTTTCACATGTCAGTTTTTACTCACAGGGCAGATGAGCAAACTGACTCATCTCATTAGGAATGTGCAGGTTTCAGAAACTCTTGTCAGCCTAGGCTCTGCAGACAAAACCATGCCATGTGGGAGTAAACCTTGGTTTGATTTGAGAGTTTGGGAACGGTGCCTTGAAGTTATAACTGAGGAAAGCATTGGTCATCTTTAAACTTGAATAGTATTCTCAAAAACTGAAATCTATTTCTTATTCTGAATTAGCAAATTTTCTACTTCTCTCTATTTAGTGTTGGCAAATATTGGCTGTGCAATAGTAGAAGAAAAAAACAAAAGATATGGCCAGATAGCACAGAAAGTAAGCATAAAGATCTTTAAATTATATCTAAAGACACCAAAACCTGGAAATAACCTGGAAAATTTTAAACATTATTTGAGAGAAAGCAAGAGAGAGCATGTGGCCCCATCTGCTGGTTAATTCTCTAAATGCCCACTATAGCCTCCAGCCAAGGGCTGAACCTGGGAGCCGGAAACTCAATCTGAGTCTCCCATATGGGTGGCAGGAACCAACTGAGCTATCCTAACTGCCTCCCAGGGTCTGCATTACCAGGAAGGTGGAGTCAGAATCCGTGTATGGAGCCCAGGTACTCCACTGTGGGACAAGGGCATCTGAACTACACTAAATGCTTGCCTCACACGGGGAACATTTGATGAAAGCAATATTGTAAGCATCGTAAGGAAAGAAAACTCGACCAATTGCGGACCAGATACTAGAGATAAGAAATCAAAGGAAAATATCATTGAGAATGATGATGGACATTTCAATGAGGAAATGGATTCTAATATTGGAGAAAGGATAGATTTTGAAGATGTGAACAAAGTTGATATTGTTTTTAAATGGGAATTGAATAATGCAATAAGGTATGTTTACTGTAATCTTTGGAAAAGAATTGAGCTTTCCTTCACAATAATAATCCACACCTTTGGATTTTCTCCTTTTCCTTTTCAAAATATTTCCAATAGTACAGAAAAGTATAAATAAGAGTTCAACGAACACATATACATTTAACAATTTGCCATATTTAGATTCATTTGTAAACATTATATACCTATTGAATTTTATATTCACTTAATGTCTAGTGTTAAACCCAGTTGGGGGAGTTTAAAGCAGAGAGAAGAAAAGGTCAGTATAGAGAAATATATTGAGATTAGAGAGGGCTGGCTTTATGGAGGAAAACACATGACGAGCAGTGATTTAGGAGGTTACGTTGGCAACAGGGGATGTGTTTCATTCAATCTGGTTTGCTCTGTTGTCAATCAAAATGTGTTAAGCTTTCATTAGTAACATGAAATAGAAGTATTCCAGGAGTACTTAGAATAATTTCAGGGATTCATGCTTACCACTTATCCATCTGTTCACTGAAACCACCCCCCCCCCATTCTGTTTTTAAAGATTTATGTATTTGAAAGGCAGAGTTAGAGAGGCAGAGACAGAAGGGAAATCTTCCATCCGCTGGTTTACTTCCCAAATGACCACAGAGGCTGGAACTGGGCTGATGCGAAGCCAGGAGCCAGGAGCTTCTTCTGGGTCTCCCATAAGGGTTCTGGGGCTCAAGTACATGGACCATTCTCTGCTGCTTTCCCAGGCACATTAGCAGGAAGCTGGATCTTAAGTAGAGCAGCCCAGTCTCTAACTGGTGCCCAGATGGGATGCTGGCATTGCAGTTTTTACACACTATGCCACAACGTGGGCCCCCAGTGCCCAGTTTTGTAACGGTTCTCCAATTCAGCCTATGCTAATAGGGTTATAGAGATGATTAAGAAGCATGCTGCTGCCCTCAAAGAACCTGGAGTGTAGAAGAGGTAGATAGACTATTATTTTACAGTAATAGATATCATGATAAAAGAAGCATGAGGTGCCCCAGAGGTGCACACATCAGGGAGACCCTAACATGTGTTTTGGGAGGATACTGGCAGGGATATCATTGTCTCAAAATAAATCATGGAAGAATTGGCACTCAGCGTAGACCAGCCACTGAAGAGTTTAAGGGTGAGTGAGAGGGAGGAGAGAATAGAACTAGGAAAGAGTTCAGGACATAAAAGATAGTATTTCTTTACAGCTGTATTGCAGAGGGAGGCCAAGAACACACTGGCTGAAAAATACGGATAGATAAATAGCACTGACCTATCCTTTGCTCCTCTCTCTCCCACTTCTGCAATTGTGTGCTCTGGTAGAATGGGTCTAACAATCAGTGTCATCTTCATAGGGAGGCTGCTCATTTAAGACAGTTGGATGACATAACGGTGAAATCTTCTGTTGTCTTTATACCCTGTGAGGCAGATGGATATTCAGGAAAGCCCACTGGCCTGGTGGTGGGAGGCTGGGATCTTGTCCCAGCTTTGTCATTAATTGAGGACCAAGAGCCCTGGTTTCGTGACTCCCCCTACCCCATTAAAATTTGTTTTAATGGGTCTCAAAATTATATGACAGATATTTGGTCAAGTTGTTTCCATTAAAAAGTACTAATTTTAAAAACAACTTAAAACTACCACACACACACACACACACACACAGACACACAATGGTCCACAAAACGTTCTTTCGTTCTGAAGGTTTTATGATACATTGTTATCATTAAGCAGTCTTACTCTTAAACGTAAATGACCAGTTGAGATAAATGGTTCTGAGACTGTATTTCCATCACTGGGGTAGCAGGTATTAGGGTTCATTTTCATGGCTCTTTGGGTAGACTTGGTGATCTTGCCAGCTCTAGCAGCCTTCTTGTCCATGGCTTTGATAACTTCCACAAGAACCATCTGTCTCATATCATGAGCAACAAAAGGATCCAGAGGAAAGTTAGAAAAGCTCTCAATGCACACACGCTTGCCAGGAACCATATCAACAATAGTAGCATCACCAGATTTCAAGGATGCAGCTTGAAATTCATTCAAGGGCCATCTTCTAATTTCTTACCAGAATGGTGATCAATGTTTTCCTTCAGCTTGGCAAACCTGTAAGGAATGTGAGCTATGTGACAACGCAATGCGGGGGCAGAGCCGGCACTGATTTGGCCTGCATGACTCAAGATACTCACTGAAGTTGTTTCCATTGGTGGGTCATTTTTGTTGCCCTGGCCAATGCTTTTGAAGGACACATTCTTGACACTGAAGCTCACATTGTCCTCAGGAAGAGTTTCACTCAAAGATTTGTGGTGCATTGCAACTGACTTTTTTTTTTTTTTAAAAAGATTTATTCATTCCAAAGGCAGAGAGAGAGAGGTGGAGGGGGGGGGGTTCTGGGTACACTCCCCAGAGAGCTGTAACAGGCAGGGCTGAGCCAAGCTGGAGCCAGGAGCCAGGCGCTTCATCCAGTTCTCCAACATGGGTGGCAGGTGCCCAAACACTTGGACCACCTTCTTCCGCTTTTCCCTGGCCAAAGCAGAGAGGTGGATTGGAAGTGGAACAGCCAGAACATGAACTGGTGCCATATGGGATGCTGGCATTGCAGGTGGTGGCTGGCACTTCAATAGACTATTTCACTTGTGATGTTGACCATAGCAAAGGTCACTCCAGGGATAGTACCCATATCCAAATTTTGTAAACATCTTGTAGGGCAGACTCAAGGGCTTATTTGTTGGACAAGTTGTTGGTAGGGTACAATCCAGGGTTTCAAGCAGTGTGCTTCCACTGATGCTGCCACTTTTTGCAGGTGATTTTCCATCCCTTGAACCAAGGCATAGTAGCGCTAGGCTCTGGGATGTTACCATTCCAACCAGAAACTGGCATAAATGCTGTTTCAGCAGTGTAACCAATTTTCTTAATGTGGTGCTGACTTCCTTAATTTCTCTGTGTGTCTTCTGAATGTAGAGTGGCTCAGTTAGATCCATTTTGACAACACCAGCAGTTCTTTTTTTTTTTTAAGATTTTTAAAATTTATTAACTTGAGAGGTAGAGTTAGAGAGAGGGAGAAAGGTCTTCCACCTGCTGGTTCACTCCCCAAATGGCTGCAACAGCTGGAACTGAGCTGATCCAAAGCCAGGAGCCAGGAGTTTCTTCTGGGTCTCCCATGTGGGTGCAGAGATCCAAGGACTTGGGCCATCCTCTTCTTCTTTTCCAGGCCGTAGTAGAGATGAATCATCAGAGAGGCAGCCAGGACTTGAACCAGTACCCATATGGGATGCCAGCAACGTGGGCACAGGCTTAGCCTGGTATATAGCGCTGGCCCCCAGTTAGTTGTTTCATACCCAGTATGTAAGCCCGAAGGGCATACTCATGGGTCTGCTCATTCTTAAGGCTTTCAGCTTCAAACTTGCCTACACCAGCAGCAACAGTTAGGACAGCGAAGTCAGGCAGTGATGTGCCTAGAATCTTGTTTCAGATAATGTTTCTGTGTCTGGAGGCATTGATGATAGTCAAACAATACTTCAGTGGTTTCAAATTCCGCGGGGAGATGTCAGTGGTGAAACCATGCTCACACTCAGCTCTCAGTCTATCCAAGACCCAGGCGTACCTGCAGGAGCTCTTTGCTGTCTCAGCACCCTTCTCAAATTTTTCAATTCTTTTGTCGATCCCCTTAAACGTGTGGACCAAATGACCGTGGTGGTGAACTTCCCTGAGTCTGTGTGTCCAGTGGTGCGGATGGCACGAGCCTTTTGTTTTCCCACTTTGGTTTTGATTTAGTGGTGGCAAACTTGTGAAAAAACCACAGTTTTCTAACCTATAAAAGAGGAGGGTTGGATACCAATCATCTTCAAACTTTATTTTTTTATGCTAAGCTGAAGCTTTTCCCAGGGAAATCTTATGGGGAAGCCCAACATATGGAACAGGCACAAATGTTGTTGCTCAGGATAAAATGGTGTGTGTGTGTGTGTGTGTGTGTGTGCAGAATAGGTGCCTACAGCTGTCTTCTTATTCCTTATGGTGGCCCTTGAGGGGCCTCCATTTACACCACTGGACTGAATAATACTTCCCCAAGTGAGCTCTACAGATTGTGTAGATGTGTGCGCCTTTCCCCAGAACTCCTGAATCAGAACCTCTGCGCCTAGGACCTCGGGCTCTCTGTGTGTGTAGTGAGGACTTGATGGGATTATCCTGCACACTTAAGCTCCAATTCTGCGAGTCCAGATGTTTCAAAACGTCTCTCCACCCTTAGAGATGGAATTCTAGATGGAAGACTTTATGGCTAAAAGTGTCAGGAGATAATTGAGAGCATGAAGCTCCTGCAGTCAGAGCCCCGATCAGATATACCTATAAATCCTGGGCTTGTACTTAGTGCAGCACTCTTACAGCCCATAGTGCCCCAATAGTGGCCTTACCTTTCATTCACTAGTTACTCTTAGTTATTTAAGAGGCAGATGGAGAGAGAGAAAACAGGAGAGAAGAGGAGGTAAAAGGGTAGAGACAGAGAGAAGAAAGGGAGCACTCCATCTGCTTGTTCACTCCCCAGATGCCTGCAACAGCTGGAGCAGCTAGGGCTGGGCTGAGACTGGAGCCAGGAACATGGGATACAATCCAGGTCTCATGTAGGTGGCAGGAAATTGATTACTTGAGGCTATTACTGCTGCCTCCTAGGTTCTGTTCTGTTGGCAAGGGCCAGGAGCAGCGCTGGGAACTAAACCCAGGCACTTGGATGTGGGCTGCTGATAGCTTAACCACTAGGCCAAATGCTCGTTCTTGTTTGTTCATCATGATGTAGGCTTTCTGTGAGGCAGGTACTATGTGAGGTCCTGCAAGTGCAAGTGAACTTAAGCAGTCTTTGCAATCTTGGAGCTTACTGTCTGGTAGAGGAGGAATATTCAATAAGGTAATCATGCCAAGTAGTTTATAATTGCAAACCAAGGCAGGTGGTGCTAAAGAAAAGCATATGATCTGGAGAGTTTTTTTTTTTTCTTTTTTTTTTTTTGTGGGGGCAGGTAGAAGTGATATGATGAAGTTTAGGCACGAGCTCTTTGAGGAAGTATAGATTTGAGCTGAGGACTTGATGATGACTAGAAGTTAACTAGGTTAAAAGAGGTTGGGGGAAGCAATCAAATGGCAAGGAGAATTACAGGCAGCAGGGACAGTATGTGCAAAGGTCCTGTGGAAGGAGTGAAGATTATGAGAGACTGAATGGCAGAAGCTTAGAGAGGAATGGAGTGAGGTGGGGCTGAGACAGCAGTCAGAGGCCAGATTATGCAGGGACATGAAGGCCACATTATGAGTTCATTGTTTTCCTAAGAACGAGGGAACACGGATAAAGGATTGCTCTTCGAAAAATCTTATGCTTGTTACTTGGCGAGAAACCAGTGGAGAGGGACTGGGGTGGCTGTGGGGAGGGAGTGGTTGTCTACTGCCACACGTGGCTGGCTGGCCGCGTTACTACTTCGCTTCTTGAGACTGACACAATCTCGGTATTTTCCTTCCCAACTGAACACTGTGCATTCACCTCGCAGCTGATTCTCAGCACTCATATGTTAGGCCAGCAAAATGCATTCAATTAAATGAATTTAATTAAAGGACTAATTTTGAGGCAAAAGCAGGTTACCTTCTAGGCATTTACTCCCGTCTTCGCTGTAGCTGCTGTGGGCGAGGAGCGATGTCCATACACTGCATGTTCTGTGCACACCCCTGGAACTCTCAATGTCACTTGAGAAGTGGGGGTCCTTAGATCCCACCCCTGTCCTTATTCCCAGTGTTCTGTGTTACTGGGAATCTCTTTGGCTTTGCTGCGCCTTGACATGCATGTGACAGTGTCTGACATTTAAAGAAAGGGAGAGTTAGGTTCTGCTGTTCCTAGCATAATCACTCCCATTTTGGATTGAGGAGAGCTCCAGATTGTATTTGCAGCAATGCTTATGGTTGCATCTGCGGCTGCCCCAGGTGCAGCTGGCAGATAGACAGAACTGTGAAAACCTGGGAAGCCCCAGGCCCTTGGGTGGAGAAGCAGATAGGGGCTCGCCCGGGTCCTTGGCAGATGGTTCACTCCCAGCCAACGCTTTCTGAATTGCCTGGCTGACAAATTGTGCTCACCCCACTGGCCTCATCTGGTTACCTTGCTCCTCTGCAGGCATTTGTGTTCAGACATACTTTCTCCTTCACACTGCTAAATTTAAGGCTTCATTTTCAAATCAAATGCTCATCTGGCTGGGCGCCTGAGAAAGCACATGTGGAGTGCTGAGAGACTCAGGCAGGGGATGGCGCACTCGCTTCTGGAGAGCGCATCTGCAGACCATATGAACTGTAAACGTTTTGAAATGGCAAAAAAAAAAAAAAAGTAAAAACCAAAACTTTCTGTCTAAAGGGGAGAGCTGAGGTGGTTTTTTTTTTTGTTTGTTTGTTTGTTTCCTTCTTTCTAGACTCAGTTATTAAGCATCTGGAAATTACTGACCTGTAGCGTACAATGTGTTTACTGTCTCTATCAGCCAGTGTGGGATCCATCCACACTTAACATAATGAGGCCCATGCTCTACAAACACTTGCCTCACTAGAAAGGGGCTTTGGAGTGACATGAGTTGGCCATGAGTTGAGTTGCTAGGTACATGATTTTAATGCGATTTACATTCTTTCACTTAATTATTTCCTCCTCAACTCAGATGATAAAAATAGGTTAATATTTTGTGAAATAGTAGAATGTAATTTTCCATTAGGAGCAAGACAAATGAGGAAAGGACACAGCCTCCTTTATTTGCACCCTACCAGGTGACTGATGTGCTGTGTATTTTTTACTTTGAGAGCCGTCTCTGGGCAGGTGTCCTGTCTTCTTTGCTGAGCTTTCTCATTTGTGCCTGGTCTCCCATTGTAGAATTGTTTCAGAAGACATAGTTTCTGGGTCTTGGGTCTCAGCTGTTGTGTGTGCTGGGGCACAGAGATGCCGCCATGCTTGCACAGATTGCCAGGGATGCCCTTGCATTCTGTTTTGGGAAATATCTTCAGAATATTCTGGTTTTTTTGTTATTAATTTCTCTATCTTCTAAATTTTGTCCTTGCTCTGTACATCTTTTCCCACTCTCATTCTAAGGATGAAGAAGAAAGAACTATGGAATTGGGATATAAAAAAATGATAGAAAAACAATATTCAACAGAGACCTTATTAAACTGAAAACATGCTAGAGTATTAGGTATCTAAAAGCAAATATGCAAAGAACCATGATATAAACCCTTGTAATTGGTATGTAGATTTGTTGATGCTTGGTTTCAAAACTGGTAAAAATCATGTCAAATTAATGTAAGTTCTACCCAACTGTATCCAGTTATTATTTACTCTTCCTGATGTGAAATTTCCTAATTAACCAAGGGGAAACTGCCTGTTAATGATTAGGAACGAAGTTCAGGTGAGAGAAGACTTCTCTCACATATTTTGTCATCTTTTTACAGACTGCAAATGATACTGTAAGACTTTGAAATCTCTGGTGAGAAAGCAGAGAGGGCCCAGAGGAGTGTGAGGCCAGCCAGCCATTGCTCTGAAGCAGGAAAACTTCATCCCAGAGCTGGGTGGAGTACACAATGTAGAGTGTTTCCCAGAAAGCAATTAAAAGGTCAGCTTTCTGGAAGAAATGTTCCATCTTCCTGTTAGAGAAAGCCAGACTCCAGGCAAAAAAAGCTACATATATCTACATTCATGGCATAGAAAACGTCTTCAAGACTTTGAGAGAGAGAAATGGAGAGATTGCATTAGAAGGCACTTATCGTTTACCTTATCTCTAAAACATGAGAAATGGAGCCACCATTTGCCATCCCAGTCCTCAGCTCCCAGACTTTCTGCTGTCCTGGGTGTGTTCAGAGCTGTGATCAATGGGACATGGGGCAGCAGATGTGTTAGGACCTTGGCCAGCAGCCAGGTTTACCTAGGTCAGTTAGGACTGGAAAGAGTGGATTCATTTGGGCAGCCTAGTTCATGACCTAGTTTGGGGCAAGGAAGAGTGTTGCTATTTTTGTTTGCACTCCAATCCTATTGGCTTAGATTGGAGAAATGATAGAGTGCAACAGTAGTGTTAGCCTGGGGCCATTTGAGTTATGTTTCCAGCACTGATAAGACCAGACATATCATGGCTGCTGTAAACCAAAAAGATTTTTAGGTCTGTCATGGTTCTCCAAATATGGAGTACTTTATATGTACCAAAGATGATGAACATTTCATTATGTCTTTAGTTTATATTTCTATGTAATCTAGATACAAATATAGTTTGTGTTTTTTTCAGTATTTATTTTCATCTAGTTGACAGGCAGAGAGAAAGAGGTCAATGAACACTCCATGCTCTGGGTCACTGCCCACATGCCTTCAATGGCTAGGCTGAAGTTAGAACTCCATCTGGGCCTCTAATGTAGGTGACAGATCTTGAGTACTGAGGACTCAGGTATTTGAGCCATCATTTGCTGTCTTGTAGGATACATTAGAAAGAAGCTGGATTAGAAGTGGAGTAGACAGCAGTCACTAGGCACTCCGACATGGGATGTGGTGTTCCAACTAACGGCTTAACCTGATGCACGACCACAGCCCTGCCGCAGTATTTTTTTGGTGATTTTCTGAACACATATTGTTAAATTTCTTTCTAGCAAGTTTGTACCAATTTATCATCTCATGTGAACAAATAAGAGTAGTTTTTCCATTATACCACCAAAACTTTGAGCACTATCTTTTACAGTACAGTTCAACCTGGTAGGTATAAATAAGTGTGTTTTAAGATTTGTTGATTTATGGTAATTTATAGGAAGGGGGTCTATTTCCCCCCATATATCAATTAATTACTTTCAATATTTCTCCTTTCTGTTTATACTCATTACTTATTGTTAGTCTATGTTATTTCTTCATTCAGCTTGCAAATCTATTTTCAATTTTGGCTCCTAACAAAGTCTTCCAGTGGTCAACAGTGGCACTCGTGTTTACAGAGCTAGCACTTCCTGGTCTCTGCCGCTATCATGTGCAGGTTGAATAATGTCTCTCTAAGCAGGACTGGCTTGTTCTAAGCCATCCACATTTCTGTCAGGTTTTTTTCTTTTTTTCAGAAACAGTGCAGATCAAAGCATATTCTTCTTAAACACTCTTCAGTGACTTCCCTTCCCATTCCTTCAAAAGTACCTATTCCGGTGCAGCCTCTAGTTTGTCCTCCTAACCATCTCCAAGCACACCGAATTACTTGCCTTTTAAAAACTTTGTGTTCTTGCCCTTTTCTTTCATCCATCAGGGCTCAGATTCTGCGTCGCCCTCTCCAGAAATCCTTCCAGTGCCTGCTTCAGGCAGGTTGGGTGGTCAGTGCCTTTTTGTGCTCCAATGGCACATTGTAAGTGTCACCAGGATAGGGTCACACACAGCGTTTTTACGTCAGTCTGTCTTAGGCTCTCTCTCTTAACTGTGAGTCGCTTCAGAACAAGAACCATGTTAGGTTTAGTCTCACTGATTGGCCCACTCCCCAACACATAGTAGGTGCACAACGTTTGTGAAATTCAGCAGAATATACTTAATCTTTCAACCCACAATGTGCATTCATGACATAGATCATAATTAAGAAACTGGAAATTTAAAGGCATGTAGACTAGTCGCCTGTAAAAGGTGCATCTTGACAAACATCCGTATGGAGTGTAAGTCAGAAGTACACTCTTTGTGGAGAAAGAACAGTGCTTTTATTCTCTAAACTGCAATGATCCATGTGTCCCTACCCTCTTCCCACACTTTGTGATTGTTCTCTGCTACCCTTTCTTAGGGCCTTCCCAGCAGGTGTAGCCATGTGAAATTATTATTCACTTAGAGCTCAGTATGATGCACACTCATTATGAGTATGTGCAAATAGCTGCTCCATTCAAATATTTATTAACAGATATGTACTGAGTCCCTAATATCTCCTACAGACTAAGGATACAGGCAGAAATGAGTCGACCAGAAAAATTCCTGTTCCAATGAAACTCTCTTCTAGTAGGGAAGACAGACAATAAACAAAATATAAATATATCATACGATTTCAGATAGTTGTAAGTGCAACAAGACAGTAAAATAGGATAGTAGCATAAAGAGTGATGGGACGGGAGGTGGTGAGATGAATTTAAATAGGGTGGCCAGATAAGGCTCCTGGAAGAGGTGAGATCTGAGTTGAGAGACAGCATTATTCATGCCAAGATTTTTGGTAAAAGAAACAACTATACAAGCCCCAAAGTGGAAATGAACTTGACAGTAGGATATCTATTACGGCTGGAGTATTGTGAAAAATATGAGTTTTGAGGGGTTGGCAAGAGCCAATTCTTGTGGGTGAAGATGCAGAATTCCAATTTATGTTCAAAGTAGTAAGAAGCCCTGGAAGGCTTTATGCAGGAATTTGACATGAACAAGATTTTTCTGGGACCAGTGCTGTGGGTTGTACTTTAAGCAGCTATTGCTGGTATATCATATCGGAGTTGTTGGTTGAAGCCCTAGTTACTCTGCTTCCGATCCAGCTTCCCAATAATGTACCTGGAGAGAACATCAAAGATGGCTCAAGTGCTTAGACCTCTGCCACCAACAGTGCAGACTGAGGAGGAGTTTCAGTCTTCTGGCCTTGACCTGACCCAGTTCCAGCTGTTGTGGCTATTTGGGGCTATTTGTTCTCTCTTTTTCTCTGTCACTCCACCTTCCAAAAAAATAATAAATAAGTCTTTAAAATAAGATTTCCTTGGCTGCCATGTGGACTGTGGAATAAAGAAGAAAGTCCAGGTAGAATGATAATGCCAAATTTTTTCCCACTGTTGTGCAGGTGAGATGATAAACCTATGGATTTGGGTGGTGGCAGTGAAGGACAGAAGACAAAATAGGCTGTGGTTGTCATCATCGCCACTACCACCACCCAACATCATCAACATTGAAAACTGATTTACACACACACACACACACACACCCCACTACAATCATTCATTTTCTATGTATTACCTGCCTGCACCCTCTATCAACTACCTGATATTTTTGGATCTGTCCTCATTTTTATTTTTATTTTTGGAATATTTGAAAAGCAAATCCTATATTTCATATCATGCTATCAGTAAATACTTTCTTGTTTACCTGGAACATATAAGAACTTAAAATATATTTAGCTGTAATTCTATTAGTATATCCAACAAAGCAGCAATACTTCCATACTATCTAATGCCATAGACTGTGGTGTATTTTTAAGGTAGAGACAATAGAAGGCTGCTGTATTGAGAATGTTTGAGGAAAGGATTCAAGAATCTAGTTTTTGGCTGATGTTTTAAAGTGGGTAAAATGGAAAGGAACATGTGGTGGTTGATACCTGCCTGAACTGGAAAACCAGAATTCTTTCAAGGTATATAGAATACACTGTTGAAACTTAGCATAGGGGTCTGTCTGGGCTGGAAATATAAATTTTAAGTTCATCTGGCCTTCTAGAATGAGAGTCTATACCCTACATAGTGGAGAAAAGAGCTTTGGACACAATGAGACTTGAAGATGGGAAAAAAAGGAATGGGCTAGCTAAGGGTTTGAGAAAGAATGACTAAGGAACTAAGAGGAAAACCATTAGAATATGGTGTTCTGGATTTAAAGAAAAGGATCTGAAGAAATAGAGTGGCTGACTGTGATGAATAAAGTAAGATTGAGAACCGATCACTGGATTTAGGGACATAAAGAATGACAGGAGAGGCTGAAGTGGAGGGCGGGGGGATAAAGACAAAATCCTGAGTAGAGAAAGCATGGGCTATCAAGATGTGGAGATAGTGTGTCCAGATAGCACTTTTGCAGCCTTGAAATTAAAATAAAAATGTACTGTTCTTTAAATGAGATGCTTCATAAAAACACAAATTTGAAATATTTAAATGTGTATGTTATTTTATAGTTTACAAAATATATACAAAATATATATGTTACAACTTACAGCTTTCAAAAATTTATCTTTTCTAAAACTCATAGATAGATGTTTAAATGTCAGGTGGGCATGTACCATTTTAAGGACTTTAGTCTTAGGAATAAGAGACGTTCTGAGGAATTGACAAGAGCTAATTCTTGTCGGTCATGTTGGGAAATTTAAATTTTTGTCAATTTCTTACCCAAAGTCAAAGGATTGATGGGTGGTTGGACCCAACCCTTTATTTTCTGATTCTATAACATGAGCTCTTGCTACTGTATTATGTCATCTTCTTTCAACATTCTATTTCGATTGACATTCTATTGCTTAAGTGCAAAGATTTTTAAAAATTCATTTCCAACTTTTGGCATATTCTGAACAGAATTTTACTTCTGCAAGTATCAAGATTATCCCTTTAGTGTAACCTTCAAAGGACAGTCTGCCTATAAAATTTTTTAGGTTTTGTTTAAACAATCCATTAAGATGTGTCATACATAAATTTGAAACATTAGCCTAACCTTTGTTTCTCCTCATAATAAAGGTGCGGAGGCCATAAAACTGATGGTACAATGAAAGTGATCAAAACCAGTAAGATTTATCCTGGTCCCAAGAGAATTACGAATGTCATAATTGTTGAAGTCTCAAAAAATGGAGATATTTTACTTACGGCCATAAGCAAATACTGATTAAAATTTGTTGGCATGGTGTTAAGTCATGATTCTGAGGAGACAAGTCTAGAGGGATCAGAGTAATAAAGTCCAGGCATATAGTTTTCAGATGAGCTCACTCTATATAAGGATGAAGTTTGGAATATCTTGAGGAGTAATAGTTCATATATCCTTTACAAGGCAGTCTCTCTGGCCCATCAGTTTTCTCACTGGGCTTTTGATGACAGCTATATGGCAAATAATATAGCACTGAGATCATGCTCCTGAAGCTCAGGTGCTCTTCATTGCTGGAGAGCAGTCAGGACACAGTCACATGCTCCAGGTATCAAAAGACAAAGATGATTTAATTGTGACTATTTAAGAACTAGATTTATATTTTCCCTTTAGCCTCTAGGATCTTGGATAACTACAGCTTGTCCCTAATTCCACTTGGACCTCTGCTCAGAGCAGTGTCTCGCTCAGAGTGCTCATTTTGTGTTTATAAGAGACATCTTGAACTATGGGTGATCAATTAATGAGGAATTCTACTTATGTGTGATCTGGCGCTTCTGAGGAACTCAAGTCAACAAACATTCCAACTAACTTTAAAGTGACATTAAATTTTTTTTGTAAAAGATTTATTTATTTATTTGAAAGAGAGGGAGAGAGGAAAATCTTCCATCTGCTGATTCACTCCTTAGTTGACCGCAACTGACAGGGCTGGGCCAGGCTGAAGCCAGGAGCTTAATCTGGGTCTCTTAAGTGGGTGCAGTGGCCCACTATCTTCCCAGTGCTTTTTCCAGGCCATTATCAGGGAGCTGGCTCAGAAGTAGAGCAGCCAGGACATGAACGGGCACCCATATGGGATGCCGGCATAGCAGGTGGTGGCTTTACTCACTACACCACCATGCTGGCCCCAATATTTATTTATTTTTACTTAAAAAACAGTTCCAAAGGGGGAGGGGGGAGAGGGAGTAGGGGGAGAAGGAGGGAGAGGGAGGAAGGGAAGGAGGGATGGAGGAAGGAAGTGCAAACGTGTACGCAAGAGAGTGCTATCTGCTGGTTCACTCCCAAGTGGCACTCTTTCAGTGGGAGTGTAAATTAGTACCATCATTGTAGAAAAGAATATGAAAGTCCCTCAGAAAATAAAACAGCACCGTAAGTAAGATCTATCCATCTTACTACTGGGGATGTATTCAAGGGAAATGAGACCAGTGTATTGGAGAGACATCTGCACTCTGAAGTTTACTGTTCACAAGAACCAAGAAATGGAAACAGCCTAAGTGTCTATCAACTAATGAATGGATAAAGAAAATGTGGTACATATCCAAAATGAAATACTCTTCAGTCACAAAGAAAGGTTAAATCTTTTTATTTGCAACAACAGGGATGTAACTGGCGGTCATAAAAATATCTATATATGTATTATTTATTTGAAAAAATGACAGAGAGAAAGTTGGGGATGGGGAAGAGAGAGAGTGAGGGATGGAGATTGATCTCCCATTTGCTGGTTCATACTCCAAATGGCTGCAATAGCCAGGCCAGAGTTAGGAGCTGGGAGCTCTATCCACGTCTCCAATGTGGGTGGCATCGGCCTAAGCACTCAGGCCATTTTGGCTGCTTTCCCAGGTGTATTAGCAGGGAGCTGGATTGGAAGCAGAGCATCCAGGACTCAAACTGGCGCTTTGATACGGGATGCTGGTATCTCAGGCAGTGGCTTAATCTGCTGTGCCACAGAGCTTGCTCCTGGAGGTCATTATACTAAGTGAGATAGGCCAAGCAGAAAAAGACATGATCTCACTTGTCTTGGAATATTATAAAGCAAGTTGATTCCATAGAAATCCAGAATATAATGGTGGTTACTAGAAGTTGGAGAGAGTAGGAGGGAGGAAGGCATGGGAAAATGTTGATTAATGGTTATGTACTAAGTTACAGAAAGATAAAAGTAAGACGTTCTGATGTTCTGTTGCACAGTAGAGTGACTATAAACAATGATAATGTATTGTATACTTGTCTAAAAAATAAAGCAGGGGCCAGTGTTGTGGCGTTAAGAGGTTCAGCCACTGCCTGTATATGCCATATAGCATTGCATATGGGTGCCAGTTCAAGTCCTGGCTGCTCCACTTCTGATCCAGCTCCCTGCTAATGTGCCTGGGAAAGCAGTTGAGGATGGCCCACTTGGGCTTTTGTACCCATCTGGGAGACCTAAATTAAGCTCCTGGATCCTAGCTTTGGCCTGGCACAATCCTAGCCATTGAGACCACCTGGGGAGGGAACCAATGGATAGAAGACCTCTCTCTCTCTCTCTCCCCCCATGTCTCCCTCTCTCTCTGAAACCTTGACTTTCAAATAAATAAATCTTAAAAAAAAGCAACAAGAAAGGATCTTGAATGTTTTTACTATAAAAATGATAAATGTTTGAGGATATTTATATGTTTACTGTAATTGGATATTACCTTAATGTATACATGTATTGAAATACCACATGGTACCCCATAAAATGTGCGGTTTCTGTGTGTCAGTTAAAAATAAGAGTATAATTACATAAACACATCAACAGCAAAACTGGAGCACGGGCTCTCACTTGGAGGTGGATGCTCTGTTGTCCTGTGCACACTCCCCTTCAGAACTGCAGAATGTACTTTGCCAGCTACCCCAGCACTGCCCACATACAACCCTCAGCTGCCAGCCCTCTCTGGGAGTTGCCCTTGCCTGAGAACAGTGTTTTGCTCAAGGCCATTCCTGTTTTGTGGCATCCTCCTGCACCCAGTGACTGAATGATGCCAAGGTATTAAGACCTGGCTCCCTCTATCCAGTTCTGGAGAGGAGTTTCAGCAACAGAGCTCACCATGGGCTTGGCTCAGGCTGTTGTCACTACATCAGTGACCCAACTTCTCCCTCTGTCCAAATGCACTTCCGTTACTCCCTCATAGCGGCTACTCCCAAGAGAACTTGCCAATCAACATCTTGCACACAAGTCTCCCCCTGACTGCTGCCTGGAATCCAACCTTCACCTAACTAGCTGCTTTCTCTGTGACCCGTCTACGGCATTTCCTTCAGCATTCATGTGTGAGAGGAGAGATACTAGTCTTCCTTTGAAATAATTTTCCTCTGAATTCCTTATGGACTATTCATCTATTAATGAAAACCTAACTAAAAATTTAGAGAAGACCTTAGAAGATGGATTCTGGGGAAAGGTTTTGATTTTGGGAAATGACGAAAGGGAATATATTCCCTGCATGACATTCAGCAGAAAATTGTTGTTTTTAATGTTCAGGTGAAACTTAGGCAATTGTTCATTTAGTTTCCAAAATACAGAAGCGCAATTGTATTTGTGTGGATGTTTACGTATCCAACTAATGCATGATAGGATTTATATGGATTTACATAAATTACACAGGACATCTACACGATTGATTACATTTTTCTCAGCAAATTGGTAAATTAAATTATCCACACACTAGGACTATGTCTTTCATCATCTCTCCTTTTTCCCACCCTTCCCCCTGGAAAATTGGTGAGAGATCATCTTCAGCAGCTGACCACAAACCTCCCATGAGATTTTTGCCTCTGCATAAGCATTTTGCTTATAAGAAGGGTGAAAAAGGAGGGAAACATCTGTATTCTTCAAAATAAATGGATTCCAAGGATATGAGCATTATGTTCATTCCCAGTGTAATGAGATCCTGCTCACCAGTGCATTGTTAGGGGATTAGGGACAAGCTGTATGTTTTACTCTAGGGCGGCTCTGACAACACTGGGATTGAAAAGAACCAGAAACCGCTGCTGCCCACTGAGCATTTGTGTCAGGGGACCGGGACTGGACTCTGTCTTTGGGTTAGCTGGTTTTCAACACTGCGAGAGTACACTATTGCCATGATCCAATTGTTTCAGCTCCTTGGGAGTCATTTTGTTTTTAATAGGTAATACATAATCACTGGAAAAAATAAAGCCCAGAAGAACAATAAATGCAGATTATTTACAGCATGGATTTTGTAGCCAGACAGACTTGGGTTCAATTCCTGGCCCTGCTTCTTATATATGACCTTGGAAAAGTTTTCTTTTATTCCTATTTTTCCCCTCACTAATTGGCTGTTAAAATGACATTATATGTAAGGCCAAAAAATTTAACAGTAGTGCACAAAAGAGAATACAATGGAAATCCTGTCTCCCTTTTATTTCAGTTTGTCTATTCATTTCCTTTCTCTAAGTGACAGCCACTGAACTATTTCTTGTGTGACTTTCAAGAAATTTTCTGTACATGTAAAATCATATGCATGTGCAAGCACACCCTTGTCACAATACAGAGTTAGAATCCTATGCGTATGCTGTCTTCTTTGAAGACTTCTTTTCACTCTGACACTGTTACTTAGGGCACATTTCACATCAGCATGTATTAGTCTGTCTAAGCTAATAGACCTTATTAACTTTTTAGTGGCTATGCTGTATTTTTTTAAAAGATTTATTTTATTTATTTGAAAGAATTACAGAGAGAGGTAGAGACATAGAGGTCTTCCATCCGCTCGTTCACTCCCCAAATGGCTGCAACAGCCAGAGCTGCGCTGATCTGAAGCCAGGAGCCAGGAGCTTCTTCTGGGTCTCCCACATGGGTGCAGGGGCGCAAGGAATTGGGCATCTTCTACTGCTATCCCAGGCCATAGCAGAGAGCGGGATCAGAAAAGGAGCAGCTGGGATTAGAACCAGCGTCCATATGGGATGCCGGCGCTTTAGGCCAGGGCTTTAACCTGCTGCGCCACCATGCCGGCCCCACTATACTGTATTTCTTAAAAACAATTTACTTGTTTGCATTTTATTCAAAAGTCAGACATACACACATACAATGAGAGAGAGAGATAGGCAAGAGATATCAATCCTCTACCTGCTGGTTCACTCCCCAAATGTGTGCAACTCCAGGGATGGGCCAGGTTGAAGCCAGGACCTGGAATTTAATCTGGGTCTCCCATGTGGGTGGCACCTGCTGCCTCCCAGGGTGCACATTAGCAGGAAGTTGGAGGTGGAACTCAAAACCATGCACTCCAACACACTGCCAGAGTCCCAAGCACTGTCTCAGCTGCTATACCAAATACCTGCACTGACTGGGTAGATGAACTATGACGAAGTATAGTATTGTATATCTGTCTAATTCCTATTGATGGACATTTTAATGGCTTCTATTTGATTTGTTTTACAAACAATGCTCCAGTAAACATCCTTGTAAATTTATAAGTATGCCTCTGTATGATCAGTTCTTTAAAGTAGAATATATCATAATGTATGGGTATGTAAACTTTTGACTGATATTGCAAAATAGGGCAAATGTCTCAATTTCTCTGAATCTTCATGTCTCATTCTGTAAAAATTGCAATAGAAATAGAAAAAAATAAATATAATATAGCAATACATATAGAAATGATAGAGTTCAAATTTAATAGAGGTGCCATTTAGTTTTATTTCACTGCCCTGTATGTGATGGGGTTGTTTTAGTCCCTGGAGTACAGTTAAATATGAAATACATGCTGTTAGGATTCTTATTTGACATTCAGTAAAATGCTACCATCCAACAAATAGTTTTGTAAATACTGATTCTATATTTCTTTATCATTCAATATTTATTATTTAAAGATTGATTTTTTATTTTAAAGCCAAAGTGATAGAGAGGGAGAAGCAGAGAAAGAAAGAGATCTTTCATTTGTTGGTTACTTCTCCAAATGTCCACAGTAGCCCAGGATGGGCCAGGTTGAAGCTAGGAGCCTGAAACCCCATTTGTGTCTCCCATGTGGGTGGTAGAGGCTTGAGTACATGTGTCATTTTCTTTTGCTGTCTCAGGCATATTAGCAGGGAGCTGGACCAGAAGTGGAGCAGCCAAGACTTGAACTGGTGCTTCCATATGGAATGCTAGCATTACAGGTGGTGGCTTCACCTGCTGCACCACAACGTTGGCCCCTCAATAAATATTTGAGGCCTGCTATGAGCTAGGTATCGTTCTGAAGATAAAATGTTGAACAACACGAAGTCTATCTGAGTAAGGGATTACTTTTGTGTGTTATAGGTCTCTCATTTGCTGGAGAGTAAAGAGACCAAGCTTAGCTTAAGTGAATTGGTTGGTTTATTAATAGAGATAAATCATGTTGACCTTTATTATCCTTTCTTTCTAGTACTTATCATGAAGCTTTGGAGGACATTCTCTGTTTTAGGAGTTTATATTGCTAGTAGAAAGTCAGGAGCAGTAGGTTAGGGAAAGGATGATTGGAGCCTGAGGAACATCTATCCTCCAGCTTCAACAGGGGGCTAGTATCTTGCTCAAGATAAACAGCTGATTTGTCATCTGTGGAGCCAATAGTTGAGTGCCATGGAGACTGGGAGGTGCTATCTCACTTTCAGATTTGTATTTTTTGAGGAGTTTTTCATCAGTCTAACAGCTCTTAACAAATTGGACCTCATTAGTTTCAGATAAGTTCATGAGGAATTATTAGTACAGTAGTGATTTCTCTCCCCTTTTTTTAGAAATCAGATTTTTTTGTTGTTCTGAGAGGAGGGATATATTAATTCTAGTTGCCATTGTGTGACAGTTTAACTCCACATGTTTTATGGTACCTTTGGAATTTATATTTTCTCAATATTTTTCCCAGATTTTGGCTTATATGTCAATTGACTTGTGAGTTTACTAAGGTAAAGGTTATGCTTTTGTTTTGCTTTTGAAAAACCTAGTTCTAAGAAACATTAACTAGATTATGTCCTTTTTTATAATCTGAAATAGTTATATGAGGATATTGAAAATTGAGCTCCAGTTAAGAAATCTTGGTATTTCAAGTGCAGTTAAGTGAATTAACGTGTTCTTGGAATGTTTATGTACTACAATTCTTCTATTAGAGAACGAGGGCTTTCCCTAGCAAAAGTAAAAGCAAAGTTTGCAGGTGCTGAGTCCTTGGAGCCAAGTGTCATCCTCACAGCCCACAAGGTCATCCTGTGTCTTAGCAGAGCTATGATGCGTAATTGCTTCCAACATGAGCCCAAGAACAGCTGCGCCACACATGGAAGCCCAGGGAGTGTCTGTTTTCATTGTTTCAGGGTGATGATGAAACCCAGTCACTATACAAATTAAAATCTTAGAAGTCTAGAAATATTTGGAAGATGAGCTTTAAAGCAAATCTTCCTGTCTGGTTCTCTAATTCTGTTTGGATGTCTTTGATGTTGTGTTGTTGTCAGTGGTAGTGGTAGTGGGTATGGCAAGAAAAATGGTTGAATTCAAAATATCGATGGCTTAAATTTATTTTCAGGTCTTTATTAATTTCTACTGGTTCAGTAAGTTTGAATACTGCTCTAGATATGACCCCTACTACTCATTAAATGTATCTCTGGGTTCCTAGTTAAGTGTGGTTGCCTGTTTGGTAAGATAGAAATAGGAAATAACATTAAACAAAATTCTCCTCTGATTGTATTATACACCATTTTCCTGGGGCTTAGGGCCCAGGACAAGAAGATCCAGGTTCTGACAGGTCAGAGGATGATTTGGAGTTGTTTGTGAGTTTGTCTCCTTTACTCACAGTGGGGGTGAGAAATGCAGAAGGAACAGCTACTTATCCCTTCATGGTGGTGGGGCCACAGGAGGTATCTGCCTTTGTGTCCATGGTGGTGGTTGGACACATACGTCTACATACTTTCACACGTAGCCACATACAGTTGCACATCCACAAGCAGCCGCATCCAACAACCACATATGTGTGTCCACATCCACCCACAAGCAGCTACATCTAAACTTGCCTCCAATTGCTTATATGGATTTAGACAACAGTGGCCCAGAGCCAAACCATTACATAACAGGCTTGTGGGCAGATAGCCAAGCAAGTGGGTCTGTCAGTTACCATGACACCAGTTACCACAGAGACAGAGATATTGGAGCACAGAGATAAGGGGGCAAGGACAAAAGGCATGGGAACTTGATAAACACCATCTTCCCAATGTGCACACTGGCTGTTTAACAGGTATATATTCAAATAAGAGGTTAACCAAGACATCTCACACAACCATGGTTTATGAAGATCCCTAGTCCCCCTTTCTGCAAAACTCTAATTGCTGTATGTCAAGTGTTACTTTCTCCTTTCTAAAGTTTTCTGTTTTGTACTTTTTTCTCTTATTATACTTTGCATTTTCAGCAACTTGTTGATTTTTTTTTCATCCTCTTACTTTGCAGGGGTTATGCTATCTTTTGTAGGATGCTACCCACAAATCTGACAGATGTATCTGCTTGTCCATTGTTTGGGTTATTGATGAGGCAGTTGGGAGAGTGCGGGGCTTAGGGTTAATATTCAGGGAATAATGCTTGCTGCTTCTTGTGTGGTACTTCACAGAGTGTTCAAGTAGGAGCAATTGGCATTTGGAAATAAACCTTAATGTCACCTCAGCTTCTTCCTGAAGCAGGTGCAATTTCAATGGAGACTTCAAGGCAATTCAGTAGCAGTGCAATTTCTATACTAAACACACAATCTCCTTCTTCCTACATTCACATCCACTTTTTCTGAGACACAGTATCCCATGAGAAATGTCACTAATTCTCCAAAGAAGGCAGCTCCAGGAGAAATAAACCAGCACATATCTGTACCTGCGAAGATAAAATTAAACATAGAAGCCTTGCTATGTGCTCCCACTGTCATTTCACTAGATAAAGTGCAGAAAAGTGTGGCATTGGAAAAATGGTTGAATTCTGGCTAGAGATGAAAATGCTGCAGTTGAAAATTTTCCAGAACAACATGTACTTGGATCCATATTAAAGAAAAATTCTCTGAGTGTTTAAGCCAAGTGACCCAGCAGGGTTGATAGTGAGAGCATATTTCACAGTTGTATAAATATTTAAAACCACTTTCCAGCCTATAAAACAAGTAAATTAGGTTATTTTTTAAAACCTGCACAATGAAATTAACCTGCCCAGCTTAACTTGTTGGGAAAACCTGCCGCCCTCATCTCAGCCCTTTCTTCTAGGAGGGAATCCCTGGGAAAGTAGTGTGATGAAAACTTCCACCTTAGAAAACAAGGCTGGTTTACATGTCAGGGAGTTTCAGAGGGTGCGTTTAGCACCCATGCCACAGGTGGTCTGTTTCCAGAGGGCTGGTTTGGCTTTGGGAAGCTGGGACTAACTTGTCACTAAGGGGTTAGATCACATGTATACAATAGTTTTCATTATAACTCCCTTTGAACTTGGTGAAGAGTAGGCGAGGGGCTTCATTATATACCTGAGCTTTATTATTTTTTTAAGATTTATTTATTTATTTGAAAGTCAGAGTTACACAGAGAGAGAAAAGAGAAGGAGGGGAGGGAGGGAGGGAGAGAGAGAAGAGAGAGGGAGAGAAAAAGAGGTTCACTCCCCAGTTGGCCGAAATGGCTGGAGCTGCGCCGATCCGAAGCCAGGAGCCAGGAGCTTCCTCCGGGTCTCCCACAAGGGTGCAGGAGCCCAAGCACTTGGGCCATCTTGTACTGCTTTCCCAGGCCACAGCAGAGAGCTGGATTGGAAATGGAGCAGCCGGGACTCGAACCAGCGCCCACATGGGATGTCGGTGCTTCAGGCCAGGGCGTTAACCCGCTGCACCACAGTGCCGGCCCCTATACCTGAGCTTTAAAACAAGCTGTGCAATGTGTTGGCTGTGTTGTTACTGTCTGTTCTAAGCAATAGCAGTTTCAGCCTGTTAGAATGTCACCAATCCATCCTCAGTGTTGTGGGTGATTTGTAGGTGGTTCTTCTCATCAAGTCTTTGATCATCCACAGTTGTTCTTGTCCTTTTCAAATTTGTTTATAACTTTTTTTTCTTCTTTATGCATTTTAACTATTGCCCTGGATCATTCTTTCTTGCCACTGTTTCATCTTCACTTTTCTCCTCCAGTTAAATAGACTTCTGAGACAATGGCAGTGATGTTGCTGTGTTTATTAATGAGTTTGAAATGAATGTCGATGATTGAATGCATGTAGTGTTTGCAGATGCTGCTTAAAGCTGCATGGGATGGTGGACGAGTGCTCAACCATGAGTTTGGCATCTTGGGTTTAGCCCATGGATACCACTAACTTGTTGGGTATTCTTGGGCAAATTACTTTACCTCTCTGGGTCTTGGTTCTCACATCACTGAGGCAAAGAACTTCATTATATAAGGTGCTTTCAAATTTAATTTTCTAGGAAAGTCTTATCTGCTTTCTCTAGATCTGATACTACATGTGAATATATTTCCTTGATTATACTTCTGATTTTTTCTCCATTCTTGAAAATAATAATTTTGGTTTTGTTTTCAGACTGCAGAATGAAAAATGGATGAATGTCAAAGTGGGAGACATCATTAAATTAGAAAATAACCAATTTGTTGCTGTAAGTATTCAATATTATTTAAAGAATTTATCTAATGTGTTTGCACTTACAAATTTAGTACATCCATAATAATCTAAAGAAATTAAGAAGGGAATACCAGTGTATATTCATAAGCAGTCTCAATTATAAAATGTTTGAAAAGATGAATAGATTTATGGCTTCCAATAACATGGTAGCTCAGGTAAGAATAGTGATTATCACTTTGTCTATTTCCTTAGGGACCTATCGTTACAAGAGATATTGTCAGGAACCATCAATCATTTTTAAAAAACTTCTGAGTACCTTAAAAATAGTTTTCTCTCACCTATTTTGAATACTATTATTTAGTTCTGTGATTAGTGCTTCTAATTTTTCCTTTCTGAATAATCATAAAATTATTATTGATTATGTTTAGTTAATAAAATGTTAATGAAGTCTTTGTATATCAAATGACACTATAATATATATTCTCAATCTCCCTATGTTGCAATTTCCTTAATAAAATTCTTTCAACAATTACTAAAATATATGCAACTACTGTAGTTAAAATAAAATTTAGGGTGACAAAGATAACTAGAGATTAAAAATTTGAATTGCAATTTTTATGTCAAACATATGTTAGAATACCTATGAAAATGTTTGTATTGAGTATAATTTTGTACAACAAGTTGTAGCATTCATTACATTTGAGTAATTTTACCACAGGGGTGAAATATGGCCCTAAGATCTATTTACATGAATAACAACTGAATTAGGACTCCCAAACATTCCCACTCAGCAATAGTCTTCTTTCAGGAACACGCTTTCTTTGTAGACTGAGTTTGTTGGGTCAGCCATTGCTAAGAAACGACTCAGTGAAGGGTCCATACATAAAAGCACTCACATTTTAAGTAGGGAAATGCTTATTTTTCTGGCAGCCTCAATGCTTTAGAAAATAGCTGAGAACCAAAAATAAGCAAGACCAGCTGAAATGAGGTCTTAAAGTCATGGCTTGTGTTCCTTATTCGTAGGACAATCTGTAAGGTCCTCACAATCTATTTAATATTATTTTAGACACATCTAAATGAGCTTGTCTGGCTTATTTTCCAGCTCATTAGAGATTAGGAACCCTGTGCTAGGAGGTGATGTCAGCTAGCAGAATGGGCCTGGTAGGTGGGCTCAGAGTACCTAATATGGAGACAGTGGATGGGGAACTGGTGAGAACTGAGTCTTTGCTCCCTTCCTCCAGTGAGAGCAAATACTTTATCTTTTTTGATTTTGTTTTTTTTCACATGCCAAACCAGAGTGCTAGACAATTGTATGTTTTCAGATATCCCTTTCAGTTCTTATGTGCTATGATTCTCTTAATTGAGACAGGCTACAAGATCCTTGAAATCAAAGTGCATGTTGATTTGACTGACATCTAGTGCCATGTTATATCATAGGGAGCATTCAATAAATGTTGGTTGAATGAATAAATATCCATCTTTTATAAGAAGAAGACAAAAAATGATAAGTGGATATAAATTCTCAAAATTCAGAGTATAATGGATCACAGGAGTAACAGTAAATAGATCTATATGTCCTAATGAAGAAAAGATCACATATAGTCAAGATTCTTTTTTATGAAGAAAGGATTCTATGTAGCACATTTTAGTCTATTCTCAAAATGGATACAATGGGAGAGTTTTGGTGCTTCTAAGTATATAACCTTAAATTTTTATTTTTTATTATTTTTTTTTATTTTTATTTTTTGACAGGCAGAGTGGACAGTGAGAGAGAGAGACAGAAAGAAAGGTCTTCCTTTTCCGTTGGTTCACCCCTCAATAGCTGCTGCGGACGGCGCACCGTGCTGATCTGAAGCCAGGAGCCAGGTGCTTCTCCTGGTCTCCCACATGGGTGCAGGGCCCAAGGACTTGGGCCATCCTCTGCTGCCTTCCTGGGCCACAGCAGAGAGCTGGCCTGGAAGAGGAGCAACCGGGACAGAATCTGGCATCCTGACCGGGACTAGAACCCGGTGTGCCAGTGCTGCAGGTGGAGGATTAGCCTATTGAGCCGCAGGGCCAGCTGATAACCTTAAATTTTAAAAGGAAACTTGCCTATGAGGAATTCTCAGATGTGTGCATTCAAATTTTTTTGGGCAACTACTTTATGCCAAATGGTGCTATGTTATAAAGGAATCATTACTCTGGTGCCGTGGCACACTCAGCTAATCCTCCACTTGCAGCGCCAGTACCCCGGGTTCTAGTCTTGGTTGGGGCACCGGATTCTGTCCCGGTTGCTCCTCTTCCATTCCAGCTCTCTGCTGTGGCCTGGGAAGGCAGTGGAGGATGGCCCAAGAGCTTGGCCCTTGGGCCCTGCACCCCATGGGAGACCAGGAGAAGTACCTGGCTCCTGCCATCGGATCAGCGCAGTGCGCCATCCTCAGCAGCCATTGAGGGGTGAACCAACGGAAAAGGAAGACCTTTCTCTCTGTTTCTCTCTCTCACTGTCTAACCTGCCTGTCAATAAATAAATAAATAAATAAATAAAGGGATCAGTAAAAACTATACTTGCTCCATGGAAGAATTGGAAGTATTCCCACCAAGATCTGGAACCAGACAAGGATTCACACTCTCACCACTGCTATTCAATATAGTCCTGGAAGTTTCAGCCAGAGCTGTTAGGCAAGAAAAAGAAATCAAAGAGATACAAGTTTGGAAGAAGGAAATCAAACTATCACTATTTGCAGATTACACGATTCTGTATCTGGGGGATCAAAAAGACTCCACTAAGAGACTATTGGAACTCATGAAAGAGTTTGGTAAAGTGGCAGGATATAAAATTAACACACAAAAATCAATAGCGATTGTATTCACAGACAACATCATGGCTGAGAAAGAACTTCTCAGATCAATCCAATTCACAGTAGCTACAAAAAATTAAATACCTTGGAATAAATCTAACCAAGGACATCAAAGACCTCTATAATGAGAATTACAAAACATTAAAGAAATAAATAGAAGAAGACACAAAAAAATGGAAAAATCTTCCATGTTCATGGATTGGAAGAATCAATATCATCAAAATATCCTTTCTTCAGAAAGCAATTTATAGATTCAATGCAATACCAATCAAAATACCAAGGACATTCTTCTCAGATGTAGAAAAAACGATGCTGAAATTTATTTGGAGGCACAGGAGTCTCTGAATAGCTAAAGTAATCTTCTACAACAAAAACAAAGCTTTAGGCATCACAATACCAGATTTCAAGACATACTACAAGGTAGTTATAATCAGAACAGCCTGGTACTGTCACAAAAGCACATGAGTAGACCAATGGAACAGAATAGAGACTCCAGAAATCAATTCATGTATCTACAATCAACTTATCTTTGACAAAGAAGCTAAAATGAATCCCTGGAGCAAGGACAGTCTCTTCAACAAATGGTACTGGGAAAACTGGGTCTCTGCATGCAGAAATATGAAGCAACACCCCTACCTTACACTTGCAAAAACTCCACTAAAAATGAATCAAAGACCTAAATTTATAACCTGATACCATCAAATTATTAGAGAACATTGGGGAAACCCTACAAGACATTGACATAGGCAAAGACTTCTTGGAAAAGACTGCAGAAACACAGGCAATCAAAGCCACATTGACAAATGGGATTACATAAAATTGAAAAGCTTCTGTACTGCAAAAGAAACACTCAGGAAAGTGAAGAGGCAGCTGACGGAATGGGAGAAATTATTTGCAAACTATGCAACTGACAAAGGATTAATATACAGTATATATAAAGAGCTCAAGAAAACAACAACAGAGCAAATAATCCAGTTAAGAAATGGGCAAAGGACTTAAACAGACATTTTTCAAAAAGAGGAAATCCAAATTGCCAACAGACACATGAAAAAATGCTCAGGATCGCTAGCCATCAGGGAAATGCAAATCCAAACCAGAATGAGGTTTCATCTCACCCTCATTAGAATGGCTTTCATACTGAAATCAGTAAACAACAAATGCTGTCAAGGATGAGGGGGAAAAAGGTACTCTAAGCCATTGTTGGTTGGAATGTAAACTGATACAGGCATTGTGAAAGACAGTATGGAGATAACTCAGAAATGTGTATATGGACCTACCCTATGACCCAGGCATCTCACTCTTGGGAATTTGCTCAAGGGAAATTAAATCAGCATATGAAAGAATTATCTGTACCCCCATGTTTACTGCAGCTCAATTCACAACAGCTAAGATATGGAATCAACCCCAATGTCCATCAACTGAATACTGGATAATGAAATTACAGGATATGTACACCATGGAATACTACACAGTGATAAAAAAGAAATCCTGTAGTTTGCAACCAAATGGATGCAACTGGAAAACATTATACTTAGTGAAATAAGCCAATCTCAAATGTACAAATACCTTATGTTCTCTCTGATCTGTGGTATCTAATAGAATACCTAAAACGTAATCCATGGAAGTGAAATTGACACTTTGAGATGCAATGACTTTGAACAGCCCTTGTCTGGATTGTTGAGGAACAGTTTTGTTTTTTTTTTCATAGTATTTGTTGAACTCTTTATTTAGCATAGGTTTAATCTTATATGTATAAAGTTAATTGAAAATCTTAGTAAATATAAGAATGGGAATAGGAGAGGGAAGAGGAGGAAGGGTGGGAGTGCAGGTGGGAGGATAGGGTGAGAAGAATGACTATATTTCTAAATTTGTATTTATGAACTACATGAAGTGTGCATACCTTAAATAAAATGTTTCAGGAAAAAATAAACTTGCCCCATGGTAAAGACCCCTTGGATATACTCTTAACAGGTGAACATTAGACTGGACTCACTTATTCACGATTAATGTAGTATGTTCACTTGTCAGATTCTTAGGAGTGAGTTCAGAAAAGCGAGAGGCAAATCTATGGTTCAACTCTTGTAACTGTAGGGTGGCATAGCCAGAATATCTGTGTTCCAACTTGCCCTCTAGTAGCCTTGATACTCTAATTTGTATTTCCCTTCGTCTGTTTTTAATTTAGCTATATTTTCTATATGATATATGCTTGCTTGCTATTGCAAAACCAGTGAATGAAATCCATAAGTTTATCAGCTAGAAGGAAACCAGTTGTATGGGCACATCATCAACATTGGTTTAAATATGAGTCACACATTTATGCAAGTCCCTATGAAGTCAGTGATCCAAATGTTTCAGTGCTTTCCAACAGAAATTTTGCAATGAAGAAAATATTCTATATTTGTGTTATACAATGGTATAGCCAGTAGCCCCATGTGGCAACCCAAGTACTCAACAAGTGGTTAGTGCAACTGAAGAAATGAATTTTAAGTATTTCAGATTTAAATAGCTACATGTGACTTGTGGCTACCATATTGGGCAGTACAGATGTGACCCTTTATTGTGGTTACATGATGAAGTGAGAATGCTTATTTTCCACACTTCCCTTGTTCCTGCTCCTCCTGTTTTCATTTGGAGGAACACCATCAAAATAACACTCAATGTTTGGCACGCCTTACTCACTCCCCTCTCCAAGGGGTGATTTCTCTGGTACATTTAAGAGGAGGGAGTGGTGTGCATGACTTGTGCTTCCTTTCCCCTTTTTATTATGCATATTTAAAAATATTTATTCATTTGAAAGGCAAAGTTACAGAGAGAGAGGGAGAGAGATCTTACGTCTGCTGGTTTACTTCCCAAATGGCTGCATTGGCCAGAGCTGGGCAGGCTGAAGCCAAGAGCCAGGTACTCCATATAGCCAGGTACCACCATGTGGGTGGTGGGGGCCCAAGCTCTAGGGCTAGGTTCTGCTGCTTGTTTTCAGGTGCTCCTTGTTTTCTAATGTCACCTGGTGAGGTGTCAGAGAGCTTACATTTGGGGAGCAACATTCACAGATCTGTTACTACACTGAGGTCAATCTTGCGAAGCCAAGACAGGATAATGATAGCTAGCATGTACTGACTATGTGCCACAAACCAGAAAATGTAAGAAATAAGTTATATGAATTAACTCCCTTAATCCCCACATTAGCCCAAAAAAGGGCAGGTTATACTCATATATTATTAGTGTCCCCGTTTCATAGATGAGACAACAGATTCATAATTGTCATTAAACAACTTGCCAGTGGGAAATCCAGGAGTTAAAACTAGACAACCTGGCTCCGGAGCCCATTTCTAACCATTACCATCTGCTGTTCCTGACTGCATTAGAACAGACACCCCAATTGCCTTGAGTTTGGGCTTCCAGAATTAAGGACTTCAGGCTTGGATCCTAGATATTAAGTGAAAGAGAATATGTCATCCAATTAAAATGCAAAACCTTAGCTGTTCAAACTTAGAATTGGCAACTTGATTTATGTCAGTTTAACATTAAATTTTATTTTATTTTTTTTTACTTTTATTTAGTAAATATAAACTTCCAAAGTACAGCTTATGGATTATAATGGCTTTTTTCTCCCCATAACTTCCCTCCCACCTGCAACCCTCCCATCTCCCACTCCCTCTCCCATTCCATTGACATCAAGATTCATTTTCAATTCTTTTTATATACAGAAGATCAATTTATTATATATTAAGTAAAGATTTCAGCAGTTTGCACCCACACAGAACATAAAGTATAAAATACTGTTTGAGTTACTAGTTTTAGCATTAATTCACGTTGAACAACACATTAAGGACAGAGATCCTACATGAGGAGTAAGTACACAGTGACTCCTGTTGTTGACTTAACAAATTGACACTCTTGTTTATGGCATCAGTAATCACCCTAGGCTCTTGTCATGAGTTGCCAAGGCTATGGAAGCCTTTTGAGTTTGCCAACTTCGATCTTATTTCAACAAATAAGTTGAATCAAAGTGGAAGTTCTCTCCTCCCTTCAGAGAAAGGTACCTCCTTCTTTGATGGCCCCATTCTTTCCACTGGTATCTCACTCGCAGAGATCTTTCATTTAGTTGTGTGTGTGTGTGTGTGTTTTTTTGCCAGAGTGCCTTGGCTTTCCATGCCTAAAATACTCTCCTGGGCTCTTCAGAGATTGCCAGTTGGCTGGGATATTCAGAAGTTTTTTTTTTTTTTTTTTTTCCATGTAAGGAATTCCCATTTACTCTTCACCTTTAAAACAAAAAACCTGGGGGCTGGTGTTTAGCCTAGCTATTAAGCTACCAGTCAGGATGCCTGTGAGCCGTATCTGAGTATCTAGGATCAGTATGCGGCTAGGATTCTAACTCCAGCTTCCTGTCTATACAGACTCCAAGAGACAGTGTTGATGGCTCAAGTAATTGAATACCTGCCATCCTTATGGGGGACCTGGATTGAGTTCCCAGCTCCTGGCTTCAGCCTCAGCCCAGCCTCAGTGGTTATGGGTAATTTGGGAGTGAAGCATTGGATGGGAGAACTCTCTCTCTCTTTCTCTGTCTCTCTGTCTCTCTCTCTCTCTCTCTCTCTCTGACACTCAGAAATCAAAACAAAACAAACCTTGTTTTATTTAGGGGTCAGAAGAAAAAGGCAGAGTGTGAATCAGATATCACAAGGAGATTTACTTGTTTAGAAGAACCAATAAGCAACTGTTAGAAAACACACTACAAGTTCTTTTTTTAAAAATTTATTTGACAGAGTTATAGACAGAGAGAGAGAGAGAGAGGTCTTCCTTCCGTTGGTTCACTCCCAAAATGGCTGCTACGGCTGGTGCTGTGTTGATCCGAAGCCAGGAGCCGGGTGCTTCCTCCTGGTCTCCCATGCAGGTACAGGGCACAAGCACTTGGGCCATCTTCTACTGCCTTCCTAGGCCATAGCAGAGAGCTGGATTGGAAGGAGAGCAGCCAGGACTAGAACCGGCGCCCATATGGGATGCCAGTGCTGCAGGTGGGGGATTAACCAAGTGAGCCACCGCGCCGGTGCCTACAAGTTCTTGATACCGTCAGAACCTGGACTCCAGGAGCCAAGCACATCTTCTTTTTTCCTCGGTGGCAATGCTTTGATTTTGTTCTGCTTTTCTTAGCTGGTGGTAGAAAAATTTCCTTATTGTCCATGAACATATTTGAACATGATGAGAATTTCGCTTTTTAGCTTATTTGAATACACTCCCCTAATCACGTCCACAAAAAGGCGCTCATGTTTAGGTTTTTGCTGTGATAAAATTTTGTTTTAAAACCTGGGCATTCTTCTGTTATAGGAATTGAATGTTACAGGAATTGAAAACTTCACCTCTCAGAAATAATAGGGTTAGAAAGATTAATTTGACTTTGGCTCCAGGTTTGTCCAGAGGTCGACCTTGCCTCTTTCTTGACCCATCAGATCATCTCTTCTTGTCCTATGTAACATGTGGTTCCATAGAGGGCATTTTGTGGTCTGATTGTCTTCATTGTTATTCAAGTTTTATAGCTTCAAATCATTTACTTGTTTGAACTAAATTGCTGTAGATAGACTCTCTTTATATATACAGCTCTGTTTATGTGTATCTTTATATATAGGTATGCCTATATATATATGTGTGTGTGTGTATATATATATATATGTATATGGCATATATAAGTAGAAAGTTGGGTACTTCCAGAGAAAGATGTTTTAGAACACTTTTGTCAAAGTTTAATTGAAGAAACTTTGTTCCAAAGTATAGAGGTGCAACACAACATATACTACCTAAAAATAGTAAAAGGCTGAAGTTCTGTTTATAAGAAAAGACCTATTTGCAGGGATGGAATGTATGGACAAGGGTGGTTTTGACTAGAGGAAGAGCCTGTCCATTAATAAATGAATGCTGTGATGGTCATTATTATTCTTTCCATCACTCTTTTTTCTTCTCTATCCTTCCTTCTTAAAACAATTGGAAGATAAAGCCCCAAAACAATGACATATCTCATACATATTAGTAGATAATCAACATGAATTTATTGGATCTTGAAGTTTAATTAGAAATGTTACCTTACCATTTACTCTGGTTTCTGACTCATAATGAATGAGCCATTTTTAATTTTTATATTTGGACTAAAAGAAGATAATATAGATGATAAGGAAGATGAAAAAAACTATATGTGAGAATGGCTTTAAATAATAAAGGGAGATCCAAAAGTGGTGTTCAGATGAATTCTACAAGTTTATCTTGCCATGAGGTATGGCACTGTTATTCTAATATGCTTTCAACATTATAACTTTGGCTTTTAAACACCACCAAAGCAAAAACAAAACAAAAGACTTTCTTTTTACATAGTTGTATTCTAATGATTTCATAGCTTACCAGAGGAAAGAGTATGCATTTTGGGACCGAAGTTCTGAATTCTAGCTTCAGCTCTGAAATTTAAGCTGTATGTTGCTGTGAGTATGATCCTAAGTCTGTCTCTCAGAGCCTTGGGCTTCTTAGTGAGAGCTGATGATGCTGTCATACATGTCTTGAGAACAGGAGTGGACTTCACATGAGTTCCTCTGGTGGTGCAGGACACCTGTTTCTTCCTCACTGTTGGGCCAGAAATGACCTCCCCCAGTTCCTCATCCTTGTAATGGGAACAGTATTGCCCATCCACATGGTTGTTGAAAGAATAAAATGACACAATTATGAGAGTGTTTTGCAAGTTTTAAAGTGTTAGCATTGTTGGAAATTTTGCTTCTTTGATTCTGAACTCAACAAACCTTATTTATTCTTCGTTTTCCTAGCCAGGACAATGTCTCTGGCTCTGAGGACTCAGATGTTCAGTGGATTTTCCCCCAAGTTTTCTCTAATGGGAGTGTTGGTTTCAGGTGTCGATGAGGCAGCTGCTAGGGCTTTCTGTTGCCTGTGGAGGCTGGCAAAAGGAGTTGTGTTGCAAAGCACTATTTCCTTTATGGGAGATATAGCTGAGCCCCTCTTAGCAGTGCCTGGGGAAAGACACCAATGATTAACAGAAAATAAAGACAGGACTTTTGAAGGTGGTTCTTGCAAGGTGTCTGGTGCGTAACAAATCTTCCCAGGCAGACGACTCAATCAATTCACAGGCTTTTATTGGGGTTCCGCTCCCGGGTGAGGTTCCCTGGTCCCAACAGAACAACAGAGCGGGGGGTGGGGAAGTTGCGCATCAGAGATTGGGAGAGCTCCTTTTATAGATTCAGGGCATGGGGGTTAAAGGTTGAGGCGGGTCTGATCCTCACTAGTTGACCTTTAGGCACCTGCAGGGACCTTGACAAGGACTTTCTTCCCCGGAAGTACAGGTAGGAACTTTCCATTCCCGGAAGTGTAGGCCTTCCCTCCTTGCGGATCCCAAAGCTACCAGTTCTGGCTGGAATTAATGACTATTTGGCTTATCTTTTACTTCAGATGATTGATTATGCTTTCCCTTTCCCATTCTTTCCTCTTGCTAGTGTCTTATTTGGGGGACCTACCTTCCATCACTCCTCCACGATGCCCTTCCTCAGCTACTACTAACCCGGCGTGTTCTCTCTCCCTCCCTCCATTTCTCCCTTTCTCTCTTCCCCCCTCTCATTTGTACTCCTATAACACTGTGTTGATAAGACCCTTAGAACCTTTATCATAGTCTGCCTTTACTAAACTATAAAATCCTCAAAGCAAAGAGGTTTTTATACATTTAATATCCAGTAAATGCCTCAGACTGCTGAATTCAAATCCTGGCTCCCCTACTTTCTATGTGACCTAGAGCAAATTACTGAACCTTTCTGGATCTCACTTTACTCGAAAGTACAGTGGTGCTAACAACAGGACCTACACTACAGGGTTTCTAGGAGCACTGCATGTAAAGCTCTTAGGATAGTATTAGACACCTAGCAAGGCCTTGCTGAATATTGGCTGCTTGTATCAGAAACACAACTGGACCACAAGTTTCTGAATCAACTAGGAATTGGGTCCACTGAGGTACACAGGGCAGGGGTCAGGAGGAGGCATGATCTGAGGCTCACAGGGTCTTATGGGCCCTAAGACTACACACATATTGCCCTACTCCTGGCCCAGCATCTCTAGCAAAAAGGTGACCAGGGACATTATTGCAATTCTCTTGCCCTTTGCTTTTCTGAATTATTACTGAGAGCACTAGAGAAAAAGAGGGGACTGACTCATGATGAGTACATTGGGCACTTACTCTGCTTGATGCCCCGTCAGTCCTACCCACTCCAACCAACAGTGGATTGAGAAGCCTTAAAGGGAGAAGAGAGAGGGAATACCAAGGTTCAGTTGTGGGGAAGGGTGAAGAGTGGGTGAATGAGGGGAGGCCAAGACAGGGAACAGGAAGTAGAAAAATAGGAGGAAGGTTGTTCAGAAGGTATTGAAGACAAAGGTGCGACTGGAGGAAACAAGTAGAGATACAGAAGGTAGAAAGGCAGAAGTCCAAGTTTTTTCAGGGGGGTTCGGAGAACAGGAACAGTTAGCCCAGATCCTGTGGGGCTTATATGCGAGAACTTAAAAGGTTCATGAAAAAATAGAATTAAAAGATAAACGTATTTTGGTGCAAAGCATTTTTGAAACCCGTGCATAGTTGTTTCATGATATGAATTTTCATCAACTTTTTGAAGACCTCTTGTATGAATGGATTTTCTTTTATCTTTTCTCGCACCAAAATAGACTTCTTTTAATTCCATTTTCTCTGAACCTTTTAAGTTCTCTCCTAGGTCTCAGTTTTAGCACTTAAGTTGGGTCATGGCTTTGGGGATGGAGGGTGGGGTGGAGAAGGAATCTGGCCACCAGGTGGCAGTGGTGCCCCAGTCACATGTTCAGAGCCAGCTTGGACAGCCCATCTCTCTTCCCTTATTTGTCACCAAGTTAAGTGTTAACACATTGTTGAACTCAGTATTAAACAGTAACACTGGGTCATTCTTATTGGAGGAGTTTTGAAGAAAAGCAAAGCTAGGTACCAATAGGTATATTTCTCTGTATGCCATGACTATTTTCCATCATAGGTAATTAGAACTAAGGAATTCCAGCACTTTTTAGGTTCAAGGGAGGAGAGTCAGGGACCCAAAGAGCACTGGGCTCTCCAGCTGTGGTACCTTATGCATTTATGCATTGAAATGCAAATGTGGGAAACAGGATCAATGTCAATTTTCCAAAAAAAATCCCAAAAAAACCCAAAAAACTTCCCTTTAGAATCTGGATGGGTGGTCTTTCACTCAACAGGAGCACACACTATTTTTTTTAAATTTTTTATTTAGTAAATATAAATTTCCAAAGTACAGTTAATGGATTACAATGGCTTCCCCCCCCATAATTTCCCTCCCACTCACACCCCTCCCATCTCCCGCTCCCTCTCCCATTCCATTCACATTAAGATTCATTTTCATCTTTACTTAATGTATACTAAACTGATTTTCTGTAAAAAAAAAAAAAAAAAGAAGAAATTATCAATTCCCAACTTGACTCTCACTGGGATTAAACATGACAACAGGTCTGATCTGATTTCATCATCATTTAAAAAATCATCTATTATTTTTCACTTTATGTTTGTGTGGGAGCAAACTGTTGAAATCTTTGCTTAATGTATGCTAAACTGATCTTCTGTATATAAAGAGAATCAAAAATGAATCCTCATGTGAATGGAAGGGGAGAGGGAGTGGGAAAGGGGAGGGATGTGGGTGGGAGAGATGATATGGGGGGGAAGCCATTGTAATCCATAAGCCGTACTTTGGAAATTTATATTCATTAAATAAAAGTTAAAAAAAAGATTCATTTTCAATTATCTTTATATACAAAAGATCAGTTCAGTATATATTAAGTAAAGATTTCATCAGTTTGCACCCACACAGAAACACAAAGTGTAAAATACTGTTTCAGTACTAGTTATAGCATTACTTCACATTGGACAACACACTAAGGACAGATCCCACATGAGAAGTAAGTACACAATGACTCCTGGTGTTGACTTAACAAATTGACACTCTTGTTTATGGCGTCAGTAATCTCCCTAGGCTCTAGTCATGAGTTGCCAAGGCTATGGAAGCCTTTTGAGTTCGCTGACTTAGATCTTATTCCGACAGGGTCATAGTCAAAGCGGAAGTTCTCTCCTCCCTTCAGAGAAAGGCACCTCCTTCTTTGATGACCCCATTCTTTCCACTGGGATCTCACTTGCAGAGATCTTCCATTTAGGTCTTCCTTTTTTTTTTTTTTTTTGTCCCCAGGGTGTCTTGGCTTTCCATGCCTAAAATACTCTCATGGGCTCTTCAGCCATATCCGAATGCCTTAAGGGCTGATCCTGAGGCCAGAGTGCTATTTAGGACATCGAGCACACATTTTTGATATGTTCTCTCTATAAGTTTGCTCTGTGAACACTGACAGAACACAATTTCTACCTTGACAGGCCTCTGTGGCTCTTTCATTCAGAATTGTGGAGGAAACTTTATATAATGCATTCCTTTAGGGGATGTCACTGAGGTTTTTTCTTTTTTTTCACCAGCTCTGTTTTATCCCAATTTAGACAAACTAGACACACACACACGGCCCATATTTGGGTTGGACGTTTAAAAGTTTAAGAAAATGACATGAGTGGGTTGATTATAACTTTAACCTCAAGGACTTGAGAATGAGGCAATTCTAATTTTTAAGAAAACAAGGGTAAAAAAAGTTTCAGTATTCAAATGCCAATCATATTCAGATGTACAAAATTATTAGGCTAATGTCTCAAAAGAAATTGCTAAAATTTAAGTAAATTCTTTTTAGAGCTTCAAAACCCTTCCAAATTTCAAAGTAAAATTTATCTTGTTTTAAAGTAAAATTTGAAATTTAAAAATAAAATAGATAAGAAATTTACCAATATGGAAGGCCACCAGAATTCTGAAAATGAGTTTTGATAGGTAATTTCCGAAGCTCAAAAAGGACTGCAAAATAGAAGCATTTCTCTCTCCAAAAGATAAACTATCCAACCTCTGAATTCTTTCCATTGTGTTTTTATTGTGTCTTCTCTTCTGTCTTGCTCTCTCATTTAGCCTCCAGTTTATCTTCCCTTTATCCTTCCTATTCTCCAACATCTTTTTTTCTTATCTTGTGTTTTCTTCCATTCATTTTCTCTCTTCTTATTTCTTGCCTCTTTTTAAAAATCCATCCTATCTACTTCATTATGTCTTTGCCTCACTTTCTTTGCTCCCTGCTCTTACCTGATCGTACCAAGGAACAAAAATACATGCATATAAACATTCCCAGTTATTTCTTGGAGTGGTTTACATTTTCTATTAGTTATTATCAAGGCAGGCACATAGGAGTTCTGTTTCTCTCTCAAAAAGGTAAGTCAAGTGGCTATTCATTTGTGTGATATTCCCTGTCCTTTCTTGTGCTGTGATGGTCAAGGGGCATGAAAATAGGAACAGGGTTAGCTTCCACATATGACGTAGTAAAGGGATCCCACCACTTTCTCCTTGTTTCCAAGGCTCTGTTGGCTCATTAACGCCAGAGGGGTGAAACAGCATGGATGATTTCCAGCCAGGCTTCCCTTCTCAAGTATTCTGTTTCATGATTTTTTAAAATAGGCTGATTTGCTTCTCCTATCAAGTAGTGAGCCACATGGTCTCTGTTACATCGAAACTGCTGAGCTTGATGGGTAAGTTACTAACATTAGAGTCATTAATCAGATTGGGTTTCAATTTATCTAAATGTGATGTCTTTAGATATGAGACTTAAACTTTCTTATTTTTAGCAAGACAAGCCGTCCAAATTGCAAAGTCTATTGTTCATTACTCTGCAGTAATTTTGAAAATGTCTTTTTTTTTTTTTGGAAGTTATTTTGGAGTCTCTGTCTTGGGTTAACTTTCTTTCAGAAACAGTGAGCTGAACATGTATTCATGAAAATTTTAGACTGGGGCACCTCAGTGAGATTCTTTAGAAGTTTTCAACCTAATTTCAAGTGATTTTTCTAAGAAAATGAGAGTGTTGGAGATCAAGATTCTGTGAGGAAGGAAGGAATGATGTTACCTTAAAAGGCAAGCTTTTGGGACTGTATCAAATAAAGATGTAGAGAAAGGAGAGAGAAATGCATGATGATGCAATTTTGACATTGGCATTAATTTAGTATATAGTTATGGATTGCATGGCAGTTCTGTTTCAGAGAACCCGATGACTTACATTTTAAAGTGACAATATGTGTGTATTCTTTCAGTGGATTTGATCATTTACTGCTGATGTAAGTACTATATAAGCCCTATTGTGCATACAGTGACACTAGCATCAACAGAGGCTGAGTTTGCTCAAAACTTTTGAAAGTGAAGCCAGGACTCAAGCCTTGCAGTCTAATACCAGAGCCCATGGTTTGAAACGTTGCCTCCCAAATCATTGCCATATTGAGCTATTCAAATAGTTTGGCCTGTGTGGTCCTATTTCTGGTTTAAGCACACCAAACAGATAAAACCATGTTGGCAGGAAAATTATAGCCCTAAATATATACAGTTGAAAAGAGAAAAAAATTCAAGTTAATAATCTAATTTCCTATTTTAATTACCTAGAAAACAAGATAAACACAAAGCAAGCAGAAGCAAAGAAATAATATATATTAGGATAGAAATCTATAGGCTTGAAAACAAAAATAATCAAGAAAACCATGGAAATAGGGCTAGGTCTTTGAAAACTCAATGCAATTGACAAACCTTTGGGAAGACAGAGAGGGAGGGAGGTCAAGAAGTAGGGAGAGGGCTGGCGCCGTGGCTCAATAGGCTAATCCTCCACCTAGCAGTGCCGGCACACCAGGTTCTAGTCCTGGTCGGGGCGCCGGATTCTGTCCCGGTTGCCCCTCTTCCAGGCCAGCTCTCTGCTGTGGCCAGGGAGTGCAGTGGAGGATGGCCCAAGTGCTTGGGCCCTGCACCCCATGGGAGACCAGGAGAAGCACCTGGCTCCTGCCATCAGATCAGTGCAGTGCACCAGCCGCAGCGCACCGGCCGCGTTGGCCATTGGAGGGTGAACCAACGGCAAAGGAAGACCTTTCTCTCTGTCTCTCTCTCACTGTCCACTCTGCCTGTCAAAAAAATAAAAAATAAATAAATTAAAAAAAAACAAAAGCTGGAAACAACTCAAATGTCCTTCAGTGGGTGAATGGTTGAACTAACTGTGGTACACCCAAATCATAGAATACTACTCAGCAATTAAAAGGAATGAACTATTGATAGGTGCAACAACTTGCATGAATCTTCAGAGAATTATGCTTAGTAAAGTAAGGTCAATCATAAGGTCACATACTATATGCGTCCAATTTTATACAATCCCTGAAAAGGCACATTTATAGAAATATAGGACAGATGAATGTTTTCCAGATATTTAAGATGGGGTTTTGGGGAGAGTAGTGGGTGTAGCTATATGTTCTGTATCTTGACTGTGTAAATGTCAATATCTGGGTTGTGATATCAGAATACAGTTTCTATGATATTAACGCGATGCTAATATCAGGTGAAACTGAGTAAAATCATATATGATCTTTCTGTATTTTCTTATGCTGAAAGTTGCTTTGAAGTTCATGAAGACACCCAGGCAGATTAAGGAAAGTTGTGAGAAAAAACCAAAGGCATCAACCAGGAGTCTTGAAAAGGTTTTTTTAAACCATCAATAAGGCATATGTGTGATTATTATTCTCTTTTTAGTTTTCATATTTTAAGGTAAAAAATATTAGAGTGAATCCTGAGGAAATGACTCAAAATGATACTACACCTTGTTGATTGACATGTAGAGTAGGTTAAAGAACCAGGGCTATCTGACTGAGTTGATGAGATGGGCTGTATCAAATCTCCGACTATTTTAAATGGATGGACATAGTTTAAATGGATGTGGATGGGTATATTGGTTCTTTGACCTCTACAGCACCCATCTCATTCTTGTCCATCAAGCCAAGTTTCATTCCTGCCTCATCTATGAAGTTCTTCTTGACCATTTCACTTCCTACTACTCTTACCTCCTAGGAATTGGCAGATTTTAATGAATGAGATTGCTTTTTAATAAACTAAGTTAAATTATCTATCCAACTGGTATTTCCTGAAGAAAGTGATTTCACCAGTGGTAATTCCTTGAGATGGGTTTCACTGTCCTAATACTACATTGAAAGTTATTTATAGAAATTTAGATTGAATGTCCTCCTGGGAATCTGTGTCTCAGTTCTCTAAACCCAATTATTTCATGAGTTGGCATGTAATCCAACATAGTGATACTGGATTTTTTTTATCCTTCTGCTTGTTTCCTTCAAGAGTATGATAACTGTTTTGGGTCAGCACTGACTTTACTGGGGGACTATGGTATATATCCAATCAATGCGTGTTGTCAAAATGAACCCACTACTAAACATTTACATAGAAGATGGAAACCTTGACAGATTATCTTAAACTACAGAAGAGGGAAATTAGGTTGAACGCATTAACTAAATTGGGATAGAGAACCCTTAAACACAAGAAAGGCATGATGGTTTTAGAATCTTCACTGCGGGCCATTTCATGAACACCAGACGGCTGTTTATACAATATAGCATGATGATTTACTGTGACCGGCAAAGCTTTTCTGGTTGTACTAGTCTAAGGGGTTTCTTGGATTGAGTCTCTAAGGAGAAGAAAGCTGTATTCCTTTTCCTGTTTAAATTTCAGCTACTGTGAAATAACCATGATTGTATTTTACATTTAAAACTCCCAAATAGACGTAGACTCTGAAGTGATATTGGCCTCCTTGACTGGGCAACTGTGTTCCTATTCCTCCTGTGTTTTATGACTCACCCATGATGCCTGAGAAGGTGAGAAGGAAACCATGTTTATTGTGTTCCTTCAGAGTGCAAAACAGATGACTGTGTTGTTATGCAGATTTCTATGGGTGGAGCCTGAGAAGCCCTGCCCACTTCCCTAGACAGAGTGAGAAGCTTGGATGACATTCAAGTAAGGGGTTTCGTGGAGATCTTGAGTAGGTTTTGCACTTGCTGCTCCCTCCTGATTGCTTTGGTAGTTTGCTGTTGGGCTGTTCCACATGAAAATCCTTGTCACATCATTAATCTTACAGGGAAACAAACCTGAAAGTTCGTCACGCACTCTCAGTTACCTCAGAACTTGGAGCAGATATTAGCAGACTCGCGAGATTTGACGGTAAGTGCTTTAATCAGACAAACAAACAATGCCATAACTGAAAAACAACATCACAAACTCATTATCTGAGATCTACTCTATGTTTGTTTTTATTTCTGGGAGGACATAGAAATCTCTAGGCACAAAAGTCTAACATCTCACACTAATGAGTTTGGGAAAAGGAGAATGGCTTTATCAACTCATCATTCATTTCAATTATATTTAGGTTGCCCTTTTAGGACTCCATATAGATCGGTTCTGGCTTATTAAGAATCTTCATAAACTCGAAACTCTCTTCCAAGATGTTTTCTTTGGAGTTACCTAAAGGAAAATGTTGATAAAGTTTTTAGCATGATCCTATGAGTTACAATACTGGCAAGTTTACATTATAAATTTCTGAATGCACAGCTTACAGTTTATATTGTCTGTGCTTTGCATTTGCTTATAAACTTTGTCTGGTTTCTGTTAATATTTTAATTTCTCTTAAATAAGTTCTGAAATAACAAATGTAAAGGAGTAGCCAGGAAACTTTGACCCAAGAAATATTCTGATTAGATTAAAAAATTGTGCATCTTTTACTAAGTAATTTTTTCAATGAAATTTTACTGTTATGTGAGTCCAAGAGAAGTAAATTATGTTCATGAGTCAAAATACTTGCTTAAAATTCCTCGTTGAATATTTATGGAGTCCTAAAAGGGCAACCTAAATATAATTTACTATTACTCATTTCTTTCCTGGCAAAAGAGTGTATTTATACTTCTGTCAGTCTATGAGGAGATAGAAACTCATGATTTTCAATGTTCTTAACCATCAAGAAGAACATGGTTGTTTCAATTATTTAGTTCTCTTTCATAGATGTTGGCACAGATGACCCACACTCTGTTGCAGTTTCAAACAGTGCTGGAATCTCAGTAGTGTAAACACAGTTGAGGTTTATTTCTTGCTTATTTCACATTCTGATGTGGCTTGGGTGGCTTTCTCCACTCTGTAGCCATGGTACGTACATTGATGGCCTCTGAGGTAACCATGTCAGGGTAGGGTGAGATAAAAGAGATATACTGGCCTTTTAAAAAAGATTTATTAACATTTGAAAGGCAGTGTTATAGAGAAAGAAGGATAGACACAAGAGGCGGGGTGGTGGAGAGAGGAGGAGAGATTTTCCACTCATTAGTTCACTCCCTAAATGGCTCCATTGGCTGGGGCTGGGCCACACCAAAGCCAGAAACTTGGAACTCCACCTGGGTCTCCCATGTGTGTGGCAGGGGTCCATGTGCTTGCATCATCCTCTATTGCTTAACCAGGCACATCAGCAGGGAGCTGGATTGAAAGTGTAGCAGCTGGGACTTGATCCTTCACCCATATGGGATGCCACCATTGCAGGTGGTGGTCAATCCGCTGTGCCACAGCACTGACCCCAAGACACACTGGCATTTAACTGTTTCTCCCTTTCATATTTCATTGGCTAGCATGAGTCACCTGGCCCTGATTTAACTGTGAGAGAAACTAGGGAAGAACAAATACAGATATTTGTTGAGCACTAATTGTCTCTACCACACCCTCAAGAATTGTGACCATGCAGGCCAATGGCATGATAATGATAAAGGGAAAGGCGGAATTAGCTGGAGTTCTTTTTTTGATTTATTTATTTATTTATTTATTTGACAGGCAGAGTGGACAGTGTGAGAGAGAGACAGGGAAAAAGGTCTTTTACATGGAACTGCAGGATTGGGGCAAGCATTCTCTTTGTCAGCATGACTCTCCATCTACTATACCCTGCTTCCCATTTTCTTATTCTTTCTTTTTTTTAAAGATTTTATTTTATATATTTGAAAGACAGAGTTACAGAGAGGTAGAGACAGAGAAGTCTTCCATCTGCTGGTTCACTCTCCAAATGGCTGCAACGGCCGGAGCTGTGCTGATCTGAAGCCAGGAGCCAGGAGCTTCCTCTGGGTCTCCTACGTGGGTGCAGGGCCCAAGCACTTGGGACATCCTCCACTGCCTTCCCAGGCCATAGCAGAGAGCTGGATTCGAAGAGGAGCAGCCGGGACTAGAACCGGGGCCCACATGGGATGCCAGCACTTCAGGCCAGGGCTTTAACCCACTGCACCATAGCACCAGCCCTCCCCCCCACCATTTTCTTCTTATGGCCCTAGTCATGCTCTGACATAGTATACTTGTTTTATTTATTTACTTATTTGGCTTTAACAACAGACTTTTTTTTCCCCCTTCACAAATATGGTGGCTGAGAATCCAACATCAAGATGTCAGCAGTTGATTTCTCTTAAGGACTCTTTCTTCTTGGCGTGCAAATGGCTGCCCTCTTTGCCTGTTCTCCTGGTCTTTCCTTCATGCCTGTACATCTCTGTTACCTCCTTTTTTGTATAGAGATACCTGTCATATTGTTTTTATTTTCAAAGTTTCTTGTTGGTGGCCCGTCTCTGTCTGCATCAGTGGAAGCTACATGGGGCCTTTATTTTGTTCACTTATGTATGGCAAACTTCTAGCACAACACCTAGCACATAGTAATTATTCAGTATATCCTTGCTGCATGCATGCATGAATGAATGAATGCTCAAAAGTGCTAGGGGTTGGTGGGGCAGGGCAGGATCAGCCTAAGGCACCAGAAACACACAGGAGGGTGGAGGAAGGGTCCGAGATAAAGAGGTTGGGGAAGGAGTGGGAAATGATGGGGTGAGGAGGGAGAGTCTGATGGGGCCTCAGAGGAACCAGAAGAGTGCAGGGTTCCTTCCTCCTGGAGGGCGGGCTCCTGGGAGAGTGGTTATCTGGTGTGGTGGTTTTGTATGTCTTCATTTCTGAATCCTTTCTCTAAGCAAAATTGGACAGAGTAGCCCCTGATTTAAACTTATCCTGGTGATGCTGCCCAAGCTGAAGCCAGGAAATAGTCCCTCACCTAGAAATTCCTTTAAGGCCTTTGGGTAACAAGTTTGGGGGCTTAAAGCTCTTGTCTGTATATAAAAGTAGTCTTTTTAAAATGCTTCATACAATTAAATTTTAAAGTGCATTAATAGGTATCACTTTCTAGGTGAAATCTAAATTTGCCTCAGGAAGGATAAGCAATACACTAAGTTCTCAGTATAATTGTTTTCCTAAATAAAGGCAACAGAAGACCTCTGTTTTACTTTATAGCTTTTCTGACAAACATGTCAGACTCATAAGGCTGGCACACTTCTAGGCTAAGGAAAAGGTTGTGCTGAATTTAATATTTCATTCTTAAATCTTGGGTTGTATTTCAATCTAAAAGTCCAAGACAACACGCTGTTTTATGGTTTTATCCTCGTTAAAATGATTTCCTATTTCCATGAAAGGATCTGATTGGATTAAGGGGAAATTAATTTGATGCAATATACAAATTAGATTTTCCTGTTAGCAGCCAAGTTTAAAGACAAAGAGGGTGTCTGGTGTAAGATGTGGTATGAAAAAAGTCTTTAGAAGAGTTGGGACAGTTAACAAACCCACCCTAAATCCTTGCCACAGTTGCTTTTTCCAGTGGCCCTAATTTTTCCCCTTTCCCCTAGATCTACGTCTTTCCAAGTCCCACATACTGTGATTTCAGTCTGTCTCACTCTACGTACATCCACTCACTAACTGCAGTATTTCCCTACCCAGTTTCACCATCCTCCTCTTTCCTTCCATTTTTGCTTTCATACTATTCTCTTCCCATCCTCGTCTTCCCTTCCTTGTGTTAGTTTTTTATGTCCTTTGTTTGGTATCTCTTTTTCTGTCATTCTTAATCTTTTCTATTTTTATCACTCTTACCATATTGATTCATTTATGCACTTATTAATATCTCCTAAGGACTTCATACAAAATGAAGTATATGGAATAGCAACATATCTCCATATGTATTATCCAGGTTCTTTTGATCCTTTCATCCTACAATTATTTTCCTATCCCTTAATTTTGTTTAATTTATTTAACTTGTTTTAACAGAGTGTCAGTAGATTACAGATTTTCCTCTGGTGACTGGTAAAAGATTTCCTTGAGTCATAGAAATCCAGACCAGATATTGCACCATTTTGTTAATTAGAAGTGTGATATCAGCGTTGTGTACATTGGGAAATGTGTGGCAAGGAAGAGTAGATGAGATAGATGGTGGGGGTGCACCTTCCCCATGTTTTGTCTGTGCTAAGTAAATCTTATAGCTTGTGACTTCTGGGCAAATCTCGGTATGACATTATTTTTGATTCTAAGACTCTGTGGTTTTGCTTCTGGGACTTGCCAAAATACTTTCTCTCACACCAAATCACAGCTTTCCGTCCTTGTATTATAAGTGCACATCTTCCGAGAATCCAAAGATGTGTCTTTCCCACTCTTTTTCCTAGAGATGTCTCCACTGGGGACCCCAAAGTGGGGACATCTAAGGTCAAAACTGAGATGGTCTGAATCTCGGGATGCCTCTGGCAAGTCTCTGTGTTTCTGCTTTGGCATCTGTACCCAAGGTCAGTGCGTCCTGCAGCTCACCCATCACTTATCCATCCATCCATCCATTCATTCACTTACAGAGGCAAGTCAGATGCAGGCCTTGCTCGCACAGAGCTTATAGCCCAGGGGAGAAGAGAAGCTTGAGAAAGGCTTCTCCCCAGAGAAGCCTGAATAAGGTAAAAGTCCTAAAGTTCTCAGGCACTAACCATGATGTAGTATGTGTATCAGTCACTGTGCTGCATAATTACATAATCTTACTAAATTATTACAGCTCTTGAAGGAAGATATTATTTGCTCCAATTTATGGATGAGACCCAGATAAATTGAATAACTCTTACAATGTCAGATGGCTACTAAATAGAGGAACCAGAGTAGGAACCCCAGATTACTGGCAAACGCAATTCTACAAAGGACATAGACTCTCAAGTTCTGATCTACAAGCAGAAAGACAGCATTGGACAATTAGGGAAATTTAGCACAGCAGCTTAGCTCCTGATCAGGGTAAGAAATAATTTTTAAGAATATTCTAAACCTAAAGATGCAAAATTAATTTTTGAAGATCAAGTCCACCAGGACTAGGATGATATCATTTTAATGAATAAGTCTTAAAAATAAAAAAAATAGCAATGTTCTCAGTAAGTTTGAATGCCAGGATCTCTGACAAGAGTTTATAGAAGAGATTGGAAAACATGGAGAACAGTACCCACAAGACAAAATTGCATTTCTGTAGATAAACCCAATTACTTGAAATTTCTCATATTAATATTTTTATAATTTTTATACATTTCAAATATCAGGAAAATATTGGGATGCAGCTTGTTGAATTTTAGAAGAAAAGATACATAATATGTAATATTATCACAGATACATAAAAATAAATTGAGTTGGCTTTGGTTTCTCATGTTAAATTCTTATGGGGAATTGAACAACTTTTACATGAACTGGAAATACTTGTCAATTGCACATTTGTAAACTGGACATTCTTATGCCTTGGGGAAAGCCCCGGATGTAAATTGTCCAAATGTGTTTAAGAATCTTTTGCATATTGTTACTGACTGGACTGAGATCTGTTTTTTGCAACTCATGACAAGTTTACATATTTTGTGTGACTGTTAATACGGATTTCTGAACCAGGGAAAGGTTGACTCTTTATTCAGGAATCTTTGTGTATTTTGTGGTCCCTTCTAAAGAGTATCATGTGTGTATTTAAAACATACAAAAATAAGCATCTCTTTTTTGGTTAAAAAAAAAAAGCCTTGGTTAACATCTTGTGACTTACTTTTGCCTAACAGCTAGCTTTCACACTCACCTAGACAGAAGCACAGCTTGACAACACAGCTTATGCAAGAGGCAAAGATTTTGTGGAAAAATGTGAAGAATAACTTTCCTCTTTACTGCTGGTGCTGACGTGGCCCTTCCAGTGGTAATGAGGAGAATAGCTGAGGCTTCATGGTTGAAGCATAAAGAGGTTTTAGAAAATACCCAGGTGATAACCTTTCTTTTTAAGAAAAAAAAAATGTGTATTACAACCATCAGGGCAGTCTCCTAAATGATGAGAAGCCCCTGGTTAGAGAAATTTTTGAATAGAAATAATGTCGTCTTAGTGGATAATTTGTCTTCTGAAAGAATTACACTGCGGCTAATCCACAAATAATGCTGGTGATAGTAATAGAGCGTACAGAAAGAAACGAAGCCGACTTTGCCAGAAGGTCATCGAACGTTGGTTACTATGTGGGTGATAAAACTTCAGTCGCCCGCTATGAGAGCATTCAGAAACTGCATGGAAAGTGAATACTATGCATGAACCTCACGTTTTTGCACCAAAATAAACATCTTTTAATTCCATTTTCCATGAACTCTTTGAAGTCCCTTTACACTTCAAATTTATCAACTTGATAATTATTCAACAATGTAGCTGATTAAATTTAGAGTGCCTAAGAAGGCCTAGAGCATTTATGTGTGATTGTAAAATAGATGAGTTGCTATTCACTTTCACCCTTGGGCCAGACAAATGCAGCTAGCTACTTTGATATTTCAGCTTCATTATTGACATGATTTTTCCCCAGTTGTATTATTGCCCATAAAGATGATTTTTTGCTCTAAACATGTATTCAGTAAATGATTATTGTAAGAAATGATCCTATTTTTGTTACCTGTTTTCCTTATCAATTCTCAAATTGACCTTTCTCTTCATTGATATAATTAGCAAAAGGAAAAAAAGGATCACAGAGATTTTTTTAACCTAGTTTTTATTATGCTTTATGGTGAGGATCTATTTTTAGTTGCTTCAAATATGCTTTAAGCTACTAAATTTTTTCCGTGTTCTCAGATCAATTTGGCTCCCATTAGAATTAAGCCAGCCGAAACCCTCTATTGCACCTGTTCTACTTGGTCTTCCAGTTCCCTTTCTCATTATTGCCATGAGAATCACTTCATTTTCCCCATTCCCGTTATCTTACATTTGTTATAATACCCATGTCGTCCCCCTCTTTGTCCCTTGAAAGCATCTGAAATCTTTTCCATTCATCTCTGTTATATTAAGGGCCTGTTATAGCAATATTATGGTAGATTACAGGAATACAGAGGTGAATGTAATGCTCCCTTCAAAAGAAATTGCTCACTTCTTTTAGAAAGGGTCAGAATAGAAATTGGGAAGCTTGTATTTTATGCTAAGAGACGGCAAAAAGGGAACCTCAAGGGTTCTGATGACCAAAAAAAAAAAAAAAAAAAAAAGTTTGGCTTTGTTTCTGCCCTTTTGTTTTGACTTGGTCCTGTATTTAGTACTTAAATCACTGGGACCACACTCTTTGTGAAAGCTGAATTGAGGATTGGCCTCCAAGAACCCCAGCAGAACTCCTTGGCCTTTCTGCCTGTCTAGACCACACCCTTGGTGTAAGGCCAGAAGTGGATGAGCCTTGGGGCCAGAGAGTGGCTGGCCAACTTGTTCAAGGCTGTAGTTGCCTCCATGACAGTCTTTGCTTACGAAAATAAAAATGATCAAATGAGCCTGTTTTTCATATTCCTATTGGCAGGGACTGCATATTATGTTGTTTTTGCCCAAAGCACATTCCACCATCCCCTACCCCGACCGCCCACCCGCTGCTCTGCCAAGTGGTCAAATTTGAAGCCCTAGAAATTGAGTCCTGGGTCAAGAAATTGGAATATTAATCAACTCTGTTATTTCATGTAGGTTTTCCTGGTAGTACTCAAGGTTATACAAAATTCGGGAATGAAAATTATGGGTCAAGAGAAAAGATCGTGACTTCTGAGAAATCAGAAAAGTTCCCATCCACAGTTGTAGTCGTCCAAACAACTTGAGGCAATTTAAATCAGCCTTAATTTACTTTTTAGTATCCATGGTAAGCTATAATGAGAACTAACCAGTATCCAGCCACTTCCTTTACTATAAGCAATGACTTGGTTCGGCTTACTGTCTCAGCTAACTCCTGCCCAGAACCCTCTCAGTTACCAGTAGATGCCTGGGAAAATGCTTGGGAAGCCAACAGTGAGTGCCCACGTTGGGGGTCTTCTGGTTATACTGGGGAAAGGTGAGCACAGTTTGGTAAAGCAGTCCTGAAGCCAAGAGCCACTCATTCCTTTCAGGGTTTAGTTTATTTGTTTCTGTTTTTTTTTTTTTTTTTTTTTTTTTTAGTGCAAGGTCTGTTAAAATTAGCAATCTGGTTAGTCAGGAGTGACCATACCATGTGAAAACTGGCTGCTGTCCCCTTTGTCGAAGAACTTTAAAAGCAAAGCAGCAGCCTCGGAAAGAAGGCACTGGAGGTAGGCGGTCTGCAAGTTGGGCAGGCACTTGGAGAAGAGTGGAGGCGTGGCAGGAAGGGGGTCTCCCTTTACCGTCAGTCAATGCTGAAGGGAAAGCTCGCCTTTTATTTTCCAAACACTTTTATGTTTCAACCTTTCCTTTGGACTTCTGGTTAAATGCATGTATTTTGCATTGTTTCTGAGTGAGTGAAACTTATAGTCACTAATCTCATATCAAACTCTGCCCTGAACCTTGACTGGATCTACTCACAGCCCCTTTTTCATTCCCATCCTCTCTCTCCTTTCCCCTCACTCCCTCTTTCCTTCCCTCCTTCTTCTGTTCTTTTATGTCTTTGCACTCATTACTTGTAACCCCTCTTGTTTGCAATGCAAATGTGTATTAATCTAATAGTTATGTTTTGTGACAGGGTTCATCAAAGATTATTTCTGGTTTTTCTATCTAGAGAACTGCCTGCACCCTAAATGTGTATTTTCTTATTGAAATAATGGAACGAATTGATTCATTGATTTGGAATGGGCATGCCCGTGGCTTTGGAATGGGCTTGGAATTGAAAACACTAGAAACATCTTCTGGCCAGTTTGGGGCAAGTTATATGGTGCCTTTGTGAGCCCCCAGAACTCTGAATCTAATCAAGATACGAAGCATAGCACAGCTGAAAGGAATCACACGCATTCTCAGACACATGTGGCAAACAAGGCCCAGGTTTCTCTGTGGTGGGATATAGGATCTCCGAGATCCTGATTAGGAGACTAGAGAGATGATTAACTTATGTTGTGAAACTGGACGTATGCCATGTCAACCTGACAGTTCACATTACGTTAAAACAAAAACTTCTAGAACACTCATCGCTTTATCTTTTCAAAAATCATTTGCTACAAACTGGAAGTAAAGATAAATGATTTTCCTTAAGGGCAAAGAAATCTCATGGTTCTTGAGGTTTCTGTTCTTATTTGGATAGCACAGAGAGCTATGTTTCAAAAAGGGTTCTCCATCGCTGTACCTCCCGGTTCATTTTCCTAGCACGATCCTGGATATGGAACAGGGTGATGTCTAAAAAGGAAGAACACATATACTGTATATTAAAAGTATGGTGGTAAAACGGGAGTGGGGGCCTCCAGAGAGAGTTCAAGGTGAGGTATAAAGAGGTTTCTTTTTCTATTTTGCAGGGACTGTGGTCTGCGAGGCACCCAACAACAAATTAGATAAATTCACAGGAGTCCTCACTTGGAAAAACTGCAAGCACCCCCTCAACAATGAGAAGATCATACTGAGAGGCTGCATCCTGAGGAACACTGGCTGGTGTTTCGGAATGGTTATTTTTGCAGGTACAGCTGACTTCCCAAAGCCACACCGAAGTGTGCTTTCCCGTGACACACATCAGCGCAGCCCATGCTTCTCCAGGTGTGGCTGAGCACGGGTGTTTTCCTTCCGTGCAAAGTGCTGCTCTGTAGTTGACTTTGGAGAGCAGGAACCTGGGGGAGGAAGGTGCCATTGATCTGAAAGTAGCTGAGGTGGTCCCAGTGTGCCAGGAGCCCTTGACATCCTGAACTTACTCTTCAGAATGCTTGGGATCTTAGGTGCACAGTGGGTTTTAGATTCCCACTGTTTAATTTCTCTTTCTTAAACCCAATCTGAAGATTTCCTGTCACTGTATGTATTAATCAGCCACCCCTGAAGTGAGGGACGAACATGAAAGAGGATGCCTCATTCTGCTGTCAGTGTGGTGGTTTGGAAAGGCCAAGCAGCCCTTTTGGAAAAGCCGCCTCTGCGATCGTGCAGTCATTCCTGTTTATGCGTCATAGCTGCTGCTGCTGTTTGTAAACAGGACAATGGGTTCTGGAAAGACAGGGCATCATGGGAGTGGGGTGAAGGGAGGGAGGCAGAGTGTCTGCTACTCTTCTCGCCTGCCATCTTTCCCTTCTCTATTATGCTGCTGTGGCCCCAAGGTGGCACACTCCTGCTGAGGAAGATTTCAGTAGCACCATTTCGTGAAGCCACTGAAATTGTACTCGTGACTTCAGTTGCCAACCTTTGATTTAAAAAATCCTGTTTATTGTGACACCAAATTAAGATGTGTTCTGGGTCCAGTGACTATATGTGCAATCAAAATCGGGATGTTTTTTCTTAACTGACTTTCCTCAACAACAAAATGTTCATTAAAGGCTCAGACAGGTTCCAAGTCTCGAAAAGTCTTCCCAATTCCTCCTAAATACTCTCAGCTGTGCATGTTAACAGGGCATTTGCTGCTCGAGGCATTGCCATTGTAAGGACTTGGGAAATCCCTAGAAGGGAGACAGAAGATGTACTTTTATCTGGGGGTGAATCTGGCTTCATGACTTTGATCAGCTGCTTTTGTTCTGCAGTCAGGGAAATTATAATCATATATTTCCTTATTTTCATGGTATTTTTTTTTGCAGGACAAAAAAAAAAGAGCTAAACTTACCCATAAACTTCCTTTCACTTAATGACTAGGAGATTTCTTGAAGGTCCCTTCTAGCTTGTTCCCTGTCATCACAAAAATGGGGAGTGTCTTATTGTAGGGATGAACCATAGCCCAGAATTTCATTTACAGTTGTATGATCCTGTTTGGAATGACTAATTCACAACTCTATTTAACTAGAGAATGTTATACTAGAACAACTGTTGAAAGGCACAGCAGGGTCAAGTTTTTCTTTATCAGTTTGTCTCTATGGGAAGATACTCTTACATAAAAGACCGTGAGATGGTAAATTGAATGGGTCTCCCTCTAAGAGAACAACAGAAAGTTCATAAAATTTGGGTTGGGCAGATCTGAGTTCAGATTTGTTTATCAGTTGTAGAACTATAAGCCTTGGTTACTTAAACTTCCAGAGCTTTGGATCCTTCTGCTATAACATGGGGATGAGTATGTTAGAGAGCACATTGCAAAGTCTCAATGAGATAACGCGTGCATAAAAGGATGCTAGACAAATGCTATGCTTCTCCTTCCTTTGACCATCAATTCAGGGCAAGCTGCCTGCCTGGTAGGCTGAAAGTTAAAACTTACTGCTCTCTGGGCCTTGGCAGGAGTAATGTGTGATGTGTCCTGGATGTTCATTTGCTGGAGATCCTCATCAAGTAGATATCTGTAGGCAGAGAATGCCTGTATTGACTTCAGCTAGGACACAAATGTTAATAAAAGCTTACCCAGAATAATGGCAAGCAGACGAATTAATGGTTGGTTTTGTCAATGGGTGTCCATCCAGTCTCCTAATTTCGAGGTATTTTCTTTCCAATGACTTGTTAGATCTTATGAAAGTTATCCAAAATGAATTATTGACTATTATATATGCATTATTATTATGTTATACCTACCATTAAGAATTGTGCAGGAAATATGGTTGACACAGATATGGTTTACTTTATAAACCTACAATTTATGAGGGTCTAATATTTACATTAATAACTATGATCATACCTCCCTAATAATGGCTTTCTTTTCTGCTCAACAGAGAAGCAAGTGTTATTTCTGAGGATAGGAGTCTGATTCATTTAAGGAGCCTGTAGGAGGTAGCTCTGTCTTGATGCACACTAGGTTTTTGTGCTAGATGCCTCCCTTTTGCCCCAGGTCTCTTCCCAAACTTTCTCACTGCCCCAGGGGCTGAAATTTGTGATTTATAATAAAAATCTCCTTGAACTTCAGCTTCTAGTTGGACTCTGTCTTGGAGAGCCCTGGAAAGAGATCAAAGGGAGAAAGAAGGCTAAGGAAAGCAAAAGAACAAGGGAACCAAAAGACACATCATGGTTCAATATCCTGTGGTATAAGTGAGGATAGTGAGATTAAAAAAAAATGTTAAGATCAGTGTGGAGGCACAGAGGATATAGAGGATATAGATGGATATGCGACTGGACTTGTGCATAGGGTCTAGGCCATATAAGACCTTCTGGTCATATCTAGAATTTTGGTCTTCATCCCAAGAGCTTGGGGGAAAGCATTGCAAGTTTTTAAACAGTTGGGTTATATACAATGTTCATGGAAAACTGGAATTAAGAGAAACAGAATGTGATTTTTCCATGAATATTTTATTTTTAAAAGATTAATTTTTTGAAAGAGTGAAGGGGAGAAAGGAATAGAGAGACAGAAGTGAGGAGAGAGAGAGGCATTTTCCATCTGCTTCTTCACTTCCCAAATGACTGCAACTGTAGAATCTAGGCGAGGCTGAAGTTAGGAGCTCCCAACTCCATCTGGATCTCCCCTATGGGTGGCAGAGGCCAAACACTTGAGGCATTATTTGTTGTTTTCCCAGTTCATTATTAGGGAGCTGAATTGAAAGTGGAGCTGGTGGGGCCGGCGCTATGACATAGTAGGTTAATCCTCCACCTGACATGCCCGCATCCCATATGGGTGCCAGTTTAGACCCTGCTGCTCCTCTTCAAATGTAACTATAGATGGCCCCTATACCAGTGTGGGAGACCTGGAGGAAAATCCTGGCTCCTGGCTTCAGATTGGCTCAGCTCCAGCCCTTGTGGCCATTTAAGGAGTGAACCAGCGGATGGAAGACCCTTCTCTCTCTCTCCCTCTCACTGTCTGTAACTCTACCTCTTAAATAAATAAATAAAATCTTAAAAAATAAAGTGGAGCAGGCAAGGCTTGAAGTGGCACTTTGATATGGGATGCTGGTGTTGTAAGTGGCAGTTTAGCTCACTGTGCCACAACAACAGCCCCTCCATGAATTTTGAAGCAACTTCATAACAGTTAAACTTTAAAAGTTCGCTCGTGAGATCACAGCGGAAAGAATGGGCCATCAAAGAAGGAGCTACCTTTCTCTGAAGGGAGGAGAGAACTTCCACTTTGACTATGACCTTGTCTAAATAAGATTGGAGTCGGCAAACTCAAGAGGCTTCCATAGCCTTGGCAGCTCATGACAAGAGCCTTGGGTGATTACTGACGTCATAAATAAGAGTGTCAATTGTTAAATCAATAGCAGGAGTCACTGTGCACTTACTCCCCATGTAGGATCTCTGTCCTCAATGTGTTGTACTATGTGAATTAATGGTAAAACTACTACTCAAACAGTACTCTGTACTTTGTGTTTCTGTGTGGGTGCAGTCTGTTGAAATCTTTACTTAGTATATACTAAGTTGATCTTCTGTATATAAAGATAATTGAACATGAATCTTGATGAAGAATGGGATGGGAGAGGGAGTGGGAGATGGGATGGTTGTGGGTGAGAGGGAGGTTATGGGGGGAAAAGCTGCTATAATTCAAAAGTTGTACTTTGGAATTTTATATTTATTAAATAAAAGTTGAAAACAATTAGAAAAGATTAATAAAGTTCACTCTTGCTTATGGTGGTTGCAATGTTTGTAAATAGGAGATCCTGGAGAGAGTACATAATTGGAATAGGGAAGGAGGAATATTATTGATTGGAGCTGGAAGTGAAGTTATGGCAGGGCTATTACAGTTGAGAGATGGTAGTACTTTGATTGCAGGGGGATTATGGTAATAGAGGCAGATGAATTGAGAAATTTTTTAGAAAGGAAATGTAACAATATCACAGAAATAAAAAGAGTCATCCGGAATTACCACAAATAGCTGTATGCCAACAAACTGGGAAACCTAGAAGAAATGGATAGATTGCTAGACACATACAACCTACTTAATTGAGTCATGAAGACATAGAAAACCTAAACAGACCAATAACAAGATGAGAGTTGAATCTGTAATAATGACACTTCTGACAAAGAAAAGCCCAATACTGGACAGCTTTACTGCTGAATTCTACCAGTTATTTAAAGAACTAATTTCAGTTTTTCTCAAGCTATTCAAAACAATTGAAAGAGTGGGAATCCTCTCAAACTCCTTTTATGAAGCCAGCATCACATTAATTCCTAAATCAGAAAAAGATACAGCAGAGAAAGAGAACTATAGACCAATATCCCTGATGAACATAGATGAAAAAACCTTTAACAAAATACTAATTGAATCCAACAACGCATCAGAAAGATCATTCTCCTGGACCAAGTGGAATTTATCCCGGATATGCAGGGATGGTTCAACATTCACAAATCAATAAATATGATACATCACATTAACAAATCAATAAATATGATACATCACATTAACAAACTGAAGAACGAAAGTCATATGGTTATCTCAATAGATGCAGAGAATGCATTTGATAAAATACAACATCCTTTCATGATGAAAACCTTAAATAGATTGGGTATAGAAGGAATGTGCCTCAACAAAATCAAGGCAATTTATGACAAACCCATGGCCAGCATCCTACTGAATGGAGAAAATGGAAGCATTTCCCTTAAGATCCAGAACCAGACAAGGATGCCCACTCTCACCACTGCTATTTAATATAATGGTAGTTTTTGCCAGACATTAGGCAAGAAAAAGAATTCAAAGGGAAAGAAATTGGAAAGGAGAAAATCAAATAATCCCTATTTGCAGATGACATGATTCCATATATAGGAGATCCAGTAGACTCAACTCTCTGAGAGACCAAACTCTCAAGAGTTTGGTAAAGTGGCAGAATATAAAATCAGTACAGAAAAAAATCAATAGACTTCATATACACAGACAATGCCATGCCTGAGAAAAAACTTTTAAGATCAGTCTCATTCACAGTTGCTCAAAAAAGAATTAAATACCTTGGAATAAATTTAACCAAGGATGACAGAGATCTATATGATGAAAATTACAAAACACTGAAGAAAGAAATAGAAGAAGACATTAAAAAAATGGAGAAAACTTCCACGTTCATGGATTGGAAGAATAAATATCAAAATGTTCAAACTACCAAAAATAATTTAAAGATTCAGTGTGATCCCAATCAAAATACCAATGACATTCTTCACAGATCTAGAAAAAAATGATGCTAAAATTAATACAGAAACACAGTTAAAGCAATCTTATACAATAAAAGAAAGCTGGAGGCATCACAATACCAGATTTCAAGACATATTACAGTGCAGTTATAATCAAAGCAGCCTGGTACTGACACACAATAGACTTGTAGACCAGTGGAACAGAATAGAAACTCCAGAAATAAATCCATGCATCTACAACCAACTTTGACAAAAGAGCTAAAATAAATCTCTGGAGCAAGGACATTCTATTTAACACATGGTGTTGGGGAAACTGGATTTCCACATGCAGAAGCATGAAGCAGGACCCCTACCTTACACCTTACACAAAATCCACTCAAAATGGATCAAAATCCTAAATCTATGACCTAATACCATCAAATTACCAGAGAACATTGGGAAAACTATGCAAGACATTCGCACAGGCAAAGACTTCTTGGAAAAGACCCCAGAGTCACAGGCAATCAAAGCCAAAATTGACAAATGGGATTACATTAATCAGAGACGCTTCCGCCTTGCAAAAGAAACACTCAGCAAAGTGAAGGGGCAACTGACAGAATGGAAAAAAAATCTGCAAATTATGCAACTGATAAAGAGTTAATATCCAGAATCTATAAAGAGGTCAAGAAATTCAACAACAAAATAATCAAGTTAAGATAGGAAAGTTAAGAAGGAAAGCATGAGAATGTGATAACACAGAAGCTAAGGATAGAGTATGTTTCAAAAATATGGAAAAGCCAACACTATCCAAGACTCCTGTAAGGTCAAGAAGCCATGGAGGAGATTGATGACATCTGATATGTTTTGGTTCAGGTTGAATAATGATAGGGAGATGAGGAAATAAGAACTGTTGAGTATAGAAAAATTCTTCCAAAATTTTTGACTATGAAGAAAGAAGAGATGAATATGTAAATATCTATGAATATATTAAAGTAAGTGCTTAACAATCCAAAAAAGTTCATTGTTAATCTGTGTGTGTGATTGTGTGCTAAGAAATATGAATTTTGAGCACCAAACCAGTCTGTCAATATTTCAGTTTTTAGCAATCACAAACTGTATTTGGCCTCTATGATTTCTACTACGAAATACTTCTCACCCTCAATGTCCATATGATTTCAATAAACAATTCTGAGAAAGTGTGGGTGGTCTCCTATACACAGCAGGGGCTGGGAATGGGACACTGGGGTACAGTCTCCAACTAAAGACAATGGATTGTTGGGAGACCTTAAGGTTTGCTTCTATTTGTTTTTTAAGTAAAGGAAACTCTTAAAAATTTTTAAATGACACATAATAATGGAACATATTTATGGACTACAGACTGATAATTCAATACATGTATACAATATGTGACAATCAAGTCAGAGTAATTAACATTTTTACCTCCTTAAAACATTTGTCATTTCTTTGTCTTGGAAATTCTCAAGCTCCTCTCTTCTAGTTCTCTATAAAATATGTAAGTTTGTATAAACTATAATCATCCTACTGTGCTGTAGAACTCTAGAACTTATTCCCCTTAACTGTGTTTTGGTCACTGTTAGTAAGAGAAGTCTTTTAAGAAGGTGTCCACCCTTCCCTGACTTCTAGAATGCTATATAATTTCATGTGTGATTCCTTTCTTTTCTTTCATTTCCACTTTCCTTCTATATTAAATGGCTGCAGGACTTGATAACCGTGGGAAAACAATGTGGAGAACAGAATTACTTCCATTTAACATTTTCTTTGACCAGAAGGAATTCCCTTGGCAACATATACTACATTGGTGGTCATCTGATAACCTACCTCTAAAAAGCTAATAATATTCTTATAATTCCTTGAACAAGGCACTTAGTAAATATACCATGAGATGATGTATTTATCTGAAGTCAATGTAACATAAGATTTAAGACAATTTTTGCCCGTAGAAAAAGTACACATTATATAGATAGAACGTAATGCACACTAAAGTTTTAAATTTCTTGCTGATACATTTTCTGGAGTTATTCTATTTCCTCCATTGAAGGTACCTCAAGCATTTTTGGGAAACAGATCTAGAATCTCATTTCTTGTCATTCTATTTTTTTTAAGTTTTATTTATTTATTTGAAAGTCAGAGTTACACAGAGAGTTGAGACAGAGGGAGGGAGGGACGGGGGAGGGAGGGAGATCTTCTATTCGATGGTTCACTCCCCAATTGGCTAAAAGGGCCGAAGCTGCGCCTATCCGAAGTCAGGAGCCAGGAGCTTCTTCCAGGTCTCCCACATGGGTGCAGGGGTACAAGGACTCGGGCCATCTTCTGCTGCTTTCCCAGGCCATAGCAGAGAGCTGGATTGGGAGTGGAGCAGCTGGGACCAGAACCAGCGCCCATATGGCGCTTCAGGCCAGGGTGTTAACCCACTGTGCTGGCCCCTTGTCTTTCCATTTTTAACCTTAGTGTTCTAAATTATGTATCCTTTTCAATATTTCCAAATAATTACTTTCATTGACTTAGTTGTGTCTAACAGCTTCAAACCACAAGAAAATTTATGCACAAAATTTTGAAGAGTAGCATTTCTGAAACCTTTCAGTTATAAATTCTTGTGGATGTATCCTATCCTGAGAAAAGCAGTTCTCTTGAAGCTTCTAGGATTGTTGTTAAACCCCTGGTTGAGAGTCAAATACAATTTAATGGCCCTTACTCTTAATAGAATTAAAATTATTTTGAAATATATATTTTCTCCTTTCAGGGGAATTGAAATGGGTATGGTTTACTATTAATAATGATATATAATCCAATTGTTTCAAAGTTCTTATTTTTGTTTCACAGGTCCTGACACTAAACTAATGCAAAATAGTGGTAAGACAAAGTTTAAAAGAACAAGCATTGATAGATTCATGAATATTCTAGTACTCTGGGTAAGTTATGATAACAAAATTAGGTAATACCAGTTATTATTATCTTGATATATTTCTTATATTTTTCTGGGAATTCTTTTAGGACTGTGCAGTCTACTTGTGGGGTAGGTTTTGGGGGATTTTGCATTTGCGACTCAGTTGCCCTGCACTGTATTTTCAAGATTTTGATGAATTCACAGCCAGTGGTAGCTTTATTATGTGAGGTAGCTTGGTACTTCTGGAGGCCTTGACAGTACTGCAAATTCTCCATAATCCAGGGATTTGTTTATGAAAAAAAGTGAAGCATAATTTTCAGGTAGTTTGGTGTTTTCTTGTCTTAACTCTGCTCAAGTCCTCTCTACATAGTTGATGAATATGGTTGGCTTCATTGTTGTCTGTCCCATGCAGCTGTAGGGCCTCACACTTTACAGGGCCTCCTGCTTGGTTAGTTGATCTGATATCATTGTCTAGACATTCTTAATAAACTTTGAACCTGGAGTCTTCCTTTTTCACTTTTCACTGGGCCCTGCAAATTATGTGGTTGTTTCTGCTTATTAATCCTCTGAGGCCCAAGTCACAGAGGTATCTAAGCTCTTACTCTGTGGTTGTCTCTTTGTATGAATTTAAGTGATTTTTTGTAGCACCTATTCACCAAAAGCAGTTAGGTGTTTCTCACATCCCATCATTTAAAAATATATTTATTATGTATTCATGTATACATTGATGGATTTATATGAGAGAGAGAGAGAGAGAGAGAGAGAGAGAGAGAGAATATGAATCTCCCATCTGCTAGTTCACTTTCCAAATGCCCACAACAGCCAAGGGTGGGCCAATTTAAAGCCAGTAGCTGGGAACTCACTCCCAGGGTTTCAGACATCCAAGTATTTGAGCCATCACATGCTGCTTCCCAGCATATATATTAATAGAAAGCTAGATGGAGAGTGGAGCCAGGACTCAAACCCAGGCACTAGGTGCCTTAATCAAATGCCTTACCCATTCCAACTTTTTGTGAGTTATTTGTGTGCTATTACATGCTGTTGATCTGATTATTATATGACTTTGTAATGTTGCTTTGTCTCTTTATGGAAGTTAGAAGATAGTAATTTTGAAATATGGGGACAATGACTTTAATCACGTTCCCCCATGCACTCTATCATAGACTTAAATGGTATCATAAAGAATTTGGACTCAATATATATTTTCTTCATTGATATGTAATAGCTGGATGCTGAATAAGGAAATAAGGAAGTTAACATTGGCTGGGCACAGCATATTGGCCAATATGTCTTTTACTTTATCATCTTCAGATCTGGGCTTTCCTGTAGCTACACCTGTTTCCTTGGGACAGAGTACCTGGGGTCAAGTGGACATGACCAGAAGGAGTATGCGCTCTCCCAGAATTCCCAGTTGAAAACGGCTCCAATCCCACTTCCAAGGCTTGCATGGGGATTGTGTATCTCTCCACTGTGGAGTAAAATTATTAGTTCTGAAGCAGGGGCTGTCCCAGATTTTAGAATAGATAATAAGATGATACTTTGGGGGAAGTTAGAAGCCAAATCCTTCTTTAATTACTGCCCAACATCACGTATCTTAATGCTGTAAAGTAATTCAGTTAAATTAATTTGTAGTATCAGCCATTGAAAGGAAAGAGGGTGTTGTGATACAGCCACCAACTTGGTAGGATGCTGGGAATTCGCAGTTCTGCTTTTCTCTAATGTGGTTTCCTAATATACTTTAAATCAGGCTTTCTGTATTGTTGTCTTCTTGTGTCCCTATTTTATTTATGAGACAAAAGAATCCTGCCCATGAAACAACAGAGAAAAAAATCAGCCCTAGAATTTGTGATTATTCTTTCTTGAAGGAAAAAGGAAACAGGAGAAGTGCATTTCTGTTCTCCAGCTTCACTCCTCCTTCAGCAGTGAATTGTCATGAGACTTCTGAATTTGTTTCTTTTTGTTGATTTTTTTAAAGAAAAGTCTTTAAAAATTTTAATTGACATATAATAATTGAACATATTTATTGGGTGTGTGTGTGTAAAATGTATTCCGATCAAATGAGAGTAACATTTCCATCTCCTTACAAGTTTGTCATTTCTTTAGTCTCAGTTCTCCTAACATACGTGACACAGAACAGAACATAGTCACCCTAACAGCTTGTTCAAGTCAGACCACACCAAGTTCACTGAATTTGTGTCCTTTCTGTCCAAGGCTGAGATTTTGGAATCACAACAGATTGAGCCTGTTGTCTATCCAATTGCCATGCTCCCCAAATGTCTGTTGTACGAATTTTAACAATATGAATCTGCTAACAATTTTCAGGTTGCTTCCCATTTTTTCTAATCTCAAAGTATGTCATGAAGTATTTTAATTTTTTTTTTTTTTTTGACAGGCAGAGTTAGACAGTGAGAGAGAGAGACAGAGAGAAAGGTCTTCCTTTGCCGTTGGTTCACCCCCAAAGTGGCCGCTGCAGCTGGTGTGCTGTGCTGATCCAAAGCCAGGAGCCAAGCACTTCCTCCTGGTCTCCCATGGGGTGCAGGGCCCAAGTACTTGGGCCATCCTCCACTGCACTCCCTGGCCACAGCAGAGAGCTGGACTGGAAGAGGAGCAAATGGGACAGAATCTGGCATCCCAACCAGGACTAGAACCCGGGGTGCCAGCGCCGCAGGCGGAGGATTAGCCTAGTGAGCCGCGGTGCTGGCTTGAAGTATTTTAATTCTTATATTTCTTGTTAACCCTCAGTAAGACTGTGCAGTCAGATCAATAGCCAATAGACTTGACCAGTCTAAGACAATAGTTTCTCCCTTTGGCTTTTATGCCTTGGGTGATCATACAATTTATCATCCAGACTGGGCACTTTTGAAGGTACAGGGACTATTACTTTTTTTTTTTTTTTGGACAGGCAGAGTGGACAATGAGAGAGACAGAGAGAAAGGTCTTCCTTTGCCATTGGTTCACCCTCCAATGGCCGCCGCGGCTGGCGTGCTGCGCTGATCCGATGGCAGGAGCCAGGTGTTTCTCCTGGTCTCCCATGCGGGTGCGGGGCCCAAGCACCTGGGCCATCCTCCACTGCACTCCCTGGCCACAGCAGAGAGCTGGCCTGGAAGAGGGGCAACCGGGACAGAATCTGGCGCCCCGACCGGGACTAGAAGCTGGTGTGCCTAGTGAGGATTAGCCTAGTGAGCCGTGGCGCCGGCCATGGGACTATTACTTGTAATATACCTGGACAATACATGTAGACTGGGGCTGTCCAGGACAATCATGAAATATGGTCTTTTTATTTTTTTTTTATTTGAGAGGCAGAGTTACAGAGAGGGAGAGACAGAAAAGTCTTCCATCCACTGGTTCATTCCCGAAATGGTCACAATGGCTTCCAGCTGGACCGATTGGAAGCCAGGAGCCAGGACATTCTTCTGAGTCTCCCACGTGGGTGCAGGGGCCCAAGCACTTGAACCATCTTCCACTGCTTTCCCAGGCCATAGCAGAGAGCTGGATTGGAAGAGGAGCAGCCGAGTCACAAACCAGGATCAGTATGGGATGCAGGCACCACATAACTTACTACTGCCACAGTGCCAGCTCTGGAATATGGTCTTCTTAAACCACTTAAATACATTTACTTATTATAAATTGAAGATATGAAGTTGCTGTCTATGTGACTATGGAAAAGTTGTATGTGGTCTTTCTGTTTTGTTTGTTTTAATCTGTAAACATAATGATTATCCCTATCTCAGAGAGTCAATGGGAGAATTAAAGGAGAAAATGTAAAGTATTTAAGCTGAGTTCCTGACATGAAAATGTGAAATTTTACTTATAACCCTAATGGTAAGAAAAAAGGAGTTTACATAACTTTGTCTTCAAATGACAATTTCTTGAATTTAGAAGTGTAATTAGATCATGTTGATATGACTAGTTTTAGGCTGAAGTTAACCTTAACCAGATTTCTATTTTTATTTCAGATTTTTGGGCTTCTGGTATGCTTGGGAATTATTCTTGCAATAGGAAATTCAATCTGGGAGAATCAAGTTGGGGGCCAGTTCAGAACTTTCCTCTTTTGGAATGAAGGAGAGAAGAACTCTGTGTTCTCAGGATTCTTAACATTCTGGTCATACATTATCATTCTCAATACAGTTGTGCCCATTTCACTGTATGTGAGGTAAGATGAAAGTTCATTACTCTAATGAAGCCATTTCATCAAAAGCCTTTGTTTCAGACCATCATGTTCATTTGTTTTGAAATTACAACAGTGAGATAAATGCCTTGCTCTAACTGCTTATGATCCGCTACATCTGTTACAAATGAGGCAATTAAGTTTTTTAATCTGTTTAACTTTTACATTTTCAAATCACAATAAGTGCATTTAATTTTCTTCTTGATTCAATTGGGTTTCTTAGGAATGTTTTTCTTTGGAATACACATTGGCCTACAATATAATGGCATGCAACCTGATCAATTAGAATTGGGTTAATTTGGGGTAAGAAAAGGAGGAACATCTGGGGAGATTTATACAGATAGTGTCTCTCTAACACTAGTCTGCCTCCAGATACCTGGGTGCAGGTCCTGTTCTCCCACTTACTAGCTTCATAACTCTGGCAAGTTACTTAACCTTCCAGTGCCTCAGTTTCCTTATTCCAAAAATGGAGAAAATAATAGTTTTCCTTCATAGGTTTGTATGAGGAGTGCATCAGTGCTTGTGAAGCTCTCAGAAGACTGCCTGACACACTGTAAAAGCTTAGTGAATATTAATTTTTACTATTATTAGTAGTGACAAGTGAGTTTATAAAGGAGTTGAAATAAAGCAGGTGGTACTTATCTATTGTTAGAGAAAAAGTATGACTCATAATTCCCACTACAACTTGATCTGTCTTTTCTAGATTTGGTCCCATAAACTAGAGCTAAATTGCTTTCTCTCTCTTTAGACACACACACACACACACACACACACAAATACACCTCTTTCTAAATGAGCACACGTGTATGCACATGTATGTGTGGTATGTTTTTATGTTTGATAAGGCTTAGTAGTTGGCACTAGAATCTGTACCCGAAACATTCTTGATACTAATCCTACTAAGACTAAGTCAGACAGCCCTAAAGACACTGGAGCCAAGATGGAGCTTGGTTGTTTGACACTCTTCATCATCAGTGCTTTAACAATACACAAAATCACCAACTCTAAGTCCCCGCTAATTTTTACTAGCCTCTTTTTCTTTCTTTCCAAAAACTTAGCGATGATGAAGCAAGGGAGGTTTAATGCACAAAATCCACCCTTGTTTTGGATTGCAGTCAGGAAACTGAAATGTCAAGTTGTGGGAAATTGACTTGAAGTAGTGGCATGTGGCCACAACACCACAAATTGCTTTGGGCCCTCTGGAGTTGTGGTCAGAGTGGGCTCTATTTAAACCGTATCCTACTGGCTCATCTTTGATTCTGAGGACCTCTTATGCTTGTATCCAATTATTAAGTCTGTAGTAAATCCTGTACTTTGCCAGAAGAGCTATGGTCAGCTTTTATAGCTTTCCTTTTATGTCCTAAGCAAATAATAAATGTGCATAGTGGCTTCCCATCTGCACATGTAAAGTGTCATATGTTTTCAGGAAGAAAGTATATTCTGTATACATTCTTTCTTTGAAGTGCATTGGTATTTTTCATTTAATGATTTGAAAGATTGATTTATTTTTTAGAAACTAAGGCTAAATTCCCAGGTTAACATTCCTTTTTCTAATGTGGACAGAAAACCCATTTGTAATAGTCCAAACCCAGTTTCTGGCCTTGGCACTGCCAATAATAGCTGTGTGACCTTGGAGAAAGTACTTGGCTTCTCTATGCCTTAGTGTGCCTGTCAAATACGTACTGCTCTGTGCAATCAGAGGATTAAAATAATTGATCACTGAATTTCTTTCAGCTCCACATAATGATACCTTATGTTTAGATAGCTATGTATACGTTATTGTTAATATACATATTGTTTTAAAACTTCTCTCATGCATTGCTTCTTATAGTTTTTAAAATTACTCACTGATGTTCTGTAAAGTAGTATAAAGTGCAATGCCTTGAAAAATCTTTCTATCCGTTTGTTAGCATTTTATATAAAGGATGTCCACATATTTGATCTCATTGGTGTTTCCCAACAATCTTATGAAGTAGTTATGACTGAAGTTCTTTCACAAATAAGGAGATGATTTGCTCAGGACTATGGAGCTAATTAGGGGCCAAGTGCAGATCCAAACCCAAGTCTTCTGACAGTTGGCACAGCTTCTCTTCTGTCCCTAAGCTGTGTATGATTTATTATTTAGTGAAGAAGTCAAGAGGAAAGAGAAAGGAGGCTCAAGTTCTGCACTGTGTTGGTAAGGCAGAGTCTTGGGGGAAATTAAACTCAAGCTTTTCTCTTACCAAGTAAGAACATGGATTCTGATCACCCCAGGGAAGAGGCATTCCAAGGAATTTCAGGTTTGCCTCTCTTAAGACTGAGACTGAGGAAGAAACATCCCCCAGGTATTTCTGTTTGGAAGGATGAAGGCCTTCCACAAAAGCTTCCATTAGGCTTTTGAATAGGAACAAGGAGCAAATTAATGCCATATGTCACTTGAGGATAAAAGTTCAGAATTTGCTTTGAATGGTTAACAATTCCAGGTGAGCGGAGGACATTTATTTTGGTAGGATATTCCTATGCTGTCAGTTTGTTTATCTGTTGTATTATGAGACATTCAGTTACATTTGAAAAATTTGTCATGTTAGAAAATGCAGCAATTATTCTCCCAAAAAATTAGGTTTTGAGGGTTGTATCCTAAGCAGTAAGAACTCATTTCCATGTTGCTTGTTTTGCCATAGAGTAGGTAGACTCATAGGCACTGCTCTCTGAGTGTTCAGGCAGAAAACACTAATGGCCTGATTATGCTAACGCTGAACATTTGTCTCCTTTTCTCTGGTATTATAAAAGAAAGGCCTGAATGTTCCACTGTGACTTTCCTAATTCCTCTTTTTCCAAACAAAGAGATATCCATTTTCTCTATTTTAAGCTCTAGGAATTTGAATGAATTTGGAATACTTCCATTGGCTTCTACTGCAACATGGAAGAATAAAATTCTTTCCCATTAATTTTGGTTTGAGTTTGTAGGGAGTTACTAGACATTCAGATAAACAAAAGCTTCAGGTGATTTGTGTACACTAGTTCCCACTCATCCTTGTGGATGCATTCCAAGACCCACAATCTGCCTGAAACTGCAGATAGTACTAAACCCTATATATGTCATAGATTTTCTTATACTGAACATCTATACCTATAATAAAGTTTAACTGATAATTTAGGCACAGAGATTAACAATAGAAGAATTATAGTATACTGTAATAAAATTTGGGTGACTATGTGTTTCTTAAAGTAACTAATTATAGTGTACTCACCCCTCTTGTGATGGTGTGAAATAATACAATGCCTATGTGATGAGACATATGCATTGACCTATCATTACACTTCTACAGAAGAGTTACTTGAACATAATATCTGTGATACCTCAACAGTAGAGCTGACAACTGAGTGGCTAATAGGCATGTAGCATAAGAGTACAGTGTGGATGCACTGGACGAAGTGACAATTCATGTCCTAAGTGAGAGTAGGACAGCATGAGATTTCATCATGTTAATCAAAATAGCATGCAATTTGATATGTATCAATTGCTTATTTTTGGAATTTTCTGTATAAATTTTTGAATCAATAATTTATCTGATGAAATGGAGTCACAGAATGTTAAAACCTTGAATAGGGGAGGACTACTATAGGTATCCACATAGTGCCATTCCTAAAGCCAGGTCTTGCTTGGCTTGACCAAACACCTAGATTCCAGTTTTGGCTAGTCATTTGTGTGTCTTAGGTTAGTCACTTGTCTGAACATCCTTGTTAGTGAGATTAGGAACTAGAGAGCTGGAATTAATTTGTTCAACACTGATTTACTATGAAAGGCAAGAACCACTTTTTGAGTGAAAGGAATAAGGGAAACAAAGTTGAGTTAGAATAGCTAGCAAGGGGCTGAGAAAGAAGTTTGTGTGTGTGTGTGTGTGTGTGTTCGTATGGAAAGATAGAAATTACATGCCTCGTATGACTTTATTTCATATGAATCTACATAGTCATAATGTGATTTTAGATTGGGAGAAAAAAGTGTTAACTTTCACATAGTTAGAAAGTGACCTGGCACCATCCAACTTTTGTGGCAGAGGGCTAAGTTTTTAGGACTTGGAGCATGGAATTTTTTTTTAAAGATTTCTTTATTTACATGAAAGTCAGAGTTACACAGAGAGAGAGAGAGAGAGAGGTCTTCCAACCACTGGTTCACTCTCCAATTGGCCGCAACAGCCAGAGCTGTGCTGATCCAAAGCCAGGAGCCAGGAGCTTCTTCCAGATCTCCCACATGGATGCAGGGGCCCAAGGACTTGGGCCATCTTCTACTGCTTTCCCAGGCCATAGCAGAGAGCGGGATCGGAAGTGGAGCAACTGGGGCTTGAACCGGCACGCATATGGGATGACGGCATTGCAGGTGTGGCTTTATGCTATGCCACAATGCCAGCCCCAAAGCATAGAATTTAATACCCAGGAAGGACTTAGCTGTCATCTAGTTCAATTTTCTTAGCTTACAGATGAGGAAATCAAGACTTAATTTCTAATAACAGAAATACATTACCAGTTCCTGCTATTATCATTACTACTCCTATTTTATACTGTTCTGAATGTTCTTATTAATGTATAGACATGAAACTGAAATATCAATGAACTAAGTTAGACATGAAACCAAAATTGTAATGAGACTATCAGAAAGGAAGCACACAGATGATGTGATTATAAATCTAGTAAATCCAAAAGAACAATCCATAAAACTCTTATTGAGGTAATTCAGTTATATCTGATTATGTGAGCCATATTTTTAAAAAATTTAAAACTTTCCTTTAGACCAACAACAGTTTAAAAACTTACACCTTCAGTAAAAAGGTATAATGTCCAGGAGCAAATCTCCTAAGCTATGGTGTAGAGCTGTGTGAAAAATAAACCAAAGCCAAACAAAAACTCTTTACAGATCATCTTTATTCTTCTCTTTGTGTTTTGTTTGTGATACATAATTTCATTTCTTTTTAAATAATTCAGAGTTTAATATAGATCTAATCACAATCTGAAATAAATTTGATAAGATAACATATCATGACTTAAAATTTTATTTTGATAAATACATGGATTCTAACAGGAAGAATAAATGAGTGATAACAGCTAAGAATTTCTGAAAGGAAAGAGAATAACGGTGCAACTGTTTCTTCCCGGGTATTGTTAAGGCTTTATAAAGCCACAATTATGAATACAAGACTACTTAATGGTATATCAATTAATGAAATTGAAATTCTTAATGAGTAAGTAATTAGATTCTGATGAGTAAAATAATTTATGTGCATCATAGGAACCAACCCAACTTAATGAGGAAGGGACTCATTGTTTCAGCAGATGGTGATGAGAAAACTTACTGTCTGGAAAAATTTAAATTAGCTCTTTATTGTTTATCATACTGCAGAAATTTCCAATGAATCAATGGCTTGGAAGAACATATAGATATCTGCATGTGTAACCTAAGCGTAGGAAAGATGCATATAAGCAAATTTTCCCAAATAAGCTATAAACTACTTATGAATTTGATTGATTATAAAGAGAAAATTTTGTCTTTTCATAAAACTGGAAACAAAATTAAAGTTGTGAATAAATTAGAAGACAAAGGATAAATTGAATAAGACATTCACATTATTTTTGACAGTTAATACTCTTATTATCTACATGATTTTTGTAATCAATAAGAAATGCAGTAATGTCAGAAGGGGAAATAAATCAGAAAGATACAATTAGATAACTCCAAAGAGAAAACAAAACTGGGCAATAAAATTTGAAGAGTGTTTAACTCAATGATAAGAAGAATTCAGTAAGCAGTAATGCAATGCTATTTAAATCAGTGTACAGTTAAAGATAATTCCCAATAATCTGATGGTAGAAGCTTACACTGTTGTAATCTTTTTGGACGCTAACTTGACATTATTCATGAAAAAATTGGAAAAAGTCATACTCTTGGCCATAGAAACTCCAATTTTGGAGTTGGAAAGTTACATATCATCACTAGTACACAAGACAATGCTCTTTTCCTGGTACATGGGAAGAGTAGTATGACCACATGTCTTTGCTTTCATCTAATATCCATTATGGTTTTGTTTGTGTGGTGTGGAGATAAAACTTCCTCCCACTTTTGGCAAAACCAAGTCACATCAATATATTTGAGAGAAATTCTTTGATGAGACATCGCTGTATACCAGACATCTAACAAACATCTTTAATAATAATTAGATTCCCCTAAGATATAGAAGGAGATGCAAACTAATATGCTACATAGAAATCTTCGTTTGGTCTGTGTAACATAAGCAGACCATGAAACATTCCCTCAAACTTTTTGCTAAGCTAACCTATTGCTTTAATGATGCAGCGAGAAAGTGGCTTAGAAAGGTTTGTGAGCAGACTGCACTGAAGTGGTTCTGACCTATGGACAGAGCATCCAGTTTCTTTTCAGTGTGAAGCCTCTGGCTGGTAGACGTCTCACACTGGCACATCTTAGCATATTCTGAAATTGATGAAATGTTTCTTTTTTCCATTTTAATGGGTGACAGCATGGAAGTAATTCGTCTGGGACACAGTTATTTTATAAACTGGGATCGGAAGATGTATTACTCTGGGAAAGTGATACCTGCTGAAGCCCGGACTACCACGCTCAATGAGGAACTGGGCCAGGTTGAATATGTTTTCTCTGACAAAACAGGCACCCTCACTCAAAATGTCATGACTTTTAAAAAGTGTTCCATTAATGGGAGAATCTATGGTAAGAGAGATTTCCTTTTCTTGGTGATATTGCGACTAGTCTTAAAAAAAATTGCAATCCCATTTTAAAAAGATTTATTTATTTATTATAAAGAAAGTGTGTGTGTGCCTGCATGTGTGTGTGTGTGAGAGAGAGAGAGAGAGAGAGAGAGAGAGAGAAGGAATCTTCTACCTATTGGTTTATTCCCCAGATGGCTGTAATGGCTGGGCTTGGGCAAAGCCAATACCCAGAGCCAGGAACTCCATAATCCTGGTCTCCCATGTAAGACACATTAACAGGGAGCTGGATAGGAATCAGAGCAGCTGGGACTTGAACCAGCACTCTGATATGGGATGTCAGTGTTGCAGGTAGCTGCTTAAACTGCTGTGATCCCATTTTTTAAATTAAAAAAAAAAATCCCAGAACCCCTGGCTTTCTTATTAACGTGGGCACCAGTAGTATTTAACATAGTGCTTGGCATGTAAAAAACATTAATTATTATATACCTACTAATTTAGAAGAAACATTGGATTTGTTACCATCAATGGATAGAGAAGGAGGTTAGATATAACACATTCTGAAGTTCCCTTCAGGGCTCACTCCAACTGTGTCATTCCACTTCGTGGTGTTCAGTAGACCCTTGGCCCAGGCAGGACAAGTTCTCTGCAGCCTGACTTCTCTCGTTAAAAGCAGTATTTTAGTCTTGCTTCCTTTTGGCTCAGGCGTTAGTGCATGTGTTGTTGAGACATTCCTCCTCACCCCCTGAGAATTCACACTTTGCAGGGCTACTGTGAGTAGCCAGACAGGCTATTTCATTAATGCCCACTTCCTATATGTGTGCCTTGGTCAGGAGACACGTTCTGTGTTTGGGCTTTCAAGGACCTTGTTTGTATGTGACCTTCTCACACCAGCACTGGCTAGTTAGCAGACAGTTCTTTCTGTGGAGGGTGCAAGGCTCTGCAGAACCTTCTGTCGGGGTCCCCTGGACTGCCAGCCTTGCTTCATGGGGCTCTGAGCACCCTGTTGCTCAACACAGAATGTCAAGAAGTCAAGGACATCCAAGAGAGAGGGGGGAGTGTTTCTTTTGCTCCTCATGGAAATGTTCACATGTGGCCAGGTATTTTAAAGCAAGACTTGACCCTGAATAAAACTAGGAAATATGAGAACTTGAAGTTCACACCCTGCTGCCTTTTGGCTTTTCCCTCTCTGTGACCCTCACTCCCATAACCCAGGGTCACTCTGATATCCTCCACTTCCAACCTCTTCTCCTGCCTCCTTTGGTGTACACAAAATGGTTGCCAACTTGGAGTGCTACGGGGCCTCAATTGCATTGTGCATTTCTTAATCACAGTCTTAATGATTGCACAAAATATAGAACATTCTGTTAAAATTTTTCTTTCAACATCATTTTTGGAAGTTTTCTAAAAATATCGCCTTATGCAAAAGAAATGGTGTATTAATAAGCCTTTCATGACTTGAGCTAAAATGAGAGGAGCCGCTTAGAAGGGAAGAAGGCTTATTTCAGTTGATGGTTTGGGGGATCACAGTCCAAGATTAGGCAGCAGTGGCTAGGAGTGGTGGAGCGTGTGCAGAGGAGCAATGACATGGTAGGGGCAGAGGGACAGGGAATTCGCTCTTCCTCTGCTCGCTGTGTGGTTCTCCTCGTGCAGCCATCAGTGGGGCGAGTGCTGTGGCACAGTCGGGTAAGCTGGCTTGAGACACCCACGTGCCGTTTCAGAGTGCTGCTTTGAGTCCCAGCTGCTCCACTAATGATCCAGCAACAGGTGATGGCTCGAGTTCTTGAGCCCCAGTCACACATATGGGGGACCTAGGAGGCCTTAGCTCCTAATTTCAGCCTGGGCCATTTCTGGCTGTTGCAGCTGTTTGGGGAGTGAGCCAGCTCATGGAAGATTCTCTCTCTCCCTCTTCCCCTCTCTCCTCAAGACCTCTCTCTAAAATACATTCTTACTAAAGCACTAATAGAATGCTTCAGAATCACCTTTTTTCTTCTTTTTCTTTCTTTTTTTTTTTTTTTTTTTTTGTACAAGTTGGACTTGTGTATATAATAGATCCCAGTCTTGGGAAAATTTGAGATTCCACTCTGATTTATCTAAATCTATTTCCTGTCTCAGAAATATTGCTTTTTAGACTTCTTTAATCTTTGTTCAATTTCATCCCAAGCCTTATAAGTGAGCTTTCCTTGAGGGAATAATTTAATGTGAAGCCATGGTTTTCCTCCTCTTTTGATCATTATAGTCGAGTGACTACATTAGGGTAATGATTAGAACACAACTCTGGTAAGTTTGAGATTTAAGTTCCAGGTACTTGGCTGGGTTCATGCACTAGCCAAGGGACTCTCCCATACAGCAGCACACAACATTCCAGATCCAGACCTGTGTCCCGGAGAAACAACAGATAGCTCTTTGACAGGTGCTTTGTGGTCATGGTATATTGTGTAATGACGCAAGTGAGAGAGACTGGGGTTCAAAAACCTATGCTGATGATTTTAGTTTTAGAACTGGAACTTTGAACTCTGTTTTCAGTTCCCTTATCCATAAAATAAAAATTAAAATTTTCATCTTGCAAGTGTTTTATAAGGATTAATGATAGTGTAAGAGCTTGACATGGGGGTGACGCAAGTAACTGTTATTATTACTACAAAAAATATAATCCTGGCAAATAGTATTAAACCTTCAAATACCAAGCAAAAACTGGAAAAATCTTGAATGTCCCACAATAGAAGAAATCTAAAATAAATTGTGCTACATCTATAATCATGGTTTATTATATGACCATTCAAAACATGATTCATAAAAACTTTTAATGATAGGAGAAACTCATATTTTATGTGGTTCAAAACAGCAGAAACAACACATTTATGAACCATATAATGAATATAGGTGTAAACACACATGTACAGAATCAACCTAAAAGACCTCTACAAATACTGGTCATTGCAGGATGATAGTACTATCTGTCCTTTATTTTCTATAGCAAATGTCTTGTATTTTTCAATATTTCTGTAATAAATACATATCAGCTTTATACTAAGAAATTATTTTAAAATTTCTAGAAGATAGGTGTTTATGCTCCGTGTCTGCAGAAGGCCTGACATTGTTTAAGGCTCACAGCGAATTTGACTTTGCCATTACACAAGTCCATCTGGTCCCAATCAAGAAAATCAAAGATGTACTCACCCAGCTTAAGCACTAACGAGAGTTAGTCTGGTTAGGATACCATTTTGGATTCTCCAACAGTAGGGATAATACGGAAAACATAAATTTGCCTCTTGCAATCATAGGCAATGTGACAACAGAGTGATAAAGTTTACAGAAAAATAAGATTACAGCTTCAAATTTTACTTTAATGCATTTCTTGGGAAAGCGTATCAGTATTAGTGCTACAGTTAGCGTTACAGTTCAAAAACACTCCTGTGTTTGAATTCATACTGATGTCTAGTAATGGTGCTTTAAGAAATAAGTATATTCTTTAACATGTCTATGTCTAGCTGCAATTTTAATTCTCAATTTTTGTTTTGACAGGTGAAGTAAATGATGATTTGGGTCAGAAGACAGAAATAACTAAGGTGTGGAAGTGGTAATGTTTCACTTTTAGTTTTAATTTCAAGTTGTACATGCTTTTTGGAAAGTGATCAGTTCCTAGAAGCCTGTTTACACTATCACAAGATAAAATACTTAATGCACAACATTAAAAAACAGATTATATTGTTCAAAATTCCTTCTTCTCTAGGCCCCCCAACCACACAGTTCTCTGTTTTTAAAATATTTTTAGAGATATTTATGCATCTGTAAGTATATATATTTCTTATAGCTTAGATGGTAGTCCAATATACAAACTGTTCAACTTTCTTTTTTAAAAGTCTATCATGGAGATCTTTGTAGATCAGTTTAAAAAAAAAGAACTTAATTCTTTTAGTGACTGAATGATATCTGTTATATTGATATACTGCAATCTGTGTACCGAGGCACCAATGGACATTTAGATATTATCAATATTTTGTGAGTAAGGGAAATGCAGCAAAAAATAACTGGCTACTTAAAGCTTTTCACATGTTATAGAGTATAGAATCTATTTTTCAGAAATGGAATTACTAAATCAGATAGTATGTTTCTTTATAATTTTATGAACATTTAATTTCCTGTTCAGAATTTGTAACAGTTTATCCTGCCACACCTTTAAACAAGGATCATTTTACTTCTTTTCAATTTGAATAGCTTTTATTTCCTATATAATTGCTCTGGCTAGGATTTCTCACATTATGCTAAGTAGAGGTGATGAGAGTAGACATTCTCACCTTATTCCTAACTTTAAAGAGAAAGCTTTCACTTTTTTCACTATTGGCTATGGTATTTGCTGTGAGATTTTCATCAATGACTTTTATATGTTGTAGTACCTTTTTCTATTGCTTTTTTCATGAAAGAGTATTGAATTTTGTCAAATACTTTTTCTGCTTCTATTGGGATGATTATATGTTTTTTATTTTTTGTTCTGATAATACAGTGTTTTGGCTTGATTGATTTTCTTAGTTTGAATCATCATTGCATCCTTGGGCTAAATCCCACTTGGTTGTGATATAGTCTCTTTTTAATGTGATATTGAATTTGATATGCTAATATTTTATTAAGAATTTTTACATGTATGCTCAGTGGGGATATTGACTTGTGGTGTTCTTTCTTTCTTTTCTTTTTTTGACAGGCAGAGTTAGACAGTGAGAGAGAGACAGAGAGAAAGGTCTTCCTTTTTCCATTGGTTCACCCCCCAAATGGCCACCATCCCCCAAATGGCCGCTGCGCCAATCCGATGTCAGGAGCCAAGTGCTTCCTCCTGGTCTCCCATGAGGGTGCAGGGCCCAAGGACCTATGCCATCCTCCACTGCCTTCCCGGGCCACAGCAGAGAGCTGGACTGGAAGAGGAGCAACCAGGACAGAATCTGGCAGCCCAACAGGGACTAGAACCCGGGGTGCTGGTGCCATAAGCGGAGGATTAGCCTAGCGAGCTGCGGTGCCAGCCTTGTAGTGTTTTTTTGTTTTGTTTTGTTTTTTTTTTTTTTTTTTTTTTTTTTTGCGGTGCCTTTAGCCTTGCTGTGGGGGGGATACTGGCCCCATAAAATGAATTTGCAGTGTTCTATCCTCTTCAATTTTTTAGAAGAGTGTGAGTAACAGTGGCATCACTTTTACTTTAAATGCTTGATATAATCTTCCAGTGAAGGTATTTGTTCTTGGGGTTTTCTTTGTTCTGAAGTTTTTATATTTATTTAACTGCCATAATAGTTATGGATCTGTTTAGACTTTCTGGTCATATTTTTTCATAATTAGCTTTGGTAGGTTGTATATTTTAGTTTCTCCACTTTGTTAGTATACAATTGTTCATAGTTGTCTCTTATGATCCTCTTAATTCTTGTGTTCTCAGTTGTATGGTTTCTTTTTTCCTTTCTCATGGTACTGAGTAACTCTTCTGTGTATAAACTGTTTTCTCTATATAACTTCTTAGTCTCTATCTTAGTGCATTTTGTGCAACCAGAGTAGAATACGTGAGAGTGGGTAATTTATAAGGAAAGGAGAACACACTGCCAGCATCTGGGCAAGGCCCTGTGCTGCTGCCTCTCCCGGTGGATGAACCGAAGGGCAGGGGAACGCGTTTGGAAGAGCTCACTTTTCTAACAGAAGCATGCCCCTGGGTGTTTCTGACTTAGAGTCAGTTTTGGTGTTGTAAATATGTTCACCCCTGCTCTCTTGGTTACTATTTGTATGGAGCATATTTTCTCTAATTCCTTTCACTTTCTGTTTATGTGTCTGAAATCTAAGGAGGTTTTCTTTCGAGCAGTAAATAGATGGTTCATATTTCTTCATTCAATTAGTCTATGTTTTTTGATTGATGAATATAATCCATTTAGATTTAAAGTGATTATCAGTAGGGAAGGATTAATTACTATTACCATTTTGTTACCTGGTTTCTGCTAGAATTGTAATTCTTCTCTTTGCATTTCTTCTCATTTTGTCTTTCTGTTTTGTTGATTTTTTTTGTACTTTATTTGATTCCATTCTGTTTTTGTTTTGTGTAACTTTCATAGGTATTTTTATGGCTATATTAGAAATTAAGTATTAGATCATATAGTTATGACAGTCTAATTTCAGTTAATAACAACTTAAGTTCAATCGTAAGCAAAAACTTTATACTTCAACATATAATTCCCTTTCATTTTTGCTATTATCATAATTTACATCTGTTCACATTATCTATCTTTAAACTATGTTATAGTTATTTTAATAGTTTTTTTTTTTTTTTTAATTTTTGACAGGCAGAGTGGACAGTGAGAGAGAGAGACAGAGAGAGAAAGGTCTTCCTTTGCCGTTGGTTCACCCTCCAATGGCCGCCGCTGCAGCTGGCGCACCGTGCTGATCCGATGGCAGGAGCCAGAATCCAGGTGCTTTTCCTGGTCTCCCATGGGGTGCAGGGCCCAAGCACCTGGGCCATCCTCCACTGCACTCCCTGGCCATAGCAGAGAGCTGGCCTGGAAGAGGGGCAACCGGGACAGAATCTGGCGCCCCAACCGGGACTAGAACCCTGTGTGCCGGCGCCGCAAGGTGGAGGATTAGCCTATTGAGCCATGGCGCCGGCCCAATAGTTTTGTTTTTAAAGTTTATATTTGAATTAAAGGTGATTTACTGTTATATTAATACACTATTCTGTACTTGTCAATACATTTACCTTTACCAGTGAGTTTAATATTTTCTTATGCCCCTTTGCTGCTGGTTAGTAGCCATTCAACTTCCAGATCTCCTCTAGCATTTCTTGTAAGGTAAATCTACTGGTGATGAGTTCCCTAAGCTTGTTTATGTAAGAAAGTTCCTTCTCTTTCATTTTTGAAGGACAGTTTTGCAGAGTGTATCATTCTTGGTTGGAAGGATTTTTTTTTGACCCTTTGAATGTTTCATTTTATTTGCTTCTGACCTGGAAGGTTTCTGCTGAAAAAATTGCTTATAATATTGTGGGATTTTGTTGTACATGAAAAGTCATTTTTATCTTGCGGCTTTCAAAATTCTCTGTCTCTGACTTTTGAAAATTTGATTGTGATATTTGTTAGTGTAGTTTTTTATTTGTTTCATTTAATTTGATGACATTTGGGATTCTTGGATCTGGATATCTGTTTTCTTTTTCAGATTTGGGATGTTTTCAGTGATTATTTCTTTAAATAAACTTTCTGGTTCTTTCTCTTTTCTCCCACTGGAAATTTCAAAATGCATATATTGATTTGCTTGATAATGGTTCACAAGACCTTAATATTTCTTGATCTTTTTTCCTTTAGTTTTCCTTTTGCTTCTCTGACTGGATAGTTAAAAATGATCCATTGTTGAGTTTGCTGAATTTTTCAGTTCATTTATTATTTTCTTTATCTCAATTAGAGTTAGAGACTCTTGGCTATTTTTTATTTTTCTCATGAGTTGAAAAATCCCTTGTTCTTTCTGATGTCTGTCTGGATGTTCTCTGGTTCTGCAGTAGCAAGCTGTCTTACTCTCTGTCTTAGCGATCACTGGCATCTGAATTATTCTAGCCCCCTAAGTCAGGCAAGACAGATGCCAGTCCCTTGGGTAGTCTTCCAGGAGGCTGAAAGACTAGACATTCTCCTTCTCTTCCTTACTCCTGACAGAAAAACCTCACATTTTGCTTCTTTTCCTTCCTGTGCCAAGCCATTCTGGCTGCAGCAAACTGCCCTCTGCTCTTCATTGTTTTTAACATTGCTTATCTATCAAAACTAGGCTGGTTTCATCAGTATTCTGAATGTGGTAATTCAGAAACCAGTCCCCCTGCTAGCCCTCTGAATAGTCAAAACACTGGATTCACTTCCTGTGTTCCCTCGAGGAAATTATTGTAAGCTGCCATATTCTCTAAGTTTTGCTGGTTTGAAGGATGTCTTGATGTGGGCAAAGTGAAATTGCCCTTACCTGTTTCAATTTTGCTATTGTGTTTACTTGGGGTACTGTAACTCTTAACTGGATTCTGGAATTATTATAAAGGTGTTTTATTCCATCTTTTTGATGAGGAAACAATAACTGCAGCTTAGGGGAGTAATTAAAGGAAATCCTATGATAGAGCTGAGTGACAGACCTGGTAAATAATCAACCTTGAGTGGACTAGACCATGGAAACTCACATAATACAATGTTGTTCTTCAGGCTTCTGTGAACAATATTTCAAAGATTAACTTACATATATGCGGCTTGTGGATTTTAAACTTTTAGAATCAATCCTTAGACCAGCGAAAATCACTTAAGTTTTACTATAGAACAGAACATAAGTATTTTAAACTTCTACAGTGAGTGACATAGAGAAAATTCAAATAAGAGATTGGAGGAGGAAACAGTGAAAAGTGAAGAGCAGGTGAAGGATATATAATAACTTCATCTTATCAATTAAGGAGGTTTATAATTGGTAAATTAAAACAGACAGGAAGGCTTCCATATGTTACTGAGAAGCAACCAGTGGGTAAATTAAAACTTTGGATGTATCTCTGTAGTCAGATGGGAGGCTAGAAGGTAGGAAAGTGGGGTAAATGAACTAAGTCATCATTTAATTATGGAAGGATGTTTGTAAGTAAGGTCTAATATTAAATCCAAAAATAGTGGTATAAGTACATAATTTAGTGATGTATCTTTTCAAAAATTTTTATTTATTTATTTTGAAAGAGTTAGAGGGAGAGTCAGAAAAATCCCACCTTGTGAATCATTCCCCAGATGGTTTGCAATGGCCAGCACTGGGCCAAGCTGAAGCCAGGAGGTCTACCATGTGAGTGGCAGGGGTCCATAAATTTGTGCCATCTTCCACTGCTTTCTCCAGGCCACTTGTAGGGAGCTGGATTGGAAGTGGAGCAGCTGGGACATGCAGAAGCACCCATTTGGGAAGCCAGCATTGCAGGTGGCAGCTTTACCTATGCTTGCCACAATGCAGGCCCCCAGATGTACCTGTTGTCAAGTTTAAGAATGATTTCCTCTGAAGGAGGAGGAGGAGGAAGAAAAGGGGAGGAGGAGGAAGGCTGTGTGTGGGTGGTAGAGGAGAGATAGGAGGATGAAGTATCTATTGCTTTTACTTTTAATCTTTAGTGTATTTGATGTTGTAGCCATGTGCATATACTGTGTTGGCTGAAAATATTAAAAGTATTTAAATAAACTAGTATACTGTAAATATTTAATAAGTTGTAGCCATTATTAAATTAGTGAGTGGGCAAGGGAAAAATGAGGATTAGGGAGATATTACAACAAAGGATTTAAAGCATGGTTTGTTCTTTTTTTAAAAGATTTATTTATTTGAAAGTGTTACACAGAGAGAGGTCTTCCATTCACTGGTTCACTCCCCAGTTGGCTGCAACAGCTGGAGCTGAGCTGATCCAAAGCCAGGAGTCAGGAGCTTCTTTTGGGTCTCCCACGCAGGTGCAGGGTCCCAAGGACCTGGGCCATCTTCTATTGCTTTCCCAGGCCATAGCAGAGAGCTGGATTGAAAGTCGAGCAGCCAGGCCTCAAACCAGCACCCATATGGGATGTTGGCACTGCAGGTGGTGGCATTACCTGCTCCGCCACAGTGCCAGCCCCAAAGCATGGATTTTTTGTTGAATTTGAGACCTGTCTACCACTTCCTATGTAGATGATTCTGCCAACGCTGAGGTTCTGTAAAATGGGCATAACAATGTCCACTACAGTTGTTAAGATAATATGTAGTACTCCATATGAAGCTGTTAACATGGTGTCTATGCACTGTAAATAAAATAATGTTTACTTAATAATATTTCTTTTATCCAGTATTATTAATTTTAGAATAAATATAGTTTCAAAGAACTGGGGACCTTTGAGACTCAAAATGGACAATTTAAATTGCCTATAGCATTGTTTCTCTTTCAAAAGGGATTTATACCGGTCATTTGCAACAAAATGGGTGAATCTGGAAAACATCATGCTTGGTGAAGTAAGCCAGTCCCAAAGGGACAAACACCATATGTTCTTTCTGATCTGTGAAAACTAATAGAGCACCTAAAAGGAAACATTTAGAAGTGAAATTGACACTTTGAGAAGCAGTGACTTGAATAGCCCTTGTCTTGATTGTCTAGGAACAGTTTTTTTCTTCTCTTCATACTATTTGTTGAACTCTTTACTTAACATGGAGTTAATCATATCCGTATAAAGTCAATTGAAAAAAGATCTCAGTAAAAAATAAAAGTGGGAATAAGAGAGGGAGGAGGAAGTTTGTAACTGTAATGCTGTGTAATTCTGCATACATTCCTGTGGACTTACTTCTAAGGGTACAGTTTAAAAATTTCCCATGGGACCCTAAATCCCATTAAGCTGGGTGGAAAAAATGTCATCTTAAGTGTTAAAATGATCATACATATAGAATTAAGTGTTAAAGGAACCATATAAATAAGAACAGTGTCTGATAATAATAATAATAGATAGAATTAAAAAGGAGAGAGTGTTCCAACAAGGGAAGCAGTCCACACAGCAGATTCATAAAATGACAATTACTTTAAATAGCAATCTGACCTCAGAATCGGCCCTTAAGGCATTCTGGTCTGGCCAAAAAGTCCGTGAGAGCATTTCAGGCATGGAAAGCCAAGACACTGTTGGAAAACAATGTCCTACATTAAGGATCTCTGTGAGAGAGACCCCAGTGGAAAGAAGTGGCTATCAAAGAAGGATGTGCTTTTCTCTGATGGGAGGAGAATACTTCCATTTTGCTTATTGCCTTGTCTAAATACTGATGCAGATTGTGGATTCAAAAGTCTTCCATAGCCCTGGCAGCTCATGTCAAGAGCCTCAGGTGATCATTGACATACATCAGAGTGTTGATTATTAAATTAACAATAGCAATCACTGTCTACTTACTTCCCATGCAGGACCTCTGTCCTCAAAGAGTTGTATTATGAGAATTAACTGTAGGCCGGCGCTGCAGCTTACTAGGCTAATCCTCCACCTTGCGGCACTGGCACACCGGGTTCTAGTCCCGGTCGGGGCACCAGATTCTGTCCTGGTTGCCCCTCTTCCAGTCCAGCTCTCTGCTGTGGCCCAGGAGTGCAGTGGAGGATGGCCCAAGTACTTGGGCCCTGCACCCCATGGGAGACCGGGAGAAGCACCTGGCTCCTGCCATCGGATCAGCGCGGTGCACCAGCCGCGGCGGCCATTGGAGGGTGAACCAACGGCAAAGGAAGACCTTTCTCTCTGTCTCTATCTCTCTCTCACTGTCCACTCTGCCTGTCAAAAAAAAAAAAAAAAAAAACTGTAAAACTTGTTCTCAGTTTTTTTTTTTTTTTGTGTGTGTGTGTGTGTGCAAGTAGTTGAAATCTTTACTTAGTATAGAGTTGGTCTTCAGTGTATAGAATTACTTGTGAAAAAAAAATCTTAATGGAGAATGGGACTGGGAATGGGAGAGAGAGGAGAAGGTGGGATGGGAGAGTGTGTATGGAGGGAAGAATAACTATATTCCAAAAGTTGCACTGAGGAAATTTGTACTCATGAAATAAAATGTTTCTTTGGAGGAAAAAAAGGATTTGTAATGATATCTGTTCATTTATATAGGACAAACTGCAAAAATTAATGGAAACTTTAAGAATAAAACTGTATCAGCAATCTTTGGGGAGGCAATGTGGTCTCTGCAGCTGGTAAACTTGTATGTGAGTGTTCAGAGTAGAACTTTTTATGGGTTTGCTCTTAAAATAGACACAGGCTTATAATCCCCTAAGAATTTTCCAGTTGTGAAAGATAATATGGGCTGTCATTATGCACTGTTTCCAGTGAGATCTAAGAAAGTATCCTGTAATTAAATACATTAATATATTTTAAAAATATTTTTTATTTTTTGGAAAGGCATAGTGACAGATTAGGAGAGACAAAGAGAGAAAGATCTTCCATCCACTGATTCACTCCCCGAATGGCCGCAGCATCCTGGTCTGGGCCAGGCTGAAGCCAGGAACCAGGAACTCCATCCAGGTTTCCTATCCAGGTTTCCCACATGGGTGCCAGGTACCCAAAGACTTGGGACATCTCCTGCTGCTTTCCCAGGCACGTTAGCAGTGAGATGGATTGGAAGTGGAGCAGTCAGGACCCAAATGACCCCCCAGTATTGGATGCCAGCATTGCAAGTGGCAGCTTAACCCGCTGTGCCACTACCCTGGCTCCTAAATTAATACTTTTGCATTGAAAATAGTAATTCACAAGTATGAAGTGAGCTAAGAAAATCACTGTATATGTACTATTACGAATTGGATATTGCTGCCAAATGACTAAATCAAAACACATTTTGCCATTAAGTAAATTTTGAAAAAAAAATTTCAATTTTTTGAACTATTTTTTTTGTATTTTTATTTGCAAAGAACATTTAAGGATCTGTATGGCCTTTGGAGATTTCTCTTCTCCATATACTTTAGGTAGATTTGTTGTTTGGTGCAAGGTTCTAAAATGAGAAGATTATATTTATTGGTAGTGATGAAACAGTCACTTTACTCTAAGATTATTGGGACTGTGGAATCATAAAAGCACTGAAAGGGAAGAGGTGTACAATTTGGGATATGCTCAAGCTGTCTTGCCCCAAATGGTAGAGTTAGAAACATACCAGGGGACTCCAATTTAATCCCATCAAGGTGGCATGTACCAATGCCATCTCACTAGTCCAAGTGATCAATTTCAGTTCACAATTGATCATAATGAAAGGACTAAGAGTCAAAGGGAGCACATAAACAAGTCTAGTACCTGCTAATACTAACCGATAGAATAAATAAAGGGGAGAGTGATCCAACATGGGAAGCGAGATACTCAGCAGACTCATAGAATGGCGGATGTCCTAAACAGCACTCTGGCCTCAGAATCAGCCCTAAAGACATTCCGATCTGGCTGAAAAGCCCATGAGAGTATTTCAGGCATGGAAAGCCAAGACACTCTGGCAAAAGATCTCTGTGAGTGAGATCCCAGTGGAAAGAACAGGTCTTCAAAGAAGGAGGTACCTTTCTCTGAAGGGAGGAGAGAACCTCCACTTTGACTATGACCTTGTCTAAACAAGATAAGAGTCGGAGAACTCAAGGGGCTTCCATAGCCTTGGAAACTCATGACTGGTGCATAGGGAGATTACTGATGCCATAGACAGGAGTGTCAATTGGTAAAGTCAACAACAGGAGTCACTGTGCACTTACTCCTCATGTAGGATCTCTGTCCTTAATGTGCTGTACATTGAGACTTAATGCTATAACGAGTACTCAAACAGTATATTTCACTTTGTGTTTCTATGGGGGTGCAAACTGTTGAAATCTTTACTTAATGCATACTAAACTGATCTTCTGTAAAAAAAAAAAAAAGAAGAAGAAATTATCAATTCCCAACTTGACTCTCACTGGGATTAAACATGACAATAGGTCTGATCTGATTTCATCATCACTTAAAAAATCATCTATTATTTTTCACTTTATGTTTCTGTGTGGGAGCAAACTGTTGAAATCTTTACTTAATGTATGCTAAACTGATCTTCTGTATATAAAGAGAATCAAAAATGAATCCTCATGTGAATGGAAGGGGAGAGGGAGTGGGAAAGGGGAGGGTTGTGGGTGGGAGGGACGTTACGGGGGGGAAGCCATTGTAATCCATAAGCCGTACTTTGGAAATTTATATTCATTAAATAAAAGTTAAAAAAAAGATTATTGTTGGATTAAGGTCTATTGTTCTCTGTTGTTGTTATTTTTCTACAGGAAAAAGATTCTGTGGGTTTCTCAGTCAAATCCCAAGCAGACAGAACATTTCAGTTCTTGGATCACAGTCTGATGGAATCCATTAAACAGGGTGATCCAAAAGTGCGTGAATTCTTTAGGTTGCTTGCTGTCTGTCACACTGTAATGTCAGAGGAGAATAATGCAGGTAAGTTAAAAGTATCTGAGTGGCCGCCGCCATGGGTCAATAGGCTAATCCTCTACCTGCAGCGCCGGCACACAGGGTTCTAGTCCCGGTCGGGGCGCCGGATTCTGTCCCAGTTGCCCCTCTTCCAGGCCAGCTCTCTGCTGTGGCCCGGGAACGCAGTGGAGGATGGCCCAAGTGCTTGGGCCCTGCACCCCATGGGAGACCAGGATAAGTACCTGGCTCCTGCCATCAGATCAGCGCAGTGTGCCAGCCGCGGCGGCCATTGGAGGGTGAACCAACAGCAATAGGAAGACCTTTCTCTCTGTCTCTCTCACTGTCCACTCTGCCTGTCAAAAAAAAAAAAAAAAAAAAAAAAAGGGAGAGAGAGAAAGTATCTGAGTGGTGAACCTTGATTTTTGTTTTTGTTTTTTTAAAATCAGAACTAAAATTAAATTTGAATGAGTTATAAGTGAAAGCTAGAACTTTGCACAAGGACTTTACTAGTCACTAGTTTTTCTTTAATTCCTGAATGTTTTCCCCTAAAATGTGGAGATTTTGTGGCAAAAGAAATATGGGCAATGGAAAAGTCGGGACCCCCAAATACCAAAGTGGATGAAATACTTTTTAAAAAAATTTATTTACTTTAAATGCAGAGTTAGAGAAAGCGAGAGAGAAATCTTCACCCACTGGTTCACCCCCCAGTTGGCTGCAATGATTGGGGCTGGGCCAGGCTGAAGCCAGGACTCTGGAAGGAACACTGTCCAGGTCTCCCACGTGGGAGTCAGGAATTCAAGCACTTGGGCCATCTTCCACTGCTTTCCCAGGTGCAGTCGTGGGGAGCTGGGTTGGAAATGGAGCAGCTCGAACCAGTGCTCATATGGGATGCTGGCACCACAGGTGGCAACTTAACCCACCACACAACAGTGCTGGCTCCAGGGATGGAATATGTCTTATGATTGAGTACTATATTTGACTGTGAGCTTCCTGGCAGTAAGGACAAATGGGGAAATACACTCGAGTCACATAGCTCTATTAGTATGTGCATCTAACATGCCAACGAGCACAAGCCATAAGCTTAGACTGAATTTTCTCAGTAATGGGGGTAAATTACATTTATATTAGAAGAATACTCTGGGGCTGGCACCGTGGCTCACTTGGTTAATCCTCTGCCTGCAGTGCCTGCATCCCATATGGGCACTGGGTTCTAGTCCCAGTTGCTCCTCTTCTAGTCTGGCTCTCTGATGTGGCCAAGGAGGGCAGTGGAGGATGGCCCAAGTGCTTTGGTCCCTGCACCCGCATGGGAGACCAGGAGGAAGCACCTGGCTCCTGGCTTTGGATCGGTGTAGCTATGGCCATGGTGGCCATTTTGGGGGGTGGTCCAATGGAAGAAAGTCCTTTCTCTCTGTCTCTCTCACTGTCTAACTCTACCTGTCAAATAAAAAAAAATTTAAAAAAGAAGAATACCCTTAATTAGTCTGCATTATGAGAAAGTCTTCATTTTTATAAGATGGTTGTTTGAATTTCAGGCTTTTTAGAATAGAACAAAACCATCTGGGCCACTTTAAATTTTGGAGCTGTGAGACAGGTAGATAATAATTTAGTGAATCAGGTTCTTGTTCCAACAGAGCCCAATTTATGCCATTTACAAGTTATATGTTTCTTTACTTCCAACTATCAAGTTAAAAGTAATATTGTCTTAAAAGTGAAAGCTGCTGCATATAGACTTGTGTTGTGTACTATATAGGCATACATACATGTAAATGTATATATTTTTATATATGTAGCTATATACTTGTACCTCTCCCTCCCATCCAAATAGATATATATTTTGTATTTTTTTGTTGTTTGTTTGTTTTCCTGTTGGGACTACATTGAAGCCACAGTTTTATCCTTGATGATGCCAGATTAACCCATTCCTCAGATTTTAATCACTTTAAGGATTCACATAATTATATTTATGACTTTAATTGAACTTTATAATACTAATGCCAACAAGGAATTATTGTATTTTCATCTGAGGGTGTGCCTTTAAGTAAGTTTCTTTTATCTCTGCCTCTGAGTTCACTTCATTCCCAAAACTCTATTTTATTTTAATAGCAATCTGTTTTCCATTTAATGTTATGATATTTTTTAGACATCTTTGAGCATATTAATTAAACTTAATTTGAAATTTTCTTTTGTTTCCTCTATTATGTTTTATTTTATCGAGTGTCCTGTTTTCTTGAGTGCCATGTCTAACTTTCATGCTGTTCTCAAATGCTTGGTGATTTGTGGCTGCCTGTTCTTACTTGTGTTTAAGAACCTCTGTTGGAGAATGTAGATTCCCATTGAAGTACAGTGGTCTGCCTCCTGTGATGTGTTGGGAGAGGCAGAACAAATAACTTGTCTTCTGGATGTGGGGTTCCTCCTTCTTGGAATTCATGATTCCTGGGGTTATTGTTTCACTTTCCAGATCTGGTGCTGGGTGTCTATACCATGGTCCCATTGGAGAGAGGGTTGCAATTAAGTTTCTGGCCTGAAAGAAAATTATCAATTCTTTTCTTTATCTTTTCTTCATGGAATTCTTTTTTTTTTTTAATTTTTATTTCAGAAATGCAGAGTTAAAGCGGGAGAGGGAGAGGAAGGGAGAGAGATGCTTTCCAATCCTTGTTTCATTCCCCAAATGGTCACAACGGCTAGGGCTGGGCCAGGCTGAAGTCAGGAGCCAACAGTACTATCTGGGTCTCCCACATGGGTGCAAGGACCCAAAGACTTGGGCCATCTTCTGCTGCTTTCCCAGGTGCATTAGCAGGGATCTGGATTGAAAGTGGAATTAGAACTGGTGCCCATATGGGATGCCAGCGTTTCAGACTATCGCTTAATCCACTCACGATGATGTTTAGCCCCTTGTGGAATTCTGAAGCTACTTTGGGCCCTTTGGTCTCTGGTCTCAGTACTCAAATCTTGAAGGCTTCCTCAGAAATAGTGTACACTTTGTGTAGAAAAATCTGTTTAAGGTTTTTTTCCAAGGGGCAAATGTCACTGCAGCCTGTTGTTGAGAGTAAGCTGGCAGGAGGAGAAACCCAGATGGTCTAGGAGTGTTGAATGGAATTCTTTAATCCGTTTTTACTGACCATGTACTCATGACCCCTTTGGCTATTCTCATTTGTTTTTTTTTTTTAAACTTTTATTTAATAAGTATAAATTTCCAAAGTACAACTTTTGGATTATAGCAGCTTTTCCCCCCATAACCTCCCTCCCATCCGCAACCATCCCATCTCCCGCTCCCTCTCCCATCCCATTCACATCAATATTCATTTTCAATTATCTTTATATACAGAAGATCAACTTAGTATATACTAAGTAAAGATTTCAACAGACTGCACCCACACAGACACACAAAGTATAGAGTACTGTTTGGGTAGTAGTTCTTCCATTAATTCGCATAGTACAACACATTAAGGACTGAGGTCCTACATGGGGAGTAAGTAAACAATTGACACTCTTATTTATGACGTCAGTAATCACCTGAGGCTCTTGTCATGAGCTGCCAACTCTGATCTTATTTAGACAAGGTCATAGTCAAAGTGGAAGTTCTCTCCTCCCTTCAGAGAAAGGTACTGCCACCTTTGATGGCCCATTCTTTCTGCTGGGATCTCACTCACAGAGATCTTTCATTTAGGTTTTTTTTTTTTTTTTTTTTTTTTGCCAGAGTGTCTTGGCTTTCCATGCCTGCGAAACTCTCATGGGCTTTTTAGCCAGATGAGAATGCCTTAAGGATTGATTCTAAGGCTAGAATGCTGTTTAGGGCATTTGCCATTCTATGAGTCTGCTGTGTATCCTGCTTTCCATGTAGGATCATTCTCTCCTTTTTAATTCTATCAATTATTATTTGCAGACACTGGTGTTATTTATGTAATCCCTTTGACACTTAATCCTATCTTTTTGATCAATTATGAACTTAAACTGATCACTTTAACAAGTAAGATGGCATTGGTACATGCCACCTTGATGGGATGGAATTGGAATCCCCTGGCACATTTCTAGCTCTACCATTAGGGGTAAGTCCGAGTGAGCATGTGCCGAACTGTACATCTCCTCCCTCTCTTATTCCCACTCTTATATTTAACAGGGATCACTTTTCAGTTAAATTTAAATGCCCAAGTTTGATTATAACTGCCCTGTAGTGAGTCTTGAAATCTGGTATTGTGTTGTGATGCCTCCGGCTTTGTTTTTGTTGTACAAGATTGCTTTAGCTATTCAAGGTCTCATGTGCCTCCATAGGAATTTCAGCATCATTTTTTCCAGATCTGAGAAGGTCTTTGATATTTTGATTGGTATCACATTGGATCTATAAATTGCTTTTGGGAGAATGGACATTTGGTGATATTGATTCTTCCAATCCATGAGCATGGAAGATTTTTCCATTTCTTGGTATCCTCTTCTATTTCTTTCTTTAAGATTTTGTAATTCTCATCGTAGAGATCTTGAATGTCCTTGGTTAAGTTTATTCCAAGGTATTTGATTGTTTTTGTAGCTATTGTGAATGGGATTGATCTTAGCAGTTCTTCCTCAGCCGTGGCATTGCCTGTGTATACAAGGGCTGTTGATTTTTGTGCATTGGTTTTATATCCTGCTACTTTGCCAAAATCTTCTATGAGTTCCAATAGTCTCTTAGTAGAGTTCTTTGGGTCCCCTAAATAAAGAATCATATCATCTGCAAAGAGGGAAAGTTTGAGTTTTTCCTTCCCAATTTGGTATCCCTTTAATTTCTTTTTCTTGCCTAATGGCTCTGGCTAAAACTTCCAGTACTATATTGAATAGCAATGGTGAGTACCTGTCTGGTACCAGATCTCAGTGGAAATGCTTCCCACTTTTCCCCCATTCAATAGGATGCTGGCCGTGGGTTTTTCATAAATTGCTTTGATTGTATTGAGGAATGTTCCTTCCATACCCAGTTTGCTTAGAGTTTTCATCATGAAAGGGTGTTGTATCTTATCAAATGCTTTCTCTGCATCTATTGAGATAATCATATGGTTTTTCTTCTGCAGTTTGTTATTGTGGTGTGTATCACATTGATTGATTTGGGAACATTGAATCATCTCTGCATACCAGGGATAAATCCCACCTGGTCTGGGTGGATGATCTTTCTGATGTGTTGTTGCATTCTATTAGCCAGAATTTTATTGAGGATTTTGCATCTATGTTCATCAGGGAAATTGTTCTGTAATTCTCTTTCTCTACTTCATCTTTTTCAGGTTTAGGAGTCAAGGTGCTGCTGGTTTCATAGAAAGAATTTTGGAGGATTCTCTCTTTTTCGATTGTTCTGAATAGTTTGAGAAGAATTGGAGTTAGTTCTTCAAATGTCTGGTAGAATTCAGCAGTGAATCCATGTGGTCCTGGGCTTTTCTTTGTTGGGAGGGCCTTTATTAATGATTCAATTTCTGCCTCAGTTATGGGTCTGTTTAGGTTTTCTGTATCTTTATGGTTCAATTTAGGTAGGTTGTATGTGTCCAGGAATCTATCCATTTCTGATATATTTCCCTGTTTGCTTGCATACAACTCTTTGTAGTAATTTCTCATTTGTTGATTCTGAATTTGGAGAACTTTTGACGGTTGTTCTTACATTTGTATTCATTACATGTTTTGAGCTTCATTTCTCTTTATAAAAGTATTGTATATAAAGATAATTGAAAATGAATCTTGATGTGAATGAATGGGAGAGGGAGCGGGAGATGGCAGGGGTGCGAGTGGGATGGAAATTATGGTGGGGTGAAGCCATTGTAATCCATAAACTGTACTTTGGAAATTTATATTTACTAAATAAAAAGAAGTATTATTTACTTGAGAAGCAGAAACACAGGCAGGGATGGGAGAGCAGAGAGAGGGATCTCGCATCTGTTGATTTCCTTCTCAAATGCAGCAACAGCTGTGGCTGAGCCGGGCTGCAGCCAGGAGCCAGCAAAAATTAATTCAGGTCTGCCATGTGGGTGGCAGAGACCCACTACTTGAGCCATTCGCTGTTGTCTTCCAAGGTGTGCATCCACAGGAAGCTGGTACAGGAGCAGAGCTGGGACTTAAATGCAGGCTCTTCTATGTGTTTTGCTGACCTCCAAACTGGCGGCTTAATTACAAGGCCAAACACCTGCCCACTCTGTTTTCTTCACCATTGTTTCTTGACCGATCCAATCTATTTTTGATCCAATCTATTTTTTTCTTTGAGATATTTCTCAAATTTTTAGTTTGCTGATAATACTCATTTTTTATTTCACATTTTTTATAACATATAATTAAATACACAGATAATTAAATGACTTGATGAGTTTTGATAATTATATATACGCATGTAACTTCTGCTTCATCAGTCCAGAAAGATTACTCTTGTCTCTTTTCATTCAGCATCTATAACCAACTACTGCTCTGATTTTACCACTAAAAATGACTTTTGCCTATTCTTATACTTCATGTAAGTAGAATCATATGGTATGCCCTCTTTTGTGTCTGTTTTCTTTTATGCACTATATTATTTTTGTCATTTATTCATGTTGTATCAATTAGTAGTTTATATTTTCTGAGTAATATTCCACGGCATGAATATACTACAATTTCCTTTTCTAGTCTTCTGTTGATACACATTTGGGTTATTTCCAGCTTTGGGCTACTCTGAATGTATTAGTCAGATTCCCATTATTACAATTAAAATACATAAAAGGAGGTAATTTATAAAGAAAAAAGTTTATTTTCAGTCATAGCTTTGGGGGTTCACAGTCCAGTCCAAGACCAGGTGACTGCACTGGTCTAGTGTTTGGTGTGGATGATGGGATGTGTGTAGAGAGTATCACGTGGTGAACAAGGCAGCAGAGAGACAGGGAGCACACCTTGTATTCAAGAAGCCACTGTGACTCTGTTACAGCAAGCTAATGAAAGACCATCTCTTCCCAAATGCCCTACCTTCAGACACAAGAAGAGGATTAGACTTCCTCCCTACAAGGATCATCAATCTGTGACTTTGGGACTTCAGCATCTGTATGAGTTGGGAAGAAAACTCTGCTCAAACCATAAAAATGAGTAAAACTGCCACAAACATTCGTGTCTATTAAAGAAATACTTATTTTAATTTGCTTTGGGTATACACTCAGGAACGGAAATTACAAGATCATTGTGTCACTATTTTTAAGATTATAAGAAATGACCCAACTGTTTTCTAAAAATTGATTGTATTATTTTATATCTCTACCACCAGTGTATGAGAGTGCCAGTGCCTCCATCTTTTCTGGACTTTAAAGGAATTTTTGGTAGTGAGGACAACTAGATACATGTATCCTGTCAAATGTTTTTCTCTCTTGCTTTGAGCTATCAAATTCTAAGTGAAGGGCCACACCACTGAGGAAAGGAAAATTACACTTGCTGTTTTTGTGTTAAAGTTTTCACTATGGGATCAAGAGTTTAAGGATGCAAATAAATCCATATATATTAAAGTGCACTAAAATATATTGTGTGTTATGAAAAAGAATAGAACCCCAAACTAACAAATTTAAAACTGCATGATTGTATACTTTGTAGTTCAGAGTGTTTCTTTTCTTTTTTTTTTATTTCTTTTTTCTTTTTATTTTTTTGACAGGCAGAGTGGACTGTGAGAGAGAGAGAGAGAGACAGAGAGAAAGGTCTTCCTTTGCCGTTGGTTCACCCCCAATGGCTGCTTCGGCTGGCATGCTGCGGCCAGCGTACCGCGCTGATCCGAAGTCGGGAGCCAGGTGCTTCTCCTGGTCTCCCATGGGGTGCAGGGCCCAAGCACCTGGGCCATCCTCCACTGCACTCCCTGGCCACAGCAGAGAGCTGGCCTGGAAGAGGGGCAACCGGGACAGAATCCGGCACCCCAACCGGGACTAGAACGCGGTGTGCCAGCGCCACAGGTGGAGGATTAGCCTATTGAGCCATGGTGCCGGCCGTGTTTCTTTTATTTTCAATGTGTGCTGTTTGTTTCATGGGGAAGTCATTTGGAGAAGGTGCTATTCTTTACCAGGATGAAGTTTCATAAGCAGGAAAGGGGGAAGTACAGGTCCATTACTAGGACTTTTTTTTTTTCTTTTTTGGTGGATAGCATATAAAAATTAGATTTTTTTCTTATTTCTATATTATACCAGTCCTTTAACATTTATTGAAGTGACTTCTGATCTGTGTTCACTTTTCATAAATATTTAATGTGTAATGTGAGCTTGAAATGAATATACATTCTATAGTTATTCAGTATTAGATTCTAAACATATCTAGTAGATAGTGTTGATTGTGCTATTCATCTTTTATTACTCTGAATTATTTTCATGACTTGATTTCTCAAATAATGAGATGTTAAAATCACCAACTATTCAGTGCATTTATATGTTTATACTCATATTAGCAGTTTTTGCCAATGAATGATTTATGTATTTTAAGGTCATGTTATTAGTTGGATACTAGTTTAAAATTCTATCTTTAAATCAAAACTTTTGTCAATAGATACATTTGTCAGTAGATACTTTTCATCTTAAAGTTCATTTTATCTGTTATTAATATAGTTATGGGTGTTTTCCTTTTGTTAGTAGTTGCATTATTTGATGTTTTCTATATTTTTGTCCCAATCTATCTTTTTCCTTGTATTTTAAACACATATCTCTTGCACATGGCATATGGTTCAACATTTTAAAAATATCCAGGTAGACAAAGCCAGAGGTTAAATGGAATATTTTTTGTTGCTGAACTGAGATTTTAAATATTTAATCTGTAATTATTAATATATTAGATTCCTTCTACCATCTTATTTGCATTTCATATTGTCTCTTTTTCTCAGTCTGTTCTTTTTTTTTTTGACAGGCAGAGTGGACAGTGAGAGAGAGAGACAGAGAGAAAGGTCTTCCTTTGCTGTTGGTTCACCCTCCTCCAATGGCCGCCGCGGCCAGCGCGCTGCGGCCGGCGCACCACGCTGATCCGATGGCAGGAGCCAGGTGCTTCTCCTGGTCTCCCATGGGGTGCAGGGCCCAAGTACTTGGGCCATCCTCCACTGCACTCCCTGGCCACAGCAGAGAGCTGGCCTGGAAGAGGGGCAACCGGGACAGAATCCGGTGCCCCAACTGGGACTAGAACCCAGTGTGCCAGCACCGCAAGGCGGAGGATTAGCCTAGTGAGCCGCGGCGCTGGCTCAGTCTGTTCTTTTTTAAAAATGGATTAAGTCCATTTTCACTGTTGCTAGTTTGAAAATAATATGTGTACTCTTATTTGTATTTCCTTAGTGATTAACATAGGAATTTTACCATAATGAACTTATAGTACTAAGCCCTCTTTTGAATAACACAAGTTTAATACTTTAATACTCACCAACCCTATTCTGGCATATATTACTCTTGTCATGTATTTTAATACTTTTTAATCCCATAGATATTATTTTTTGCTATTTTTATAGTCATTGCTTAGATCGATCCACATATTTACTAATTTCTATGTTCTTCAATGTTTGTCCCATCTGTAATCTTCTGCTGACCTGAAGTATGTTCTTTGGAATTTCCTATCATAAGAGCCTTCTAATGGCGAGCTTCAAACATTTTGTTTGAAATGAGTTTACTTCATCCTTACTCTTGAATAACACTTTTTGTTCTGTAAAATTTAAGGTAATAAGCTTCCTCCAGTACACTAAAACTATTCCTCTGTATTCTGGCTGTTCTTCCTGTTTCTCTGTTTTCAGCTTTCAGTCTAACGTGGCTTGAAGGTAGTCAGTCTTTATTCCTTGACCGCATTTAAGGTTTCTTCTTCTTCCATGTTTTACAGTATAGGTGTGGTTTTTCTTTTTTACTTTTTTTAATTTATGCTGGTTGTGACTTATTGGGATCTGGAATATATTGACTATCATTTTTTAAAATCACTCCTGGAGTTTTCTCATCTGAGAATATCTTAAAATATTGCCTGTGATCCATTTTCTGTCATGTTAGATCTTCAGTGTTGGATGTCTTCCCATTGTCTATGTCTTTAAACCATTCACTCATTTTTCATTATTTTGTCTCTCTCAGCTATATTCTTCTTCCTACTCTACTATTTTTTTTTTAGATTTATTTATTTATTTGAAAGTCAGAGTTACACACAGAGAGAAGGAGAGACAGAGAGAGAGAGAGAAGTCTTCCATCCACTGGTTCACTCCCCAAAAGTGAAAAGTTAGCCACAATGGCTGGACCTGCGCTGATCTGAAGCCAGGAGCCAGGAGCTTCTTCTGAGTCTCCCATGTGGGTTGCAGGGGCCCAAGGAGTTGGGCCATCTTCTACTGCTTTCCCAGGCCATCGCAGTAACTCTCATTTTAAAAAGATTTATTTATTTTTATTCGTTTGCAAGGCAGAGTTACAGAGAGAGAAGCAGCAGCAGCAACCTAGTGAATGATCTTCCATCTTCTAGTTCACTCCCCAAAAGGCCACAATGCCTACGGCTGGGCCAGGCTGAAGCCAGGAGTAGGGAACTTCTTCAGAGTCTTCTAAGTGGGTATAGAAGCCCAAGAACCTGAGCCAACCTCTGCTGCTTTCCCAGGAACATTAGCAGGGAGTTGTATTGGAAATGGAGCAACTGGGTCTTGAATTGGCACCCATATGGGATGCTGGCACAGCAGGCAAAGGCTTAACTGGCTATGTCACAATGCTGGCCTCTCCACTGATTTTTCTACAAGCTTTTTGGTTCTTTTTCATATCTGCTTAATTTCATGCCTCTATGCTTCTATTTTATTTCTTGCAATATACTAAATATATTACATTTGCTGTTTCTAATTCCAATACTGAAATAGTTTGCAAATTTAAATATTTTTTTTTTTAATTTGGAAGGCAGAGCTGCAGATGGAGGTGAAGGGAGAGAGATATCTTCCATCTGCTGGTTCACTCCCCAGATGGCTGCAATGGCTGTGGCTGGGGCTGTGTCAGACCAAAGACAAGAGACTGGAGCTCTATCTGGGTCTCCCAGGTAGATGCAGGGACTCAAGCACTTGGGCCATCTTCTGATGCTTTCCCAAGTGTGTTAACAGGAAGCTGGATTGAAAGTGGATCTACCAGGACTTAAGGAAGTGCCCATATGGGATGTTGGCTTCACAGGCAGTGGCTTAACCTGCTTTAGCACAGCACTGGTCCCAGCTATTGCAGATCTTACCCTCTATTGTTTCTGCTGGTTCTCATCAAGTTTTCTTATAGTTTTAATGATTTTCACTTGAGTTGGGCATTTTACTTGCCACTTCATTTGTAGAAATTTCTTGGTTCAACCTGATTCCTTCAGAAGGGATTTATATGTGCTTCAATCACTGTGCTAATGCAGGAGCATTTCAGACTAAATTTTTAGCTTGATTTTTTTAGGCCACCCTGGTTTTGTGAATTCAGCATGCAAATAAACATTCAAATTAGACTTTGATCAAAAATTCTCAGAGTTTTGTGCTTTTCCACTTATATGCAAGATTTTAATTTCTATTATAGTATTTTCATTGCAGAAAAGGGGGCATATATTTCTAATTCATTCTCATACTGAGAACATAGTCTTTGCAGAAGGAACCCAGTTTTGAGAGGTGGTCTTCCGTTAAGCTTCTTACCTTGAGGAGGCCCTGGGCTATACCTTTTCTAACCCAAGACTCAAGAGACTAGAAACTGATCAAGTTCTCCTGGTTCAAAAAATTCCCCGAAGCAAAAGCTGGTTATAGTACTTCTTTTATCCCATCCATGTCCTTTTTCTCAGCCTTTGACCTGAACACTTTAAGCTTTCTTGCTGGTTATGGATGTATTCAATAGTATTAAAATGTTTTTTGTAGTTACTTGCAGCAGGAGAGGTTGGTCCTGACACTCAGTGTACCGTGTTGCCAGAAGTAGAATTTATTGTATCATTTCATAGGCAGACCAAGTAATTGCTCAATGTTTTTTCATTTTTAAATTTTAAGTTAATTTAAGACTTTTGTATAAAGTGAAATAATACAATGAAAAGCTTATAAAGGCAAAGATAATAATTTTTTACCCAGATTGCAACAGATAACCTATGGCAATGTTTGTTGTGCAGCATTTCACCATTTCCACTTGCTTACACACACACACACATACATACAAACACACATGTATATACACAAAATAGATGTAGAAATGTAGATAGGTTTTAGTTTTTAACTAAAAAGAATACTAATATATCTGTTACTATTCAACTTGTTTTCATAATTTATCTTGGACATCACTATAAATGAATAAATGTGGATCTACCTCAGCCTTTCTTTTCTAATTCATTTTATGATAAACAATATAATTTTCTATAGAAAAGCTTAGAAAGCATATTTTTGTATTTTTATTTCATTCTTTTTCTCCTATTTTATTCTGGGATATACAAAATATCAATTAATAAGTATTAACATTTTGGTTTGATTCATAAAATTTTGAGTCATTTTTTGTATGTATTCTCGTAAAACGGTCATTTGTGGCAGACTAAAGTATAATTAAGCGTATCTGCTCCATTACTCTTTGGCTGTGTGAAGTTGCCAAAGTCCATATAAATCTGTTTTAGCCATAGATCCCACCAGTATAAAATGGAAATAATCGTTTTAATAATTCCTACCTCAAAGGATTTCCTTGAGGATTATGCAGCTTAATATATTTGTAAATATTTGGTCTCTGACTTAAGAAAGTTCCAGCAGAGTGGAAAGGCAGACTGGAGAATGGATATTCTTCTGACAAGATATCTAGGGCTCTGTGGTGAAATTCATGAAATTTGCAGTGTCCTCGAGGACAGGAATGTGGCTCAGGTAGAAAAGTCTGAGGGCAGGAAAAAACTGGGTGACTGACTGTTGAGGGGGTGTGGAAGAGTGAGTTGGAGTTAGCTTTGGGATTCTATGAAAGTTAGTTGTTAATCTCAGCATTGATCTACTTGTTTGTTTTCCTTCTAGGACAACTGGTTTATCAAGTTCAGTCCCCTGATGAAGGTGCTCTGGTGACAGCTGCTAGAAATTTTGGGTTCGTTTTTAAGTCTCGGACTCCAGAGACAATAACAATAGAAGAGCTTGGAACACTAGTTACATATCAACTGCTTGCCTTCTTGGATTTCAACAATATCAGAAAAAGGATGTCTGTCATAGGTATGGTTGGTAGTTGATATTAGTTTTGATCTTTTGCTATTGCTATGGTTATATTGATAGTATAATATATTATTTGATATTATTATGGTTATATTGATAGTATATATTCATGGAACATTTCACGCTTTGCTATATGATGAGAGTTGTGATATCTGTCCCTTTGTGAGTTCCTGTGATTCTTAACCTCCACACTGTAGTAATATATGATTACCATTTACCAAATGCTTACTAAATTCCAAGCGTTGTTCTAAATACATGAATTAACTATTTTAATTTTCACAACAGCCAGAAGAAAGTGCTATTATTTTATGTTCATTTTATAGAAAATGAAACTGAGACATTGAGAGTTTGAGTGACTTGCCCACATCACATAGTTTGTGACTTCAAACCCAGGAGAGTTGATTTCTGAGCCCATTCACTTGGTTACTACGCAATATTGGCTCAAGACGAGTTTCTGAATTGCTTGGCACATGCTAGTTGTTGTAAATAACACCAATAGCCGCCTTATTATCATTCATTTTCTCTCCTTACTTTCATTGCTGGGGATGACCAACTAATATTGTATTTAATACCACAAGAAAACCATGATTACCTAACTCAGTGAAGACTGGCTCTAAGCGCTGTTCCAATGTCTCTCATTTTTATTTAGCTTCATTTTCCATTCCTCACAACAGATGTTCTAAACCCCTGCCCTTCCTCAAGTCCTCAACCCTGGCAGGATCTCATTCACTCTCGAAAGCTATCTTCCTCTTATTTCTCTAAGAAAATAAAGACCCTCAGACCATTATCCTACTCTTTTCTGTGTCCCCCCTTCATCCCCAAGTTACATATATTTTTACTCATTTTCTTCCCTGCCTCAGAGAAAAATTGCTTTTGTTTATTTTCAAAGCTGAAGGTTCAACCTAGTCCTGTTCCCTACCCCTCCTTTTGCTCTGCCTCTGATTCCTTCTTTCTCACTGGCTCCTTCCTTCAGCCCACAACACAATTATCATTCTGTTTGCCTAACTGTATTTTCATATTTGATGGCCACGGATTTCTATATACTTTTTTTCCTCATCAAGGCAAGTTTTCCCACCTCAGCTTTCTTCTCCTTGTTTAAAATTAATTATTTATTTAAAGATTTATTTTATTTATTTGAAAGATAGAGTTACAGAGAGAGAGGGAGGAGATACAGAGGGATCTTTTATCCGCTGCTTCACTCCTCAAATGGATGCAATGACTGGACTGGTTCAGGCTGAAGCTAGGAGCCAGGAGCTTCCTCCTTCTGTCCCTTTGTGAGCTCCTGGGATTCTTGAAGAATGGGATGGAGGAGAGTAGTCAGCAAATAATGTGGGTGCAGGGGTCCAAGGACGTGGGTCATCTTTTGCTGCTTTCCCAGACCATTAACAGGGAGCTGGATAGGAAGTGGTGTAGCCAGGGCTCGAACTGGTGCCCATATGGGATGCCAGAATCACAGGCTATGTCACAGAACAGTAGGGCTAGGCTTCTGCAAGCACTGCTCAAGACGGACCGCTTTCTCAGAAGTTTCCAGTCACCATACTAGCCAGTCCAATGGCCGTATCCCCCCCTTCCCTTCCTCTCTCCCTCCTTCCCTTTCTGTTGATCTAATTTACTGCTTTTTAAAACTTAGCAATATTTGGGCCGGTGCCATGGCTCACTTGGTTAATCCTCTGCCTGTGGTGCCGGCATCCCATATGGGCACCGGGTTCTAGTCCCAGTTGCTCCTCTTCCAGTCCAGCTCTCTGCTGTGGCCTGGAAAGGCAGTGGAGGAAGGCCCAGGTGCTTGGGCAAATGCACGTGCGTGGGAGACCAGGAGGAAGCACCTGGCTCCTGGCTTTGGATCGGCATAGCTCTGGCTGTGGCAGCCATTTGGGAGGTAAACCAACAGAAGGAAGACCTTTCTCTCTTTCTCTCTCTCTCACTGTCTAACTCTATCTGTCAAATATATATATATATATACACACACACACACACACACACACACACTTAGCAATATTTGATAATGTTGACCTTTTCTTGACACTCCCCCTTTGGCCTCTGTGAACTTACTGGCTCCTGTTTCTCTTGTTCTGTGTTTTCTTTCTCAGACTCCTTCGTTGACTACTGTCCTCCATCTCATTCTTCAATATTGAGTCCTTTTTTCTTCTCATTTCCTGTATTCTTCAAGGATGATCTTGACCTCTCACATGGTTGTAGCTGTTACCGGTATTCTGCGATCTTCCTATGGAGTTCCTCAGCTTCAGTTTCTCTCGTCCTCTCTGAGCATCCAAACGCACATTTTCAGCCTTCTTCTGGATCTTATCACTGGGCTGTACTACAAAAACCTAAAGCTTTATGTTGAATGTGGAGCTTTCTTTCTCACAACTATTGTTCTTCCACAGTCTGCAATAAAATAGCATTTACCTTTTACTGCAAGTTTCTCAGTGAACTGAACATTTCATAATGAATTATTTTATTGAATTATTGCAATAGTATCCCTCATTCAAAACACAAGGAAATTAAAGACTGTAAGTATTCTGCCAAAGATTGTCACCTAGATGTCACACAACATATCAGTCAGCTGATAAATTGCAAAGTGAATATTTCAGCCCAGATTTTTTTCTTTCTCCAAAGTCTGATCTTTCTATATATTTTTAAAATATTATTTTATTTTATTTGTCTTGAAAGAGAGAGCGAATGAGAGAGAGAGAGAGAGAGAGAGAGAGAGAGAGAGAGATCTTCCATCTGCTGGTTCACGTCCCAGATGGCTGCAATTGCCAGGGCTGGGCCAGTTGGAAGCCAGGAGGCAGGAACTTAATCTGGGTCTCCTACTGGGTGACAGGGCCCATACACTTGATCATCTTCTGCTTCTTATCTCAGGTCATTATCAGGGAGCTGAATTGGAATTGGAGCAGCCGGGACATGAACTGATGCCCATTTAGGATGCTGGTGTTGCAGGTGGCAGCTTTACCTGCAAGCCACAATACTGGCCTCCAAAGTCTAAACTCTTAACCCCTATTGCAGCTCACTTGCTTTTGACACCTCCATGTCCTTTATGTCCCTAGGCTCCTGATTCTCAAATTTAGCTTCCATCAGAATCACCAGGAAGGCATGTTAAAACACAAACTGCTGGGTCCCAGAAGGCACTGGGCCTTAGTCTTCCCAAACTGCCCAAGGACAAGCACAGAGCTTGGCACACAGTAGGTTTCCTTAAATATTGGTTAAATGAAATTTGACTCAACATTTTGTAATTGATGAGTGTCCTGATTATCTTGATCAAATTCTACTGTGGAAAGCATATATATAGCAGATGTATGTGTGTCATGCAGGATTTTTGATCTCTACTGGAAACGAGCCCTGAGAGGTTGGTGTCAGCGAGGAAAACACAGTCAATATCTGAGGATGTTGATTGTTATTTTTTATGACAGCAGGCTATAGGCTGTCACCCCAGTGCTGCTGAAGTGCACCCACACTTCTCTAGGTGTTGACCTTTGTTGTGGCAGCAGGAGCTCAGAGAAGACATTACTGAGGCTAGTTTGGACAGAATTGGTTTCTCTCTGCTCTATTGGCGTAGTCAAAGCCCGAGATTGCTACACAGGGAGACATGTGGCTTTTTCTCAGTATGGGTCACCATAACGGGCTGTGGAGAAATCTCAGCCTAACCACAAATATCAGATGTTTGCCTTAACAGATCCCATATGACAGAAGGTAATGCTCTACCACAGAATGCATGGAGGTTTGTGGCCTTCGCTTTGGTTCTATTTGGTTTTTAATCAGGAGGAATTTGAGAGGGACTCCACTAGGGTAGAAAAGTCCCTGTTTGATAACAAGCAAGCAGCAGTCCTAGTCTCATGATTGTCACATGGCTTGGTCTGTGGGGAAAGCATCATGATGTGATGAAGGCTCAGATGTTTGCTGCTGCTGCTCCCCGCCCCCAATTCTCTCTCTCACCCTTTCTCCTCCTCCTTACTCCTCCTCCTCGTTCTCTCCCTACTCCGTCTTCTCTTCTTCTTCCTTCTCTTTGTTCTCCTTCCTCATTTTTAAACTGTCACTCAGCGAATCATCAAGGTATAGTTTCAGTACCAAGAGTACTTTAGTGCTGGGGCAAGAGTTCTGATTTAAGTTGGAAGTATGTAAATAATAATTTATTTCTGCAGAATTTTATCAGAAGGTAGAAAATCTACTATACTGATAGACATGTAAATTATATAAAATAGCTGTGGAAGGACAAATTCTGCTAATTCTGTAAATAAAAATACAGAGATAAAATTCCAAGGTAGTTATTAGTAGAGGCAAGTGTTAGATAATCATTACAGAATGACTAACTATCACTCCCTTATATTATTTTTTGATAACGGTTGCTCTACTCTTTTTTAAAGATTATCAAAGTACAAACTATGCTTCCATGCAACAAATATTTCTCTGCATGGATGTATGAGCAGCTGAAATATGGAAAGTAGAATTACTTATCACTGTGCATCATGCTGTTATAGCATCCACCTAGAAGCCATTTCTGACTTACTTTCTTTCCTTTATGTTATGGAGACATTGCTGCTGCATAAAATGAATTTTGCACAATTATAATTAATCTTCATTAAGGAAATATTTATTCAGTGCTGACTATGCTCCAGAGACTTGAAGCTAAGGGAGAATGTGAAAACCTGAAAGGTGGTCTATGTGTCTACTTTCAGAAGCACATAGCTGGGAAGGGGCAGAACTTGGTATGCTCTAGACAGACCATATTGTAGAGTCTGAACTTGACCTAAGGGCAGAGGGAAGCTATTGCAGGATTTTAAGCAGCCATGTGAAGATGATTCTGACTAGAACATACAGAAGAGTTTGGAAAGAAACAGGACCAGAATGAATGAAATCAGCTTGGTTAATGTGATAATCTATGCAAGAGAGGTGGCAGAGAGATTTTCATGACCTGGATTGAGGCTGTGGGTAAGAAAAGAGGGAACTGTGAGTGAGGCCCACATTCCTGGTTTGGGAGCCTGAATGCGTTGGGGAAATTGATTACTGAGACTGTTGACATAGGAAGAGTAGACACAGGAAGGTGTCCACCTTGGGCATATCCAAGAGATGTTCAGTTGGTAGTCGGATGGGTAGGTCATAAGGGAGTATAGAGATAGTTCTGGACAGGGGATAAGCATTTGAGAGCAGTCAGCCTGTCAATGGAACTTGAAACCATAGACATGAATGCAGTTGCCCATGGAGAATATGCAGGATAGGAGGAGAAATAGATCCAGAGTAAGTCACTGGAGAGTACCAATATTTGAAGGAGAAGCAGTGGGAAAATATTTTATAACCTAAAACTTTGACCTTTGTTTAGGTTCTTGCTGTATATTATCTTGATCATTTGAAATTATGTTATTTTAAATTTATTTTAGAAAGCTAACTTCTGAATTGAATGAGAAATGAATGATCATTAAATAGAAATGATCAGGGATGGTGCTTTGGCTGGTGTAGAAGGTTAAACCTCCACCTACAGTGCTGGCTTTCCATATGGGCACCGGTTCAAATCCCTGCTGCTCTACTTCCAATCCAATTCCTTGCTAATGTGCCTGGGAAAACAGTGGAAAATGGACTAAGTTCCTGGGCCCTATACCCATGGGGGAGACCTGGAAGAAGCTCCTGGCTCCTAGCTTTGGCCTCACCCAGGCCCAGCCTTTGTGGCCATTTGGGGAGTAAAGCAGCAGATGGAAGATCTCTGTCTCTCTGTTTCCCCTTTCTCCTTCTTTCTTTGCATATCTGCCTTTCAAATAAATAAATAAATCTTTAAAAAATTAATTAATAGAAATGATCAGAAGCCTTGGATGAAAAAAGATGTAAAATGTGCTGAGCTGGTAAAGGAAATATTTAGTGTATAAACTTAAGCAGATTTCTGTGAAATTGGACTTACACAAATTCAAATTTAAAAGTGTGAATACTCAGTTAAGAGGAGGCATCCAGAGGCCAACATTGTAGCTTAGTGGGCTATGCCACCACTCATGACACTGGCATTTTATATGGACACAGTGCATGTCCCGACTTCTCTATTTCAAATTCAGCTCGCTGCTAATGCACCTGGGAAAGCAGCAAAAGATGGCCCAAGTACCTGGGTCCCTGCCACCCACATGGGAGACCCCAATGGTGTTCCTGGCTCCTGGCTTCAGCTGGGACCGGCCATAGCAGAGACCTAGACTGGAAGTGGAGCAGCCAGGACTCAAACCGGTGCCCACATGGGATGCCGGCACTGCAGGCAGCGGCTCCACCCACTACACCACAGCACTGACCTTTCAATCAGTCTTTAAATAAAAAAGATCAGGCATCCAGCATGGAAAATTTTCATTAAGGTAGAAAATCTTACAGCTGTAAAGAACCTTCCATTCCAATTTTAGTGTACATGCTGCCAAAGCAAGCACTAGAACCTTCCAATTTAGATTATTTAAACATAACTTTTTTTTCCATGTAGAAAGTGAGCTACAGAGACTTGCAGAAATTGCAGTCAACTTGTGATTCCTCTAGATCAGTGGTTCTCAACATGTGATCTACAGAACCTTAGGGAAACTTGAGAACTTTTCAGGGCATGCACAAGGACACATGTATTTTCATTATAATACCACATTTTATATGTCTTTTTTGCTTTTTCTCATGAGTATACTGCAGTTTTACAGTTGCCATATGATGTGTGATGTCATGACTGAATGAGTGCAGAAGCAGATATGAGAATCCAACTGTCTTTCATTAAGCCAGACATTAATGAGATCTGTACTAGAGAAAAACAGTGCCACTTTCCAAAATATTTTTTCATTTTAGAAAATAGTCTTTTAATAGAAATGAAATTTATGTTAATATCTATTAGGTTTATTATAATAATAATTATTGTCATAGTGTTACTATTTTCAGTGATGGAAGACTATGGATATAATGAAATTCCTCATTTTAAAATTATAATATAGTAAATATTGATAGATATAGCTGCATTCAAAATTCTTTGGAGTCCTGAGATCAAAATGTTCAAGAATTAATGTTCTAGCATAGAGTATAAGAAAATAGACATAGGGAAGTCATAGGCAAAACAGAGAACATACACAGTTTGCCTTGGTATCTCTGATTATTGGAGAGAGAAAATGTGGGGAAGTTTGGATTGTTGTAGAAGAGAAGTAAGGACTGATTTCTGCCCCTCCCCCTGTTTTGGGCAGTTCCATAAACTGTGTATACCATTCTCCCTATTTTCCCCAATGTGGACAATCACAGCTCAAAGCCAAGAAAAAAATGCATGAGTTCTGACAAGGAAGTAAGTGACCAAGTATCTTCAGGACACAAGACAAGACCTAGATGAGACTCACTGCTAAAAGTTAGATCTATTCAAGGCAGGAGGAAATTAGACCAGATTGAGTGTTGACTAAGAGTAGTAAAGGTTAGAGGAGAAAGTAACTTACTGCTTATGTTGATAGTTATATTCCTTTAAGTCTAGTTCTAACTTTTGTGAGCCATTGAATTAATCGTTGTGCATGTTTATGCCCATCTGCTTGAGGCATTATATTTTTATGGAAAAGGTATAATTAAATGAAAAGTATGCAATGATCTTTGACTCAATTGAGTACCAGAGTTCAGACCATGAAGTTGTGACACAGGCAGTTGTCTTAAATTGCAGGCAGTTCCTGGGAAGAAATACACAGCATGCCATTGATTCAATCATCTACTCAGTCAACAAATAATTATCTACCATGGGCCACTCTGTAAAACCAAATGTTGTATGGTTTGAAACATTTGTCTGACAGCAGTATGTGGATGGGCTTAGTGATAGGGGAGTCCAGGTTCATTCCCAAGCCTGAGGGGCAAGTTAAAATCACAGCCCTATTAACATAGAATTCTAGGGGGAAGAAGGTGGAAACTTTATCCTCTGAAAGCCCCCTGCGAGATGTGCTTGCAGCCAGGACTGTGACCCAAGAACGAATGGATTTTTCCAAGAGGTGATGCGGGTAAAGAAACACATGAGCAAAGGGAAATGACTGCTGTGTAAGTGATGCCTTTGGGTGGCTAGAATTCATTATGGAGAGGATTTGCCGTAGCAATGACATTAATTTGAACAATAGGTCTAGAATTTCATACCAGGAGCTTTCAAGGCTCTCAATTAGGCTGATACTGAAGAAGTGATTTAAATGTATTACTCCTTTAGAAATAGCATGCAAAAAATTAGGAAAAAACACACTTAAGAATAAAAACATTTGTTTCTGAGTTTTGAAAAGCAAAGCAAAGGATTCTGGTAGATGACTATGTCTAAGTTAATATAGTGGGAATAAAGCCCAGTGAGTAACTTAGGTAGTAAGTGTGTCAAACCAAAGGCACTGAGTGTTTTACTGTTGGCTAATGCACAGCCATTGCAAATTGCCCGGCTGCAGCCCTGGAGAATCTCATTTTGATGGATTTCCTTGGTTATATTAAGCTTTTGTAAACCTTTTTTCTTTTCAGTTCGAAACCCAGAAGGACAGATAAAGCTTTATTCCAAAGGAGCAGATATTATTCTGTTTGAAAAACTTCTTCCCTCCCATGAAGACCTTCGGTCTTTGACGTCAGATCACATCAGTGTAAGTGCCTCTGTCTTAAGATTAGCACAATGGCCCTTTTGCCATCTCCTATGATTAGGTCTTGTTTGAAAAATATCAGCTAAAGGATCTGACTTCTGAAACAGAAAGCATCTGGAGATCAGTTCCATAGGAAACTGTGCCAGTGAATGTCTGGACCCTGGCGCATGGACTGCTGCGCCTTGACCTGGTGGAGTCCAGGCAGTCTCGCCACAGGTGGATTCGCACCCAGCAGCTGAGGAGCAGCCAGAGTGTGGGCTTCTGAACTCCAGCCAGAGCCAGGCTCCGGGGTGCTTCAGGACCACCTGGGGAAGCCAGCTCTGCCTCTCCTGCAGCTTTCCACTGCTGCCCTGGGGAGAATGGACTGGCTTGGGGGAGAGGAAACGGAGTTGCTTTTCCTTGTGTTCGGATATGTTTGGCACCAATGGAATCTCTTACAGTTACACCCAGGGGATGGTTTAGGATTGTGTTTCAGTGGGAAGGGAAGAGTAGTCTGTGGCGTCAGCTTTCTCCATAAGGGTCCCTTTATTCAGGTCATAAATCATGAGGAGTCCTATGTGTCCCCTAGGACAGTGAACTCATGCGTTCTGAGACCAGCAATCGCTGGCATGCTTGCTTGCTTTCAAAACAGTGACAGCAGATATGTTAATGTGAAGATTACTTAGTATAAACCTGGAATTCAAGGGTGTCTTTAATAATTGTTTACACTTTCATTTAACTCCATATGAACTTGAAGGAAATCAGTCAAAACTCCTTGTCTCATTGGTTCCTTTCCTTGAAAAAATTAAGGATTCATGTTCTTTGTGAGGCCCTATATTTAATACAAAACATCCCCTGAATCTTTACAAAACAAATAAATAAAAAAACCTCTGCTTGACTTTAAAAAATGATGGTTTAGTAATATTGGTTACAAACATAGCTATTGTTCTGTCTTTCCAATAGAGCATTCTTGATTTTCTTTTAATCTCTTCCAGAGGCCGGCATGGTCTTTTTAATTTTTTTTATGAAAACAACATTGGAATCATAAGTATTTGATTTTTGCCATTACTCAAACACCAAGGCCCTGGATTTTCATGTGTTTTCCTTTCATACTAAAGTATATGGAGCCCAATTTGGTCTTTTTACATTTCTATCCCAAAAATAAGTTTATGTTTTTAGGTAATACCAATTTGACTTGCTCTTTGCTTCATTTTCTTTATTCATGTTGTCGTCTGGATTTTTAGGTTGGAAATTTGTAGTTAATTAATTGATTTTGAGTTGTCTAATGATAGGAAGAGACCTTGCTCAAATGCATATTTAGGATGAAACTTGTGTTTCATGCACTAATTAAATAACTTAACTCATCTGTCCTCTTTTGTAATGTCATCTTCGAGTTGATTCACTGTTGTGCTGAACAGAGAGGAAGGCACTGGTCATGCCCAGTGGGGCTGCACTTAAAGGCAAAGAAGCGTTTGTGCAAATTAAGAGGACAAAAGATCATTACAAGACAGTAACTAGATTTTCAGATCAGAAGGGATCCAGTGGTGGTCTTGGAAGGGAGGGCTTGTAAAATGTGATTGCAATATACGAAGTGCTACCAACTGCCTAGGAGATAAATTTTTCTTTTGGTCTCCCTGGGCTAAGAGCATCCCAGTACGCACTAACTTTTCTGTTTACCTAATTAGGGTGTGTCATGGTTTAACTTTTGTCTGATCATAAACCTGTTTCTGTACCCTAAGCCAAAACACAACAGAGAAGACATTCTCAATAACAATACCCAAAGGAACAGAAATGGCTATGAAAACACTTGGCTTGCAGTGTGGAGGCCCACGAAGTTACCACAGGAGGCGCAGACAAAGTGGGAGGTTGTTTTGCTCTTTACCAAAGCAATCTACACAATTCCAGCTATTGTGGCTGTGCAAGATACTTACAAACTTCAAATCTCCTATATTTTCCCAAGCACCAAGGGAATTGTTTGAGATTATCACTTTACTGAGACACTGAAGGGAGGAGCAGGTTTTCCCAAATAGACATTATGAAATACTCACTCCATTGAACATAGCTTCTAAAAAATACTTTCATAAACTAACCTAACTTGATGACCATGTTTTTAAAATTTTAAGCAACTTTTAACTATTAAAACAAAACTTTAATGTAGCAAAAAATAAAGTATCACAGAAGAGTCTAGAATGAAAAGTCAGCCTATACTTCTAGCCCTGCAACCACTTAAATTAGCTTTCATTCTTTCCCCCTTTCTCTTGAAGGTTATCAACTGTGAATAATATGCTTAAACTTCTATTACCTATTATACATCTATTTATTCATATATTTTTATTATTTTAAGATCGACTGATTTACTTGAAAGGCAGCGTTAGAGGGAAAGACAGGGAAGAGAGAGAGAGAGGCATTCTATCTACTGGTCCACTTCCCAAATGGACACAGTGGCCAGGGCAGGTCTGAATGGAAGCCAGGACCCAGGAACTCCATCTGGGTCTCCCACATAGGTTAGGGGCCCAAATACTAGGACCACCTTATGTTGCCTGCCCAGGTGCATTAGCAAGGAGCTGGATTGAAAGTGGCACAGCTAGGACTAGAACTGTGCGTGTTAACCCGCTGCACCACAACACTGGCCTCTATTCATATATTGTTTACTTGTAGCTTTCTATTGTGAACATTTGCAAGCATATACAAAAGTGAGCCTCAATTAATTTTAAGTATAGATGTACAAGGATACTTGAAGACGTTCAGGGAAATGGAATAAAAGGGTAATGTTTATGTGGTACAAAAGTCTGTAAATCCGTGTATAGTTTTTCTTATAATATGCATGTCTCCACACTTTTTGAAGACTCCTTGTGTTGCTAGAGGAATGTGGCAAGACTGTGGTGAGATTCACACTGCAGTTCCCTGGGAGCCTCCAGGCTTTGATGTGAGCACTGTGGTTCCTCTGAGGGTCCTTTCCTCTTCCCTGCAAGCCAGGGGCCATGAAAATGTGTTCTTCTCATGACCAGGAATGCCTTCTCCAGGCAAGGGTAGGTTGAACACCGTATGCACATGTTGCTTCAAATGGCTATCTCAAGTTACGGGCATCATTGATCACCTTTCAGCCAGGCTTTTCAGCAGGCATTTAGCTGTCTTTAGAGGGAAGCCTAGCTCCTCTACATGTTTCAACCTCATAAATATAATACAAAACACAAACATTAGCTGTCATTTCTGAGGAGGTAGAAATGTAGGGATCAGGATGGCCAATCACTGCTCCTGGGGTGAAATGAATTTGAGTGAAAAACTTGTTTCTCATTATGATTGTTGTTACTTTGCTTATTATGATTATTTTTTAAAAGAATGTTCCTCAACCTATGCCTTCCCTGACAGGAATTTGCAGGGGAAGGCCTCCGAACCTTGGCCATTGCATACAGAGATCTGGATGACAAATACTTTAAAGAATGGCAGAAGATGCTTGAAGATGCAAATGCTTCTACAGATGAGAGGGATGAATGGATAGCTGAACTGTATGAAGAAATTGAAAGAGATTTGATGGTATGAGTTCATGTTTACAGAAAGGACTGTATGTGTTTTGAGACTGAGTACAGGAATAAGCCATTTGCTAAATCTTTTTGCACATAGCAGATGTTACTCTTTCAAGCATGGAATCATGCTCTGTATGTTGGCTTTGCATTCGCTGTGTATGACTCTGGAGAATCTAGAGGTTTATTTCTATCAGCAGTAGCTTATCCAATTGGAATAGAAGATAATAGACTCCCTCTTTTTTGGTCAACCTCTGATGCATCTTTGATGTTATAGTTTTCTTTTTTCTTGCCTCGTTCTATGACCCATGTTTTTCTTTTTAAAGAGTGTGGGAGTAGGAGTGAAAGATAGAGGTAGAGATAGGGAGAGGGAGGGAGGGAGGGAGAGAGAAGAGAGAGAGAGAGAGAGAGAGAGAGAGAGAGATAGAAATTGAATGATTGATTGATTGATTTTCAACAACTAGTTTACTCCCTAAATGGTCAGAATGGCTGGAGCTGGGACTGGGCCAGTCTGAAGCCAAGAGCCCAGAATTCCATCCAGGTCCGCAGTGTGGGTGAATGGGCCTTAGCAAAGAGCTGGATTGGAAGTGGAGAAGCCAGGACTTGAATAGGCACTCCAACAAGGGATGCTGGTGTCACAAGTGGTGGCTTAACCCATGTTCCACAGAGCTGGCCCCTATGACCCACTGTTTTGGAATGGAGAAACTTGCTAACAAGAGTGAGGCCATCACTCTAAACTCCCTTGGATCATAGAGCTGGTGTCTATGCTATCCAGAATGTGTTCTATTTTAGAAACCACTCTTCTCTGAGGCCTCTGTGACAGGGCTCAGTCACTGAGAGATACTAGGGATCAGACCTTGTTCATCTCTGGATGAAAAATTATACTTGGTACCTTCATTTTTGAGTTTATGGCCTCTGTTGATTGTTAATGCAGGAGAATGACTCTACTGTTTCGTGATCAGCTTCCTGGCCATGAGGTGAGGGCTTTCTGTTGGACCCCTCCATTGTTGATATAATTAGGGAAGCAGCTGGGAAGTTGAGTCCTTAAAGGCCCAAATGACCTCTGATCATTTATGCTAACATCTTACCTAAGTCTATCAACCCTATCAGGCAAATTCTAACCTCCAGACCTCTGCATCAAGTTAGCTTGATTTGGGAACTTCTTTTTGGAGTCATTCTCAGTCTACTTCCACACATTCATGTTCTCTGACATCTAAACTTTGTGACTGAAAGTCATAAACATTAAAGGTATTGTCTGCATGCATTAACGTAAGTTCTCTATTTTTCAATGAAGCTACTAGGTGCCACTGCTGTAGAAGATAAGTTACAAGAGGGTGTTATTGAAACGGTTACAAGTTTGTCCCTAGCTAATATTAAGATATGGATCCTAACAGGAGACAAACAAGGTAATTTGAAAATGGATGATGATGATGTTTTGAAAAGGGGGAGAAGACTTGAATGATAAAATTTTAATTAACCAGAAACCTCAATTAGTTATTTGTCTAGTTCACTACATAGGAGAGTGTTGAAATAAAAACAAGAATACTAATCTACTTTTTAAAATAAGCAAACAAAAGCAAACTAACAAAATGCCTTCCATATCATATGCTGGGATCACTTGAGTTCCAGTCCAATTGCCCTTAAATATAATTATTAAGCCTATAGGTAACAATGATATTAAAATCACTTTTTGGATTCGTTTTTTAAAAAAAGATCTTATTTATTTATTTGAGAGGTAGAGTTACAGAGAGACATATCTTCCAGCTGCTGGTTCACTTCCTAGATGGCTGCAAAACAGCAGGAGCTGGGCCGATCCAAGGCCAGAAGTCAGGAGCTTCTTCAGGGTCTCCCTTATAGGTGCAGGGGCCCAGTGCTTGTACCACCCTCCACTGCTTTCCCAGGTATATTACCAGGGAGCTGGATTGGAAGAGCAGCAGGTGGGACACGAACAGTGTCTGTATGGGATGCTGGGGCCACAGGCGGAAGCTTAGCCTATTATACCACAATGCCAGCCCCGATATTAAAGTATTTAAAAGTTGCTTCATATGAGCAGTGCCCCAAATCAAGACAAATACTGAGACTGAAACAGGACATTGGAGACCTTGGATTACCCTTTTAGTTTCTTAATGTTTGGGAGGTTTGGGGGATTTGAGGTCTGGGTGGTGGGCAGGCTTTAGAAAAGCTCAAGGAAGCAGCTGTTTCTCAACCATCTATGGAAATATTTTGGTATTTTAACAACCACCACAATTTTACCAGTACACCCTGGCTAAACTCCAAGTATTCCCATGGAGTGGTACAGTAAGAATTCACCCACTTTCAGGCATGACAAAGTTGTTACTCATCAGAGAAAAAGTCATGTTCAAAATACTGTGTATCTTAAGAAAGAAAAGGGAAAGAAGACATTTTGGATCTATTGCTAACAATAATGGTTAAAACAAAAATGATTCTATGCTTGGCTGTCAGTTGAAAATATTTAATTAGCTGGCATACATCTATATTTAAGATTCTGCTTTCTTATTGGATTTTTATTTAGAGTATTTAAGAATTTGAAGATGTAATAAACCAGTTTTCTGTTTTTTCTTCCAAATAATTGATTAAAAGACATAGATAGCAGAATTGAGCCCTCTGGTATATTACTAGGTAGAGACTCCATAGAGTTTGATCTTGACCTCGGGTGCAGTTATTCAATTGTTATGAGTATTTACGAGCTTACTACTATTTAGCTTCAATTCTTGTAGTTTATAGATAGGATATGCTGAGCTTTTATCAGTTACCTTCCTTGACTTAGGACAAAAGTAATAATTCCATAAAATTAGAGTCTAAAATTTCAATAGAGTTAGAAAAAATTAAATATAAATACGTGTATTAAAGATGGAAAGAGTTACCTAACTCTCACTGGCTTTATTTCTATCAAAGTTCAGGAAGGACTACCAATATCTTAGAATTTTCCAGTTTTCTATTACAGCAATCTTGGTTTTTGGGATTTAGTCAAATTCTAAATTTCCGTTCATTAAAGAGAAAATGGCAATGTTGACTGTGGGAAGATTATACCAATTTTCTAAGAGTATTTTTGTTGCCCAGTGGAACATTTTGTGAGATTTTTCAACTTTCCTACCATATGATAATTGAATATTAGCTAAGTGTAATATTTTGGTTCTCTAAAGGTGGTATTTGGGTCCTCTCGTCAAGTTTTGTACATATACATGTCACTATGTTACAAGATCTTACAGAATTTTTAAGAGTGCTAATTTGAGATAATTAAAAAAAACTAGACAAGAAAGCTGAAGATTCATAGATAATGCTACTTCATGTGCCTTGCAAGTGGTAAATTTGATTATGGAACATAGGTTTTTGTATTTTATCTCAAGTCATTTGTATTTTATCATTCACTGTGCTCTGACATTAAAGAGGCTGTCAGCAATAAGGAAATACTGCTATGACCTCAAAACCTTTATGAAAAATGTACCTATATTATTTAGCATTTTAAATGAGACGGGCTTTATTTTCTATCAGAAACAGCCATAAACATCGGTTACGCCTGCAATATTCTGACTGATGACATGAATGATGTGTTTGTGATATCAGGAGGCACTGCAACGGAAGTGAAAGAAGAACTCAGGTGCGTATTGAAGAACGCGTGAAAGGAAGGAAGGACGGGAAGGAGGCTGAGGGGTGGAGGGAGGAAGATTGGGTAGCTGAAAAGTGGAAAACGATGCCACAGGTTCCTACGGGTCTAAGCTGATTTAGAGCTCTTTTTTACATGTTTCCTTTTTACATGTTTGACAAGTCAAGGTTAAGTTTCACATCAGTGAGTAATCATTGTCTTTAGACCTCCACCATTTCGCAAGTATTTTTAAAAAAATAATTATAAAGGCCGGCGCCGTGGCTCAATAGGCTAATCCTCCACCTTGCGGCGCCGGCACACCGGGTTCTAGTCCCGGTTGGGGCACCGGATTCTGTCCCGGTTGCCCCTCTTCCAGGCCAGCTCTCTGCTATGGCCAGGGAGTGCAGTGGAGGATGGCCCAGGTGCTTGGGCCCTGCACCCCATGGGAGACCAGGAAAAGCACCTGGCTCCTGGCTCCTGCCAGGATCAGCGCGGTGCGCCGGCTGCAGCGGCGGCCATTGGAGGGTGAACCAACGGCAAAGGAAGACCTTTCTCTCTCTGTCTCTCTCTCACTGTCCACTCTGCCTGTCAAAAAAAAAAAAAAATTATAAAAATTTATTTTAAAGGGACTTGGAGTAAAGGAGAGAGAGTGAAAGCCAAAAAATCCCTTCCATTAGTTCACTCCCCAAATTCCCACAATGGCTGGGGTTGGGCCAGATCCAAGCCGAGAGCTGGGAACTCTACCCAGCTCTCCCATGTAGATGGTGGGTGCCCAGTTACTAAAGCTATCATCTGCTACTTTCCAGGATTTGCATTAGCAGGAAGTTGGAATCAGAGGCAGAGCCAGGATTTGAATCCTTGCACTCTGATATGGGACGTGGGTCTCCCAAATGGCTATTTAACCCATACCAAACACTCGCCTACATAATGCTTTTCTTTTTTAAAATTTTATTTAAGGTATACAAGTTTCATGTATCTCATACATACAGATTTAGGAACATAGTGACACTTCTCACACTACCCTCCCTCCCTGCCATGCTCCAGCTCTTCCTCCTCCCTCTGGGTTTTCCTTGGCTTTACCAAACACTTGAAGTCTATTCTTGATGTGTGGCCAATCATTTCCGTGACCTTGGATTAGTTACTTCACTGCTTTAACTCTTTTTTTTTTTAAAGATTTATCTATTTATTTGAAAGCCTGAGTTACACAGAGAAAGGAGGAGAGAGGCAGAGAGAGAGAGAGAGAGGGAGAAAGAGAAATAGAGGGGGGGGGTCCTCCATCCGCTAGTCCACTCTCCAATTGGCCACAATGGCTAGAGCTGTGCTGATCCGAAACCAGGAGCCAGGAGCTTCTTCCAGGTCTCCCACGTGGGTGCAGGAGCCAAAGGGCTTGGGCCATGTTTTTCTGCTTTCCCAGGCCACAGCAGAGAGCTGTATTGGAAGTAGAGCAGCCGGGTTTTGAACTGGCACCCGTATGGGATGCTGGCACTGCAGGCAGTGGCTTTACCTGCTATGCCACAGCCCAGCCCCTTTAAGACTTAATATATTTATTGATGAAAGTAGGGACTAGAAGGCTGGGATTAATTTATTCAATACTGATGTACTGCCTATGACAGGGAAGCTACTGCCCTGGTTCATTATAAGTGGTAACATTTTTTTAGTTAAATGAATAAGGGAAATAAAGCTAAATCAGACTAGCTAGCAAGGGACTTTATGTGTGTATACAAAAGAATAAGCCATACATGAAAAGATATAAGTAAATATAGGATAGTATGACCTAGTTATCTATATCACATGAGTCTAGATAGTCATAGTGTGATTTTAGTTTGGGAAATAAAAGGTGTCCTAATTGCTAGGCCAAATGTTCCTGTCCTCCACCCTTCCCCAGGTATTTTTGGAAGAGGATTTCAAATTATTTATGTTGAGCTGTCCTTTAAAATTGTGCATTGGTCAGTACCTGCTCTTTTATGGTGATGAATGACCAGTATCACTGAGGGTACTTGGTAGAAATATCAGTTCTCCAGGGCTGTGGGGGCATTGTGATATAGTGGGTTAAGCAGTTGCATCAAACACCTGCTCCCATGTCAGAGTGCCTCGTTTGAGTCCTGGCTACTCTTTGCTTCCAGTCCAACTTCCTGTTAATGAGCTAAGGAGGCAAAAGATGATGGCTTGACTATTGGATTTCTGCCAGTTACCTGGGAGACCTGGATGGAATAACTGGTCTTCGGCTTCAACCTAACCCAGCCCTGGCCATTATGAGCATTTGGGTATTGAACCAGCTAATGGAGGAGCTCTCTTTCTCTCTCCATGTCTCCCTCTCTGTGTTACCCTGCCTTTCAAGTAAATGCATAAATAAATCTGAAAATATCAATTCCCTAGCTGTATTCTCACCTACAAATGAAAACTCTCCAGAGAGTGGGACATGAGAATTTGTTTTTAATAAGCACATAGATGAAGTTATGATGAGATAAATTTGGAAAACACAGCTGTGGTAGTTAGCATATAAGGTAGGAATAGAGTCTTTTAGTGTTATAGTAAATAGGCATTTTGATGTAGTTACAATTTAACTTAGATATATCCTGCTTATGAGAAATAGACTGCTATAAAATTTGTGTAACTGCAAAGTAGTACCAGAAAATACTTATGTGCTGAAATTGGGTAAACATTTAATTTTGAGAAATAGTATGTCTTACTATCTACCAGTGATTTTTCTCTCTTTATTTTCTGTTACTTTGTATGGAGAAGAACTTTTAAAAATCTATGTAATTATTTTCCCAGAACTTTAAAAAAATTCTGTGCAGAGAAGCTGAATAGCTTGTCAAAGCAGTCAGTGGTTTATCAAGGATTTGTTTGCAAGAAGCTTGGCCCAGACAGAGCCAGTATACCTGGTCACTTGCCATGTGGTTCCAAAAACATACCTTTGATACAGTTTTACTCTCCTTAAATAATTAATATAAAAATGTGGTTGCTGAGGCATCCTGCTGGTGCACACAAGTCAGTGGTCAGACACTAGCTTAGCAAGTAGAGTCAATACATGTCTGGGGGAGGCAGCAGATGTAGGAGGAAGGACATGGACTTCATTTTAGTTGGACTGGAATTGGAATCTCAGCTTCATGCTCACTGGAGGACTAGGACATATATATATATATATGTCCTTCTCTCTGATTTAACCTTTCTCTTTTGTAAAATGGGGATACAAATATCTAACTCATAGATTATTTTGTTTGGGGATTTTGTGACACAGGAACTTGAGTCTTTATGGCTATTCAATGAGCTGCCTTTTTACCTTCCTCTTTCCTTCTCTACTGACTCTCTTTCTCCCTCTTCCCTTCAGCCATTGATCCTCATCTTGCCACCAACAAGTACTATCTTTATTAACATTTTCCCAATAAGGGCAGTGAGCCTGGGACAATGGAGGCAGGAGAGTGGGAACAGCTTTTTTGGAAGTCGAATGGACACGACTTGAAATTGGATTGGTGTGAAAAGAAGTAGTGCAGAATGCTGTCAGGCGTACAAGAAAATAAACTTATTAAATTTTTAAAAACTGAATTTGAACCCCTCCTCTATCCGATGACAGAATAATTAAACTACACAATTTCAGTTAAATTTAGTTCAAATCTGGGATGTACAATTGCCTCACCTGTCACTGCTCATCAGCGTCTACCCTGCTGGCATCTAGGACTTCCAGCTTCTGTGATCCTGTTTGGTTTCTGATGTCTTTGGGTTGCTGGCTCTTCCTCTTGGCTGACTTCCGCACCCTTGTGGGGAAACATAGAAAGTGTAACTGCTCTTCCTCATCTCTGTCTGAGGACTTGGGCTCTTTCAGGACCACTTCAGTTCCTGAAATGCTTTTACTCTACCTTTCTCTGAGGCACTGCACCTGGTGGGATGTTGCAATCACTCCATATTCAGATTCCTCAAATATATTTGAATATCCAACTACCTGCACAATTCCTCCATCTGCTACCAATCCAGGGTATGGGTCAGGACTCATAATTTTTAGCCACCCACTAGTATTAAGCTCTTCTTCTAAATCTCTGTCCTTTAGGCTAGAGTGGAAGGTAGAGAAAAATTTCTTTCTACTCTGCTCCTTTTGGCAACATTTTAGGCTGTTATTCTCTTAAGGGTTAGTCTTTTGAGACTTGAAGAAACTTTCCTTTCTTCACAAAAAGCTCAACTAGTGAAATATCAAATGGCTGGAGTTCAGAGTGATGACACTGTTATGAGTTTCAAGAGCTTATTTTGCTGCTCAAAAAATAAGAATTTGACTCTCCCCTTCTCCTCCAAAGCAAGGCACGTTTCTGAGGAAGTACTTAGAGAGGGTCACTTGCAGTCATGATGGTGGTTAGAAATGGGTTGGATGAGGTCAGATCTCCAGACTTTATTTAGTTATATTTGGTTGGCTGAATAAAAGACATAATTGTCATTTTATGGAAGGAATGTGGGAATGTGTGAATTATTTATATACTGTTGTTGCAAGTGTAAATTGGTGGAAACGCTCTCAAGGGCAAATTAGCACTGGATCTCAAAATTACGTATATGCATATTTGACTCAATATTCCTACTTCTAGGAATTTTTTTAAAAAATGAGTGAACGAGCATGAATATATATATATGAAGAAATACTGCTGCATCAACTAAGAATATACAAAATTAGATATAGTTCAGATACTCAGACATGATGGATTTTGTGAATATTATAATTTATAAATACACATGTAATGAAATATTAAGTCAATAAAAAGTGATGATGTATTTATTAACATTGAAAGATGTTCATGATTATTTTTTGGGTGAAAATGATAAAACTTCATGCATAGTATGATCTTTTCTTTGCAAATAATGTACCTATGTACATCTCTACACATACAAATAATGCATCTTTCCATCTTTCTACATACCAAGTTCTGAGGGACAAATGTAGTGATAGAGTTATGAATCCTGCTTAATTTATTCTTATGGCTCTTTGTATTATCTGAAGTTGAATCATATTCATGTAATACTATTATAATTAAAAGGTAGCTTCACATTTTTTTAATTTTTAAAAAAGATTTATTTATGTATTTGAAAGTTATAGAGAGGCAGAGGCAGTGAGAGAAAGAGAGAGGTCTTCCATCCGCTGGTTCACTCCCCAAATGACCAAAATGGCTGGAGCTGCACCCATCCAAAGCCAGGATCCAGTAACTTTTTCCAGTCTCCCATGCAGGTGCAGGGCCCAAGGACTTGGGCCATCTTCCACTGCCTTCCCAGGTCATAGCAGAGAGCTGATAGGAAGTGGAGCAGCCAGAACTTGAACCAGTACCCATAAGGGATGCTGACACTGCAGGCGGCAGCTTTATCTGCTATGCCACAGTGCTGGCCCCCTCAAATTTTTTTTAATGAGAGGAAAAATATTCACATGGAAAAAAATTCCAATTAAATTCAATATTTCAGGATCCTTGAGAGTACCTTGTTCAACTGACTGGCAGAAAAAGTTTAGTTCAGCCTAGACTTGGATGTAACTCCTTTTTTAGAGTCCTAGACAGAAGAAATGTATGGTAGAAAATTCTGTATAAGGGATTAATCCATTTACAGTGTACATTTGCTTAATATTTGGATTGGAGGCAAAGAGAGCATCCATAAAAGCTATTGCTCAAAGGTGCTCTGTATACTCCTAGTCTTGTCTGCTTCTAAGCCCGTAGCTATGAGGATGAAATATTGAAATCATAAATTTGCACCATTCCATTTTCTTGTGTTATGCTTTTGAGTTCAGTGGGAGTTCATGCTAAAAAAAAGTGTATCAAAAGAACAGCATCTGAGTGATAGTAGCTATTGGAAGGAAATGACCTAAATGCTTATATTTAAACCTGTCAAATGTGTTTAGTATTTCATAAACATGGATATGTAATTTTCATGCATAGCATGTATACGGCTTGTTTCAAATTTAGTGTCTTGAAACCATTTTAGACAATCTGAGTCCTTGGTTAATTTTTCTGGCATAACTGCTTAAGTATCAAGAGCATGCCCAGAAATCGACAATTAAACTCTGTTACGGTTTCTCAGATTACTGTGTTGATTACATTTTACCAATACCTATATCTTCAGCCCAAAGGAAAAAGACTGAGAATGTAACTTTTGCTTAGCTTGATGGGAAACCTCATTCTGTACTTCATTTCTGTCGCATTGAGCACGTGTTTTATGATTAGAAACTTCATGTTCTCCATCTGATTAAAGCATGAAGAGACACGACTGCTTTTAGGACATATCCCAGTGATATACCAGGAACTGATATTTCCTTTTAAATCAACAAAATGTACATTCATATTTTTGAACACCTACCAGGTAGAGTTGTTACAATGAGCAGGGTTCTCAGATGCAGATGACTATGGGTCCAGATAGGTTGAGTGAGCTGGGCTGTTTATAAGACATAAGGCAGTGCTGGAGTCTTTGGTGCAATGGAACATCATGCTGGCTGCAAAGCCATAAAGTTCTTTAAAACATTGTGTAGGCTAAGTGAAATGGATTTTGGTCCAAATTTCCAACTTCTCTTCACCTGGACAAAATGGTTTAGTAGCTTAGGTTTAGCTCAAAAATTGTACACTTTTGAAGCATTTAAGTAATCTTGGACATCTTCTAATACATTCTGGTACAGCTGCCCAAATTTTCAGAGCTGGTATATATTTTGGCTAATGGGTGCACCAACCACTTTGACCAAATTTCTAATTTGACCTAATTTCTAAATGAAACAGATTCAGGGCTTGACTGTTACAGGTCTCTTGGGTAAGGGGTGGGACTGGTGTATGAAAGCAAAATTGCACGTACTTTTTCTCTTTCTCTACTGTTGGCGGGGTAGTGCTGTCCTTTTACTGGTCCTTCGGGCATGATGCCTGGATGCAACCCAGAGGCAGCTTGTGATCGACTCTATGCATAAAGCAGTTTGGTGTGGAAGACTTGGGCTTTCACCTTGGGTCTGTTTGACTCATTGAGTGACTTGAAGTCAGATAATCAACTGCGGGTACACACTGTGTCAGAGGCGGAACTCAGGCCTGCACCCAAGTCTCTGGTTCCAAACTCAAAGCTCTAGTCCTTGTTTCAAAGTCCAAATTGTCTTCTTTTAAGCAGAGTGTTAGGGTTTCAGTCCATTGCCTCACAGACTCTTAGCAGTTGAACATACATAGAATGTCTTAAGAGAACTGACAAAGTGGTTCTTTCTCTTACTATCTCTTTTCTTCTTTATAGGTTGTGTGCAAGCCAGCATGGGCCTCATTGTGCTTTGCTGTGTTTGTGGTGGCATGGGGCTGTGAATGCCACAGTCACCTCAACTATTAATGCCTGTCTGCATGCCAGCATTGCAATAAACTGCCCTTCATTACAAAGCTTGGAAAAACACAGGCACTCTTTTGTTTAAGCATTTGTTATTTGTATTCTGTGGTTAAGTATTATGTGTTCTGCCTGCAAAAATGTATAGTTCATATTCATTGCAGGGAATTATGTGTGGCTTTTCCCTCCTCTCCTAATAAATTGTTTTTGTGAGAACCAGCTGGTGTTTGAAGAACTAAGTTCCAGGAATAAAAAGTAATGACAGCTACAGAGCATGGGCAAAAGGTCTGAAAACGTGAGAGCCCGATCTGGCAAGGAGACCTTGGCCTGTATAGAGAGAATGCAGTAGGAATTTAAGCAGAGCCGGAAAAACTGTCCCTTTTCTGCCTGGAAAAGGGTTCATGTCAGATGTTAGGAAGACAGTTTGGCGAAAAAAGTCCTAAGTAAATAGAAATTCAGCCAGTACTTTCATGAACTTCACCCTTCTTTGGAATGTTTTCATTCTCTGGGGGGAAAACAGAGATTGAGTCATTTATACAGCCAGTGAGGACTTTACTAAAAAGGAAACCTCAGGAGATGTTTTTGCCGTGGTACTTTCTTAAGACTCGATTTATGAGCTCTGTAACACTGTCAGAGGAATGTGAAGGAACTTGCCTCCCATACTTCCTTGATGTTATAGGACCATATGTTGTTAGGAGGGTGTGGAGAATTTCATGAGATGGCTGTCTGCTGTGGAAGTCCCACCTTCCCAGTTAAAATAGGAAGTCTTCATGGCTGCTCCACCTCCCCTCCCCTCCCCGTCATTGCTGCCTACGTTTTACACGTAGCACTCTGACTTTAGAAATATTATTATTATTGTGGATCCTGCAGAATGATTGCTAAGTGTATGCTATCATCCTTGGGGCCAGGGCCATGTGACCTCTGGGTTTCTAAATTCAGCCTGTGATTTTGGTCCAGGACAGCAGCAGATGTTGAGCCTGAAGATAGGTAATATTTTTGTTTTTGTTCTTTGTTTTTAAATTTAGTATGCAAACAATTAGAGTTACATTTTCAAATAACTAGACAGCTGAGGGCTAAGATGGTTGTTTTTGGTACAGAGGTCATTCTCTCCTTTCAGAGGAGTTTCAAAATATAACTACTTTTTTTTAGAGAGAAAAATTATTTTTTTAAAAGGCAGAGTGACAGGGAGAGAGACAGAGGATATTGGTGCAGGTCCAGGCCAAAACTAGGAGCCAGGAACTTCATTCTGGTCTTCCACATGGATGAAAGGGGTTCAAGTACTTGGGCCATCCTCTTCTACCTACACAGCAGGCAGATTAGCTGGGAGCTGGATCAGAAGTGGAGCAGCTGAGTCTTGAATTGGCACTCCAGTATGAGATACCAGCATTGCAGGCAGTGGCTTAACCCACTGAACCACAAAGCCAACCTCAACATAGAACAATTTCAATAAATGTTTTTTACATAGGATGATCCTGTGGAAGAACCATTTAATTTTCTTGTAAGACAAAATATCTCTCCACTTTGCTCCTGAGTGCTCATTTTGTGTATACTACTTGTGACACAAGATCTTGTGCTGGGGGCTGGTACTGTGGTATAGCAAGTAAAGCTGCTGCCAGCGGCCCATATCGGTGCCTGCTTGAGTCCCAGCTTCTCCACTTCTGATCCAGCTCTCTGCTTAAGGCCTGGGAAGGCAGTGAAAAATGGTCCAAGTAGTTGGGCCCCTGCCACCCATGTGGGAGACCCTAAAGAAGGTTATGGCTTTGTCCTGGCCGTTGTGGCCATCTGGGGAGTGAACCAGCAGATGGAAGATCTCTCTGTGTCTCTCCCTCTCTCTATGTAACTCTGACTTTCAAATAAATAAATAAATATTTTTTAGAAAAAGATGTTGACACTCATCTGCGTGGGATGCCTGCCAGATAGCTCCCTGCTTGTCCTTGAAGCTTCTGTGTCACTGCAGCTTGCTTCAAAGCCAGTCACCCAGGGGGTCCTTGGAGAGGAAATTTCTCTTCCTTTAAAGACATTAGCCGTGCAATTTGAAGGGAACAATTAAATGCCAGTTCTAAGGGTGTTTCATCACCATGCAGACTTCCTCTTACACAGCAGAGATGGATGGGGATGGTGTGTGGTTGTTCTCCAGCTACTGGTCATTAGAGCTAAAGCATGGAGATGGAGTTTCCATTTGGAAGAAACTTCAATGTCTCCAGTTTCTTTCCCAGATTTGTTCTATTGTTTGAGTTGCTGAATATAAATTTTGCTTAAAATATTCCATTACAATGATTTTGCCAATTCAGTAAATACCGTTAATTTGTTTTTAGTTTCCAATTAAAAAAACACAAGTGTTTGGATGCCGGTGTTGTGGTGTGCAATGCTGGCATCCCCTATTGGAGTACCAGTTTTAGTCTCGGCTGCTCCACTTCCAAATCAGTTCCCTGCTAGTGTGCCCGAGAAGTCACTGGAGAATGACCCAAGTACTTGGGCCACTGCCACTCATATGGGAGACCCAGATGGAGTTCCTGGCTCCTGGCTTCAGTCTGACCCATCCCTGGGTGTTGTGGCCATTTGAGGAATAAACCAGCAGATGGAAAATATCTCTTTTTCTCTCTGTCTCTCCTTTTCCCTCTGTAACTCCGCCTTTCAAATAGGCAAATTAACCTTAAAATATGTTTCTTAGAGGACTATTGTTTTAATCCAGATCATATAACATTGTACCTCAAATTAATGAACGTATTTTATATACTACATATTGATGCCTTGGAATTCCTATAAGATTTCATCAATTGTCTTTAGTTTTTCACTTTCCATTATTTAACAGTATTGCCTGTCAGGTAGTGGTTCTGAAGTCCTTGAAGTTCTGACAACTCTGTCTTTGGAACCTATCAAGATCTCCTAGTTCAGGGCTGGTGCTGTGGCATAACAAGTAAAACTGCCTGTGACACTAGCATCCCATATGGGTGCTGGGTTGTGTCCTGGTTGCTCCAGTTCCCATCAAGCTCCCTGATAATGGCCTGAGAAAAGCAGCAGATGGCCAAAGTGCTTGGGCCCCTGCGACCCGTGTGGGAGACCCTGAAGAAAGTAATGGCTTTGTCCTGGCCATTGAGGCCATCTGGGGAGTGAACCAGCAGATGGAAGATCTCTCTTTCTCTCTCTGTAACTCTTTCAAATAAATAAATAAATCTTAAAATCTCCTAGTTCAAAGGTAGCTCAAGATGCTGATTTAGCTTTTAGGTCATTTACAGCATTTGAGATGGTACCATTTTCATTGTTTACCCTTCTACTTCCTGGAATTTGGAAATCCGCGAGGATGTCCCTAATACAGAGAATTATCTAGCTTGCTTACTGAAACTGGATCTCATGCCATATTCTGTTTTAAGAGTGACAGAATGATTTTACCTCTAGGCCAGTCTCTTGTTAGAGTAAATAGGTATGCTCTGTGTACTGTGTGATTCACTTTTCCCCTCTTCTTTAAGGAAAGCAAAGGAAAATTTGTTTGGACAAAATAGAAGTTTTTCCAATGGCCTTGTAGACTGTGAAAAACGGCAGCAGCTGGAGCTGAGCTCTGTTGGAGAAGAAACTGTAACGGGAGAGTATGCCTTAATCATAAATGGTCACAGTTTGGTGAGTTTGCTTAAGGCTTTTGTCCTTTCTTTCATTCCCCCCAATAATCATCTCTTTTGTGCTGTCATAATGAGATCTCCTTTTGTGTTTTCCAAACAAACGACACTAGAAGAAGCAGGGCGTACACGGCGATTTCCTGTTTGCAAAGGGAAAGGAAACTTCTAATATATATTTCATACATTGTTATTTGAACCACCACAGTGAAAAGGAGGCTTGGAAGAAATATTGAATTCACAGAATATCAATCTTGTCTAAATGACTCTAGACCACTTAGCAATGTTATTTAAGTGCTTGTCTAAGTGGGAGTGTCACAGTTCACTGTTATTTAATTAAAATAATGCAACTGGATGAATCTATTGCAATTATTGCTCTTGCTAATGTTTGTCATTTGCAGAGCACAACTTGACCTTCACATAATTACCACACCAAATTATTGCCATTAAGATACCTCTGCTGTTTTTTTTTTCTAAATAGCAGCATTTTAAAGCAATGCCAAACAATTTGCTTTGATTAGGAAATCTGGTTTTTGTCGTAATAGAATAAACTTGCATTGTACTTTTAATGTAGTTCAGGTTCCAAATCTTGAACAAATATCAGAACGCTCTTCTGAGTTTCTAATTTAGAATACAAAAGCTCCGATTGCACTCCAGCGAAACTATCATTTATATGCACAAAGCACTAATCTCACATCTCTCTCTGGCTTTGATGATCATTTTTCACTTGGGAGTTTGGAAAATAAGTGTATCTTCTTGTAGACAGTTTCTTAGAGGACAAAAGGAGTTGGATATGAGTGTATTGTCTTTTCCCCTTGTGATCATCTATCTGTTAGCTCTTAGTGCTTAGAGCACTAGCCAGCTGGATTCCAGACGTAATGATGTGTTGCCTTCTACACCATGGAAAGTTACAGAGCTCAGCTGCAGGCCAAGCTCCGCTGAAAGTTTGTCCAGATGACACGGACTTCTCTCTCGGACAGATGAACAGCAACTGCAAGTTAGAGGGCTGTAAGCTGGTTCTTGGAGCTGGTGGCCTCGCAGTTGAATTGCTCAGGGACCACAATATAGAAAGGGTCCCTACTGAGTTTTGCTTTGGCTTTCCTGTAGGCTCAAAAAAGCCAACGATGGGTGGTGGGGTTAGAGGACTCAGGTGAAAATCTACACTGTGCTCTCTGTCTCCACGTTTGTTGAAAGAGAACCAGGAAAGATGTTCTTCAAGGACCCATTCGGCTTCTAAGCCTGAAGCTCATGAAACTATACAATGTCGTTTTTCGTTTAAGGAGAATTGGCCATGTTTTTGCTACTATGGCCAGCAGTTATTGTTAATTTTAAATCCTGATTCCTATTTGCTGAAATCCTGAGACTTTACAGAACGTAATTGGGCCTTTTGCTCTTTCTGCAGGCCTGATTCTAGTTTTTCTTGTTAATATATAGAGAAAAGGGGCAATTCTGAGGAAGATACTCAGTCCCATGCTTCCTCTTTCAGAAAGGGGGATTATATTTGAGAATGCCACATTACAACTTTCTCTAGGACTCACAGGCTTGATTGTGAGAATTTTCTACACCAGAGTTATATTTTTGTACTCATTCACCCATCCAGCCATTTCTACCACTAGCATTTATTAAGCACACCAGGGTTACAGTGCTAGAATCTGAAAATAAGGACGTACATTGTACATGATCCTTGTCTTAGGGATTGCCGTCTAGTGGGAGAGTTAACCACATAGCGTGTGATATAAAAGTGGACTGAACACAGTGCTCTGGGGGCAGAGAGGCAGACATATTTAGTTCCTTGTGGAAAAATCAGAGAGGACTTCCTTGAGGAAGTGATGTTTTCAGGTAGAGTGACAGCAAGCACAAAGGAGCAAGGCAAACAGAACCTATGAAATTATGGGAAAGAAGCAATTAGCATAATGGGAATAAAGGTTCGTGTTAAAGGTGGTATTAGAAATGGGCCAGAGTGTGATGGGCTGTGAATCTCTTGCGAAAGATTCACTCACTGATACTGATGACTCAACGTTTAGGTAGATTCCTGTTTCTTCATACTGTGTTTCTTCAAGAATGTACGATGAAATAATTACTAGAAAAAACATTGACATGATTATGTTCTCTTTTTCTTGGCATTTCATAGAGCTCTTTTGTGTTTCTATCTGAGCCGGCGTGGCATGTTGGGGACCCTGTCTGAGACACAGGTTGTGTGGGACTTCGTTGCCAGGCCTGTCTTGGTTTCAATCTCTATGTCCTTGAAAGGCCACTCTCCAGATCCCCTGCCTTGCATCTTGCTCACACATAAACAACCACAACCAGGAATACTAAATATCCAAAACAACAATGCAAAGGAAGCCAAAAGTCCATCATGTAGCACACACAAATGACCACCATTTGTGGTTCATTCTACACTTGAGGAGATGGTGGATGGGCCCTGTCGTTTGCTTTCACTAATCTTAGTGGCTTCTTGACCTTCTCCAGCATTTAACAAAGAAGCATGAGAAAGTGTCAAAAAAAAAAAAAAAAAGGAAAATGTTTTTTATTTTCATTTTAAAATTCCTTGGCACTTAGTAGGAGTTCACTACTCGTTCCTGTAGTTTGTGTTGCTTGTGTGCTCCTGAATCAATAATGGTTTGTTGACATGAATGGAATGATTTAGAAAAGAAGTAAGATAGTTGCTTCCTAAATTACAATTCTCATTTAGTATTTCCTATTCTTTTTTTTTTTTTTCTCAAATTTACCCAGGCCCATGCCCTAGAAAGTGATGTCGGGAATGATCTCCTGGAACTCGCCTGCATGTGTAAGACTGTGGTTTGCTGCAGAGTCACCCCACTGCAGAAAGCCCAAGTGGTAGAGCTGGTGAAGAAACACAGACATGCTGTCACTCTGGCCATCGGCGATGGAGCCAATGATGTCAGCATGATTAAAAGTAAGAGGATATTTGCTTGATGGGACATGTTGCATCCATGGAGTGGTCTGTTTCAGCATTTGGGAATATTTAATAGAGCTTGCATTAAAATTTAATTTTGACAGTGGATCTAAAATGCATGATAATGTATTGGTCCAGGGATTCCACCATTAGCATTTGTAACAAGATCTTTGTCTTTAGTTAAATCATCTGTGTATTATTTTGACTAGGAAAGCTCATTGGTCATTTTATACTCTTTGGGGAAGTGGGTAGCTGCAGTGTGGATGAAAGAACACCAGACCTACATCTGCAACAAATGGATATGACCTCATCTCTAATACTTACAAGTTATAAAACCTTGAGCAGGGGGCTGGCACCGTGGCTCACTTGGTTAATCCTCCGCCTGTGGGGCCAGCATCCCATATGGGTGCCAGGTTTTAGTCCAGGTTGCCCCTCTTCCAGTCCAGCTCTCTGCTGTGGCTCGGGAGTACAGTGGAGGATGGCCCAAGTGCTTGGGCCCTGCACCCGCATGGGAGACCAGGAAGAGGCACCTGGCTCCTGGCTTTGGATCGGTGCAGTGCCAGCCGTAGCGGCCATTTGAGGAGTGAACCAATGGAAGGAAGACCTTTCTCTCTGTCTCTCTCTCTCACTGTCTAACTCTATCTGTCAAAAAAAAAAAAAAAAAAAGATACTTCTCTGAACATGGGAATGGAGTGGCATGAGAACTGGGCTGCTTATAAAAAAATAAGAAAATAAATAAATAAAAAAAAACCTTGAGCAAGTTATTCAACTCCTCTTTAAAAAAAAAAAAAAAAAAACCTGGGATAAAACCTATCATGTTTCATGAGATACTATATATGAACATTTTTAATTGCTATAAGATTTCCATAAAGAAATAACAACAATGAGAAATTATGACTCCCCACCTCCCTTCCCCAAAATTGTGTTTTTCTTTTAGGAATGAAAATGTTCCTCCTTTCCTTTATAGGTGCTCACATTGGTGTTGGCATCAGTGGCCAAGAAGGCCTGCAAGCGGTCTTAGCCAGTGACTATTCCTTTGCACAGTTCAGATATCTCCAAAGGCTTCTCCTCGTTCATGGAAGGTGGTCCTATTACCGAATGTGCAAATTCTTATACTATTTCTTCTACAAGAATTTTGCATTTACACTTGTGCATTTCTGGTTTGGTTTCTTCTGTGGTTTCTCAGCCCAGGTTGGTAAAAATATATTTTTCTTTTATAATATCTGTTGAATTACAAATGAGTCCTCTTAATGGGCATTTACTGATCACTAGAGAACATTTTTCTACACATGAGACAAGTGACACTATTATGATTATAGATTGATAGTTGACTTGATCTTGGAATCCAAGAAGATTTACCTGACTATTTTCTTATTTTCATAAGCAATCAATTAACCAATGAGTACTTCTTCCTGTAGTTTTTTAAAATTTATATTGAAGAGTCTTGATATGATGACAGGCAAACTTGACGTAGAGTTTTCATTCAGAACAGATATCTGAGAAACAGCAACAAGAAATGCTGAGGTATCTTACTTGGAAAGGTGTTCACTTCTTCCCTAACACACTAAATGTATCTGGGCTCACAACAGATGTGTTTTAAATCAAGAAGAAGTGATTGCTATCCTGACAGCAAAGCTGTTTCGACAGCAGGGTCAGCTACAGTTGATCCATAGATAATGTTGGAAACAAGGAAGAAAAATGAGCAAAGCAATCAATTAGGATCTTATTTTTTGTATCTATTCATATCCATTTTAAATGATAGCTATTTAACCTCGTATCCTGGATATCAGGAAAGCTTTGACTTCAGGTTTCAACTATGAAATATATATAGCATTTATATAAGCTTATGAATACAAAATAATTTTTAATGAAAACTTGAATGTGGACATGGCATTCATATTTTGAACAGTAAAAATACTGTTCTTGAGAATGAAATGGGAACCATAACTCTTGTAGAGATTTTCTTAATTGCTATTAGTTCCTTTTGGGTTTCATCAATGCGACTGGTTTCAATGATATTCATGAGGCTATTTTTTCAATCATTTTACTCCAGAAAAGATTGAGAATGAATTTGATCTTGGCATTTTATGCCCTCTAAGGTGCCAAGGGAGATGGGTGAACCCTTTTTATGACTAAGATATGTTCTGTTCATTTTCCCCTTCTTCTGGGAAGTTGGGATTTCTTAAAGTGAGACACACCTGTATCCATTGTTAGTTTTCTCTTTTTAGGGATAATATTCCAAAAACTAAAAGCTGACTATGTTATTATTTTTGCCCTTTTGGCAATCTTTTGACAGTTGAAGTAAAACAGAATCTTGATTTTTGCTTCTCAGAAATAGAAGTTGTTAGTGCTAGTTCATAGCAGGCATAAGGATAGGGCTTTTTATTTGCTCACAATTCCACTCCCCTCTCTATATGTAGGGACTCACCCCACATATAGGAAGGAGGCCAGATTATTTGCTAAGGGGTGTTTCTGAGAGATCTCACCTTTAAATTCTAAAGGTTTGGGGCTGAAGAGTCACAAAATTATGAAAGGATAGCTTAACCCTCATTGAGACTCTTTGGATACAGAGGAATGGTTAATAGTATTTATGGACACACCAGGATTATGTAACGAGGTTCACTGTCATACTGTCTTTGGTTTTTACAGTTTTAATGTGAGCTTGAAAGTAATGTTCAATGATTTCTCACCTCTACATTGAAGTTGTTTCCTGCTTTGCTTTTGGGATCTGGTAAAATTGATCATTCAGATGATCAGTTACTAGATGTTTAATCTTTTCCCTAGAATTTACATTTTAAAGCAGCCAGGGAGAACAGTAATTGCTCCAAAGACTTGAGAGTCTGATGGTTGAACCCAGCTGGAAGACACATCACTTGTCTATGATTAGGTTTCTGAAATGTTTTATTCAGCATATTTCTTTTCTGAGTTCCTTATCGCTTTCTCTTGTTTTTTACACTGAAAATTCTTGTTAACTGCACGATCTTCATTTTGGATCCTTTGTCAATCCTGATTGAGCCTCTGTATCCATTCCTTTGCTAGTGAATTAGGACTAATAAGTGTCATCATACGTTAGTGTGCATTGGAATCACCTGGATGGCTTATTAAAGCAAAACTCACTGAGCACCAGCCCCAGAATTTGATTCAGTAGCTCTGAGGCAGAGACCTAGAATTTGTAGTTATTTAATTTTTAAAAAAATATTTATTTTCATTTTACTTGGAAGGTATAGAGAGGAAGAAAAGTCTTCCATCCATTGGTTTGTTCCCCAAATGTGTCCATAACAGCTGGGGCTGGGCCAGACCAAACCAGGAGCCTGAATCTCTATTTGGGTCTTCCTTGTAACTGGCAGGGATCCGGGTACTTGAACCATCATCTGCGGCCTCCCAAAGCGCACATTAACAGGAAGCTGGAATTGGAAGAGGAGCTGGTACTTGACCCTAGGCATTCCAATATGGATGCGGGTGTCCCCAAGCAGTGTCTTAACTCCTCATACACAATTCCCACTCCCAGAATTTTTAAATTTTGGCAAAAAGCACACAATCAAGGTTGATGACTTTAACTGTTTTAAGTGCACAGTTCAGTAATGTGTAGTAAATTTACACTGTTGTGCACAGGTCTCCAGAACTTTGACATTTTGCAAAACTGAAACTCTTCTCCATTGAATAACAACTCCTGTTTCCCCTCCCTCCAGGCCCTGGTAACCCCTATCCTCCTCCCTCTGTTTCTGTGAATTTTACTGTTTTAGATCCCTCAAATAAGAGAAATCATGGAGTGTCTGTCTGTCTTGTACAGAATTATTTCACTTAACATGATGTCTTCAAAGTTCATCCAAATTGCAGCATGTCTGATAGGATTTTTCTTCTTTTTAAGGTGGAATAACATAAATACACACTACCTTTTGTTTAGCCCTTCATCTACTGGTGAACATTTGGGTTGCTTCTCCTTCTGGCTTATCTTATCTTTTTGTTGGACATTTTCCATTCATGTTTTAGAGTTCAGTGTGTAAAGATTATATTTTCCCCATACCCCAGCCTCCCTTGAAATTCACAGTTAACATTAGTCTACTAAAGACTGACAGCCCAAATGTAAAGAAACCCTATCAAGTTTAATTCATTAAAACACATACACACACAAACACACATATTTTTACATTCGACATCTCTGAAACTAGGTTGTCTTTATAATGGAGTTTATAATGGAGTTTTTGAATTCAGATTGTAAATTCCAGTGAATATTGGTTTATTGTTCAGGTGTTCAGGAGTTTTTTTTGCTCTCTCTATTTTGCTAGAGCAGGGTTGACACAGGCAAGTTTCCTTGGTAGTCTCGTTCTGCCTGAAGATTTGTTTCTCCACTACTCTGTCACTGAAGGTATAGCCCTTTACTTCCTTACCTTTGTGGGAATGCTAGATTTCCCGTTTAGCCCAACTTGGTATTCATATCGGTGTTTTCAGTGGTTAAGACACTGCTTGGGATATCTGCATCCCATGTCAGGGGCCTGTATTTGAATTTCTTGCTGGAATCAGGATTCCAGCTTATTGTGCATACCTTGGAAGGCAGCAAGAGAAGGCACAAGTACTTGGGTCCCTGCCACCCATGTGGGAGACCAGGATTCTATTCTGGGCTCCTGGATTCAGCCTTGTCCACCCCTGGCTCTTTTGGGCATCTGGGGAGTGAATCAGCGGATGCAAGACCTCTTTCTCTGTCTCTCGGCCTTTCAAATAAATAAAAATAAATTTTAAAACATCAATGATGTTTTAGAGTCAATGAGGCTTGGCATTATTTCCCAGACTTATTTTGCATAGAGCACTATTTTTTCTAAGCTCCATACATTATGTTCTGTACAATGATTGTCATATAGAATACTTTGGGAAGTTCTTTAATAGATGTCTCCACAGCAACAATTTCAAAACTTGACATTGCTTTGTTATTAATCCCTGTTCCAATGATTTGAAAACAGTAAGATGAGAGAAGGACAAAATGATGCTAAGAATACCGTCCCCATAGGAACAGCCTAGTTATATCCCTTTCAAAAATTTCCATTTTCTCATCTAACTCTTGTCCAAGAGAGAAAATAGCCCTGTTTTATATAACAAAGTAAGAATTTACATTTTTAAAAGAGTTGCTTATTTAACTGAAAAGCAGAATGTTAGAGAGAGGGAGAGACATATGGAGAGAGATCTTTTAGTCACTGGTTTAGTCCCCAAATGGTCACAACAGCCAGAGCTGGGACAGGCCAAAGCCAGGAGCAAGAAACTCCACCAAGGTCCCCCACATGGGTGGCAGAGGCCCAAGCACTTGGACCATCCTCTGCTGCCTTCCCAGGCTCATTAGCAGGGAGCTGGATTGGAAGCAGAGCAGCTGGGACTCAACTGGTGCTTTGATATAGGCTGCCAGTGTTGCAAGCAGTGGTTTAAGCCATTGTGCCACAGTGTTGGCCCTGGTCATTTACTAAAGATAATTTCCCTCCCACTATCCTGAGAGGCAGGGGGCGAGAGGCAGAGAGAGAGAGAGAGAATCTTCTGTCCACTGGTTTTCTCCCTAGATGGGCTGCAATGGCCAGGACTGGGCCAGGCTGAAGCTGGGAGTCAGGAGATTCATCTGGGTCTCCCACATGGGTGCAGGGCCCAAACACTTGGGCCATCTTCCGCTGCTTTCTAGGCTATTAGCAGGGAGCTGGGTTGAAATTGGAGCAGCCAGGATAAAAACCAGCATCTAGATGTGATACCGGTATCAGCAGGTGGCAGCTTCATCCACTACACTACAAGCTCACCCCTGGAGCTGGTTTTTACACTGGGAAATAAATATATTAACAAGTCTAAAAAGAAATACTGTAATTGCAGTAAATATGAATATGGGCAAAGGAGAAATGTGTAAAGACCTGGGATGACCTCCAGTGCTCTAGTCAGCAAGTGACCACAGGAACACTTTCCTATCTATCTAGTTGCAGGAATCCAGGTTCTAATCGGCATGAAGGTGTGAGACTGGGGAGCTGAGGGCAGGAACTCCTTCTCTCATGCACTGACTGAAATCTAGTTTCTAAAATTCATTCAGAGCTGCCATTGAAGGTGGATCTTTTAGGGCACTGTGCACAGCAGGAAGCCTGTCCCACAGCATGAATTTTACCACTGTAAATATAGAAACTCCTGTGCTTCTAGTCCCACCCCATGCGTGAATGGTTGGGGGTATTAATGGTGCTGAGGACTGGCTGTGAGGGTGGCTTGGCTGGGGACTGGGGACTGGCAGGGATCGCTGTCTTTTTCTATTCCCTGTTTTTCCCTGGAAGAGCCTGATGAGCAACAGGTTTAACTGAAAAAGTTTTTTTGGCTTTTTTTCCTCAGGCCTGTTTTTTAAGGACAATAGTCTGTAAATGAGGCAAACAAAAAGAAAACAACATACTTGAGAAAACAATTAGCCCACAGAGAATGAGAATTTGTGAATCGGGGGGTGGGATGGGTGGACATTTTCACAATCACTGTTCCCAGCATTAAAATCATTTAACTGGTTGTGGCTTCCAAAGCCATGTGTTGAGTGACAAGGTTTTCTTCACTTCTGAAATTCGTTAGTTTTTTACCAGTCTTTTAAAGAAAGTTGGCTATTGGAGGCCTTCCCACTTCCTGCCACCCTTCTCCCAGATTGCTTCTAATAGACCTGACTAATACATGCAACCAGTAGGCACAAAACCTCCAGGGCCTGGCACATACAGAAATGCTCGGGTATCCCTTTAGAGGCCACTCCTGGGCAGGCCCTCGCTTCAGTCCCTTGCTCTGTTCAAGGCCAGTGGGAGTCAGGCTCATACACGCATTCCCCAACACAGCACCCGTGGCCTTTGAGTGCTCATTCATTTAACAATAAGCAGTGGAGTGCCCTTTTAGCGGCAGGTGCTCTGGTGGCCTCTAGGGACACCCGAGTGAATGGGAGGGACGCCTTTCTTGCCCTTGGGGGTCTTGCTGTCTGGAAATTTTATTTGCATCAATGTGAAACTGATGCTGAATAATTCCATAACCACCTTTCTTTTTTTTTTTTTTCTCCACCAAGAGTCTTTTGTGAAATGAATTTGTTCCGGAGGAGTCAAGTCTTGGGTGAACCCTGGTAAATCCCAGTGCCTTCAACAGGTCACTTTGAGGTCCTCCATTCTGCAGCTGGAAACATCTGACCAAATGTAAATGGTGTTTTTTCAAAACACCAGCTTAATTACTCAGTGAAGAGACTTGTGCTGTTTCTTTAAGACCTCATCATCCTGTCTTTTGAGTCTTGCTAAATTTTATCCAGGCTGTCCTTCTGACCTTAGTTCCAGCAGATTCCAGACAATGCCCTACCCTAGCAAGTGGGCTGTGGAGACACACAGGCCAACCCAGCCAGGGCACATGCAGCTCCGGGGGATGCCAGAGTTTGGGCCATTGGGTGTCTGCGGGATGGTAGCATTAAGACACCTAAGGGGGTGGTGATGTGATACAGGCTAGGTTGTGCTTGGTCACCGGCTTTCCTCTGGTTCATCAGTACCTCACCTCTGTTGTGACTGGTTTGGGCTACTTAAGGAAAGAATCTGTCCAGAAGGGATCTGATGGCCTTGTGTTTGCTTTGCTGGGTGGACTTCCATGGAAGAAGCAGCCGGGACTCAGAACATAAAGTATTCTTTGTCAGGACCTCAGATCTTTTTCTCTGGCAAGGAAGTCTCAGAGATGTTGAATGAATTCAGGCCCTGGTTTTATAGAGGAGGAGCCGAGGCCCCAAAAGCAGAGAATCATGGTAGAGAAGGCCAGGACTGGGACAAGTGGTTGATTCCCTGATCTGTGCTTTGTCTTCTTGCTTGATAAGTAGCCACTTGATTTGTCATGAACTTGGAAAAGCTAATCCTTTGTCATTTTGTTTTCTTTTTTAAAAAACTCTTCCCCCAACCCCTAATCAGCAAATGTTTGCTTTAGTTGGATTCTAAAGGAAAAACACTTAGTCCACTAGGACTCTGCAGAGGAACGGAACTCTTTTTGAGAGTGTGAGCTAATGTCTTCGGAGGTGTCGTCCACAGCTTTGACTCTTGGGGAGGCCAGGGCTGCCCTCAGGCAAATGACCTTCTAGAACCATTTAGAAGCTTGAGGCCCAGTAAACACTCCAACTGAACTGCCACTGAGAGACAAATTGAAAATGTAATCTGTCCCAATGTGATCTCCAGGCAGGTTGCTGGAGCAGGGGTTTGCAGAAAGTCAGCTGAGTCTCTGCACTAAATCCTGGATCCTTTTCAAGGACATGCCTTACCCTAATCTAGAATCAGAGCCTGAATGATTTTCATGGACTCCATCATGGGCTTGTAGTCACTTTTTATACCTGTAACATTTTGCAAGAACCCTCTGCTCTCAGGATTTTTAATAAAGTTGATCTGTCTCCCACCAGGGATAGAGCCAAAAAAAAAAAAAAATTTGGTTGAGGTCCTATTTAGGAAATTCACATTTGAAACTACTGGCTCTGTGTACTTGTGAGATGATAGTATCAGATGACAATTTATCATTGTCAGTGAGATACCGAGCTCTGTATTTTTTGTTTAATTCTGCTGTGATATGGAAGCAATTATCTTGTCAGGGCTGGAAAAACTTTAGTTCTGTCAAACACTATAAGAAAACTCAGAGTGAAAAGTTTGGAAAGTGATGTGAAAGAGTGCGACTAATCTCAAGGCTTTGATGACTTCCTGGATTTGGTTACCTGTGAACCCATCTCCACCTGGCAGATCGGCTCCTCTCCCCATTGCCTTGCAGATGTGCTGGGCAGAAAACCCAGGGTGGGGCTAGCGCTCAGGCCCAGACCATCCCTCCTGGATGCTGCTAGTGGGTTTCTGCTAATTGCATAAATCAGTAACAGATGTGCTGAGGCTGAGCCCCTCGTGTTTATCCCACGATGTGTTTTCTTTAAATGACAAATGTTTTTTAAAGCCAAAAAATAAAAGTTATTGTATGGTTTTCCTCTGCAACACACAGCAAGAGCGGGTGAACATTTCCAAAGAGGTAGTTCATCCTGTCATTTGAACAAGGAGCCAGGCCAATGGGCTCAGAGCAGAAGGCCCTTGGTGGCTGTTTAAGAGCTTTATTAAGGTTTATTTAATGCGGCATTACATAAATCATAGACTTGTGTTCCCTGAGCTGTTTATAAATTGTAATTTGTAGCTGGAGTGTTTTTCTTCCATATAAAATGGTTGATAAGGCTGATAAATTGCTCCCACAGAGAAGGGAGTGAGGAGGAGTGTTCCTTAAATAGGAAAATTGAAGTTGGAAAAGTGCAGAACACTCCCCCCCCCCCTTTATTTTCCCAATCTATGAAGAGACAAGGGTTCCAAGCACCGAGTGCCATCTCACAGGAGCATAGCTTTTCTCTCTTGTTCAGGATATTGGAGGTGAGGAACAGAAATTTTGGAACTAGGAGTGGTGGAGTTGCCTTATGAGTATGGGGATCCCAGAGCAATCTTTGTTCATATGTGTGGGCTCCTGGTGTATGCAAAAAATTTGAGTCACCCAAAATCCGTGGGAACACCATTTTGTGGATCTAGTCTAAGCCAGAATGATCCCACCCCAAAGACCTAAAAAGAACCACAGCCCATCTCCTCAGGACATCTAGTGAACCTCTGTGTGGTAGTTGGGTGGACAGAGGCCTGAGGCAGTCTGAAGGGGGAAACAAGCGCCATGTGGGGTCTGATCCTAGCTCCTGGCCCTGTCACCAGCACCGAGGGAGGGCTTACAGTATGTTTTTGGCTGTATCTAAGGACCTGGAGGACAAGTGGGGCATTTTCTAGGATAACTGAGCAGTGCATGACTTTTTGCAGAGGGAAAGCAGCAGCCTATTGTGGTAGAGATACTGCTTGTGCTGTAATTTCTGTGAAAGCCCCTGAAGTTGTGTTCAACTGATGCCCCTGACCAGAAACGACTGTTTTTGAGGTGAACGACTCAGGTTAACACATTGTAGGAGAGCCCGAGAAAAACCCGTTATCCTTAAAACAATAGTTTCCTTTGATTGAAATGGAGTAAATAGTGAAATAGTGATGGATATAATTGAACATTCCTGAAGAAAATGCTTAATTATATCAAGGCATTCATTTTTCTTTAAATCTTGTCCTAATTTTCTATCAATTTCACTAATGTAATAACTTGCTATGAAAATAAATGTCTAGGGTTAGTTGTCTCGATGAAGAATTGCATTTTCACAAAAATGTAATGAGTAGGCAAATAGAGCTTTTAATCTACCCATTAAATACACCCTTTGACACTTCATTCCCCGCCTGTTCCTTCCTCCCTTCTGCAATAAATGACGCTTACTTAGTGAGCACTTCATGTTGGTCAAGCACTGTGCTGGCATTTCATTCAGTACTCACAGTTCCGGTATCAAGAAAACTAAGGGACTATAGCCTACTCAAGGCCACACAGTTCTGTCTGCTGATTCCAAAGCTGATACCCTTAAGACATCAGCTTCCTTTTATGGAATCCTTATCAAACATCAGGCTCTGTAATAGGTCTTTGGGCCCCATAGGTGAGTGAGTCACAGAACATTCTCTCAAAGAGCTACTAGTCTAGATGGGTGGTGCTAGAAACCAGCTGGATGACTGTGAAGCAGTGAGGTGTGGGCTGCCATGGGAGGAACAAGGAGTAGCCTGGAATCCAACTCTGAAAGAAGGCTGTTGTGGAAAAAATCCTGCTAGGACTTTAATTTCTTTGAACGTGGCTGACATCCAAATTGTGCTAGGCTGCTACCTATAACTGGGGAAAGTGGTTACTAAGATGAGTGATATAATTCACCAAGTAAAGTGAAAGTGGGCTCATAAAGGGCTTGTAGAAGACCCTCCCCCACCTCCCCGGCCCCGAGCTGGTCTTCCAAAGATCAATAATTACAGTGGAGCAGGTGAGGAGTGAGGAGCAATGGTGGGTGTCCCAGAAGAAGGAGAAGCAGAAGGAAAGTCACAAAAGTGACGAATGGCTTGGGTAGCATCAAAGCCACCACACATGGTTAAAGCAGTGGGACTGGAGATTTCTGGAAAATCTCTCCAATCACTCCTGACTAAGATTCAGGGGTGGATCTGGTGGTAGAGGGATCACAGGAAGTAGCCTGGTGAAGGGGGGTTTGGTAATGAGTATGAACTCAGGTGAGGAGCCGATGGCGCGTCCACAGGGGGATGTCTAGTGTGAAGTTAAACATGTAACATTTATAAACAGTTGTAAAATCATTTCAGTAAGGCATCTGAGTTAGAGCTGGGAATGTTGCTGTTTGCATGGAGGTGAAACTGTAGTGCAATGAAGACAATAATAAAGAAGTAAATCACTAAGATACTTGCAGAACTATCATTAGGAAAGAATGGGTGATGTAAAAGGCCTCCTTGAGGGGGTGACATTGGAGCTATGACTCGAGTAAGTATCTCCCATATGAATACTTTGAAGTTAAATTATTTTAGGCAGTGTACGCAGCAAGTGCAAATGTCCCGAGGAAGGAATGAGCCTGGAATTGGAGAAAAACCATCAGTGAAGCTGGAGCTCAATGAGTGATGGTGAGAGGGCAGTGAGGTTTAGGCTACAGTGAAGAGTCTTTTTTTTGCCTGCCCTCAAAGAGAATATGTTATCTCAAAAAAACTAAGAAACAAAGGATCAGAGATAAAGAGAGAGAGGAATATCATTATAGTCTTAGAATTGTATCTGAACCACATTAAATCTGTTCTCTTTGTATTAATATCACATCAACATGAAAAAAAAGTAAAAACAACAACAACAAAAAAAGAGAAGGCCATTGAGCAGGTCTTTCCTACATGGTTTTCAGGCCTTAAATCTAAGATACACAGAATAAAATAATTTCCTCCCCTCACCCATCTGCCCTACTCCTAGTTTCCCTATTTATGTTCTTGTTTTTCTTTTTTCCTAAGATTGAACTCCCCACACCCCCCATCCTGCCCCACCAAGATGGTTGAGAGCTGGAATGTCCATATTCCTTAGTAACCACAGCTAAGCTTGTTGATGATAGCTCAGAATACAATCCTCAGTATTTTTCACAGTGTTTGGTTTAGTCAATGTTGAATGAATCCATCTGTAGTTTGAACTGAATAGTTTAGGTTGGGATTTGGTGTTTGTAGACTGTCCCCCCACTTCACTTTTTCTTGAACAAATATACACCCAATCTCAAGAATAAACCATAATACTAAGATTAGTCCAAATCCAGATTTAGCAATAGGGACACCAAAATATTTTCTTTTCAACATAATCTATAGCCACAGGACGTAATTTAAGACTGTCTTATTTACATAACCATGTAGAACCTACCTTTAGCCTCTCTGAACAATTTTCATTTAAGGTTCCTCAATGCTTTCCAAACTTTCCTAAGAAGGAAGTATGCTTCAGAATAAATGCAAAATTGGATGTGCTGGTTATCTGATGCAGCCACCTTCATCATTCATCTGGAATGCTACCATGGCCTCCTACTTTGTTTCTTATTTCCACCATTGCCCCTCTTCAGTCTATTCTTTGCACAGCATTGAGTCATCCTTTTCAAATGTAAATCGGGAGCAGGCAGTTGGTCTAGCAGTTAAGATGTCTGCATGGCAAACCTGCATCAGATGCCTGGATTCCATTCCCACTTTCAACTCCTGATTCTAACTTCTGGCCAGTGCAGACAGACCCTTGGAAGAACAAGTAATGGTTCAAGTGATGAGGGGCCCGTCAAACATATAGGAGACTTGGACTGTGTTTCTGGTTCCCTGCTCTCACCCAAGCCCAGTCCAGCCATTGTGGGCATTTGCAGAGTGAACCGAGAGCTCTGTTCTTATCTGTCTCTTTCAAATAAACAAACAAAATTTAATATAAATAAGTACAAGTTGCTCATTTGCTTAAAATCTTCCAATGTCTTCTCATTTCACTTAGGACTAAGACATGGTTCACTACCAAGGTCCCCCTCTTACCAGTTGACACCTGTTCTCCCTAGAAGTCACTTTACTCCATCTGGGTAGCCTTGCTATTCCCTGAGTATGCTGAGTATTTCTTTCCTTAGGAATGTTTCATGGGATCTTCTTAACAGTATGGAAGCTTCTGTCTCCAAAAGCTGCATTTTCAACACCTTATATTCCTCAGATATTATCTCAATGCTACGTCTCAGGGAGACCTTCTTCAATTGCCTTATTGCAACTCTCCCTCATTCCCTATTCTCTTTCCTCTTCTAGTACCTGTTATCTTCTAAGTCACTAACTTACACACACTTCCTATCTCTCAATGAAACTTGATCTCATTTTTTATCTATCTCTGTGACCCTCACCATTGGAATGCAAATTTCATGAGGAATATTTATCTGGTTGATTATGTTGGATTATTATTGACTGGGACTTAGGACTTGGAACTTGGCATTTTCAAAATAAATATGAGGGATCTTCAAAAAGTTCATAGGAAATGGGTATTACGAAAAAAACCATGAGTGGATTTCAAATTTTTTAAAAGATTTATTAAAAAATTTTAAGAAAGCTTTTATTTAATAAATATACATTTCATAGGTACTACTTTAGGTCAGATTTTTGGTATCAAAATAAGTATGCAGAGTGATGGGGTAGGGAGGAGAAAGATATTGAGAGTTTCATCAGCTGTTTTACTCCTCAAATGGTCATACAGCCAGACTTGGGCTAGGCTAATGCCAGGAGCCAGGAAGTCTATTCTGGTCTCTTGTATGTGTGGCAAGGGCCCAGGTATTTGGGCTGTTTTCCACTGTCTTCCCAGTCACATTAGTAGGAATGTCTATTTAACCCAAGAGCCTAAAAGTGAATTTTCTCACTACTATGGATGGTGTTTCTCACTGATATGCTATTTTTTCCAGACTGTTTATGATCAGTGGTTCATCACCCTGTTTAATATTGTCTACACATCCCTGCCTGTTTTAGCTATGGGGATATTTGACCAGGTATGTGTTTTTCTCTATTTTTATAATTTAGTTTTCTGTGATGATTTTTAGTTGCTTCTTAGCTTCTACGAAGATGTGATACAAGGGAAGAGTCTAGGAAGCTGTTTTCTTTTCTTTCTTTCTTTTTCTTTTTCTTTCTTTTTTTTTTTGACAGGCAGAGACAGAGAGAAAGGTCTTCCTTCCGTTGGTTCACCCCTCAAATGGCTGCTATGGCCGGCTTGCTGCGCCGATCTGAAGCCAGGAGCCAGGTGCTTCCTCCTGGTCTCCCATGCGGTTGCAGGGCCCAAGCACCTGGGCCATCCTCCACTGCCTTCCCAGGCCACAGCAGAGAACTGGACTGGAAGAAGAGCAACCGGGACTGAATCCGGTGCCCCAACTGGAACTAGAACCTGGGGTGCCAGAGCCACAGCTGGAGGATTAGCCTAGTGAGCTGCGGCGCCGGCCAGGAAGCTGTTTTAATAGATGTTGCATGGGTTATGATCCTTTTAGGTTCCCCACTTCTACCCTGAGGTTTCCCAAAACGGTTCTCTGATTAGAATGTGGCTACTACCCTTTTTTTTTTTTTTTTTTTTTTTTTTTTTTTTTTTTTTTTTTTTTTGACAGGCAGAGTGGACAGTGAGAGAGAGAGACAGAGAGAAAGGTCTTCCTTTGCCGGTGAACCAATGGCCGCCGCGGCCGGCGCGCTGCGGCCGGCGCACCGCGCTGATCCGATGGCAGGAGCCAGGAGCCAGGTGCTTTTTCCTGGTCTCCCATGGGGTGCAGGGCCCAAGCACTTGGGCCATCCTCCACTGCACTCCCTGGCCACAGCAGAGAGCTGGCCTGGAAGAGGGGCAACCGGGACAGAATCCGGCGCCCCGACCAGGGCTAGAACCCGGTGTGCCGGCGCCGCTAGACGGAGGATTAGCCTAGTGAGCCACGGCACCGGCCGGCTACTACCCTTTAAGAGATGCACATCTCATGCTATTGTTCTAAAGGCTCTGAGAAGTCCTGAGGAAGTAGTCTCTTTAATTCTATTTTAGCTCAGCATTTCCCGAACTTCTGTGACTATATTTTTTTTCATGTAGTCTTTGAAGAGGTGTTTTAGGATTCACACACTGGCAAGTGCTGCCTTAGCCTCTGACATTTTGCAGAGCATCATTCAGAAACAGGTTGGAGTACAGAGGGCTTCAGTAAGACTTTCTTGGTCAGCACAGCCCCAAAGCAGGAACAGCAAGGTCAGTGGAACAGCTTGCCAATGGGAGAGGAGAATGTAAAGCCAGGGCTACGCAAGGAATGAGCACAACCTTCTTTTGTCCAGCATTACTGGGCTTGAGAGAGGAAAAGGGAGGGAATCAGTTACAAAAAAATGGTGCATCCTTGGCACACTCAGAGCCTTGGAAGGTACCTCGTGACAGGAGGGGAGAATCTGGCCCATAGAGTTTCCATGGCTTAATTAGAGTGTATTATTTTAAAACATTTTTGTAAAGTATTTTTAAGGAGAGCAGATTTTCTCCAGGCTGTTGTTAGCTCCATTTGCTAGGCCTCATTTTCTGGCTCAAAGTTGTCTATTGCAAAATATAAATCTTCACATTATGAGCTCACTTCACTCTCCCATTCTGCTGGCTCGTAGTCAGTTGAAAGTCTTACTTCATATATAAAAAGGGCAGTTTGTGAAAGGCATATTTTGTGGAATTCTACAAGAGTAATGAACTTCTGAAGACCTTAGATATAAAGGATTAAGCACATTAATTTCCAAGTGCCCATGTTTACAAGTGTTTCTTTTTGTGGTGCTTTGTAGCTGCCCAGAATGTGGAATAAAATAAAGCAGTTTCTGGGAAGAGTTATTGTGCAACTCAAAAAATATAATAAGGCTCCTTATTGCCATCAAGTTGAACGTCTGCTCCTCTCCTTTCCCACTTTGTCAACTTTGGCCCTTACACTGATCACAGGATTGTGGAATGCTATGCTGGAATGGCCTCAGGGATCATCTACAGATCTGCTCATTTTAGGAGAGGAAACCAAATTTTGAGACTTCACTGGCCCAAAGTCACACAGCCAACAGATGACAGAATGAAGTCTAGAGGCAGGCCACTTGACTTTGAGATTGCTACATTATTGTTATTATTGTCATCATTCTTTATTATTGTTTATAGAAGTGGCTGTTATTTGTTACTTATGATGTGGCAAAGAACTCTCCTGAACATATACTCATTTAATCATGGCCATGGTTCTGTGAGCGATGGGTTTCTGTTTGCATTTCTGGAGATGAGGAGGCTTAAATGGGTTATGTAACAGAACTAAGACTGCATACCTACTGAGCCTGTTGCAAAAGACTCTGTGGCTTCAAAGTCATGCACATAATCCCACTGGTCAGTAGACTGGGGGAGGAAGCACTTCACAGCATCTCCAAACAGGAATTCCTAAAGAGAATATGTCAGTGACCTTCATGGGTCTCTGTTCAGCAAGAAACAGGCCATCCCACAAGTAAGAAGAGGAACCTGACCAGCCCTTTAGAGTTCACTACTGGTTGTTCCTACTTTGGCTACTTTCCCAAGCATAGTCCTCTCTTATCCCCAGTTCTTGACATCCCTTATGGTTCTTATATTTGGCTTTAGTGCTCACAGTGTAGTTATCAGCATTACTTTGGTGTTGGCTGAAAATGCAGAATCTCCAGGCCCTCAGACCTCTTTAATCATAATATTGAATAACTGAGTTGCTCCCTTGGCAATTCATGTGTATTTTGAGTTTGAAAAGCATGGCTTTAGATTTTCTTAGGACCTGGCTAGTGCTAAACATGCTGATTCAGTCTATTTGTTGCTGCTGTTGTTGTTGTTCATCTGAACAACTGGTATCTTACTCCATTTTGTGTTGTATCACAAAATAGCTGACAGTTGGTAATGTATAAAGAAAAGAAAGTAATTGGGTACACAATTTTGTAGTTACAAGAGTGTGGTGCTGGCATCTGCTCAGCTCTGGTGAGGGCCTTCTGGCTGCTTCACAGCCTGGCAGATGTCATCGTGTTGGGCACTCATGAGAGAAACCACATGGTGAGACAGGAAGCAACAGACTGGGAAAGGCTCAGCCTCAATCCTTTTTTTTTTTTTTTTTTTTTTTGGTAATAAACCATCTTGAGGGAACTGATCCATTCATATGAGAACAGCATTAATACCTTCTATGGCTGGTGCCCCATGACCTAATTATCTCCACTAGGCCTTTAAAGATTCTGTCACTTCTCAACACTGCCACATTGGGGTTCAAGCTTCTAGCACATGAACCTTTGGAGGACACACTGAAACCATAGCCACATCATAGCACCATGTAACTGTTATTGGATCCTCCTGAGGCAGAATACTTTGGTCCTAAGCCTTCAGTTTCAGCTCCTTGCGCAGTAACCCACATGAAATTTCTCCTATTCCCTGCTTCCTTCTTCCTCCTGCTTGCCTCTCCCCAAGTTCAGTAGCTCAAATTTGCCTGACTCCACAGCTCTCTCCTGCCATCTCCTGGTCATTACCACTCACTGCCTTATTAATTAACTCCTGGGGGCCATTGTCTACACATGAATTTTGGTAACAGGAATGCTTCTGAGGAGTCTGCAGACTTAGCAGACTGCATGAGATAGAACTTTCAATCTGAAGCCAACTACCTGAGTTCAAAGAAGTCAAGTCTAGCTTCTGATCCGAGCTGTGTGGCTTTTTATGAATCTATTTTGGGGACTCAAATTCCTTCCCTAGCAAATAGGGATCATTTTTACTGTTTTGGGGGTGTGGAAATGGAAGTAAGATAGTGTCTTGTCCTGGCCCAGTGAGTAGTGCGTATTAGGGCACTTGAACAGGCATTTGCTATTTCTGGATCTAGGGAATACAGGGGTTCTCTGACTCTTTTTCAACCTCTTCCCACTGATACTGCATTCTGTTTACAGGATGTGAGTGCCCAGAACAGCATGGACTACCCTCAGCTCTATGAACCTGGACAGCTAAATCTCCTCTTTAATAAACGCAAATTTTTCATCTGCGTGGTGCATGGAATCTACACCTCATTAGTCATATTCTTCATCCCCTATGGGGCCTTCTATGATGTGGCTGGAGAAGACGGACAGCACATTGCCGACTATCAGTCCTTTGCAGTTACCTTGGCCACATCGCTGGTCATTGTGGTCAGTGTGCAGGTAATTCTATTGATGAAAGCCCTTTCTCTAACTTGATGGGGCTACACTTTGAATGTTCCATTTCATTGTTACCTGGTCTTGTGTACTTGTGGAGGAAAAAAATAATTCTAAAGGAGTACTACACATTTTAAGAAGAAAATAGGGAGTTTTACATAAATGATCAGAAAGGGAGATTAGCACCAGGTGCCTATAATCTCTATGTTAGCAGAAACCTCACAATTAACCATTTCTTTGGGTTGGCATTAACAGAAATGACTATACTACTACTTGTGTTTGAAGAAGAAAAAAATTTCCAATGATAATGGGAACATTCCCATGATTTCTTTAAGGCTTAATAGCTTCCAGGTTTAAATTGGCATCTAAAGTTTACTTGGGAATCTATTTCTGTGAAATTATTCAACAGATTCAATGCTATGCCTCTGTCACAAATCTTACACTCAGGGAGACTGTTTTGGTGGGGATGATTTTTTGATGCTCCATTGCCCTTCTTACACTGGGCATCTTGAGTTGTATTTCTGTTTCCTTTCAATGCAAGTAGTGGCCAGTACCATTAGATACTATGTTAAGAGTTGTCAAATCTATCGTTCTATTAAAATCTGTAGTCCTAGATGTGTATAGCAAGCAATGGACCACTACTATATTTCATTGTCTTTTGATTACTGAATGAACTATGAAAAATGAAGTGATCTTTTTGTCCTGAAGATGCATTTGTAATTCTCTGGATTCTCCTTCCAGGGAGAGGAGGGCAGCTGTGGGATGCACGGGATATCTTTACATGTTTGTTTACATGTTTGTTTACCTCCAAGTCAGGCCTATTGCTTGATTCTCCAAAGATGATTTATCTGGAGGAAAGAGCCAGTGAAAAATAGTTTTCAAACTGTCTTTGGCATTATACAGTGTGTCAATAAGAATAACAAATGACCTGGAGATTCACTATAGGCATAACATGTGACAAGCATTGTATGGTTTTAGTGAAATTGGTCTCCACAGTTAGCCCCACAATTTTTTGATAACTTTGTCTTTTAATTAAAAAATGTATTTAGTACCCATATATATTTTGTTTTTCCTTCTCCTTGTCCATAATGGATTTTTTAGATGCTATAACAGTAGTCCCAGTATTATAATTTTTATATTATCTTTATATTTTGAAGCTCTTTTTCTCATGAAGTGTCAGTTCTTGCTTCAGTTGGATGTCAGTTACATTCCTCCTTTTTTACAACTTGGGAGGCCACAGAAACAATCTCTCTCTTTTTAAATATTTTATTTATTTACTTGAGAGGCAGAGTTAGAGACAGAGAGAGGGAGAGACAGAGAGGAAGGTGTTCTATCCACTGATTCACTCCCCAAATGGTTGCAATGGCCGCAGCTGGGCTGATCTAAAGCCAGGAGCCAGGAGCTTCTTCCAGGTCTCCCATGTGGGTGCAGAGGCCCAAGCATTTGGACCATCCTCTACAGCTTTCCCAAGCAACAGCAGAGAGCTGGACTGGCAGAGGAGCAGCCGGGACTAGAACTGACACCCAAATATGATGCCGGCGCCGCAGGCAGAGACTTAGCCTACTGTGTCACAGTGCCGGCCCCAATAACCTCATTTTAAAAATATTGTTTATTCACAAAAAGATTATGGAATTTTGAATCCTGATTATAAATTTTGAACAATTCTTAATCTTGATTATCAAATTCTTATAGCGATCCAAGCTTCTTAGAGGGAATTCACACCTGGGACCCTGGCCCTCTCATGTAGGACGATTTGGGTGGGACCATCCAGATCTGTTTGGTTCAAGCCTTAATGGACATTTGCCTCTTCAAGAACCATTTTCTTCCTCCACCTCTTCAAGGACAGTGGTGGCCCTACCCACCCCTCCAGCGTCACTTATCACAACATTCTCTTGGCTCCTGGAATTCACCACTCTCGTCCTTGTGTTGCACCTTAGCTCTTTTCTGCCTGGGACGTTATTCCATATGCTTCCCTCAGATGTCATCTCTCAGAGAGGCCAACCTCGGTTCTCCAGTTAAAAAGAGGTCCACACCCTCTAACAGAATAGAACTCACTTCTTTCATCTCATGGCTGTCATCTCTATTTGTCAGTCCATATTTAGTTGTACATTCCTTGTTTTAATGTCTTTCTATGTCCCAGATTAGAAGCTTCATGAAGGCAGTGGTAATGTCTATTTTAGTCTCCCTGTATATCCAGGGCCTACATAGTGCTTGGAATATTTCTTGAGTATTGAGAAAATGAGGAAGGTGTTAAGAGAAAATACTTTCTCTTTTGAACCTGTCATAAAAAGAGTTCAACTGGGTATTTTAAATCCCTAGGAAAGAATTATTATAAATGACTTGAGTTGATGGAATTATTTACTCACACAGTTTTCAAACCTGTCCATAATAAATTCCCAACCCATTTGGGAGGCAGCGTCCTTCTGCGCTGAGTCTAGTTAATTGACTTATGTGAGAAACGTGGAATGGAGTAGTACATGCGTAGGCTGCTAGAGGCCTTCAAAAGCAAGGCACTGTGGCAAAGTCCCAGCGCTATGTGGTCTCAGAGGGTGCGACTGTGCTTCAGTTCTCACAACCTGCAGCCTGACAGAAACTGAGCCATACTTACTCCTGTGGTGCCTTTACTCACTGAAAATATTTTTTATGATCATATTAAATGCAGGAAATTTTGGGAAAACGTATAAAAGTAAACAGTTAAAATTCACACACAATCCCATATTAGTGTTCACGTGGGAAAAAGATAGTGATCAGATTATATATAATTTTATATCTTATTTTTTCATTTTAAGTAATGAACATTTATTTTATTCTTGAAACATTCTTTGAAATCTTCCTCTTTTGAAAATTTTTGGGAGGGGCCAGTGCCATGGCTCACTTGGTTAATCCTCTGCCTGCTGTGCCGATATCCCATATGGGTGCCGGGTTCTAGTACAACTCTCTGCTGTGGCCCAGGAAGGCAGTGGAGGATGGCCCAAGTGCTTGGGCCCCTGCACCTGTATGGGAGACCAGGAAGAAGCACCTGGCTCCTGGCTTCGGATCGGCATAGCTCCAGCCATGGCAGCCATTTGGAGGGTGAACCAACAGAAGGAAGACCTTTCTCTCTGTCTCTCTCTCTCTCACTATCTATATCTATACCTGTCAAATTTAAAAAAAAAAAAAGAAAAAATTTATTTGGGAAAGCGGGAGGGCACGAGGGAGGGAGAGAGGGAGGGAGAGCACCAGAGTGTGCACTGCCACCTGCTGCCTTACTTCCTGAATGCCTACAATGGCTTGCACTGAGCTGGGCTGAGTCCATGAATTGGGAACCAGGTCTTCCATGTGAGTGGCAGGGATCCAACTACTTGGGCCATTACCTGCTTCTCCTAGAATCTGCATTAGCGGGAAACTAGAAGCAGAACAGAGCCAGGACCCAAACCCAGGTACTCCAGTGTGGGATGTGAAAATCCCAACCTATGTCTTAACCATTAGGTCAAACATCCTCCCTGAAATAATATTTTTAATAGCTATAGTACAGTATTCCTGCATATGAATGCCACTATGCAAACAGTAGTAGCAAACCTTCATATACGTAGTTCCTAATATGATTCTCTATTTCCTAAGAATATGTTCTTTTTTATAAAAAAAAAGATTGATTTATTTGAAAGGCAGAGAGAGAAAGAGATATCGATATCTTCCATCTGCTCTTTCACTCTCCAGATGGCCGCAATGCCCAGAGCTGGACCCATTGGAAGCCAGAAGTCTGGAGCTTCTTCCGGGTCTCCCACATGGGTGCAGGGGCCCAAGCACTTGGGCCATCTTCTACTGCTTTCCCAGGCCATAGCAGAGAGCTGGATGGGAAGTGGAACAGCTGGATCTCAAGCTGGCACCCATATGGGATGGGATGCTGGCACTGCAGGTGGTGACCTTAACTGCTAGGCCACAGCGCTGGCCCAGAATATATTTGTAAAAGTAGGCATTTTGGTAAGATATGAGGAAGTGTAAAGCCCTCGCCATACACTCCCAAATATATGTAAGTAGGTTCTCTCACTTTGAGCTTAAGAGTAAAACATGCCCTCAGTAGGCCTTCACTGCTTTAGAGAGTTACTTTGAATTATTTTACAAATTTAAATTAATGGCCTTTGCTGCCTGGGAAGTAACTAATGCATGGTGAATACACCGGGTTTACTCTTTGTGAAGGAATATTTTAGGGGCAGATGTTGTGGCACAATGGGTAAGGCACTGCTTGGGATGTCTGCATCCCACATTGGAGTGCCTGGGATCAAGTCTCATCTCTACCTCCAGTCCAGCTTCTTGCTAATGAACATCCTGGGAGGCAGCAGATGCTACCAGGGACATTTGTGGAGAAAAGCAGTAGATAGAAGATCGCTCTCTCTCTCTCTCATTCTCTCTCACTTGCTCGCTGTTTGTCTTTCAAATAATAAACAGGACTGCATGGTAATGAGGTATAGTTGAGAAGCACTGGAATATAATGATCATTGCAATGCACACATGGCGTCATGTATTTTACAAGGGAAGTGCTGGAGCTCACCCCTTGGTGGCTGGGATCTCTTTGCCATGTTGCACGGTTAAAGGTCTCTGTATCTTTCCCACCTATTCCCATCTCATAGGTTTCGCTTCTCTATGATTTCTCTGTTCTTTGAAACCACCTCCACCCCTGCCATTAATTCAGAGTGTCAGAAGGACTCTAACAGCCAGGAAACTGAGGAGAGCTTCTGGACAGGAGGAACCAGGCTGCAGATAGTGGCCCAGAAGCAGAATGGGTGAGAGTGAAGCCCAGGTTTCTAGTATCTGGCATGCTTTGTCTGCTACTGTACTTTTAATCAAAACTACAATGCCGGACACAGATAGATATTTGTTGAATAATTGTAGGGGCTTGAGCAAAGGCAGTAAGAAGGATTTGGTTGAGGTATTCGACCATTCCTACTGTCCAAGTTACAAGCTTGTCTTACTCTGTGTGACCAAAGAAGGCCTAGCTTTGGTGGTAGCCTTCAGAAACCTATGTCACTATTACCACAAGTGATCTCATGCATTAGACTGTTCATAATGCCACTATGCACAGTAGGCATTATTGTCATTCTCTACAGATGAAGCCCAGAGAGGTTAAGTGACTTCCTTGAAGTCACGTAGTATATCCTAGAGCTACTAATCTGTCTTATTCCACTGTTGTCTGGCACAAAGTATTCTATTCTGTGGGGAGACTGGTTAAGATGCAATTTTTTTTTTTTTGACAGGCAGAGTTAGTGAGAGCAAGAGAGACAGAGAGAAAGGTCTTCCTTCCATTGGTTCACCCTCCAAATGGCTGCTACGGCCGGTGCGCTGCGCTGATCTGAAGCCAGAGGAGGTGTTGGCACAAGAGTTGGGCTGGCTGTTTGTATAAGCCATGCTTAAGATGCATCTTAAAATCAGCTCCAGCTGTGAAGTTGTTGACCCTTATATCCCCTTCATTTTCTGGGCAAGGAAGCACACTAATGGCCCAGATGACCCTCAGCACCTTTTCTTAATGACTATCCTGGTGTGTAATGTCATGCATACACATACGGCCTTCTGTCTGAATTTGCATACTACCACCTACTAAACTCCCTGTAATTCCTCTGCATTTGGTTGACTTCTCCATGTCATTCCTTTTGTCTCTCCCCACTTTTCTCTCTCTCTTTCTCACTGACCCTCTCATCTCTTGGTACAGAATCTCTCAGAAGTGGTGCTTCTATCTTCCCAGATAAATAGAGAAAAGGTAAAAATTGTCTCAATCATACCAGGATTTTCTAAAAAGGTATTGGAACTTCATCTCAAAGTTCCCTACATTCATAAACTTCCTCCAAGGCTCTGTAACTAATTTTGTATTCATATTAATTTTAAAGTACTCCTCTCAATTGTAGAAGATTTTGGTTCCACAAAACCCACATAGGCTCCTGCTCCCTACTCATCCCTAAGCCTTCTGTTACCCATTACACTACTTACAATCAAAAGTCTATCAAAGAAGTGTTGTCTTTGAATATCTTCATTAAACAACTCATTAAAACTTTTCTTTAAAAAGTCCTGTTTACTTCCTAACTATCTTCTTCCCTCATTTATATATACCATCATATTTCATCAGTGGAGATGATTGTTGCTCTGTGTCTTGTCACTTCTTCATCTCCAAATGGTGGGTGAGGTCATGGCAGAGGATGGCTCTTAGCCTTCGACTAGGACTCAGGAGACCTTCAGTCACCAAATAGAAGAGTATATTGGGGGGCATTGAAGAGATATGCCTTTGTATTCTCCAAGGCATTATCTTTTTATGTAAACATTTATTTATCCATTTGAAAGGGAGACTTACATAAAGAGAGTTTATTTATATATATATACTATATATATATATACACACACACACAGAATGAGAATGAGAATGAGAATGAATGAGAATGAATCAATCTTCCATCTGCTGGTTCACTCCCCAAATGGCTGCAACAGCTGGGGTTTGGCCAGGCTGAAAGCAGGAACCTGGAACTCTATCTGGGTCTCCCACACGGATATCAGGGGCCCAAGCACTTGGGCCATCTTCTACTGCTTTTCCAGGGGCATTAGCAGGGAGCTAGATCTGAAGTGGAGTAGCAGAAACCCAAACTGGTACTCATATGAGATGCCAGCATTACAGGTGGCAACTTAACCTGCTGTGCCCCAGTGCCAGCCTCCAGCTGCACATTTTCTGTGATGATGTGTCCCTTTTCTTTCCTTAGGACTGAGGTTCCAAATTCTTTAGGAATGACAATGAGGTCATCATGCTAGGATCATTCTTTCTGCTCAGTAGAGAAAGCCCTACTTGCCTAGTTTTAAGATGACTTTTGCCAATGTTTACTCAAGATGAATCTTCCCATACCTGAATAATAAGGGGGAAAGAAATTAGAATGGGTCAAGAGCATTGACCCCACCCCCCAGCACTATCACTAACTGCCCACATTGGGTTAGAGCGACCTGTGTTTAGGGCTGAACCTACAGTCCTCTGAGACAGGTGGTCTGGAAGTAGACTAGGGACTTCCACTTAAGTGAAAGGAGCAGATCATCAGAGCCATGGTGGTCCCCTTCATCTGAGCAGTCTGAGTTCCTCTCTTTAGCTAGAAAAGCTTGTGAAATTCAATCTCTGTGTAATCTACCCCCATCTTAAACTTTTATTTGGCCTTACTCTGTGTGACCAAAGAAGGCCTAGCTTTGGTGGTAGCCTTCAGAAACCTATGTCACTATTACCACAAGTGATCTCATGCATTAGACTGTTCATAATGCCACTGTGCACAGTAGGCATTATTGTTCTTCTCTACAGATGAAGCCCAGAGAGGTTAAGTGACTTCCTTGAAGTCACGTAGTATATCCTAGAGCTACTAATCTGTCTTATTCCACTGTTGCCTGGCACAAAGTATTCTATTCTGTGGGGAGACTGGTTAAGATGCAATTTTTTTTTTGACAGGCAGAGTTAGTGAGAGCGAGAGAGACAGAGAGAAAGGTCTTCCTTCCGTTGGTTCACCCTCCAAATGGCCGCTACGGCCGATGCGCTGCGCTGATCCAAAGCCAGGAGCCAGGTGCTTCCTCCTGGTCTCCTATGCGGGTGCAGGGACCAAACACTTGGGCCATCCTCCACTGCACTCCCGGGCCACAGCAGAGAGCTGGACTGGAAGAGGGGCAACCGGGACAGAATCTGGCGCCCAACCAGAACTAGAACCCAGGGTGCCAGCGCTGCAGGTGGAGGATCAGCCAAGTGTGCTGTGGCGCCGGCCTTAAGATGCAATTTTTTAGGAAATCTGAAAACAAAGCATACATTGAGCGTAAAGGAACATGTTAGATACTGTCCCAATCACCGGGACAACCTCATTAGCTCATGCAATTCTTTTCATAGTCTTATAAATCACGAGCACTATTGCCACAGATGAGGAAATAGACTTGGCAGCAGGGCTAAGTGACTGCCTAAGTCACATGGAACGTGGTCGGCCTCCTGAAGAACACAGTCTGCTGATTCTAGAGGGCCAGCTCCAAAGCCACGTGGGCCTCTCCACACACACAGCAGTTACAGGTATGCTCACCCCCTCTCTCTTCAGTGAGGAGCTACCTAGCACAGCACGTCAGCCTGAAGGTACACGGGAGGGACTCTGTAAGAGATGACAAACTCACAGGTCTTTGCTTCCTTGTTAAGATTTCATCTTGAGGAATATACAGATTCCCAGTCCCAAAGGTCATTTTAGTCCAACTCTTTGAGGAAGGTTATGACTTCTTATCTCTAGGAAGCCCTGAGAATGTTTCTTTTACCATAGAATTCTTGGACCTCAGTATGCAAATGATCGTAGTCACTGAAGCTCAGCGATTTTGGCTTTGAACAAAAATTGCTGTCTTTAAAATATGGAATAAGATTCAGGAATTTTGTGAATAAACTCATATTGACAACAGCATTAATATCCCTTCCTCACTGTTCAACCTTGATTCTACATTGTGGCAACAACAGCCTTGAAATCCATGGTCTAGTGTTACAGTTATAAATCCTCGGTCCTGCTGATGCTGCAGGCCATACTTGGGTAGTTCTACTTCCTTTAAGTATCAGTTCTTACAGTCATTTGAATTATAAAATGTTCCTTTTAACATTTCAAACAACAAAGTATTTAAAATGAAATATATCATCTTCCTTTCCTCCCTTTCTTTACTATTATGATTTGATAGCTTAAATCCTTCCATATTTTTTTCTTTGCTTGAACACACACAATTCAGCAAAAGGTGTCATAATTGTGCATATTATTCTATAATATGATATTCTCACTTAACTAGATATTCTAGAAGCTTTCCAAATTAACACCTTCACATCTATCAATTTTTTAATAGCTACACAGAATTTTATAATATGAATATTCAATAATTTATCAATCCTCTTAAGATATTTTTTATTGATGCAATATTACAATGCATACATTATGTATATTTTATGTGCAAAGTCAGATAAATCCCTAGAAATGAGATTTATAGGTTCAGAACTTGTAATTTTTTTAGAGACTTATTTGAAAGAGTTCGAGAAAGAGAGGGAGAACAGAGAGAGAAAGAGATCTTCCATCTGCTGGGTCACTCCTCAAATGTCCACAGGGCCTGGGGCTGGACTGAGCCAGAGCTAGTAGCCAGGAGTTTCTTCTAGGTCTCCTACATGGGTGCAGGGGCCCAAACATCTGGACCACCTTGTGCCTCTTTCCCAGCAGGGAGCTGGACTGGAAGTGGAGCAACTGGGACATGAACCGGCATCCATGTGGGATAGCAGTGTCGCAGGTGGCAGCTTAACCCACTATGCCAACAATGCTGGCCCTAAAACTCCTACTTTTTTACCCATCTGCTGGGTGAAGATATTTTACTGTTTTCATTGCTAGATCAGAGAATAGGCACATTTTAAATTTTCATAAATATTGCTCTAATACTTCCCAAAAAATGATTATAGTTACAAATAGCAGGTTTGTTTTTTTTTTTTAAGCAAAAAGTTTTATTAGAAGCTGCTGTGTAGCTCCAGAGTTTTCCAGAGGTCAAGTGTACTGGGGAGAACCTCAGCTAGATACAATGCCAAGGGGAGCAACCCGAACCACATGTCTGCGTAGCTGTAGTGGAAACACTGCTGTTACCATCTCTTACGGCTTGGTTTTGGTCACAGTAGGGACTGGGTGCCAAACACTGAGAGAGGTGTCCTAAAGTTAGCCATAGTGATTATGATTCTTATCAAGTTCCTGTATTTCAAGGAGATTTTAGCTTACGTAAATCAAGGCAATATTATTTGCTACATACAAGTTCCTGACTTAGTTTTTCTTTGTAGCTTTTTCATGATTAAAAAATATTAATTTAAGCTTCATTTTTTAATGTTACTTTTGTTTCTCTTGTTTCTCTATTTGTCTTTCCCTAATATGCAGTCTGAGCCAATCCCTTCATGCCCATTTATTTCTTATTTCATTCTACTAGTTTTGTTCCTTTGATAAGGGAATTGAAGCTACTCATTTTTTGGTAATAATATATACTTAATCTTTTTTTCAGTAATTTTTATTTTAAATTTTTAGTGGACACACACACACACACACACAATCGATTGCTTATCCACTGGTTCACTCCCCAGATGCCCATGACGTTGAGGGCTAGGTCAGACTGAAGCCAGGAGCCAGGAACTCAATTTGAGTTCCTGTGAATGGCCGGGACCCAACAAAAGTCATCATCTGTTGCCTCCTAGGGTACGCATTAGTAGAAATTAGGAGTATAGCAGGGACTTGAACCCAGGCACTCCGAAATCAGTTGTGAGCATCCCAAGTGGCATCATAAAGCTATGCCAACTGCCTGATATGTTTAAAATTACTTTGATTGCATTTGGTTATATTTTTGTGTTTTTTCATTTTTATACTTAGATGCATTAATTGTCATTTAAAAATATTCTATTTCTCATGAATGATTTATTTACTTTATTGTATTTCTATTTTTACTAGTAATTTCTCACAATTATAATAGTATTTTAAATTGTTATGTTTATATTTTTATCTTAAAATTCCATAATAATTATGTATTTCATTCAAATATCCTGTTCTAATTCCTTCTGCATGTACCTCCAATTAAACAGTTTTGTAAATATTTTATTTTACTTGTCCTTCCATGTCCCTGTTCCCATTCTCAACTCTTATGTGCTAATAATTTAGACTTTAGTTACAGGATGTTATTAAATACTCCTTCAACATATGTTTTCACTGATCAAAAATTCTTTCTAAATTAATACTGCAGCTCATAGTCACATTATTACTCATTTAGAACTAAGTATAAATTTACAAGAATCACTGCTTACCACTATTTTTGTGCTCTGTGTTTTGCTTTTTTGAAGTCTTGGTTATAATTTTTATTTGCAGTAATATTCTTGAGTAATTTGTTCAGAAAGAGCATTTAGATGTGACACTTTTGAGCTCAAAGCTTTCTTTCTGTTTTTATATTTAAATAATGTGTCTGATGGGTATAGGATTCTTGAGTTGGAGCCTCTTTCTTCAGGAATTCCGTCATTGTTCCAATATCTCCAAGTTTCACTGTGGAGGTTGGATGTTCCATTGATACCTTTATTTAGAAGCGTGAGTTCTTTATCCTTGCACTTCACAAATGTCACCAAAGTGTGTCTTCCTTCCTTAACTTGCCTGGGGTGTGGAAGCACTCTCAGTCTGAAAAGCTATGGTAGCTGTTATCACAGAGCAGTTTTCTTGGGTCATTTCTTTGTTACTTCCCTATTCTTTTTTCTCTTTCTAGAATACCATTAATTGTATATTGTGCTCATAGATCTGATGTCTATGGATTTGCCATCCATATTTCATGTGTTTTTGCACATGGTTTCCATTTCATCAAGTTTTGGTTCTCTGTTGTGAGATACTATTTCCATTTGTTTATTCCAGATATTAATTCAGTTCTCATCAGTGACTATTCTTATTTGGTTTCTCTATTAAATTTTAAAATCCAAAAATAGTGGTTTTTATTTCAGATTTTTTTTTCTGTGATCTAATTGCATATCCTTGAGATCTTATTACATTTTTTTTTGGTTGTAATACTTGTCTGTCTCGTCTATTAGTTCTGCTTCAATAGAAGTCACCTGTTCTTGATTTTTAGCTGAGTTATTTTAAATGGGTTATTTGCCTACTCCTACACAAACAGGTCAGGCTATCATTGTCTCTTGATGGTAATGAGCTGACAGTGATGGAAGGTCGAACTGTAGATTTTTGTTTAATGTCTGGGCAGCCAAATGAACCACAAAGCCAATACCTCTTTGGCAAGACAAAGATGACCTCTTAAAAACAGAAAGGGCTTGTCCTTTTCTATTCTCAGTTCACATCCCAGGATGTGAGCATCCTTTTAAAAGGACAATAGGGGCCACTGCTGTGGCATAGTAGATTAAGCCTCCAACGGCATCCCATGTGGGTGCTGGTTCATGTCCTGGATGCTCCACTTCTGATCCTCCACTTCCTGCTAATGTACCTGGGAAAGCAGTGGGAGATGGTCCAAGTGCTTGGGCCCTTGCATCCATGTTGGAGACCCAGAAGAACCTCCTGGCTTCAGATCGGCCCAACTCTAGTTGTCGTTGTAGCTATTTGGGGAGTGAACCAGTGTATAGAAGACCTTTCTCTCTGTCACTCTCTCTCCGTCTGTAACTCTATCTCTCAAATAAATAAACAAAACGAAAGTAAATCAGAAGTGGGAAGAGGTAGTGTGTCTCCACATGTTGAAAGGGATCTGTTTACTGTTCAGGCAGGGCCTTCTTAGGCAGAAAAGAAACTTGTGATCTTGCCCCAGGCTCTACTAGAAATACAAGCACTCTCCTAGATTTGGACCACTTCGGACTCTGAGAGGCAAATAATACTAGAACCTACTTTTTTCCCTCTGGAGAACTCAAGGGTTCACATTTACCAGTGGTTTCCTTGACTGTCTAACACCAGACCACTATTCTTTTAGCTGAGCTGCTACAAGTTACTGGAAGGGAGAAGGGTCTGTGAACATGCTCCAAGGCCACTACAAATTCCAGTTTCTAATGTTTACACAAAAAGAGATTAAGAACTTTGTTGTTATTTGATCGATTTAAGAGATAGGATCATCAAAATGAATTAGAATATTGATGTAAAGAATAACACGCATATGTAAAAACAGACGTGAAAATTCATGTATATATATATATTATAAAATTCACAGTTGTCATGCTATAAAAATATTTTTTCCAATAGAAAACTTTTGGGAGCAATTTGGAAAGTAACTTTAAAATTATAACCTATTTTGCTTTCTCTTTTGCACAAAAGGAATTTAACATTTTTTTAACATCTAACCCAAACTTGGCAGATGTAATGCTTGCATATATAGGTTCTTACACTGTCTATCAGGACTATCCAGTTAAATCAGAACCCCGTGTTTATGCAGAAAGTGAGGATGCTTGTTACTGGCTTGCTAGCTAGGTAGGTGCAACCTTCCTGTCACAGAGCAATTCTGGGGAAACATCACTTGGCAAATGATGTTCTTGAAATCCCTACAGATGTTTCTGCATTTTCTCTTATTTACAGATGGCCTTGGATACCAGTTACTGGACTATCATTAATCATGTCTTCATCTGGGGCAGCATTGTCACTTATTTCTGCATTTTGTTTACAACACACAGTAATGGCATGTTTGGCGTCTTCCCAAATCAGTTTCCCTTTGTTGGTGAGTCCTGTGGTCTAGTGGGCTGTCTAATTAACTTCTTTTTATATGTATTGGATGAGGCTGTGGATGATCAATGATCTTTTTTCTAAGAACTGATTGATCTATCTGAAGTTTTCTACACTTGAAAGGGGAGCCAAGGAATAGTTTCTGCTGTCTCTACCCAGTGCACAAGAATCACTAATGATAGCAGCTTATAAGTTCTCAATAGTTTAGATGCATTAGACTAACTTCTTGCAAATACACTGGGTCTATCAGAAATCCTGTCAAATTTTCATAAGTGATAGAAGAGAAATAAATACAAGATGCTCCCTTTTATGCCATATTATCACCAATTTCTCAAAGTACAATACTGTAGAACTTATTTGCATTTAGATGAGGAAGAAATAATGTATAATTTAAAGCCTTCTAAAAATTGCTGGACATTAATTCGTAAATGGCATAAAGGGTAGGCAATTGTAGTTATGGAGCTTGCACTTGAACCCTGACTCTCTAACTTAAAAGTGTGATGCTGGGAATGTTTCTTCTTTTTTCAAAGCCTCAGGCTCTTTAATTATGAACTAAGGATATTAATAGTTCCAATTTTTGTAGAAATTTTATGAGTGTTAAATGAAATATTACACATAAAATATTAAAATGTATATGCTACATAGCATGTTTTCTGTAAATGTTAACTGATGATGGTGACTATTGTTCAAGCAAATGTGGCTTGATTATTGGTTGGAGACATTGCAGAGAAATTTGAACATCATATGGGTAGCACTGAACCCCCTACAATCCTTTCACTTTGAGATTCTATTACTCTACAAAGAGTATACATCTAGCCAGTGTGCAGAGTACACTACCATTGCACTCTATATTTCAAAATGATTTCCAGTCAAGGCTACTAAGCTTTGCACAAGAGGGCTATTACTATACTTTCCCAGAAATTTTGAAATCTCTAATGTGTGTGAGATAAGTTGGTAACAGCAATTTTTTGAGCTCATCTCCACAAACAAGAAAAGAGATGTATGGTGACAACCTTTTTGAGCTCAATCATACAAAATTGAATTTTGCATCTATACTCAGTTGAGTAATTCACTCTAGAAAAATGATTCTTGGAAGACTGATTCATGGAGGAAAAAAATAGGACCAATGCTAAGGATAGACATTCTACTGATAAAAAGGCACCCGAAAGTATAATTCCATTTGACTTCACACATACACTTAAGAATATTGTTCTTCCATACATAAAGAATATTGTTCTTTAGCTTTGCCTTTTCCTACATGTATGCAGAAATCTTTAAATTGTAGCTATCATATTTAATAGATAATGTTAATACTTTGTTTACCAAAGGATTCTAATGATGTAGATACATGTTGGTTATAAGTAAGATTAAGAAAGGAAAACTATTTTTAATTTTTTGATTGTTAAATCAGAAAGTTCCTTGCATTGACTGCAAGACTTCCTGTCCTCAGACAGCATTCTAATGTGTACCAAGAGAGTGGAGTGTCTCCACTGTAGAAAGTAATTTATGTAGGGACCACTCTCTTTATCTAAGCACATGCTTTTCCAGGAATTAATTACTAAGCTCCAATGAGACTTTTCAAAAATTAGAACAACATTGGGGTTTAAGAAAAAAAAATTTTCCTTAGTAGCCAGCAGCAAGCAAGAGTGTGGTTTTAAAGTGAAGCTTGTTTTTTCCAGCCATGCCTGGAGGCACTGAGTTTCAAGGAGCTCAAAGAGACATTTAATTTTTAAGTCAAATTTGTTTCTGCCCATGGCCGAAGACAACTGGAATCTGCTGCTCTTTGGTAGGCAGATTGTGTGCTCTAATGCCAGAAAAAGTAGACATAACAATAAGCAGCCAACCCCTTGTACTTAAGGCCCATTTGAATGGTGTTAACACTGAGTACTGAGAGAGGGGACCTAGATAATTTGGAGTAGCATGATAAATTCTTAGAGAATGAACAAGGATAAAGATTCATTTTGGTGAAAGAAGTAGGGTTGGCATCTTCCCCTGGAATGTATCTGTCTGTTGTACCGACCCTCATTGCCTTGTTTAAACTCCCACCTCTCATACTTTGATGTTTCTTTAAAGTAAGGAAGCGGGTGTCAGGCTTGGAAATGAGTTTCAGTGTCCTGTGGCCCTATTATGTTGGATGGCCGCATCAGCAGTACCCCATCCCCCTCCCCCCACCTTCCAAAGGGAGATGTTCCATTCAGTGATGCCTCTCTGTTCTCCTTGGAATCTGGAGTACCTCATAACCAAGTTAACATCAAAGAGAAAGAAAATCCCTTTGAGGCAGGTTTTCTGGGACCATTGCCTGGAATTTAAGTTTGGCCCTGCAGTAGATAAAGCTCACCTTTCATAAAAAGTTGGCATAGTCAGTCAACAAGATCGTTATTTGAGATTTTCCCTGCATCCAGGACATTTATTGTGTAATTTGACATGATGGTTTCTAGTCGAGGGTCCCTGAAGGTAAATGTGCCTTTTAAAAATTATGGCTGCTTTATAGCCAAGAAGTCATAAGACGAGATGAGGGAATTGTGTTTCATGAGTGAAGCTGGACAGAAACTGGATTAGAGAATGCTTGGCTCAGGTTGGCCATGCCAAGCAGTTTCTAAGAGTTATCTTAGCACTTTTTTCTTCTCTTATCACCTTTGAGCATACCATATACTTGGGGTGGGTATACTCAATTGTCCTCCATTGGTAGTTCAAAAACTCATCCCTCAAAAAGATATTACAGAAACAAAGAAACTACTAATTTATAATTCAGTTCTATATATAACCTCAGTATACACTTCTCTCTAATAATAGGAAATGTATGGCATTCCTTGACCCAGAAGTGCATCTGGCTTGTTATTCTCTTAACAACAGTGGCTTCAGTTATGCCAGTGGTGATGTTCAGATTCTTGAAGGTGGATTTATACCCAACCCGGAGCGATCAGGTAGGTCGCAGCACTGATGAGTGCTTGGAAACTGGTTCATGGCTCTTGGAATGGTGTCTGCTTTTATGTGATTGAAAGCCCAGGGAAAGACTAATGAAGTTCCCATGAGCAAATGCCAATAGATGCCTGGCATCACATCACTGTAAATAGGACTGCCCACATCTTAAATGTACTAGTCTTGGGTATCATTGAAGAAAAGCATCGAGACTAAATGGGGGTGGGGAATCATGAAATACAAGTTAAGTTGGGTATGTTTAAAAGTTGCCTTTTTAAAAGACAAGCTACAGGGAAAATTATTGACTTGCAGGCAAGTACAGGGTACAGTAAAAGAGAAAGAAGCAAGGTAAGCACAAACAGGGCTCTAAATTTTATAGAATATAATAGATTCAGAAACATGGGGAAATATTGCCTTCTGAATGGAGTTTAAAAGGGAATGGAAGTGTGGAGCTGGCATTATGGTACGGTGAGTGAAGCCACTGCCTTTGACGCCAGTATCCCATATGAGCACTGGTTTGCATCCTGGCTGATTCACTTCCAATCCACCTCTATACTAATGTGTTTGAGAAGGCAGTGGAAGATGGTCCAAGTGCTTGGACCCCTGCCATCCATGTAGAAGACCTGGAGGGAGTTCAGGCTCCTGGCTTCAGTCTGGCACAGCCCTGTCCATTTGGGGAGTGAACCAACATACCTAAGATCTGTCTCTCCCTCTACCTTTCAAATTAAATTAAGTAAAATTGTGGGGCCGGCGTAATGGCACAGTGGGTTAAAGCCCTGGCCTGAAGCACCGGCATCCCATATGGGCACTGGTTCTAGTTCTGGCTTCTCCTCTTCTGATCCAACTCTCTGCTATGGCCTAGGAAAGCAGCAGAAAATGGCCCAAGTCCTTGGGCCCCTGCACCCACATGGGAGACCGGAGGAAGCTCCTGGCTATAGATCAGCACAGCTCTGGTTTTGCGGCCATCTGGGGAGTGAACCAGCAGATGGAAGATCTCTCTCTCTGTCTCTACCTCTCTGTAACTCTTTCAAAGAGATAAAATAAATCTCTAAAAAATACGTAAAATTTTTTAAAAGGTAAAGGAAACATGATGGATGGATTGGAAAATGTAAAGTTAGAAGGAAAAGGATGAACAGATTATAGAAATACATAAACCAATGAAGTAACAGAACTTACCTTGGTATTTCATGGGAAGAGGAGTGCAAGCAAGCAAGACAAACTTGGGTTAGGTCAAGACCCAGCTAAAGGAGAGATAGAGAAAAAGAGGAGGCATGAATCTGTAGCCATATCATGAGCAGGGGGTACAATTTAACAGAGTGAGTGGAACCAGACCAGGAATGTGAACAGAGGTAGCACTTCTCTCATCATCATTTCCCTTGCATTCTGAGGCCAAAAGAGGAAAAGTTTCTTTCTGAAAGGGCTCAGGGAATCCCTTGTCATGTCCATCCCTTCTTGTTGGCTCCCTGAGCTCATCTTTTTTTTCTTTTATTTAATAAATATAAATTTCAAAAGTACAACTTTTGATTATAGTGGTTTTCCCCCCAATAACCTCCCTCCCTCCCACAAACCATCCCATCTCCTATTCCCTCTACCATCCCATTCTTCATTAAGATTCATTTTCAATTATCTTTATATACAGAAGATCAACTTAGTATATACTAAGTAAAGATTTTTTTAAAATTTTTTTGCCAGGCAGAGTGGACAGTGAGAGAGAGAGACAGAGAGAAAGGTCTTCCTTTGCCGTTGGTTCACCCTCCAATGGCCGCTGCGGCCGGCACACTGCGACCGGCGCACCGCGCTGATCCGATGGCAGGAGCCAGGTGCTTCTCCTGGTCTCCCATGGGGTGCAGGGCCCAAGTACTTGGGCCATCCTCCACTGCACTCCCTGGCCACAGCAGAAAGCTGGCCTGGAAGAGGGGCAACCGGGACAGAATCCGGCGCCCCGACTGGGACTAGAACCTGGTGTGCCAGCGCCGCAAGGCAGAGGATTAGCCTAGTGAGCCACAGCACTGGCCAAGTAAAGATTTCAACAGTTTGCACCCACACAGACACAAAGTATAAAGTACTATTTGAATACTAGTTTTTACCATTAATTTGCATAGTAAAACACATTAAGGACAGAGATCCTACATGTGGAGTTATTACACAGTGACTCCCGTTGTTGATTTAATAACTGACACTCTTATTTATGACGTCAGTAATCAACCAGGCTCTTCTCATGAGCTGCCAAGCCTATGGAAGCCTCTTGAGTTCACAAACTCCAATCTTATTAGACAAAGCCATAGTCAAAGTAGAAGTTCTCTCCTCCCTTCAGAGAAATGTACCTCCTTCTTTGATGGCCTGTTCTTTCCACTGGGATCTCACTTGCAGAGATCTTTCATTTCGTTGTTTGTTTGTTTGTTTGTTTTTGCCACAGTGTCTTGGCTTTCCATGCCTGAGAAACTCTCATGGGCTTTTTAACCAGATCTGAATGTCTTAAGGGCTGATTCTTAGGCCAGAGTGCTGTTTAGGACATCTGCCATTCTATGAGTCTGCTGTGTATCCCGCTTCCCATGTTGGATCATTCTCTCCTTTTTAATTCTATCTGTGGGGCCGGTGCCATGGCTCACTTGGTTACTCCTTACTGGCATCCCATATGGGCACTGGGTTCTAGTCCCAGTTGCTCCTCTTCCAGTCCAGCTCTCTGATGTGGCCCAGGAAGGCAGTGGATGATGGCCCAAGTGCTTGGGCCCCTGCGCCGGCATGGGAGACCAGGAGGAAGCACCTGGCTCCTGGCTTCAGATTGGTGTAGCTCCAGCTGTAGTGGCCATTTGGGGGGTGAACAAATGGAAGGAAGACCTTGCTATCTGTCAAATAAATAAAAACTAAAAAAAAAATTATATCAGTTATTATTACCAGACACTGGTCTTGTTTATGTGATCCCTTTGACATTTATTACTATCTTTATGATCAATTATGAACTTAAACTGATCACTTTGACTAGTAAGATGGCATTGGTACATGCCAACTTAATGGGATTTGAAATCCCATGGCACATTGCTAGATCTACCGTTAAGGGTAAGTTTGAGTAAGCATGTGCTGAACTGTACATCTCCTCCCTCTCTTATTCCCACTCTTATTTTTAACAGGATCAATTTTCAGTTAAATTTAAACACCAACAATAATTTTGTGTTAATTAAAGAGTTCAACCAATGGTATTAAGTAGAACAAGAATATGCTAAAAGAAATAAAATAGTAAGCTGTTCCTTGACAGTCAGGACAAGGGCTGCTCAAATCATTGTTTCTCATAGTGTCCGTTTGACTTCTACAGGTTTCTTTTTAGGTGCTCAGTTAGTTGTCACAGATCAGGGAGAACACGTGATATTTGTCCCTTACGTACTGGCTTATTTCACTCAGCATGATGTTTTCCAGATTCCTTCATTTTGCTGCAAATGACTGGATTTAATTTTCTTTTTCTTACTGCTGTATAGTATTCTATAGAGTACATTATCCCATAATTTCTTTTTTTATTTGACAAGTAGTTATAGACAGTGAGAGAGAGAGGCAGAGAGAAAGGTCTTCCTTCCATTGGTGTACTCTCCAAATTGCTGCCACGGCCGATGCTGCGCTGATCCAAAGACAGGAGCCAGGTGCTTCTTCCTGGTCTTCCATGGGTTTGCAGAGCAAGCACTTGGGCCATCCTCCACTGCCTTCCTGGGCCACAGCAGAGAGCTGGACTGGAAGAGGAGCAGCGGGGACTAGAACACAGTGCCCTTATGGGAATCTGGTGCCGCAGGCGGAGGATTAACTTAGTGAGACATGGCACTGTCCCCTCATAATTTTTTTATCCAGTCTTCTGTTGATGGGAATTCAGGTTGATTCCATATCATAGCTATTGTAAATTGAGCTGCAATAAACATTGAGGTGCAGACAGCTCTTTATTTGCTGATTTAATTTCCTTTGGGTAAATTCCAAGGAGTGGAATGGGTGGGTCGTGTGTTAGGGCTATATTCAGGTTTCTGAGGAAACTGTCTTCCATAGTGGCTTTACCAATTTACATACCCACCAACAGTGGATTAGTGTGACTTTTCCCCACATCCTCGCCAGTATCTGTTGTTAGCTGATTTCTGTATGTAAGCCATTCTAACCGGGGTGAGGTGAAACCTCATTGTGGTTTTGATTTGCATTTCCCTGATGGATAGTGATCTTGAACATTTTTTCATGTGTCTGTTGGCCATTTGGATTTCCACTTTTGAAAAATGTCTATTTAGTTCCTTGGACCATCTCTTAAGTGGGTTGTTTGTTTTGTTGTGGTAGAGTTTCTTGATCTCTTTGTAGATCCTGGTTATTAATCCTTTATTGGTTGCATAATTTGAAAAATTTTTTCCCATTCTGTCAGTTTCCTACTCACTTTACTGTTTCTTTTGCAGTACAGAAACTTCTCAATTTGATGTAATCCCAATTGTTAATTCTGGCTTTGACTGCCTGTGCCTCTGGGGTCTTTTCCAAGAAATCTTTGCCTGTGCCAATATCTTGAAGGGTTTCTCCAATGTTCTCTAATAATTTGATAATGTTGGGTCATAGGTTTAGATCTTTATTCCATGTTGAGTGGATTTTTGTGTAAAAAGTGTAAGGTAGGGGTCTTGCTTTATGCTTTTGCATGTGGAAATCCAGTTTTCCCAGCACCATTTGTTGAAGAGACTGTCCTTGCTTTAGAAATGGTTTTAGATCCTTGATCAAATATAAGTTGGCTGTAGATGTTTGGGTTGATTTCTGGTGCTTCTATTCTGTTCCATTGGTCTATCCATCTGTTTCTGTAACAGTACTATACTGTTTTGATTATAACTGCCCTGTAGCGAGTCTTGAAATCTGGTATTGTGATGCCTCTGGCTTTGTTTTTGTGTACAGTATCGCTATGTCTGAGGTCTCCTGTGCCTCCATGTGAATATCAATATCATTTTTTCCAGATCTCAGAAGAATGTCTTTGGTATTTTGATTGGTATTGCATTGAATATATAAATTGCTTTTTGGAGAATGGACATTTTGATGATATTGATTCTTCCAATCCATGAGCATGGAAGATTTTTCCATTTGTCCTCTTCTATTACTTTCTTCATGGTTTTGTAATTCACATAGTAGAGATCTTCAACGTCCTTGGTTAAGTTGATTCCAAGGTATTTGATTGTTTTTGTAGCTATTTTGAATGGAATTGATCTTAGCAGTTTTTTCTCAGCCATGACATTGCCTGTGTATGCAAAGGCTGTTGATTTTTGTGCATTGATTTTATATCCTGCTACTTTGCCAAATTATTCTGTGAGTTCCAATATTCTCTTGGTAGAGTACTTTGATCCCTTAAATAAAGAATTATATCGTCTGCAAAGAGGGTTAGTTTGACTTCCTCCTTCCCAATTTGTTATCCCTTTAATTTATTTTTCTTGCCTAATGGCTCTGGCTAAAACTTCCAGAACTATATTGAATAGCAGTGGTAAGAGTGGGCATCCCTGTCTGATACCAGATCTCCGGGGAAATGCTTCAAACTTTTCCCCATTCAATAGGATGTTGGCCATGAGTTTTTCATAAATTGCTTGGGTTGTATTGAGGAATGTTCCTTCTATACCTAATTTGCTTAGAGTTTTCATCATGAAAGGGTGTTGTATTTTATCGAATGCTTTCTCAGCATCTATTTATATAATCATATGGTTTTTCTTCTGCAGTTTGTTAATGTGGTGTATCACATTGATTGATTTGGGAACGTTGAACCATCTCTGCATACCAGGGATAAATCCCACCTGGTCTGGGTGGGTGATCTTTCTGATGTGTTGTTGCATTCTACTGGCTAGAATTTTATTAAGGATTTTTGCATCTATGTTCATTAGGGAAATTGTTCTGTAATTCTCTTTCTCTGCTACATCTTTTTCAGGTTTAGGAATTAAGGTGGTGCTGGCTTCATAGAAAGAAATTGGGAGGATTCCCTCTTTTTTGATTGTTCTGAATAGTTTGAGAAGAATTGGAGTTAGTTCTTTAAATGGTAGAATTCAGCAGTGAATCCATCTGGTCCTGGGTTTTCCTTTTTTTGGGAAGGGCTTTATTACTGCTTCAATTTCTGACTCAGTTATGGGTCTGTTTAGGTTTTCTGTGTGTTAATGGTTCAATTTAGGTAGGTTGTATGTGTCCAGGAATCTATCCATTTCTGACAGAGTTCCCAGTTTGTTGGCATACAACTCTTTGTAGTAATTTCTGATGACTCTCTATTTCTGTGGTGTCTGTTGTTACATTCTTTTTTTTTTTCAATCTCTGATTTTATTGATTTGGGTCTTCTCTCTCCTGTTAACACTGCTTTTGTTGTATCCCATAAGTTTTGATATGTTGTATTGTTATCTTCCTTTGCTCCCAGGAAGTTTTTTTCTTTTGATTTCTTCTATTACCCATTGTTCATTCAGGAGCATATTGTTTAGTCTCCATGTGTTTGCATATGCTCTAGGGATTTCTGAGTTGCCAATTTCCAGCTTCATTCCATTGTGGTCTGAGAGGATGCATGGTATGATTCTAATTCTTTTGAATTTGCTGAGACTTGTTTTATGGCCTAGTATGTGGTTAATCCTAGAGGAAGTTCCATGCACTGCTGAGAAGAATGTGTATTCTTTAAGTGTAGGATGAAAAGATCTGTAGATATCTGTTAGATCTATTTGGTCTATAGTGTCAATTAAATCTGTTGTTTCCTTGTTGATCTTCTGTCTGGCTGATCTGTGCATTGCTGAAAGTGGAGCATTGAAGTACCCCAATACTACTGTATTGTAGTCTAAGACTCCCTTTAAGTCCCTTAACATATCTTTTAAATAGATGGTTCCCTTTAGTTAGGTGCATATACATTTATAATAGTTACAACTTCCTTTTGAATTGATTCCCTAATCATTATATTTTGCCCTTCTTTGTCTCTCTTAACAGTTTTTGTGTTAAAGTTAATTTTGTCTGATATTAAGATGGCTACACCAGCTCTTTTTTGGTTTCTGTTGGCATGGAATATCATTTTCCAAACTTTCACTTTCAGTCTGCATGTACCTTCATTGGAAAGATGTGTTTCTTGTAAGCAGCAAATAGATGGGTTTTGTTTTTCAATCCATTCAGCCAGTCTGTGTCTTTTAACTGGAGAGTTGAGGTCATTTACGTTCAGTGTGACTATGATAAGTAGTGACTTTGCCTTGCCATTTTCCCAAAGGTATTTCTAATATATGCTTTGAACTTTCTGTGATCTTTTACTGGGAGATTTTCTTCCTTTACCTTCTTTCATATTGATGGCTGTGTTTCTGTGTGTAACACATCTTTAAGCATCTTTTACAGGGCTGGACGAGTGGTGACAAGTTCTTTCAATTTCTGTTTGCTATGAAAGATCTTTATTTCACCTTTATTCACAAATGAGAGCTTTGCAGGGTGTAATTATCTGGGATTGCAGTTTTTTTCTCTTAGTACTTGGGCTTTATCTTGCAATTCCCTCCTAGCCTGCAGGGTTTCTGAAGAGAAGTCTGCTGTGAGTCTAATTGGAGATCCTCTGAGAGTGATCTGATGTTTCTCTCTTGCACATTTTAGAATCTTGTCTTCATGTTTCAATGTGGTGAGTTTGATTACAATATGTCATGGTGAGAATCTTTTCTCGTCATGTTTATTGGGAGTTCTGTGTGCTTCCTGTACTTAGATGTCTCTTTCTTTCTCCAAACCTGGGAATTTTTCTGCTAGTATCTCACTAAAAAGGCCATATAATCCTTTCTCTCTCCCTGCCTTCAGGAAATTCCTAGAACCTGAATGTTGGGTTTTTCAATAGTATCCTGTAGAATCCCAACAGTATTTTTTAGATTTCTGATTTCCTCTTCTTCTCTGGTTTGACTGTATACTTTCCTGTGCTCTGTCTTCTAAGTCCAATATTCTCTCTTCTCCTTCACTGATTCTGTTTTTAAGGCTCTTAACTGCATTTTTTGTTTGTTCTATTGAATTTTTCATTTCATTTTGATTTCTCTTCACTATCTCAATTTCATGTTCTATTGAATTCCTCATTTCATTTTGATTCCTCCTTAAGATTTCATTTTCATTCATGTCCTGCATGGATTTCAGTAGTTCATGTGTTTGTTTTTCATTACTACTAAATATTCTTATCAATTTTTTTGAGTTTCATTTCTTTCATTTCTTCTATCTTGTCTTCATAATCTTGTATTGAAGGGTCATGTTCTTTTGGGAATGTCATGTTGTCTTCCTTACTTTTGTTTCCTCAGTTTTTTTTTTAACTTTTATTTAGTAAATATAAATTTCCAAAGTACAGTTTATGGATTACAATGCCCCCCCCCCCATAATTTCCCTCCCACTCGCACCCCTCCCATCTCCCACTCCCGCTCCCATTCCATTCACATCAAGATTCATTTTCAATTATCTTTATATAGAGATCGATTAGTATATATTAAGTAAATATTTCATCAGTTTGCACCCACACAGAACATAAAGTATAAAATACTGTTTGAGTACTAGTTATAGCATTAATTCACAGTGGACAACACATTAAGGACAGAGATCCTACATGTGGAGTTATTACACAGTGACTCATGTTGTTGAGTAAACAATTTGACACTCTTGTTTATGGTGTCTGTAATCTCCCTAGGCTCTAGTCATGAGTTGCCAAGGCTATGGAAACCTTTTGTGTTCGCCAACTTTGATCTTATTCAGACAAGGTCATAGTCAAAGTGGAAGTTCTCTCCTCCCTTCAGAGAAATGTACCTCCTTCTTTGATGGCCTGTTCTTTCCACTGGGATCTCACTTGCAGAGATCTTTCTTTTTTTTTTTTTTTTTGCCACAGTGTCTTGGCTTTCCATGCCTGAGAAACTCTCATGGGCTTTTTAGCCAGATCTGAATGTCTTAAGGGTTGATTCTGAGGCCAGAGTGCTGTTTAGGACATCTGCCATTCTATGAGTCTGCTGTGTATCCCGCTTCCCATGTTGGATCATTCTCTCTCTTTTTTATTCTATCAGTTAGTATTAGCAGACACTAGTCTTGTTTGTGTGATCCCTTTGACTCTTAGACCTATCAGTGTTATCAATTGTGAACAGAAATTGAGCACTTGGACTAGTGAGATGGCATTGGTATCTGCCACCCTGATGGGATTGAATTGGAATCCCCTGGCACATTTGTAACTCTGTTGTATTTGTTGTTTGGCATTTTTTCCCACTGTGTTGGCTTTTCTCATTGTAATATGACTCTAGGTAAGTGGACTGTCTGCTTTCAGTGAATCTCTAGAGGCTTGTGGTGGGTGTGGCCAGAGAGCTCTGTTCACTTCTTCAGAGTTAAGGGTGTGCCTAAAGTGACACCAGGTTTGGCATAGTAAATTTTCTCTCTCTCTCTCTCTCTTTTTTTTTTTTTTTTTTTTTTGGACAGGCAGAGTGGACAGTGAGAGACAGAGAGAAAGGTCTTCCTTTGCCATTGGTTCACCCTCGAATGGCCGCCGCATCCCGCTGATCTGAAGGCAGGAGCCAGGTGCTTCTCCTGGTCTCCATGGGGTGCAGGGCCCAAGCACTTGGACCATCCTCCACTGCACTCCCGGGCCACAGCAGAGAGCTGGCCTGGAAGAGGGGCAACCAGGACAGAATCCTGTGCCCCCCACCCCAGTGTGCACGGCGCCGGCCCCTCTTTGTTTTAATTAGAAGGGAAGTAATTCTGCTCAGCTGAGCTCTTCTTCTCAGTGGTGTTTAGTGCCTGAGCGCTAGCCTCAGTGGGTATAATATTAGTCTGCTCTGTCCCAAGGACCATACAAAGTGTCTGTGCAGTCCTCCATGTAAGCTCAGATTCCCCTGCAATGTCTCTCACTGGGTTCCCAGGGCTGCCTTAGCTTGTGATGTCTCCCACCGAGACTATTCAAGTCTCAGCCGCTCTGTGAGTTCTCCCATATACCCTCAGTTTATTTTTTTTCGCAGTCCCGGTTCAGAAGCTTCACACATTCACTAGGTTTCAGCCACCTGTTACTATTCCCCACCAGAGTCAGGTTTCTCTGCTCAGCTAATTGCTGGGTGCAGCCCCGAGCTGGCACAGCTGTTACCTATGTCCAAAATGGTGCCTGCTCTATTGGCTCATATGCCTATGTAAGGTGAGTGGAGAGAGAGAATTGTGTCCATACCACCCCTTTTATTTTTTCTCTCTTCTAGTTAGGCTGGTGTACTTTCCCCCACGTGGTTTCAAGCCTCATTCCCTCTAGGCTCTTCCTGCAGCTATTCTGCCAGTGTCTCAGGCCATTGCCGTCTCATCTCACCTCACTTTCCAGCACTGGTGTGGAAGCTCTCAGCAGCTAGAGTTCCAAGCCCTCCACGTAGGTATACCATGTCCCTGTAATTACAGAAGAGTTTCCTCTGCTGTTTTTTCCCTAACTCTTCCCTGAGACTACACTATCTCCACTTTTATTAAACTATCTTCTCCTGGACTATCAGTAAGCTCCCTCCTTAGTCTGCCATCTTGGAACCACCCCTTCCTGAGCTCATCTTAATATATACCCAGGAACTGAAGTAAGGAAGATGGGCTCATTTTTCCTATCCTAAGTCTGACTCTAATTTCTGCTTAGAGGTTCTCTCCTAACACAAATGTCAGAATCTGAGTAATTTCCAAATCACAGAATACAGTTGCTTATACCAAACCTCAGGTCTTTTTCTCCTCAACCTGACCTAGAAATAACAGAATCCACCCAAATGACATTGAGTCCTTCAAAAGGCTATGTAACAAGCAAATAAACAACAATCAAAACCCTCAAAGACTCATGCTATTTTTATCTACCCCAAGAGTTTAACACTTTTGGACTCTCATTTTCTAAATTTTCTCCTAGTCTAGTTACTGTTGGCCAGGGATCCAGAAAGGTGTGGGGGCCTGGCAAGGAGGAAGAGTGGGACTAAAAAATGTTATGATGAGTTAGGAAACCTTTCTGCAACACAACTATGATCCTCTACCATCAAGCTGTCTGAGATGAGGTGATGATAAAATTGGCCTATTTATTGTTCACCTACTAGTCAGTCTCTCTCTCTCTAACGACTGATTTATTTACTTAAGAGGCAGAGTTACAGAGAGAGGGAGCGACAGAGAGAGAGGTCTTCCATGAGCTGGGCTGATATGGAGCCAGGAAGTTCTTCTGGATCTCCCACACAGGTTCAGAGGTCCAAGCACTTGGACCATCTTCCAACTGCTTTCCTAGGCACATTAGTAGGGAGCTGGATCAGAAGTGGAACAGCCGGGACTCGAACTGGCACTCATACGGGATGCCAGTAGCGCAGGCAGATGCTTAAACTACTATGCCACAGTGCCAGCCTCTTCAGTCTTTCAATAGGAATAAAAACTGATGAGTATGAACTTTTAGGTGGAAATTTTCTTGGTTTTAGTTTTAAGACTTCTTTTGTAGTAAAGGTGAATGTTTGTAAAATGAAAGCGTTGTTGGTTAACAAAAACACACAAAGTGGCTCGCTGCCTGTAGTCCATCATTTGGATGCTTCATCTCACCTGTGTCTGTTCTTTTTAGATTCGCCAGCAGCAGAGGACTGAAAAGAAGGCAAGGCCCAGGAGGAGCCAAAGATCACACACCCGCAGGTCAAGCTCAAGAAGATCTGGCTATGCTTTTGCTCACCAAGAGGGCTATGGAAAGCTTATCACATCTGGAAAAAATATGCGAGTGCAAAGTCCACCCCCACCAACAGGGTTGGAAAAGACACTGTATAATAGCACTAGCAGAATTGAAGATTTATGTAAGAAAACCACAGACACAGTGAGTAGCTTAGGCCAGGACAGAACAGTGCAACTGTGAGTCAGGATGAATTTGAATCATGAAATTATCTCTTCCCTTCAGCTGGAGCTTCAATTCAGCTGGCCCAGAGTTTGGGATCAGAGGCGAGTGGCGAGGCAGATTGCTTCATTTAAATCTGTGGCAGACAGTGGCCAATGCTTGCCAAATAGCCCTGTGATTTCCAGGAAGCCAGGCCAGGTGATCTCTGCTAATGTGTGATTTGGTGGACAAAACCCTCACAGTACAAGCGCATTTTTTTTTTTTATTCAACCTTGATACCAATTTACCTGAACTTGAGAATCTTATTTATGGAGAAAAACTCATAAATCCACATAAACACTGAATGGACTCTCAGATGGAAAAAGGGTGCATTCCAAAGGCATACTCACATATCTGAACTGAAAAGCATGCTTGTCAACAGATGTACATGTTTATGTGAGAGAAGCCTTTCCCAAGACAGACTGTCAAGATCTGAAGTGTATACTATGGTGCTTTTGAACTAAATGGCATGTCATTGTAGTCCTGATAGCTACTCAGGACAAAGATCACTTTCATGCCTGAAGAAAAGTATGTTGGTATTCTTTGTTTTAATTTATTATTTTTTTTTACTAGAGACAAAGAAGACTATACATCTATACAGGGAGCTAGGCTGGTAATTGGTCATTTATTCAAGAAATTCTCAGAGTGACATGTAGAGATATATTCATGAAATGTCAAAGAGAATTTCTCTAGTAAATATTCTTAATACTTTACAATGACTTACATAGCAAACTCAATAGTAATTTGCTAAGTATCACCCAGAACCATTAATGGAATCAGCCAACCAGTGGAATTTCACACTTTAATGGTAGTGTTTCATATATTCATTGGGAAAATACTTTTCACATTTCTAATTTTAAAAGCTTCAGAATTGAAATCAAGTAAATTAATAAACTATCTCTTTGATAACTATTTAAATATGCAGGGATTGGTCTTTCAGATTTAGCTACTTTTGATACACAGTTGTCTTGTATATAATTTAAATGTGTAGAACTTCGTAGAGGAGGTTTGTTTTTTGAGATGTGCCAGCCCAAATGTTCAGTTCACAAGTGAGTCAGCAGGGTATTTGCTGTAAAAAGATCCAGGAAGATCTGGGTTTAAATCCCAGCTCTGTTACATGTTACCTCTATATACTTGCACAGATATTGTGCCTTCTCTGAGACTCTGTTTCTTCCTCTATAAAATGAGGATGTATTAACTACCTCCTGTGGTTGTTCGGTGTTTATCAAAGCACAGATTCTCCAAACATTGAAAATATAGTTTTCCTATAAATAAATAAGTTAAATTCTAATCAACCCAGCATCAGAATAACAGAGTCCTTTGAAGAGAATATGAAGAATGAGAATTTAAGTGATCAATGGCAAAGGCCTTAATGAAATGAGATTGCTAAGTCAGTTATAAAACTGGTAGTGTCCTATAGGGAAATAAAAGTATAACTGTAGAGGTATATTTCTCTTTCAGGAAGCAAAGTCAGTCATCATACTTTATCAGTTTTCCACAAATCAACTCTTAACTTGACAAAGTTGTTAATCTGATCCCTATTGAATTATTACTCGAAGTTACATTTCCCAGGATAGTCAGGGAACCTTTGATAAGTAATGGCCTAGTGTGATACTAATAAGTCACAATCTTTTTTTTTTTTTGTCTTAACCTCTAAGTCTTGGATTTTTTGAATGCAATCAAATGATATAACATGTATACAAGAACCTAATATAGTGCTTCAACCATAAGAAATTCTTATAAAGATTTTCCCATGGAACTGGCACTGTGGTGTAGTTGGTAAAGCTGCTGCTGGCTGCAGTGCCAGCACCCCATATGGGCACGGTTCGAGATCTGGCTGCTCCTTTTCCCATCCAGCTCTCTGCTGTGGCTTGGGAAAACAATAGAAAATGGCCCAAGTCCTTGGGCCCCTGCACCTGCATGGGTGACTGGGAAGAAGCTCTTGGCTCCTGGCTTTGGATCAGCACAGCTCAAGCTGTTGCGGTCAACTGGGGAATGAACCAGCAGGTGGAAGACCTCATTCTCTCGCTACCTCTGCATCTCTGTAACTCTACCTTTCAAATAAATAAATAAAGAAATATTTTAAAAAATGATTTCCCCATTTTCCATACATGCCTACCTGCCTAGACTTACCCAGATGTTAATTTTCCATGTCACTAGTTTCACTGTGTTTGCTCACTTTTTGTGACGTTTTAAAAAATTTGAGCTGTTAGTAAATGTTTTCTACTACTGATGTCTGATGTTTTGCCTCTTCTTTATTGGGAATTCACCGGGGGGAATTTTTGTTACATTAGTGCATTGCATTTTTTTCTCCTCTCTTTTGTATGTCTAAGAAATATATATGTAATATTATTAGCTTTGGAGTCAAGTATAAAATGAACAAATTGGATACATGTGTAAGGGTCGGGAAAGATTAGAAATTGTTGAATTTTATAAATTCAATTAAAATTTTAGTATATGTGCTGCCAAAGTGAACATAATAAATTTGATTAAAATTAAATAAGGCTCTTTATAAACAAATAGTGTACATGATTATTGGGAAACATGTTATCAGCTAACTATGAGATCACCCAGTGCAAGATCATTCAATTACAAGTGCAAGAGATTGTTTTGAACCGAAGATGAAAAGTTTGAAGAGTGGCTGGTGGCAGTGGGACCAGGAGGTAATAAAATTTAAATTTTACCTAAAAGTTATCAGATTTAGAAAAATATTTTTTTCTAGATCCCAGACTTAAGTTGGAAACTTGTATTTTTCATGTCTTAATCTTCATTTTGAGGTATTGTAGGTAATCACAAATCATCTGCCTCCAGGTGTACGTCTCTATGGGGGAGAGACAGAGGTCTGAAGAAAGCGAGAGAGAGAAGGTGAGAAGGAAGGAATAGCAAGGTACAAAAGAGTTGCCTATTACACATTTCTTGAGGTGATGTGACTGCATTTGAGATTCAAATAACAGAACCTTCCTTACATTCTGTGTGAAATCAAAGTCTTACTGGAAGAGGGATAGGATCTCTGGCTTCTCATCACCCTATTGCTACTGATTTGTATGAGCTGGGCCATTTCAGCCAATGTCTCTGGACCTTAAAATCTCATCCATCAATGCAGGAATTGGATAAGATGGTCTCAGTGAACTTTTCTCTTGTGCCCATTCTGTGAGCTGTTGTTATTGTTGTAGGGATGGGGTAGAGGTGTGTGTGAGGGAGTTAGGAGAGAGAGGAGAGATTGAACTGGATGCTTTCTTGTGGTCAAAGCCTGGCTCTAGCACTGATTCTTATTTCTCTAAAACAACCCCTGGAATACTGCCCTCTCTGGCTGTCTCTTAGTTTATCACAAAGGTGTCAGGCTTGTGATCGGGCTTTGCCTGGGCCAAAGAACTATACCCAGTTTCTTGCTAAGAATTTATCAAGATATTTCTACACTTTCCTTGCCTCTGCACCACTTTAAATATCACAAATATGGAGATATAAAGGCAAGATGCTCACGCCCTGTTAAGAAGAGGGCCATTTAGTCCTAACTTGTCCCTAGGTTTAGAGAAGTTTCTTTGGGCCTCAGTTCCCCCAGGATTCAACTTGCAATAATAAAGCTTGAGTAGTTTTCTTCATAGTTATCTGGCATTTTGCAGTCCCTCTCTCTCTCTTATGCAACTTTTTTTTTTATTTGAATGGAAGACAGTGATAGAGATGATAGAGATGTTGATAGGTAGGTAGGGAGGTAGGTAGGTAGGATGATGGAGAGAGATCTACCACTCACTGGTTCACTCCCTAAATGCTTGCAACAGCTGAGGCTGGGTCAGGCCAAAGCTGAAAGCCTGGAACTCTGTCTTGGTCTCCTGTGTGGGAGGTACAGACTCAACTATTTGAGCCATCAGTTTTTGGCTCCCAGGGTGCACATTGGCAGGAAGCTGGAATCATAAATAGAGGTGAGACTCAAACCCAGGCACCATGATACGATATCATGTTAATCACTAGAACAAATACCCATCCCCAGACTGTATTTTTTTCCTCTAAAAACAGCCCTGTGGGGTAGTCAGAACTCCATGTTAAACCCACTGTTATGAAGAGAAAATGGAAGCATTGAGAGGTTAAATGCTTTGCCCAGCGTCACACAGAAAGCATAAGATACAGAACTGAGATCTGACACCAAATCCAGAGCTTCTTACACAACTCCTCATTGGATGCCTACCTCTCCTAATAGATGTGGACTTTCTCTACAGTCTGTCTTCCCTCTGAAACATTCATTTGGCTCCTGAAGTGTGCGTAGTTAGGGAAGAAGTGCAAGCAAATGTAAACCTGTTTTGAAATATGTTTCATGTGTTCTCTTTCTGTCTCAGTGCAAATACACAAAATTTCTCTTACTCCTTGCCTTTAGCATTTCATAAAGCTAGATAATTATGCAGTGCAGACACAGAAATAAACATGTTGGCAGATATTTAAAAAATATCATTAGGAGATCTAACAAGTCAGACTATATTTTTGATTTTGTGTTAAGAAATTGCATTACTCTTACTGTATACACAAATTCCTCAAAATTGATATGATCTAATAATGACTCATAATTTTAAAAAACACAAAGTTTAACAGTGGAAGAATCCAGAAACAATTATAACTTACAGATTCTGTGATGAGATTTTGCAGGTTAGGGGTCAGATAACCATGTGGGGGTCATAATTTACCGATTTTTACATTAACATCTGGTAATGAATGTCAGCATTTTGCTCTACTGCGTCACATTTCATTCCTTGGTAAGAAATCATAAACTTTTGCAATTCTCTAGCCAAAGCCTTTCACTGAACTGCCTGGAAGCCAGTACTAAATGAGCCATGTATTTCAAAATACTCATTGCAAAAGATTTGGAGGGGCTTGCTGGGCTAATCTGTAGGTCTGGAGCTACAACTTAACTAAGAAAGGGTCTTTTCTGTCTTCGAATTTCAAAACTTCCTGGCAGATCTCTTCCTGTAACTAGTACAAAATGCAAATCAGCTTGGAGCTTTGTACATGAACGTCCACAGATCAAGAAATAATGATTAGCTGGCTAGAAATCTCTGGCTATCTCAATTCAGTTTCCCGTAAGATTTACAGGGGCAAGTTTAAATTTTTAATAAGCCACAGCCCAGGGTTTGTATAGAAAATTCTGATCTGACCAAGAGGCATACAGAGATTGTTACCTTGATTTGGAAATAAATTCACAGTCAAGGACAAAACTATCTGTTTCACCATTGTCACAAATGTTTCTAATATTCCCTGACTTCTTCTAGGAAAATGTGAAGGATTAGGATGTTTCTTTGATGGTTGATTATTTTACTTCTACTCTCCTTTCTGACTGTCTCCACAGAGTGCAACTTTATATACATACAAAAGTGTATATATGCCAAAAACTTCATGAAAATGCATAGTATGTAAAAGCTATGATGGATATCAACCTTGTTTACAGCAACATATATTTATCTTTTAAAGCAATTTTTCTATTAAAATTTTTAAGTCTCATATAGGTACAAAGTAATGTATAAAGTTTGGACAGAAATTTTACTGACTCCAGAGCATCTGTAGACAGTGTTGAATGAAATTCCTGTTACTGACTTTTTGACCAGAAAAAATATTCACCATGACACATTGTAGTCAAACTTTCCACAGCAAAGCATAAAGAAAAGATTCTTAAACATGCACAAGAGAAAGGCCAGATTACCTTCAGAGGATCTCCAATTAGACTCATAGCTCACTTCTTATCAGAAACCCTACAGGCTAGAAGACAATGGCAAGATATAGTACAAATCTTAGAAAAAAACCAGAATACTGTACCCTCAAAGCTCTCATTTATGAATGAATGTGAAATGAAGACCATCCATAACAAACAAATTGAAAGAATTTGTCACCATGTGTCCAGCCTTAAAAAAGATGCTAAAGGATGTGCTACACACAGAAACAGAAAGAAATCCACCATGATGAAAGAATGTGAAGACAGAAAATCCTCCAGTAAAAGCACCAAAGAAATCTAAACAAAGAATATTGATGGAAAAATGGCAGGGCCAAGTAATTACTTATCAATAATTACCTTGAATGGGAATGGACTCAACTCTCCAGTTAAAAGACACAAACTGACCAAATGGATTAAAAAATAAGACCCATCTATTTATTGCCTACAAGAAACACATCTCACCAGCTGTGGGGAGCAACTCAGACTAGACTGTTACTGGAATTAAGACTTATGCATCTGCTCTCCCACAATATGGCGCTGGGAGAGGAGGAAACAGCTTCTACACAGCTGCCTCCAGTTCAACCAATAAACAGCAGGACCTGCTCCTGATTGGAGGAGAGCAGCGTACTCGGCGTGTGGGTAGCAGAGTTGGGATTGGTGGAAGAGGACTATAAAGGAGGAGAGAGACAACATGCACCAGGAACATCTAAGAGGAACACCTGAGCAGCCCCCGAGAGAGCCGGCCGGCGGTGTGCCGCTCCCCCGCAGAAGTGGGGAAAGTGGCAGGGGAACCGCCCTTCCACGGAGGTGGAAGGGTCGGTAGCCAACCCGAGAAGAACCAGCAGCAAACCTGGGGAGGGCCGAGCAGACAAAAGAACAACGCAGGGTCCTGTGACATTCCTCCACGAAGAGGGGGAGCGACATAATGGTGCCGTGACTCGGATATGAAGCCTAGGCAGGGTTTAGTGTCGTTTCTCCATGAAGAGGGGGAGCAACAACCAACAAAGATGTATGCACACTGAAAGAGAAAGGATGGAAAAAGATATTCCATGCCAACTGAAACCAAAAAAGAGCTGGTATAGCCATCCTCATATCAGATAAAATAGACTTTAACATAAAAACTGTTAGAAGAGACAAAGAACACTATGTAGTGATTATGGGATCAATAGAACAGGAAGATGTGACTATAATAATATAATATGTGACTATAATAATATAATATATGCCTGGTGATTTAAAAGAAATTTTAAGCGATCTAAAGGGAGATGGACTCAAATAAAAACAGTAATGGAGGACTTCACCCCATTTTCATCAATGAATATATCAAACAGAAAATCAATAAAGAAACAACAGAGGTAATCAACACTATGGACCAAATGGATCTGATATCTACAGAACTTTTCATCCCACAGTTGCAGAATCCACATTCTTCTCAGCAGTGAGCAGAACTTTCTCCAGTACAGATCATATACTAGGCCATAAAGTAAGTCCCAGAAAATTAAAAAAAATCAAAATGATTCCATACACCTTCTCTGATCACAATGGATTGAAGCTCAAAATCAACAACTCAAGAATCTCAAGAACATATGTAAACACATGGAGACTGAACAACATGCTCCTGAATGAACAGTGGGTTATAAAAAAACCAAAAGAGAAATAAAAAAAATTCAAATTCAATATCAAAACTTACGGGATACAGCAAAAGCACAGTTAAGATGGAAATTTAAAGCAATTAGTGCCTACATCCAGAAACTAGAAAGTCACCAAATAAATGAGCTATCAGTGCATCTCAAGGGCCTAGAAAATAAACAGCAAACAAAACCACAAATTAGGAGAAAATAATTAAAATTAAGAAAGAAAACTTAAACCAAAAAAAAAAAATACAAAAGATCGATGAAATGAAGAGCTGGTTTTTTGAAAAAATAAGCAAAATTGAAAAACCATTGGCTCAACTAACCAGAAAAAGAGGGAGAAGACCCAAATCAACAAACAGATATAACAACAGATATTACAAAAATAAAAAGAATCATCAGGAATTTTGACAAAGAGCTCTATGCCAACAAATTATTATAGTCAAAGCAAATTATTATAAACCCACAGGAAGCATCCTACTGAATGGGGAAAAATTAGAGGCACTACCATTAAGATTTGGAACCATACAAAGATGCCAATTCTTACCATTGCTATTTAATATAGTCCTAGAAGTTTTAGCCAGAGCCATCATGCAAGAAAAAAAAATTAGAGAGATATGAATAGAGAAGGAAGAAGTCAAACAATCCCCATTTGCTAGTGACATGATTCTATAAATAAGGAACTCAAAAGACACCACAAAGAGACTATTGAAACTCAGAAAAGAGTTTGGTAAAGTAGCAGGATATAAAATCAACACACAAAAATCAATAGCCTTCATATATACAGAAAATACCATGGCTGAGAAAAACCTTCTAAGATTAATCCTATTCACAATAGCTACAAAAAATTTAAATACCTTGAAATAAATTTAACCAAGAATGTAAAAGATTTTTACAATGAAAATTATAAAACATTAAAGACCTAAATAGAAGAAGATACCAAAAAAAGGAAAAATCATCCATGTTCATGGATTGGAAGAAAGAACATCACCAAAATGTCTATACTCCAAAAGCAATTTACAGATTCAATGCGATACCAATCTCTCCAATGAGAATTACAAAACTTTAAAGAAAGAAATAGAAGAATATACAAAAAATGGAAAAATCTTCCATGTTCATGGATTGGAAGAATCAATATCATCAAAATGTCCATACATCCAAAAGCAATTTACAGATTCAATGTGATACCAATCAAAATATCAAGGACATTCTTCTCAGATATAGAAAAAGTGATGCTAAAATTCAAATAGAAACACAGGAGATGCCAAATAGCTAAAGCAATCTTACACGACAAAATCAAAGCCAGAGGCATCACAATATCAGATTTCAAGGATACTACAGGGCAGTTATAATCAAAACAGTATGGTACCGGTGCAAAAACAAATGGATAGACCAATGGAATAGAATAGAAACACCCAAAATCAATCCAAGCATTTACAACCAACTTATATTTGACTAAGGAGCTAAAACCAATCCCTGGAACAAGGACAGTCTCTTTAACAAATGGTGCTGGGAAAACTGGATTTCCACATGCAAAAGCATGAAGCAAGACCCCTACCTTACACCTTTTACACAAAAATCCACTCAATATGGATTAAAGACCTAAATATACAATCTGATACCATCAAATTATTAGAGAATATTGGGGAAACCCTAGAAGACATTGGCACAAAGAATTCTTGGAAATGACCCCAAAGGCTCCAGGAATCAAAGCAAAAATTAACAATGGGATTACAACGAATTGAACAGCTTCTGTACTGCAGAAGAAAACACTGAGGAAAGTGAAGCTGCAAACAACAGAATGGGAGAAAGTATTTGCAAACTATACAACTGATAAAGGATTAATAACCAGGATATATAAAGAGATCAAGAAACTCTACAACAACAAAACAAACAACCCAGTTAAGAAATAGGAAATGAACTTAAACATTTTTCAAAAGAGGTAATCCAAATGGTCAACAGACACATGAAAAAATGCTCAGGTTCACTAGCTGTCAGGGAAACGCAAATCAAAACTATAATGAGGTTTCACTTTATCCCAGTTTAATGGCTTTCTTAAAGAAATCAATAAACAACAAATTCTGGCACAGATGTGGGGAAAAAGGCACCCTAGTCCACTGTTTTTGGGAATATAAACTGGTAAACCACTATGAAAGACAGTATGCAGGTATCTCAGAAATCTGAATATAGACCTACCACATGACCCAGCCATCCCACTCCTGGGAATTTACCTAAGGGAAATGAAATCAGCATTTGAAAGAGTTATCTGCACCCCCAGGTTTATTGCAGCTTAATACACAATAGCTAATACATGGAATCAATACCAATGTCCATCAACTGAAGATTGGATAAAGAAATTTGGGAAATGTACACCATTAAATACTACACAGTGGTGAAAAAAAAAATGAAATCCAGTCATTACATAGCCTAGGCAGCTCATGTCAAGAGCCTTGGGTGATCACAGACATCATACATAAGAGTGTTAATAGTTAAATTAACAACAGGTGTCACTTTGCTAACTTCCCATGCAGGACTTCTGTCCTCAAAGAGTTTATTATAATTATGTCTAATCTATGTATTATAATTATGCTCACAAAAGATGCATCATTCCTGGGTGCTTCTTTAAAGTTAATTAAGTTTTTTTTTTTAATTTTTTTTAAACTTTTATTTAATGAATATAAATTTCTAAAGTACAGCTTATGGATTACAATGGCTTCCCCCCCATAACGTCCCTCCCACCCGCAACCCTCCCCTTTCCCACTCCCTCTCCCCTTCCATTCACATCAAGATTCATTTTTGATTCTCTTTATATACAGAAGATCAGTTTAGCATACATTAAGTAAAGATTTCAACAGTTTGCTCCCACACAGAAACATAAAGTGAAAAATACTGTTTGAGTACTAGTTATAGCATTAAATCACAATATACAGGACACTAAGGACAAAGATCCTACATGAGGAGTAAGTGCACAGTGACTCCTGTTGTTGACTTAACAAATTGACACTCTTGTTTATGGCATCAGTAATCACCCTAGGCTCTTGTTATGAGCTGCCAAGGCTATGGAAGCCCCTTGAGTTCACCGACTCTGATCATATTTAGACAAGGCCATGGTCAAAGTGGAAGTTCTCTCCTCCCTTCAGATACTCTCATGGGCTTTTCAGCCGGATCCGCATGCCTTAAGGGGTGATTCTGAGGCCAGAGTGCTGTTTAGGACATCTGCCATTCTATGGGTCTGCTGTGTATCTCACTTCCCATGTTGGATCATTCTCTCCCTTTTTGATTCTATCAGCTAGTATTTGCAGACGCTATTCTTGTTTATGTGATCCCTTTGCTTCTTAGTCCTATCATTGTGATCAGTTGTGAACTGAAATTGATCACTGGGACTAGTGAGATGGCATTGGTACATGCCACCTTGATGGGATTGAATTGGAATCCCCTGGTATGTTTCTAACTCTACCGTTTGAGGTAAGTCAGCTTGAGCATATCCCGAATTGCACATCTCTTCCCTCTCTTATTCCCACTCTTACATTTAACAGTGATCACTTTTCAGTTAAGTGTCAGCACCTAAGAAGAATTGTGTATTGATTACAGTATTCAACCAAAAGTATTAAGTAGAAGAAACAAACAAAAAAAATACCAAGAGGGATAACATATCAAGTTGCTCATCAACAGTCAGGGTGAGGGCTGATCAAGTCACCGTTTCTCATAGTGTTCATTTCACTTTAACAGGTTTCCTTTTTGGAGCTCAGTTAGTTGTCACCTATCAAGGAGAACAAGTTGTATTTGTCCCTTTGGGATTGGCTTATTTCACTCAGCATAATGTTTTCCAAATTCCTAACAGGGATCACTTTTCAGTTAAAATTTAAACACCTAAGAATAATTGTGTGTTAATTACAGAGTTCAACCAATGGTACTAGAACAAAAAACCCTGCAAAACATAGGTACTGCAATGACTTCTTGGAAAACACCCCAGAAGCACAGGCAGTCAAAGCCAAAATTAACTATTGGGATTGCATCAAATTGAGAAGTTTCTGTACTTCAAAAATAACAGTCAGGAAATTGAAGAGACAACCAACAGAATGGGAAAATATATTTGCAAACTATGCAACTGATAAAGGGTTAATAACCAGAATCTACAAAGAAATCAAGAAACTCCACCACATCAAAACAAACAACCCACTTCAGAGATGGGCCAAGGACCTCAATAGACACTTTTCAAAAGAGGAAATCCAAATGGCCAACAGGCACATGAAAAAATGTTCAAGATCACTAGCAATCAGGGAAATGCAAATCAAAACCACAATGAGGTTCCACTTCACCCCGGTTAGAATGGCTCACATTCAGAAATCTACCAACAACAGATGCTGGCGAGGATGTGGGGAAAAAGGGACACTAACCCACTGTTGGTGGAAATGCAAATTGGTTAAGCCACTATGGAAGTCAGTCTGGAGATTCCTCAGAAACCTGAATATAACCCTACCATTCAACCCAGCCATCCCACTCCTTGGAATTTACCCAAAGGAAATTAAATTGCCAAACAAACAAGCTGTCAGCACATTAATGTTTATTGCAGCACAATTCACAATAGCTAAGACCTGGAACCAACCCAAATACCCATCAACAGTAGACTGGATAAAGAAATTATGGGACATGTACTCTACAGAATACTATACAGCAGTCAAAAACAACGAAACCCAGTCATTTGTAACAAGATGGAGGAATTTGGAAAACATTATGCTGAGTGAATTAAGCCAGTCCCAAAGGGACAAATATCAAATGTTCTCCCTGATCAGCGACAACTAACTGAGCACCAAAGGGGAAACTCGTTGAAGTGAAATGGACACTATGAGAAACAGTTAATTAAGTTTTTTAAAAATTAAAGAATTGAAATTCAGTCAAGATACAATAACTTTGGACATACTTTATCAATTGTTAAGGAACAGCTTTTTATTTATTTTGGTGCAAACTGTTGAACTCTTTACTTGGTATATAGTTTGTCTTTTGTGTACAAAGATTTTTTTTTTAAGATTTATTTACTTATTTATTTGACAGGCAGAGTGGACAGGGAGAGAGACAGAGAGAGAGGTCTTCCTTTGCCGTTGGTTCACCCTCCAATGGCCGCCACGGCTGGCGCACCGCGCTGATCCGATGGCAGGAGCCAGGAACCAGGTGCTTCTCCTGGTCTCCCATGGGGTGCAGGGCCCAAGCATTTGGGCCATCCTCCACTGCACTCCTGGGCCATAGCAGAGAGCTGGCCTGGAAGAGGGGCAACGGGACTAGAACCCAGTGTGCCGGCGCCGCAAGGCGGAGGATTTGCCTAGTGAGCCACGGCACTGGCTCACAAAGTTAATAAGAAATGAATGTTAGTGGAGAATGGGACTGGGAGTGGGCAAGGGAGGAGGAGATGAGGTGGGAGGGCAGGTATGGTAGGAAAAAATCACCATATTCCTAAAGTTGTACTTAGAAAGGGCATGAAGTTTTTAATCCTGAAATAAAAGGTTTCTTTGAGCAAAAAAAGAAATAGAAGATGACATAAAAAAGTTGGAAAACCTTTCTCATGGAATGGAAGAATCAATATCTTTAAATGTTCATACTACCAAAACAATTTACAGATTCAATGCTATACCAATGCAAATAACAACAATATTCTTCTCAGTTCTGGAAAATGATAAAATTCATATGGAAACTCAGAAGACCATGAATAGCTAAAGCGATTAAACAAAAGAAATAAAGCTGGAGGCATCACAATACCAGACCTCAAGACATAATACAGAGCAGTTATAATCAAAACAGCCTGATAAAGGAGAAAAAATTAACTCCTGGGTCAAGACAGTCTCTTCAACAAATGATGCAGGGAAAACTTGATTTCCACATGCAGAAGTATGAAACAAGACCTAAGCTCACACCTTACACAAAAATCCACTCAAAATGGATCATAGACCTAAATCTACGATTTGATACCATCAAATTACTAGAGAACATTGCGGGAAACCCTAAAAGAACATTGGCATAAGGAAAGACATCTTGGAAAAGACCCAGAGGCACAGGCCATCAAAGCCAAAATTCACAACAGGGATTACATCAAACTAAGAAGCGTCTGTACTGCAAAAAAACACTCAGCAAAGTGAAGAGACAACTGACAGAATTTGAGAAAATATTTACAAACAATACAACTTAGAAAGGACTAACTTCCAAAATCTATAAAAGAACTCAAGAAGCTCAATAGCAACAAAAAACAATCAAATTAATAAATGGGCAAAGGAACTGAACAGACATTTCTCAATAGAGGAAATTAAAATGGCCAATAGACACATGAAAAAATGCGTAGGATGGCTAGCTATCAGGGAAATGCAAATCAAAATCACAATGAGGTTTAACCTCTCCCCTGTTAGAATGAAGGTGGGGAGAAGGGTGCCCACTACTGTTGGTGGGAATGTAAACTGGTACAGCCACTGTGGGAGACAGTATGGAGCTATCTCAGAAAGCTGAGTATAAACCTACCCTATGATCCAGCTATCCTACTCCTGGGAATTTATCCAAGGAAATGAAATCAGCATATGAAAGGGTTGTCTGTACCCCCATGTTTATTGCAACTCAATTCACAATAGCTAAGATATAGAATCAACCGAGATGTCTATCAGCTGAAGACCAGATAAAGAAATTATGGTTATATGTACACTATGGAATACTGCACATTGATTAAAAAATGAAATTCTGTAATTTACAAGAAAATGGCTCAACTGGAAACCATTATACTTAGTGAAATAAGCCAGTCCTCCAAAGCAACTACTGTATATTCTCCATGATCTGTGGTCACAGAGTCCCTAAAAGGTAATCTATAGTAGTGAAATTGACATTTTGAGATGTGATGATTTAGAGCAGCCCTTGTCTTGATTGTTATAGGACACTTTTTTCCATACTGTATTTTTGAACCCTTTACTTAGTGTAGCGTTAATCTTATGAGTATGAAGTTAACTGAAAATAGATTTTTGTAAAAATTAAGAATTGGAATAGGAGAGGAAGGAGGTAGAAGGGTGGGTCTGTGGGAGGGAGGGAGGTGTACTGGGAAGTCACTATGTTCCTAAATTTGTATTTATGAAGTGCATGAAGTTTGTATACCTTAAATAAAAGGTTTATAGGTAAAAAGAAAAGCAAGTTCATCAACTGATGACTGGATAAAGAAATTATGGTATATATACACTGTGGAGTACTACTCAGCTATAAACAAAAATGAAATCCTGTCTTTGGCAACAAAATGGATGCAGCTAGAACCCATTATACTTAGTGAAATAAACCAGTGCCCAAAAGACAGCTATCATGTTTTCCCTGATTTGGGATAACAGAGTACCTAAAATGTAATGTTTTAGTGCAAAATGGACATTTTGAGATTTGATGATTGTTTATAGCTCGTCTCTTCTGTTGAGGAACAGTGTTTTTTTCTTCATGCTATTTGTTGAACTTTTTACTTGTTGTGGGGTTAACCTTACATGTATTAAGTAAACTGAAAATAGATATTTGTAAAAATTAAGAGTGGGTATATGGGAGAGAAGAGGAAGAAGAGTTGGAGTGTGGGTGGGAGGAAGAGCAGGGTGGGAAGTATCGGTATGTTTCTAATACTGTATCTATGAAATACACGAAACTTGTATAACAAATATAAAAATATAAAATAAAAAAGAAATAACTCTTGAAGAGCTACTGCCTAAGAATTTTCCAAAACTGACAAAAAATTAAAAACTGATTTTTTGATTCAAAATCTGTAAATCTCACACAGCATACACTGAAAGAAAGCCATACCAGAACACAACATAATAAAACCACTGAAAACGAAATAAAAAAGAAAAATGTTAAAAGCAAGGAAACACACATATTGCTTTTAAATTTACAACACTGACAGTCATCTTCAATAGTGCTACCAGACACAGGCATTGGAACACAGCAGATTAAGCTGCCATATGGGATATTTACATCCGTTATCTGAAAGCCCGGAATAAAATCCACCTTTGTTTCTCATCCACCTTCCTGCCAATGCACTTGGGGTGCAGCAAATGATGGCTAAATACTTGAGTCCTTGACATCTATTTGGGAGACACAAATAGTTTCTGACTCCTGGATTTGGCCTGGCCCAGAAAGAACCAATAGAAAAAATAAAACAATGAAGCCACATCTTTCAAATAATGAAAGATAAATGTGAATTGAGAATTCTATATCAAATTAAAATATTCCTCAAAGGTGAAGGAAAAAAATTACTTTTCAAGCAAACATAATCTCATTCATTACTGCCAGACTTACACTAAAAGGAATAAGAAAGGGCATTTTTTTGCAAAGAAAAATGATCCCAGAGAGAGAACAATAATGCAAGATGGAAAAGCAACAAAAGGAATAACTATTGAGGGAACTATAAATAATAATGAATTTAAAACAGCAACAATAGTTTCTGGATTTTAATTGTATGTAAAACTGAAATATATAATAGCAAAAAGCATAAAGAGGAGGAATTAAATGTTGTTAAAGGGTTATAAGGCCCTTGCATTGTCTGGAAAGTCAATAAAACATTAGTTCAAGATAAATTCTAATAGTGCAAAACAATTAGAGGGAGAATTGTGGTAATAAAAAGTTCTTTAGTATGTATAACTTCTAGATACAGGGTCTGGTTTTGTATGTAATAGTTCCAGGGATAAAGAAAAATTTCATTTTGACAAATTCAGGCAGTTTACTACTTCTAAATGTTCCAATATTTAGTATTACCAGAGATAAAGATTACTTCATTATTTTATTTAGTATTTTATTTATTAGCAAAAAATAGGGATATTTAATACTGGTAAAACAAACTATTAAAAGGGAATTCTTAGTAACTTAATTTTATGTGCACCAAATACAACAAACTTAACAATTCTAAAGTATAATACCAAAATTAAATAGAGAAATAGGGAACTCTACACGCACGGTTAATCTTAATAATATGTTTCAGTAATTAACCAAGCAGAATAAAGTAAATCAGTATAAACCTACATGAATTTCTCAGAATGTTTCATTACAACTACAGAATTCACAGTATTTTCATAGGAATCTTGTTAGGAGTAAGTTTTTAGCCTAGCAGTTAAGATTCCTGCATCATATAACAGAGTATCTGGATTCAGCTCCTGTCTCTTGCTCCTATCTCCAGCTTCCTGCCAGTGCAGACCCTTGGAGCCATTAGTGATGACTCAACTAATTGGGTTCCTGCCACCCACATGGGAGAACTGGATTGTGTTTCTTGATTCCAGTTTCACCCCAGCCCCAGCCATCGTGGGTATTTGAGGATGAACCAGCACATACGAACTCACTCGCTGCTGCATCTCTCTCTTTCCTTCTCTCTCTCCCTCCCTCTCTCTCTCTACCTTTTTCTTTCTCTGCCTCTCAAACAAAAATATCTTTTAAGGGATAGGTGTTCAGTCTAGTGGTTAAGACACTGGTAAAGATGTGGTAATGTCCCACATTAGAGTACCTATGTTCAATACTTGGCTCAGGCTTCTGACTTTAATGTCCTGACAGTGCAGATCCTGGAAGGCCACAGTGATGGCTCAAGTAATTGGATTGCTGCCACCCATGTGAGAGATCTGGACTGAGTTCCTGGAATTCGTTATGAACATTCTGAGGCCCTCAATGGACAAGAGTACAAGATCTCCCACCAGGGGCCAACTTTGTGGCACAAGAAGTTAAGTTGCTTCCTACAATACCAACATCCAGTATCGATGTGTTTAAGTCCCAATTGCTCTGCTTCCAATCCAGGTTCCTGCTAATTTGCCTGGAAAGCAGTGGATAATGGCTCAAGTTCTTGGGTCTCTGACAGCCAATGGGAGCTCTTGGCTCTTGGCTTTAGTCTGGACCAGCCCCAACCTTTGTGGATACTGGGGAGCCTCCCAGGTAGTTGACAGGAAATCAATTACTTGAGCTATCACCACTGCCTGCCAGGGTCCACATCAGCAGGAAGCTATAGTAGTGATATTTTATTATTATCATATATATTTTCATATTCTATAGTTGTCTTGGCTTTATTCTATTATTGATTTCATTCTATTATTTTCTAATTTCTCATTGATGTTTTGATATTATTTCCTTCTTTCAACTAAGCTTGGGCTTAGTTTGTCTTTTCCAGTTTCTTGACATGTAATTTTAAGATGATTTTTTTGAGATCTCATTTTTTTTTTGACAGGCAGAGTGGACAGTGAGAGAGAGAGACAGAGAGAAAGGTCTTCCTTTTCCATTGGTTCACCCCCCAATGGCCGCTGTGGCCAACGCGCTGCGGCTGGCGCACTGCGCTGATCCGAAGCCAGGAGCAAAGTGTTTCTCCAGGTCTCCCATGCGGGTGCAGGGCTGAAGGACTTGGGCCATCCTCCACTGCACTCCCAGGCCACAGCACAGAGCTGGACTGGAAGAGGAGCAACCGGGACAGAACTCAGCGCCCAGACCAGGACTAGAACCCGGTGTGCCGGCGCCGCAGGCAGAGGATTAGCCTATTGAGCCGCAGCGCCAGCCAAGATCTCATTTTCTTTATGTAGGCATTTATCCCTATAAACTTCTCTTACAATTGTTTTCCCTGCATCCCATGAATTTTAGTATGCTGTGTTTTCATTTTTGTTTGTATCAAGATATTTTTTATTTCCCTTCTGTATCCCATTGATTGTGCAAGAATGTATTGTTTAATTTCCACATATTTGTGAATTTTCTAGTTTTCTTTCTGCATTAATTCCTTATTTCATTCCATTGTGGTTAGAAAAGATACTTGATATGATTTTAATCTTAAATTTGTTAAAACTTGGTTTTTGACCTAACATGTGATACACTCTGGAGAATGCTGTGTGTGACTGAGAATGTGTGTTCTCCTGCTGCTGAATGGAATGTTCTGTAAATGTCTAATGGATTCTTTTGCTCTACGGTGTTTTTTATGTCCTCTGTTTTCTTGTTGATTCTCTATCCATTTTTGAAAATGAGATATCAAAATTAAGTACTTTTTGTTTTGCTATTTATGTTTCAATTAAATTCTATCGATATGAACTTCACATATCAAGACATTCTGATGTTGGTTGTATTACATACATGTATAATTTTCTATCTTCCTGTTGAATTTACCCTTTCATCATTATATAAGTAATTCAAAGAATTCATAGTCAATGGAATTAAAAGATAAGTTTATTGTAGAGAAAAAAATTTCTAACCTTGTAGAGTTTTTTATAATATTTGATTTTTCTACATTTTGAAAAGCCTTTAAATGCATCAGTTTCTATTTTTTTGCACCAAAATAATTTATTTCAATTCCATTGTCTTTCAACTTTTCAAAGTACCTTCATGTACTCTTTTACTGGCTTTTGGCCTAAAGCAGTTTTGTAAAACTATGGCTACCCCTTTGTTACCTTCTGTATGGAATATCTTCTCTGTTCTTTAACTTTCAGCATATTTATGTGTTAAAATATAAAATGAGTCTCTTACAAACAGCATGTAGTTGGGTTTTGTCATTTTTCCATTCAGCCACTCTCTGTCTTCTGACTGAGGAGTTTAACCCATTTATATTTAAGGTAATTATTGATTGACTTATTATTGCTATTTCATCAATTGTGCTCATCAATTGTGTATTGTTATTTAGTTGTTCCTAACTTCCTCTCACTGGCTTCTTCATGTCTTACTGACTTTATACTAGATATTTGACTCTCTTTATTTGATAGAGAGAGGAGATAGAAGATACTCCTATCAATTGTTTCACTCCCCAAATGCTTGCAACAGCCAGAACTGAGTGGAGCTGAAGCCAGGAGCCAGAAACTGGAATACAGTCCTCCCAAGTGAGTGACATGAATTCAACTACTTGAGCCATCACCACTGCCTCACAGTGTCTACATTAGCAGGAGGCCATAGTAGGTTCATTTGATTATTATATTTATTTCCATCTTCTACAGATGTCTTCTTTGTTGTTAACATAGGCTTATATCAGACATATTAAAATGATAAAAATATATAGGATTATATCAGACATCTTAAAATGATGATATATTTCAATCTGATTAAAACTTAACTTCAACTGTGTACAAATATACTTTTATACCTCCCACAAATTGTCATTGATGACATGAATCACATATTTATATACCATATACTATTAACATTTTTATAGTTATTATTTAGGCTTTTAGCATCTGTACCAGAACTAAAAGTGCTTTATACACCAATATTACAATATTCTGTATTTCTCTTTATATTTACTTTTATTAGGAAGCTTTATGTTCTCATTTGCTTTTGTATTGTTATTTAGCCTCCTTTCACCTTTGAGTATTTCTTATGCCAGCTTAGCAGTGATGAAACTGCTCAAATCTTTACTTGTCTAAGAAAGTTTGTATTTACCATTAACTTTTGAAGGACAATATTATTGGATATATTATTCTTGTCTGGAGGTTTTTTCTTTCATCACTTTGTTTTTTTTTTTTTTTAATTTTTTTTTTAATTTTTTATTTTTTGACAGGCAGAGTGGACAGTGAGAGAGAGAGACAGAGAGAAAGGTCTTCCTTTGGCCGGCGCCGCGGCTCACTAGGCTAATCCTCCGCCTAGCGGCGCCGGCACACCGGGTTCTAGTCCCGGTTGGGGCGCCGGATTCTGTCCCGGTTGCCCCTCTTCCAGGCCAGCTCTCTGCTATGGCCAGGGAGTGCAGTGGAGGATGGCCCAGGTGCTTGGGCCCTGCACCCCATGGGAGACCAGGAAAAGCACCTGGCTCCTGGCTCCTGCCAGGATCAGCGCGGTGCGCCGGCTGCAGCGGCGGCCATTGGAGGGTGAACCAGCGGCAAAGGAAGACCTTTCTCTCTGTCTCTCTCTCTCACTGTCCACTCTGCCTGTCAAAAAAATAAAAATAAAAAAAAAAAAAATAAATAAATAAAAAAAAAAAAAAAAAAAAAGAAAGGTCTTCCTTTGCCGTTGGTTCACCCTCCAATGGCCGCCGCGGCCGGCGCGCTGCGGCCGGCGCACCGCGCTGATCCAATGGCAGGAGCCAGGAGCCAGGTGCTTTTCCTGGTCTCCCATGGGGTGCAGGGCCCAAGCACCTGGGCCATCCTCCACTGCACTCCCTGGCCACAGCAGAGGGCTGGCCTGGAAGAGGGGCAACCGGGACAGAATCCGGCGCCCCGACCGGGACTAGAACCCGGTGTGCTGGCGCCGCTAGGCGGAGGATTAGCCTAGTGAGCCGCGGCGCCGGCCCTCTTTCATCACTTTGAACATATCATCCTACCCCACTCTGACCTGCAGTTTCTGGTGAGAAACCCAATAAATCTTATAAAACTTCCTTTTTATATGGCAAGTCACTTTTCTCTTGATACTTTCAAAATTCTCTGCCTTTACCTTTTGACAAATTGGTTCTCATATAATGTATCTTGGCGTGTATTTCTTTGGTTACACACTTATTTGGCATCTTTTTGGCTTTTTAAGCTTGTATGTCCACTTTTCCTTCCTCAGAATTCAGAAGTTTCAGTCATCATTTCCTCCAATAAAATGTTGCCTTTTCCCCTCTTCTCCTTCTGGAACTCCTGTGATGTGTGTCTCAACCAACTTGAGTGTGTCATAAGTTCCTTAGGTTTTCTTCATTCTTACTTTAATTTTTTCTTTTTACTTCTTTGGATAATTTTAGTTACTTCTTTTCAAGTTCATAGTTCATTCTTCTGCTCAAACAAATCTTTGATCTCTCTAGTTAATGTTTTTGTTCATCTATAGAATTCATCAGCTTCATATTTTCAATTTGCCTCTTTTAAAATGTTTTCTATCTCTACTAACATTCTCATGTTGGGGCCAGTGCTGTGGTGCAGTGGGTTAAAGCCCTGGCCTGTAGTGCTGGCATCACATCTGGGTGCTTGTTCAAGTCCCGGCTGTTCCACTTCTGATTCAGCTTCCTATTAATGTGCCTGGGAAAGCAGTGCAGGATGGCCCAAGTCGTTGGGCCCTTGCACCCATGCGGGAGACCCAGCAGAAGCTCCTGGCACCTGGCTTCAGATTGGCTCAGATCTGGCCGTTGTGGCCATTTGGGGAATGAACCAGTATATGGAAGACACCCCCCCTTTCTCCCTCTCCCTACCTCTCTAATTCTTTCAAATGAGTAAGACAAATCTCTAAAAAATTCTCATGTTGTTCATGTGTCAGTTTTTGAGCTCACAGAACATCATAGTAACATTTATTTTGAATTCTTTGGTGATTTATAGATATGTTTCCTTAGCATCAGTTTCTGGAGATTTGTTTTGTTTCTTTTATTGGGCTATGTTTCCTTGTTTTTAAAAGAATCTCATAGTGAAGAGGCAACTGACAGAATAGGAGAAATTATTTGCAAACTATGCAATGGATAAAGCATTAATAACCAGAATACACAAAGAGATCAAGAAACTCCACAACAACAAAACAAACAACCCAGTTAAGAAATGGTCAATTAACTTCAACAGACATTTTTCAAAAGAGGAAATCCAAATAGCCAACAGACACACAAAAAATGCTCAGGATCACTAGCTGTCAGGGAAATACAAATCAAAACTATAATGAGGTTTCACCTCACCCCAGTTAGAATGGCTTTCATACAGAAATTAACAAAAACAAATGCTGGCAAGGATGTGGGGAAAAAGGCACCCTAATCCACTGTTTTTGGGAATATAAACTGGTAAACCACTATGAAAGACAGTATGCAGGTATCTCAGAAATCTGAATATAGACCTACCACATGACCCAGCCATCCCACTCCTGGGAATTTACCTAAGGGAAATGAAATCAGCATTTGAAAGAGTTATCTGCACCCCCAGGTTTATTGCAGCTTAATACACAATAGCTAATACATGGAATCAATACCAATGTCCATCAACTGAAGATTGGATAAAGAAATTATGGGATATGTACTCCATGGAATACTACACAGTGATAAAAAAAATGGAATTCAGTCATTCGCAACAAAATGAATGAATCTGGTAAACATCATACTTAGTGAAATAAGCCAGTCCCAAAGGGACAAATATCATGTGTTCTCCTAAAGGAAACCTGTAGAAGTGAAATTGACACTTTGAAAAGCAATGACTTGAACAGTCCTTGTCTTGACTGTTGAGGAACAGTTTTATTCTTTCTTTTTCTTTCCTTCTTAATATTATCAGTTGAACTCTTTACCTAACATAAAATTAATCATATGTGTATAAAAGTCAATTGCAAATAGATTCCAGTGAAAAATAAGAGTAGGAATAAGAGAAGGAGGTGGAAGTTTGTAACTGTAAAACTATAGTTCTGAATACATTTTACAGACTTACTTCTTTTATATATATATATATATTTTAACTTTTATTTAATGAATATAAATTTCCAAAGTACGATTTATGGATTACAATGGCTTCCCCCCCATATCGTCCCTCCCACCCACAACCCTCCCCTTTCCCACTCCCTCTCCCCTTCCATTCACATCAAGATTCATTTTCGATTATCTTAATATACAGAAGATCAGCTTAGTATACATTGAGTAAGGATTTCAACAGTTTGCTCCCACACAGAAACATAAAGTGAAAAATAATAGATGATTTTTTTAAATGATGATGACATCAGATCAGACCTATTGTCATGTTTAATCCCAGTGAGAGTCAAGTTGGGAATTGATAATTTCTTTTTTTTTTTTTTACAGAAGATCATTTTAGTATACATTAAGTAAAGATTTCAACTCTTTGCACCCCCATAGAAACACAAAGTGAAATATACTGTTTGAGTATTCATTATAGCATTAAGCCTCAATGTACAGCACATTAAGGACAGAGATCCTACATGAGGAGTAAGTGCACAGTGACTCCTGTTGTTGACTTTACAAATTGACACTCCTGTTTATGGCATCAGTAATCTCCCTATGCACTGGTCATGAGTTTCCAAGGCTATGGAAGCCCCTTGAGTTCTCCGACTCTTATCTTGTATAGACAAGGTCATAGTCAAAGTGGAGGTTCTCTCCTCCCTTCAGAGAAAGGTACCTCCTTCTTTGAAGACATGTTCTTTCCACTGGGATCTCACTCACAGAGATCTTTTTGCCAGAGTGTCTTGGCTTTCCATGCCTGAAATACTCTCATGGGCTTTTCAGCCAGATCAGAATGCCTTTAGGGCTGATTCTGAGGCCAGAGTGCTGTTTAGGACATCTGCCATTCTATGAGTCTGCTGAGTATCTCACTTCCCATGTTGGATCACTCTCCCCTTTATTTATTCTATCGGTTAGTGTTAGCAGGTACTAGACTTGTTTATGTGCTCCCTTTGACTCTTAGTCCTTTCATTATGATCAATTGTGAACTGAAATTGATCACTTGGACTAGTGAGATGGCATTGGTACATGCCACCTTGATGGGATTGAATTGGAATCCCCTGGTATGTTTCTAACTCTACCATTTGGGGCAAGTCAGCTTGAGCATGTCCCAAATTATACATCTCTTCCCTCTCTTATTCCCACTCTTATGTTTAACAGGGATCACTTTTCAGTTAATTTTCACCACTTAAGAATAACTGTGTGATAATTACAGAATTAAACCAGTCATATTAAGTAGAACAGACAAAAAAAAATACTAAGAGGGATAATGTATTAAGTTGTTCCTTAACAGTCTGGGCTATGCTGATCAAGTCACCATTTCTCATAGTGTCCATTTCACTTCAGGAGGTTTCCTTTTTGGTGTTCAGTCAGTTGTCACCAATCAGGGAGAACATATGGTATTTGTCCCTTTGGGACTGGCTTATTTCACTCAGCATGATGTGTTCCAGATTCCTCCATTTTGTTGCAAATGACTGGATTTCGTTGTTTCTTACTGCGGTATAGTATTCTAAAGAATACATATCCCATAATTTCTTTATCCAGTCTACCGTTGATGGGCATTTAGGTTGGTTCCAGGTCTTGGCTATTGTGAATTGTGCTGCAATAAACATTAGGGTGCAGACCTCTTTTTTGTTTGTCAATTTAAACTCCTTTGGGTAAATTCCAAGGAGTGGGATGGCTGGGTCGAATGGTAGGGTTATATTCAGGTTTCTGAGGAATCTCCAGACTGACTTCCATAGTGGCTTGACCAATTTGCATTCCCACCAACAGTGGGTTAGTGTCCCTTTTTCCCCACATCCTCACCAGCATCTGTTGTTGGTAGATTTCTGTATGTGAGCCATTCTAACCGGGGTGAGGTGAAACCTCATTGTGGTTTTGATTTGCATTTCCCTGATTGCTAGAGACCTTGAACATTTTTTCATGTGCCTGTTGGCCATTTGGATTTCCTCTTTTGAAAAATGTCTATTGAGGTCTTTGGCCCATCTCTTAAGTGGGTTGTTGGTTTTGTTTTTGTGGAGTTTCTTGATCTCTTTGTAGATTCTGGTTATTAACCCTTTATCTGTTGCATAGTTTGCAAATATTTTTTCCCATTCTGTCGGTTGTCTCTTCACTCTCCTGACTGTTTCTTTTGCAGTACAGAAACTTCTCAATTTGATGCAATCCCAATAGTTGATTTTGGCTTTGACTGCCTGTGCCTCCCGGGTCTTTTCCAGAAACTCTTTGCCTGTGCCAATATCTTGAAGGGTTTCTCCAATGTTCTCTAAAAACTTAATGGTGTCAGGACGTAGATTTAGGTCTTTAATCCACGTTGAGTGGATTTTTGTGTAAGGTGTAAGGTAGGGGTCTTGCTTCATGATTCTGCACGTGGAAATCCAGTTTTCCCAGCACCATTTATTGAATACACTGTCCTTGCTCCAGGAATTGGTTTTAGATCCTTGGTCAAATATAAGTTGGCTGTAGATGTTTGGGTTGATTTCTGGTGTTTCAATTCTGTTCCATTGGTCTATCCATCTGTTTCTGTACCAGTACGATGCTGTTTTGATTACAACTGTCCTGTAGTATGTCCTGAAATCTGGTATTGTGATGCCTCCGACTTTGTTTTTGTTGTACAAGATTGCTTTAGCTATTCGAGGTCTCTTGTGCCTCCATATGAATTTCAGCATCATTTTTTCTAGATCTGAGAAGAATGTCTTTGGTATCTTGATTGGGATTGCATTGAATCTATAAATTGCTTTTGGGAAAATGGACATTTTGATGATGTTGATTCTTCCAATCCATGAGCATGGAAGATTTTTCCATTTTTTGGTATCCTCTTCTATTTCTTTCTTTAAGATTTTGTAATTCTCATCGTAGAGATCTTTAATGTCCTTGGTTAAGTTTATTCCAAGGTATTTGATTGTTTTTGTAGCTATTGTGAATGGGATTGATCTTAGCAGTTCTTTCTCAGCTGTGGCATTGCCTGTATATACAAAGGCTGTTGATTTTTGTGCATTGATTTTATATCCTGCCACTTTGCCAAACTCCTCTATGAGTTCCAATAGTCTCTTAGTAGAGTTCTTTGGATCCTCTAAGTACAGAATCATATCGTCTGCAAAGAGGGATAGTTTGACTTCTTCCTTCTCGATTTGTATTCCTTTGATTTCTTTTTCTTGTCTGATGGCTCTGGCTAAAACTTCCAGAACTATATTGAATAGCAGTGGTGAGAGTGGGCATCCCTGCCTGGTGCCAGATTTCAGTGGAAATGCTTCCAACTTTTCCCCATTCAATAGGATGCTGGCTGTGGGTTTTTTATAAATTGCTTTGATTATATTGAGGAATGTTCCTTCTATACCCAATTTGCTTAGAGTTTTCATCATGAAAGGGTGTTGAATTTTATCAAATGCTTTCTCTGCATCAATTGAGATAACCATATGTTTTTTCTTTTGCAGTCTGTTAATGTGGTGAATCACATTGATTGATTTGCAAATGTTGAACCATCCCTGCATACCAGGGATGAATCCCACTTGGTCTGGGTGGATGATTTTCCTGATGTGTTGTTGTACTCTATTGGCCAGAATTTTATTGAGGATTTTTGCGTCTATGTTCATCAGGGATATTGGTCTGTAATTTTCTTTCAGTGCTGCATCTTTCTCTGGCTTAGGGATTAAGGTGATGCTGGCTTCATAGAAAGAATTTGGGAGGATTCCCTCTTTTTCGATTGTTTTGAATAGTTTGAGAAGAAATGGGATTAGTTCTTCTTTAAATGTCTGATAGAATTCAGCAGTGAATCCATCTGGTCCTGGGCTTTTCTTTGTTGGGAGGGCCTTAATTACTCTTTCAATTTCTGTTTCAGTTATGGGTCTATTTAGGTTTTCGATGTCTTCATGGTTCAATTTTGGTAGATTGCATGTGTCCAGGAATCTATCCATTTCTGATAGGTTTTCCTGTTTGCTGGCATACAGGTCCTTGTAGTAATTTCTGATGATTCTTTTTATTTCTGTGGTGTCTGTTGTTACGTTTCCTTTTTCATCTCTGATTTTATTGATTTGGGTCTTTTCTCTTCTTTTTTTAGTTAGTTGGGCCAATGGGGTGTCAATTTTGTTTATTTTTTCAAAAAACCAGCTTCTCGCTTGGCTGATTTTTTGTAATGTTTTTTTTTGGATTCAATCCTGTTAATTTCTTCTCTGGTTTTAATTATTTCTCTTCTCCTACTAGATTTGGGTTTGGTTTGCTGCAGTTTTTCTAGGTCCTTGAGATGCGCTGAAAGCTCATTTATTTGGTACCTTTCCAATTTCTTGATATAGGCACCTATTGCTATAAATTTGCCTCTCAATACTGCTTTTGCTGTATCCCATAAGTTTTGATATGTTGTGTTGTTGTCTTCATTTACTTCCAGAAAGTTTTTGATTTCTCTTTTGATTTCTTGAATGACCCCGTGTTCATTCAGGAGCATGTTGTTCAGTCTCCATGTGTTTGCATACTTTCTGGGGTTTCCTGAGTTGCTAATTTCCAGCTTCATTCCACTGTGGTCTGAGAAGCTGCATGGTATGATTCTAATTCTTTTAAATTTGCTGAGACTTGCTTTATGGCCTAGTATGTGATCAATCCTAGAGAAGGTTCCATGCACTGCTGAGAAGAATGTGAAGTCTGTAGATGTAGGGTTGAAAGTTCTGTAGATATCTGTTAGATCCATTTGGGCAATAGTGTCAGTTAAATCTGCTGTTTTCTTGTTGATCTTCTGTCCGGATGATCTGTCTATTTCTGAGAGTGGAGTATTGAAGTCCCCCAGTACTATTGTATTGGAATTTAAATCTCCCTTTAAGTCCCTTAACATATCTTTTAAATAGTCCGATGCCCTGTAATTAGGTGCATATACATTTATAATAGTTACATCTTCCTGTTGAATTGAACCCTTAATCATTATATAGTGTCCCTCTTTGTCTCTCTTAACAGTTTTTGTATTAATGTTTATTTTGTCTGATATTAATATGGCTACACCTGCTTTTTTTTGGTTTCTGTTGGCATGGAATATCTTTTTCCAACCTTTCACTTTCAGTCTGCATGCCTCTTTGTTAGAGAGATGTGTTTCTTGTAGGCAACAAATAGTTGGGTTGTGTTCTGTGAGCCAGTCAGCCAAACGGTGTCTTTTTAACTGAAGAATTCAGACCATTAATGTTCAATGTGACTATTGATACGTAGTGACTTTGCCCTGCCATTTTCCCGGAAATATTTTCTAGTATATGCTTTGAGCTTCCCATGCTCTTTTACTGGTAGGTGTTCTTCCTTTCCCTTCTTTCATATTGATGGCCGTGTTTCTGTGTTTCTGAGTGTAGCACATCTTTAAGTATCTTTTGCAGGGCCGGACAAGTGGCCTCAAAGTCTTTCAATTCCTGTTTGCTATGAAAGGTCTTTATTTCACCTTCATTCACAAATGAGAGCTTGGCAGGATATAATATTCTGGGCTGGCAATTTTTCTCTCTTCGCACCTGTGCTAAGTCTCGCCATTCCCTCCTAGCTTGTAGTGTTTCTGATGAGAAGTCTGCTGTGAGTCTGATTGGAGATCCTCTGAGAGTAATCTGATGTTTCTCTCTTGCACATTTTAGGATCTTTTCTTTATGTTTCACTGTGGTAAGTTTAATTACCACGTGTCGTGGTGAGGATCTCTTTTGGTCATGTTTATTGGGGGTTCTATGAGCTTCCTGTACAAGGATGTCTCTGTCCTTCTCCAAACCTGGAAAGTTCTCTGCTAGTATCTCACTAAAAAGGCCTTTTAATCCTTTCTCTCTCTCCATGCCTTCAGGAACTCCTAGAACTCGAATGTTGGTTTTTTTGATAGTATCCTGTAGATGCCCAACAATATTTTTTAGATTTCTAATTTCCTCTTCTTTTCTTTGGTTTGACTGTATCCTTTCCTGTTCTCTGTCTTCTAAGTCCGATATTCTCTCTTCTGCTTCACCCATTCTGTTTTTAAGGCTCTCTAATGTGTTTGTCATTTGATCTATTGAGCTCTTCATTTCATTTTGATTTCTCTTCACTATCACACTTTCCTGTTCTACTAGTTTCTGAGTTTCATTTTGATTCTTCCTTAAAATTTCATTTTCACGAGAGAGATTTTCAATCTTGTCCAATAAGGATTTCTGTAGTTCAAGGATTTGCTTTTGAAAGCTTCTAAATGTTCTTATCACAAATTTTTTGAAATCCGTATCTTGCATTTCTTCTATCTCTTCATCTTCATAATCTTGGTTTGGGGTGTTTTGTTTATTTGGAGGCATCATAGTGTCATCGTTGATCTTGTTCCCTCGATTTCTGTGTTTGTTACTTGGCATAGTTAATTCTTGCGTCACTGTGCGTTTTTTTTTTTTTAATACTATGTCCGTGTTAAGTGGACTGCCTGCTGTTGGAGGAGCCTTGGAGGCTTGAGATGGGTGTGGCCTGAGAGCTCTGCTTGGTTCTTCCTGGTTAAGGGTGTGCAAAGGTGACACCCTCAGGTTATGCGTGGTAAATCTCTCTCTTTTTATTTATTTATTTATTTTATTTATTCAGGGGGTAAGTAACACCGCATGGCACGGCTGTGCAGAATTGATGGTATTTAGCTTCCAGTCTGGCTTCTACCCACAGAGTCTGTTTAGGCTCCTCTGGACTCCCACTGGGTTGCCTAGGCTACTGAATTGTAGTGACTCAGTTCCTTAGCTCTCCCCCGTTGATATGTAAATCCAGAGAGGGGGCCTGCTCTTTGTCTCTTGGGAATTCTTCAAGCCTTGCAGCCTTGCACCTTTGCAAGGTTAGGGGGAAAGAGAAACCCTGAAGCTTTTTTTTCCTTCTTTCCGGTAGTGAGTTTGCTGCACTTTTCGGCCCCCCTCTAGATTCTGACCCCCGTTTCCCCACCAATGTCTCAGGTTATTGAGCTCACCTCCCCTTCCAGCGCCAATGTGTGGACTCGGAGCCCTGGATGTCCCAAGTCTCCCCGCTGTTGTCTGTGTGGCATGCACTCCCCCCAGACTTACTTCTAAGGATACAGTTTAAACACTTGCCATGGGACTCCAAATCCCATTAAGCTGGGTGGTAATAATGCCATCTTAAGTGTTAAAGTGATCATATTAAATGTTAAATTGATTTTATAGATAGGATTAAGTGTTAATGGGGTTAAATAAATAAGATCAAGTGTCTGGTAATAACAATAGATAGAATTCAAAAGGAAAGAATGTTCCAATATGGGAAGCAGTTCACACAGCAGATTCATAGAATAACAATCACTCTAAATAGCATTCTGACCTCAGAATCAGCCCTTAAGGCATTTTGGTCTGGTTGAATAGCCCATGAAAGCATTTCAGGCATGGAAAGCCAAGATACCGTGGCAAAAAATGTCCTACATGAAGGATCTCTGTGAGTGAGATGCCAGTGGAAAGAAGGGGCCATCAAAGAAGGATGTACTTCTCTCTGAAGTGGGGAGAGAACTTTC